>NC_140999.1:154279072-154991893 GCF_052327205.1 Somniosus microcephalus
AGAGTCCTCGTTGGAGGGCGCAGGACTCTGCCAGCTCAGCTCAGCTGCATGTTGACCCTCTGCCTCTGGGTCCATCCATAAGATCAGTGGTGCTGGAACTCCAGGAACAGATGCAGGAGTCTCTGGCAGGTTTTGTCTCCAGGGTCGCTGCGAGTGTGGAGCGAATGGAAGAGTCCATTGCGAACATGAGCAGAGCCTTTGTGGAGTCATTGGCGCATGAACGCATCACCATGGAAAGGATGGCAACCTCCATTGAGGTGATAAGTCGCCAGAGTGCAGAAAATATGGTGAGTGTTCTGAATAGAATGACATCTCTGGAGGAGCAATGGTCATCTATTGAACAGAGAAACCAGACCTTCATGGAAGTCCTTCTGAGTAGGACTGTCAGTGCAGATACGGGTCCCCATGGCCCCCCTGATGTGCAGCAAGGTGCTCTCAAGCCACTTGCAAGCGCTGAGGGGGACCTGACCCATGAGAGGGAAGTTGGTGGCAGACATCAAGGAAGTGGGGGCTCCTCTCCAAGCACTCACATTTCCATGCCACTGCAGAGCCCTCGGTCAGAGCCCCACCAGAGTCCACACCCAACTGAGATCGGCGTCTCAACCGCTGCACAGCCGCAGGAGCAGCAGGCTGTTGGCGAGCCCTCACAGGTTCGCCACCCCAAAGGACGCCCGCCAAAAGTGTCGAGACAGGAGCAGCATGAAAGTGAGCAAGGGGCCTCCACATCTGCTGAAGCCACAGGGGAGCACATGTAAGAGAAAGGTACTGCACAAATAGTCACAAGGGTAGTCACTTGGGTGAAATTTGATGTTTTATGTTAAAAAGCCACCAGATGATTACTGTAAATAAAAAATCTGATGGCTACTGCTGTAGTTGTGGCGTGTGTCATTTCGCTAATGGGACTTTCGCATTGAGGGCTTAGGATTACTTGGTATATGCCTCAGTTGAGGAAGCGCTCAGTGAAGGTGGTGAGAGGGGTTTCCCAGGAGGTCACACTGGAGATGAGGGTCAGACTCCAAACTTCCACAGCTGTGGTTATGCCTTCTAAAATTTCCCCCAGACCTGAGGCAACAAAGTCCTGCCACCTACAAATGATGGCTGATCAAATATCCTATTTAATGGTGCAGCTGCAGCTAATAGTCAGCAATCCAATTGTGCTCCCACCAGGTTTCACCGTCGTGTTTCAGAGCAGGCGTGCTTCACGTCGGAAAAGGGTTAATATCACCAAGGCCCATCAAAATGGCATTATAGAGGCAATTTAGTGCTTGTTAAGGGCCTTAACGGCCTATCCCGCCTCTTGACACGATTTAATGAAAATTGCTTGGAGGCGGGATGGAGGCACTAGTTTTTGCAATTTTAACCCCCCACATGCCTCCAATCCTGCCTCAACGGCCCGATGTAAATCGAGCCCCTTATCTCTTGCACCCTCCACTCTATTACTGGCAGCTGATTTTTCAGCCAATATGTTCCTGTCCTCTTGTGTTCCCTCCCTAAATTTCATCATCTTGTTTCCTCTCTACTTTTGAAAATCTCCTAAACACTGTAACTCTATCACCCCCTCGTAACCATCTTCATTTCCCCTCCCGCTCAGCAACCCTTGTTTTTTCCCACCCTAATGTAAGGTGTTTTGAGACATCTTCCTGGATATAAGGTGCTCTATAGAAATGTACATTGTTGTTCTTAATATGTTACATGTTTACCTAAAGTAAGCAGCACAATCTTTTAATACATACCCTCTTAAAGTCGTAACATTGTCAGAAATCTTACTATGTTCAAGCTGCGCACATCCAACATCCAGAAATTAATGTCTGTTGTGTACAGCAGACTTAAAGGCGCTTGCTATAAAATTTCCTGTAATCATAAAGTAAAAATTGTCTTCATAAAACCAGGAAGCACTGAAAACTAAAACAAAATGATGTTTGTGAGTGTATTCAAGGTATAGGGTTTCCCAGGTTTGGATAGATATATAAAACACTCAAACTTCATGGTCATATGTTATGACATTATCAGAACTTGACAAATGAGATAGAGCCTTGAAAACACTCCAAGGCATTATTGATTTTTATATAATGCCAACCATATCAATAGCCAATTACCACTTGATAAATTTGCAGCGATGATATTACTATACATCCACCACTGCAAAAATGGGGGAAAAAAACTACACAAAATTTACAGTGTGTGTTACAAATACAGGGGGAGCTATTTCAAGGCTGTTAACGTACCTCAGACTCCAGATGACAGTAAGAAACCGGATTCGTGAAGGTTCTGAACTTCAGGATGTCACCTGAACATGGAGATCAGATTACTGCTTTGTAATCACTCCCAGGAATGTAATATTCTCTCTATAATACTATTGCATATATATATATAATACATAACAATGTTACTAAGGTTTTGCAGACAGACGCTGCATTCTTAGTCCAATTTAAATAATTGTGTTTATTGATTGATGCCTTAAGAGAAATCTCAGGTGGTAAAGGCAAAGTCATTCTGAAGAGAAGTCCAGGTCATGAATACTGTCAAACACATCTGTGAACAAACTGGGGAAAGTTCCACAATGAAGAAAAGTGACAGAGGTTTCTCTCCAAAGATGTGAGCTTTGTACAAACACAAACATCTGAAAATGTTGGACAGAAAAAGACTAACTGGTCCATTAAGCCTGTCCCATAAATATGTTGCGAAAGAAATGTTGCATTTCACTGAGCCTTGTGACAGGCCAGAAAATATATCAATCATTGATGAATCGGGCACGTATCCTCCCCCAAATCGCTCGCAGTGCTGTGAAGATATTGCCCCAAAACTCAGTTCGCCACTTTAGGTGCCATGCTTGTCCATGCCACTGAGACTTGTAACACAAGCAACAACACCTGCCAGAACTTGGTTTTGGTCCATTGCTTCCTGTGCCATTATTAGCACTGGCCAAAAAAAGGGCCCTCGAGTCTGCAGACTTGTTTGCTACACGTGCCCAGAATAATTTCATTGAAGTGGCTGAAGCAGCCTTTCATGACCAAATTGCCGGAAAGTGCAGGAGGAAGCATGATTCACAGAACTATGTCTGAGCTGGTGAATACTCTATTGATCTGCAGCAGGCAATCTTCTGATTGGGCTGTATGACCACCAAGGACCAATACAGCATGTGTGAGGAGCTTACCCCCACCCCACCCCAATGTACTGCAAAGGAAGTCCAAAAAAATTGCATGACAGCAAGAAAGTCACCAAGGTGACTGACTGGAATGTAAACAGTGCTCGAAAGCTAACTTGCTCAGGTTTTGGAATTAGAAGCATTATGATGCAATAACAACAGCTAGCAAATGTGGTATGCTTTAAGGGAAAAAAACAAGTGTGCGAAGCTGTTATCACAAAGGCATATAATATCAAGAGAAGAGTTTGTAAAATTTGTGAATGAATGAGCACATAACCTGTGAAAACCTGTTGGAGGAAAGAGGCGAGGGCATCTTGCCTATATGGGAGCAGAATGTAATGTGGAATTTGTGGAACTGAAGCTATTCTTTGCAGTACTGCATGGTTAAATGAGACTTCTAAGTATCTGCATTAAAGTGTGGGGTAAATTCACTGATCCCATATTCCAGCAAGGAGAAATACTTTAAGTGACACGAGCCAGCGATAACTGTAACTCTGTAGTACTAATTTTATCACCTGCGCTCCCTTTGAATATGGCTCCCTAACTAGGCATGTGGGAGTGGTGAATTTACTCTTATGTGAGAAGTTATAGCATAGTTCTAATAGTAGCAGGAATTTCTCTAAATATATACAAAGTGTAATCTGTGTGCTACAAAATGCTTTATATTGATGTCACCATCATTCTGTTTGTTACAGGTCAAGGCCAATACACAGGTGGTGAATGTGTCAGTGGTGACACATTCTGACACAAAGAACTGCTCCAATGGGAAGAGCAGATGTTGGAATTTATTGGCCAGCGCACTCTGTCCTCCCCGCCACCAATTACAATCGGGTATGTGTAGGTAGTGATTTGGTGCCCAAAAAGAGAATAAAAGGTCCAATAGCCTCAAGCCATGTGTAGGACTCCCTTGAATTATCTTGTGATAAAGGCAGTAAGATTTCTATGGAATCTCTCAGCATTGGTAGCCAGGAGGCTCTTTGTGGAGGGTTGTATCACCAGTTATTTCGAAATGGAGACCCTCTGAAATTCTTTGGGACACTTTCTGGGGGCTGAAAGATGACACCTGCTATGCAGGAAGGCAAACACACTGACATAATAAAACTCACTACGCACTTGAGCATAAAGCAAGGCTTTAATCAACTTGTTTCAGAACATGGAAGTCTAGTTGTATTTCACTAGCTCCTTGTCTTACAAAATGTCCCTGGCAAGCTGGGGCCCACGCCCGTGTATTTATACTCCTTGGACGGCGCCACCAGCTGGCCGTCCAGCGTTATTTCATAAGTAGTTTCTTGATGATGAGATTTATAACATTCTTCCTGCCTAAAAGATTTGGAAGTCCAACGACTTCGTCTTAACGGATTAGGTGGCCCACGAATAGCCGCAGTCTTTTAGATTTTTGTTTATGGCCAGAAGGCACGTCTCCCCGGATCGTGTCTTGGTCCCTGGGCCGCTTGATCCGTACCGGTGGATCGACAGGGCCCATGTTCTGATCGACCCGAGGGAGGCTGGGGAGATTGTGACTCCGGGTGCGGGTCCCCTCAGGTGCAGAACTGGCTTCATCCCGTTGGTTAGCCGGGGATTGACCGGTGTCCTGGCCCGGGGTGGCCACCCCACGGGGAGCGCTCGGCTCCCCGAGCGGATCCGGCGGGGCAGCCAGCAGATCCCTCGATGTCCCAGGTAGGGCGTCATCCTCGGTGGAGCGCAGAGTGTCGGCATCATCCCCGCGGGTCCCTCCATCAGTTGGGTCCGCGAAACCAGCCAGACAGGGAATCAGGTCCCGGAGCGAAATGGTGGACTCCTGGCCATCCGGGTACCGCACGTGTGCGTACGTGGGGTTAACGTCCGTGAGTACGTCCATGAGTTCTACCTCGTCGACAAGAGGATCGGTTTTAGACGATCGGACGAATCTTCGGAGCAGCACGGGGCCAGGAGCTGCCAACCATGTCGGTAGAGACGTCCCATGGGTGGAGCGACGCTGGAAGCTGAAGAATCGCTCGTGAGGTGTGACATTGGTAGAAGTAGAAAGGAGAGACCTGATGGAATGCAACGCGTCAGGGAGCATAGTTTCCCACTGCTGGTCTGGTAAATTGCGTGACCTCAGCGCAAGATGAACAGCATTCCAAATGATAGCGTTGTATCTCTCAACCTGTCCGTTACCAATGGGATGGTATGGTGTCGTTTTACTTGTGGCGATTCCCCATTGGGAGAGATAACTTTTGAGTTCGCTTGACATGAAGGAGGGACCCCGATCAGAGTGGATGAAATTGGCCGTACCGCAAAGGGAAAAGACTTGATCAAGGCATTTGATCACTGTGGAAGTAAGCATATTGGGACAGGGGAAAGCAAAAGGAAAGCATGAATATTCGTCCACCATCATCAGTAAGTAGGTGTTCTGCGTTGAGGAAGGCAATGGCCCTTTAAATCAGTGCTGAGTCGTTGCATAGGCTGCATAGCGTGTATGAGCGAGCCATCTGATGGACAGAAGAATTGCGGTTTTAACTCCGCACAAATTTTACAGGAGGAGCACGTTCTTTTCACATCTTCCGTAGAAAATGGGAGATTTTTAGATCGCACAAAGTGCAACATACGGGTAACGCCAGGATAGCATAAGTCAGTATGAAGATTCTCCAGAGTTGAAGTTGACATAGAAGAGCAGAATGCCCACGTGAGGGTATCCGGGGCCACATTCTCTTTGCTGGGTCGATAATGTATGGTGTATCAAAAGGCAGCCAATTCCATCCTCCAGAGTTGTATTTTGTTATTCTTGATCTTAGTGCGTTTCCGGTTATCCAGCATAAAGGCCACGGAGCGCTGATCGGTTATAAGTGTGAAATGGCGACGAGCGAGAAAATGACTCCATTTACGTACCGCTTCGATGATGGCCGTAGCCTCCTTCTCGACAGGAGGATAATGGAGCTCGCTATCCTGCAAAGTTCTGGACAGAAATGCAACAGGTCGACCACCTTGATTCAAGATAGCAGAGATCGCCACATCCGATGCATTGCACTCGACCACGAAAGGAAGATTTTCATCAATGGAACGAAGCGTGGCTTTTTCCAGTTGTCGCTTGAGGAGGTTGAAAGCTGAAATAGCCGTTGCCTCCAATGGAAATGACTTAGTGTGAAGCAGGGACTGGATCTTGTCGGAGAAGTGGGGTATCCATTTCGCATAATAGGCGAACATGCCAAGTGCCCGACGAAAAGAGCTGAGATTCGTAGGGGGAGGGAGCTCCTGAAGTGGATGAAGTCGCTCCGGATCCGGTTTGATGACACCGTTGCCCACCCAGTAGCCAAGGATGTTGACTGATGGTACTGATTTCACAGATTTGGACTCATTTAAGGTTAAGTTGCGATGACGGAGAATGTCAAAAAATTTCTGGAGGTTGTCATCATGCTCTTTCTGGTCATGACCAGCAATGGTGATATTATCCAGATATGGAAAAGTGTTCGTTAAGTTCTCCTGTTTGACTAGGCTATCCATTGCCCGTTGAAAGATGGCCACCACATTGGTGACCCCAAATGGAAGGCGACAAAACTGGTGAAGCCGACCATTGGCCTCAAAGGCTGTATACTTTTTGTCAGAGTCCTTTAACGGTACTTGATGATATGCGCTCTTTAAATCAAAAGTTGAAAATACCTTGTAGTTGGCAAAGTTATTGACCATGTCATCGATGCGTGGTAGTGGGTAGGCATCCAGGTCGGTATACTGGTTAATAGTTTGCGAGTAATCGATGCAAAGACGTTTCTTGTGTTGCTTCAGAAGATTTTTAACAATGACGACTTGAGCCCGCCAGGAAGATGAACATGGCTCAATGATACCGTCAGCTCGAAGGCGAGAGATTTCTGCCTCGATAAAGGGTCGATCATCTTGACTGAAAAGTCGTGATTTAGTGACTATGGGCTTACATTGGGGGGAAAGATTGGCAAACAAGGAGGGCTCGTCGAGCGAAGCCACTGAAAGCGCACAAAACGGTACTTTGGAAATAGTAAGCTCTGGCTTTGACCCTCCAAACTCGAATGTGAGTCTTTTGTGTTGTTTCTGGAAATCCTGTCCCAGAAGCACATCACTGCATAGGTTCTTGAGCACCCCAAGCCGGGTAGAGAAATAAGTGCGGCCATTGAGGATAAGGTCGACATGACAAAAGCCGGAAGAATTGGTGGTCAGTGTCATCAGAGCCATTACAATTTCCATGTCCGAGGGGTAAATACGCAGTTTTAACTTAATGACAGCCAGCTCACTAATGAAGCTGTCAGAGCTGCATGAGTCGATTAGTGCACTCAAAATGTATCCATTTACCGAAACCTTCGTGGCTGCATGGGACAGACTTTGGGGGAAAACAGCTGTGATGGGAGGAGGGGCAATTTTACCCTTGACAGCTGTAACCTTAGTAGTGGTTCTTGGGGGAGGAGCAGTTTTATAGATTGCAGCTGTAACTTTAGTAGTGGCTCTTGGGGGAGGAGCAGTTTTATAGATAGTAGCTGCAAAACTAACAGGAGCTCTCGACCGGTATACCTTAGAAAAGTGGCCTTTCTTACTAACAGTGGCTCTTGACTGGCATACCTTAGAAAAGTGACCTTTCTTGCTGCAATGATTGCAGGTTGCGATACGAGCAGGACAAAATTTCCTTTAATGGAACGCACCTCCACAGAAAAAACACTCCCTTCCAGATTGCCAAGATGCCGCTAGGGCGGGGTCGTCATCAGTGTAGGTTTCTAGGGTAGGGTTGCCATCAGCCAGGTTGGAGTCATCATCCGTGAGGGCTTCCGCCCGAGGCCTATCGAAGGAGTCACTAAAAGTGATAGCAGCAGCCCGTGCACGTGGTGAAAGATAGTTGTCTGCATTCCTCTTTGCTAAGTCCAGAGAACATGCATGGTCATAGGCAGCCTGTAACTTGAGGGTTTTATTCTCCAACAGATGCTGACATATGAAGGGAGACGCAATCCCATTAATAAAGGAATCACGAATTAACTCCTCCTGGTACTGCTCAGCTGTAACAGCTTTAAGATTACAATTCTTGCTGAGCCTGCAAAGTTTCTGAAGGAATTTGTCAAGTCATTCCCTGGGTTGTTGTCGAGTTGTGGCGAGTAGATGCCGAGCAAAAATTTCATTTGGGGACTTGACATATAGCTGCTGTAGTATTTGGATAGTGGCGTCATAGTCTACACAGTCTTCGATATAATCAAACACGAGGGGATACATAATTAGCAAGTATCTCTAATTTATCAGGAACATTTTCACCACACACCCTGAGGAAGTTGCTGAAAGTACGATACCAGTGTTTCCATACTTTAGCAGCTGTAAGTGAATTCGGGTCCAGGTCGAGACGGGCGGGTCTGAGTAGTTTCTTCATGATGGATCGATTACTTGTCTGAGTTCCCTTCTACGGTTCGAGTCGTAGCTGGCTGTTCCCGAAATCACCCAAAACGTGGAGTCGATATCAAGTTGATTAAATTGACGTAATAAAACTCACTACGCACTTGGTTTGAGCATAAAGCAAGGCTTTAATCAACTTGTTTCAGAACATGGAGGCCTAGTTGTATTTCACTAGCTCCTTGTCTTACAAAATGTCCCTGGAAAGCTGGGGCCCATGCCCGAGTATTTATACTCCTTGGACGACACCACCAGCTGGCCATCCAGCGTTATTTCATAAGTAGTTTCTTGATGATGAGATTTATAACACACATCTTTCCAATATAGGCCACTGGCTAGCACAATGGAATAGGAGTTCACCCAGATGCAGACTGACATGGCATAAATTGCATTGTGCACAAAGTTAGCACCTGGTCATACAGCTGTTGTGGATGCTTTGGCTCGCAGATAGCTATCAAGGCTGGCTTTGATTCTTTGGGAAAGCAAGGGAGAAGCTGGGGGGTGGGGGACATAGGTACTCGTGCAGCAGCAAAGGTCCCTGCTGACACAAATCCAAACATAGTCCAAGTACCTAGCCTGTGATTTGCAGAGCAATATCTGCACACAGAATGTGAACAATTGGCACTCCTGCTGTTGAGATTCCTGTGCAACCAGAGAGTCTTGGGCAGCATCTGGATGGCACAGTCTGAATACTCACAAGACAGGGCATCAACATTTACAGTCATCTAGGGACTGTTAGAAATCATTAATTGCACATAGAGACAGCGCAACCTTCTTCATCCAGCAATATGGATTGCAGCAAATGTGGCAATATTTGCAGTTATACCCTCAGGCAGTGGGGCACTTAAAAGTTAAAGGAACGCCACAAACTCTTGAAATATAGTTTCTAGTGATGCATACACAAGTGCTCTTCATTACTCCAACATATAACCGAAGCGCACTTGGTGATTCTCATGTTATAAGGATTTTCATTGCAACAAAGTTTTAAAATTATACAAGATATACAGGTCTTACATCATGCAAGTTCTATTTTTGTCATACTGGCTGATGTAATAAAACTACTCGGCACTTGGTTTAAGCATTAAACAAAGCTTCAATCAACTGTTTTACAACATGGAGGTCTAGTTGTGTCCTTCACTAGTTCCTGTTAAGAATGTCCTGCGCAAGCTAGACCCGTGCCCGAGTATTTATACTCTCCCTGGACAGCGCCACCCGCAGGCTGCTCTGTATTATTTCATAAATCTTTCTTTCATGAATGACTGATTCATGTCACTGGCTATTAAAAATGTTGTGTTGGTTTCCCATGAAATGGTGTCCTATGGTGTTCTGAGCACAAGATCAACTGTTAAGCAATGCTCATCACTGGTTGGAGTGCTTCACCGCAGCAGAGTGTTCCATCTCTGGAAGGGAAAAAAGTGGGTGATGGACCACTTTCAGCCAAAAATTCTCATCTCCGGCTGATGAATACAAAATGCCACTGGAGATATTCACAGCCCAAATCACCTACGACAATTTTGCAGGTTTTGCACTAGATAGGCTTAGATTCAGTGTCGATGGTCAATTCTATAAACCAACCTTGCTGCCTACAATCTGCAATGCACTTTATTGCCCAATATCCATGTCAGAGAAAATCTATACGATAGCAAAATACTGCAGATGCTGGAAATCCAAAATAACAACAGAAAACGCTGGAAAAACTCAGCAGGCCAGGCCACATCCATGGAGAGAGAAACAGAGTTAACATTTCAGGTCGAAGACCCTTTGTCAGAGCTGAGAAAAAAGCAGGAAATGAAACGGATGAAAAAGCAAGTTTGGGGACTGGGAAATGGGGGAGGGGATGAAAGAACAAAAGGGAAGGTCTGTGAGGTGAAGAGACATTAAGAGATATTCAAGGTGAGACGAGATGGTAATAGGGCAGGTAAAGAAACAAAGGATGGCTCTAGATGAAGTGTGAAATGCGCTGGCAGAATGAAAGACAGCTGCCCTGTGGGAGAAAAAAAAAAGGAAAAGGCACAAACCAAAAGTGTGGATAAAAATATATAAAAATATGATAGGGGCTGAGGTTATGATCTGAAATTGTTGAACTCGATATTGAGTCCGGAAGGCTGTAAAGTGCCTAATCTGAAGATGAGGTGCTGTTCCTCGAGCTTACGCTGAGCTTCCATGGAACAATGCAAGAGGCCGAGGACGGTGAGGTCTGAGTGGGAATGGAGCAGTGAATTAAAGTGACAGGCGACCGGAAGCTCGGGGTCACCCTTACGGACTGAACGGAGGTGTTCCGCAAAGCGGTCACCCAATCTACGTTTGGTCTCCCCAAATCCATAACCTGCCTTAAGACTGCTTGGGTACAAAAGCTTTTTCTAATTTAATTAGCTCGTGATGGATCTTCCACCAACATTGAAAACAAAGGAGGCCATCTATATTCATAGCCAAAGAGATTTTCTCTATGATATTACCACTTTAACTAACTTAAGTGGCCTCTTCCTGATGCTTAAAAGTTACAGTAACATATGAAAATGAAGTCCTATGGCCAGCCTGCCTGGTGTTCGCCTCCAATTCCACTGCCGGGTTGCACCCAGGCTCTCCCATGACTCCCTCCGTATGCTTATGGAGGGAGTCACAGCATGCAGGGAGGTCCTGTTCCCTTCCCAGAGGCGGATGTGACCTCCCCAGGTGAACAATACAGCCTGATTGTACATTGCAGAGGAGGGCACAAGCAGGGATGTCATCAGGAGGACCTGGGTGCTGTGCCACAAACATTTCAATGGTCTCAGTAGATCACAAAATGTTAGTACAAAGCCAAAGTCAACCTCATCCTGCTGTGCCACTCATCACATCCCCATCACTCTGCCTTCCCTACCCTACTCCTGCACATCCTTATTCACACCAACTTACCTTGCACCTCCACCCACCTCATCGTAGTCCATTATCACTTACATTATCACTTCCCCATCTCACTAGCCACTCCTCACACCCACCCTCATCGTAGTCCAATCATACCAACTAACAACACACAAGGGTAGGCACTTGGATGCTTTATGCAATGTTCATGTAAAGTTTCTGTTAATGTGGTGTCAAACATTGAAACCTTTATTTTCAACACTGCGTTCTTGGATAGATTTGTGTGCACTTTTGGAAGTGGCTTAGTGAGTTGCAGTGAATGGTAAGACCTAACGGTACCCCCCGCAATGGTGATGAGTGTGAAAGGAATGGCTTGGGCATTGTGGGGATGCTTTATGGTGTTGGTGTGGGGTGGTGCCAACCTGGCGCATCATGTGGCAGCCAGGGTATACAGCATCAAGTGAAGTAAATCTGGCCATGATGAGGCCATCCCTGGCCTCCCAGTCAGCAATGCGGTCAGGTGTGTAATGTATGTACCTTTAAGGGGGAGAACTACTTTTTACAGCTCCTGTATCCTGTAGTACCGGCAGTGACCACACCTGTATATAAACCCTGAGTAGTGATCTGTACAGACAGTTGCAGTTTGAACCCTCATTCAGTAAACACCTGTTGATCGTTCCCTGCAGTCTGTTGTCTGATTATTGAAGGACACAACATTAAGATACATGGATATAACATTGGCGATGACGCAGATTCGAACCTACCTGCAACTCTGCATCACCTCCTAGGGATTAGCTCCTGGAGAACAGTGGAAGGAGGTCGAGTCCAGAAGCACGGGCGTCGACCACGGGCAACCGCCCAGTCATCCAGTGGAGATTTGAGCATCGCAGGGGAGGCTGTCGAGAGCCAGGCTTGGCTTTCCAGTCACGGTGGTCCAGCGAAACGGGCTGGCAACAGGTACTGTGTAGACCCTTCCCGGACAGCGGTGGCTAGAGCCGACCGAGTGGCACAGAAAAAGGCCGAGCAGCGTCGACGGGGGAGAGAGAGAGGGCAGAGCGCACAGGGCGCAGCCAGTGTTCAGGACCGAGTGGCGTCAACGGGGAGAGAGATGAGAGAGAGCAGAGCGCAGCTGGTGTTCAAGGGCCGAGCAGCATCAACGGGGGAGAGAGGTGCGCAGGAAAACGCGAGGCGCTGCCATTGCCACGAGGACCGCAGAGAGCGGCATTGGCAGCAGCGCAGGAGCAGCGCACGAAACCCACAGGGCATCGCCATTTGCCACGAGGACCGCCGAGAGCGGCGTTGGCAGCAGCGCGGGAGATGCCATTTTAAGCCGCAGCAGGGAAGAAAGGAAAGCGCGGGAGATGCCATTTTAAGTCGCAGCAGGGAAGAAAGGAAAGCGCGGGAGATGCCATTTTAAGCCAGTCTAACCACACCCAAAAATGCCAAAGAGTGGCAGTATCACAGCGTTCGACAATGAAGTCGAAGATTGGACGACATATGTCGAACACATAGAAGTATACTGCAAGGTGAATGAAGTGCCAGATGACAAGAAAGCGCTGGTATTGTTGAATTCAATGGGTGCAAAAACGTATGGCTTACTACGAAACCTAGTAACCCCAGAGAAGCCAGTAGAAAAGGATTTTGAAAACATAGTGTCAATCCTACAGGACCACTTAAACCCCACACCGCTGTTGATAGCAGAAAGATTTAAGGTTCACAAAAGGAACCAGCATAGAGATGAAAGTAATGCTGAGTATTTAACGGAACTGCGCAAGCTATCGAAACACTGCCAGTTTGGAACGGGACTAGCAGATACTTTAAGGGACAAGTTTGCGTGTGGGCTTCAAAGTGAAGGAACCCAGAAATGGCTTCTATCAGAAAAGGATCTTACGCTGGACAAGGCTTTCAGCATTGCAGTATCACATGAAGCAGCAGCACGGGGCGCTGCAGAGATACAACGGAGACCAAAGAATATGACACAAATGAAATGTCATACGGAACAGTGAAGTGCTATCGCTGTGGCAGAACAACACACGACCATAATGATTGCTGGTTCAAGGACAAAGTGTGCAGATAATGTGGAAAAGTAGGACACATAGCAAGAGTCTGCAGGTTGGGAAAGAAAACCAGCAGCAAGAAATCTCCACAGGAGAAGTACAAAAAAGTACATAAGGTGACGGAGAGTAGTTCAGATGAACAGAAGAGTGATACAGACTCTGGAAGCAAGGACCTGGGTTGTCTGAAACTACATAATGTGATCAAAACGGAGGATCACCAAACTATCTGGGTCACGCTCAAGATAGCAGGAGTCCAAGTGAAAATGGAATTGGACACAGGATCAGCCCTAACAGTCATAAACCGAAGAGACTACAAGCGGCTATTCTCACATATACCCTTGAGAGATAGAGATTGTCTTGAAGACGTACACGGGGCAAAAAGTCTACCCCAAAGGAAAAATAAGGGTGAACGTTATATATAACGGCAAGGAAACACCAAAAATGGACCTATATGTATTGCCAGATGGAGGACCACCACTACTAGGACGTGAATGGATCCGGAAGATACAGCTAGATTGGCATTCCATACAAGCACTGACTGTAGATGCCAAAAAGGATGACGACGTCACACCTGGACGGCTGTCAAAAATGCTAACTGACGCACAAGAAGTGTTCCAGCAGGGACTCGGAACACTAAAAGGCATAACAGCGACGATCAAAATAGAGGAAAATGCAAGCCCAAAGTTTTTTAAGGCTCGACCGGTACATTATGCGATCCGCCCAGCCGTCGAAGCAGAGCTGGAAGGTTTGGAACGTTCAGGAGTACTGTCCAAAGTGGACTGGAGCGAGTGGGCTATGCCCATCATTCCTGTAATGAAGAGGTCGTTGAGTAATACGCCTGGGGAACCAAAGAAGGTTCGCATCTGTGGGGACTTTAAGGTGACAGTGAACCCAGTCCTTCACACTGTACAATATCCGCTTCCGCGGATTGAAGATATTTTCGCCTCGCTATCTGGAGGGAAACGCTTCACTAAGATTGATCTGGCCCAGGGGCAACTGCAAATGGAGGTAGAGGAAGCCTCGAAACAGTACCTCACGATCAACACTCATAAAGGTCTCTACCAATACAACCGGCTGGTGTTCGGGGTAGCATCAGCTCCGGCTATTTGGTAAAGGGCAATGGATCAAGTCCTGCAAGGGATTCCAGGGACCCAGTGTTATTTGGACGACATCCTGGTCACGGGCGAAAATGACAGTGATCACCTCGCCAACCTGGAGCAGGTGCTCACTAGATTGAAGGAATATGGGCTCCGAGCTAATCGCCACAAATGCGAGTTTTTCCAGAAGCAGATTTCGTATTGTGGCCACGTTATTGATAAAGAGGGGTTACATAAGTCCCCTGAAAACATTGAGGCAGTAGTCAAGGCTCCAGCACCGGAAAATGTGTCAAAACTGAGGTCGTTCCTCGGGCTGGTGAACTACTACCATAAGTTCTTGCCGAATTTGTCTACCGTACTATACCCACTGAACACCCTACTGCACCCACTGAACACCCTACTGCAAACGGGGGTACCATGGAAGTGGAGTGACGAATGTAAACGAGCTTTCCAGAAGAGCAAAGCATTGATCACATCAAAAGAGGTGTTGGCTCATTTCAACCCAGCACTACCAATTCGGTTGGCGTGTGATGCATCACCCTATGGCATTGGAGCGGTGCTGTCGCACAAATTCCCAGACGGCTCGGAGAGGCCAGTAGCCTTTGCGTCTCAGTCACTAACCTCAGCCGAGCGTAACTATGCCCAGATTGACAGGGAGGCCCTCAGTCTAGTGTGGGGAGTGAAAAAGTTCAATCACTATCTGCACGGGCAGAACTTCACCTTGCTGACTGACCACCAACCACTTGTCTCCATCTTTAATCCAAAGAAGGGCGTTCCGGTGATGACTGCACAATGGCTACAAAGATGGTCCCTTTTTCTAGGGGCGCACCAATATGAAATCGAGTATAAGGGCACGAAACAGCATGGAAGCGCTGATGGGCTATCACGCCTGCCACTGCCTACTGCGGAGGAAGCACCAGCAGTGGATCCTGTCGAAATATTTCATTCGACTACAATTGAATGCTTGCCAGTAACTAACGCTGGTATAGAGAAGGAGACCCAAAATGACCCGACACTGTCTCGGGTATATGATTTGACGGTGAAGGGATGGCCAGCACATGGCGACTCACTGTTGCCAGCATTCTCATCCAGAAGAGAACAGCAGTCAGTGTGCCAGGGTACCTTGATGTGTGGATCCCGAGTGGTAAATCCACCCAAGTTAAGGGAGAGAGTGCTCAATGAGCTTCACGAAGGTCATCTGGGAGGGGTGAAAATGAAAAGCCTTGCTAGGGCTTATGTGTGGTGGCCGGGGATCGATCAGCAAATCGAGGACCTGACAAAGAGCTGCTCAGGATGCCAGAAGGTCCAAAATGCACCACCACATGCCCCTCTACACCCATGGGAGTGGCCCTCATCTCCATGGCAACGGGTGCATATTGATTTTGTTGGTCCATTCATGGACTCAATGTTTTTAATAGCTGTGGATGCGCACTCGAAATGGCCTGAGGTGATCAAAATGTCCTCCACCACCACAGAGAAAACTATTGCAGTCCTACGGACCATTTTTGCCAGGAACGGCTTGCCAGAGCAGATTTGCTCTGATAACGGACCACACTTTGTGTCCGAAGATTTATGAAAAGGAATGGGGTAAGGCATTACACATCTGCCCCGTATCATCCAGCCACAAATGGATTGGCTGAGAGGTTCGTACAAACCTTTAAAAAAGCAGTAAAGGCCATGTGCGATGACGACATTCCACTGCAGCATAAGGTGGACAATTTCCTGTTAGCCTACAGAAATGTGACACATGCAGTCACCAACCAGGCCCCGGCCATGATGTTCTTTACCCGAAGGTTGTGATCTCGTCTGGATTTGCTCAGACCAAATGTACGAAGAGATGTTGAGAGTAAGCAAATCCAGCACATCAATGAGAAGCTGACAAGGAGCTTCAATGTAGGGCAACCAGTCTTGGCCCACGACTACCGAACAGAGAAATGGCAACCAGGAACGATATGCACACGGCAGGGGCCACTAATGTACACAGTGGATGTTGGGGAGAACATTGTGAGACGCCATGCTGACCAGATCCTAGAGTCACAGGAACGAGTCAACCCCATGTCTCGGCCATACGTACCTGGTGAGGAACCCGACGTACAGGCCGCATCTACCTCAGAAACAATAGCATTGGAAGCTGATGAATCAACTGACGACAGGGTGTTAGAATCACCTCCGCACCAAGAGCGAGACACTCGGGAAAGGCGTTATCCAGAATCATGAAGCCTCCCCAAAGATTGAATTTATAAATAGACTATTTTCAGTTAATGCTGCATGTTAGAAGTGTTAATTGTAATTAGTTTGATATTTAATTGTTAAATGAGTGTTATGGTACTGTTAATCTAAAAGGGGAGGAATTGTAATGTATGTACCTTTAAGGGGGAGAACTACTTTTTACAGCTCCTGTATCCTGTAGTACCGGCAGTGACCACACCTGTATATAAACCCTGTACAATCAGTTGCAGTTTGAACCCTCATTCAGTAAACACCTGTTGATCATTCCCTGCAGTCTGTTGTCTGATTATTGAAGGACACAACATTAAGATACACGGATATAACAAGGTGCTGATGTCCTCTGCCCTGTGCAGCATCAGGTGATTGTGGAGAAGGTTGGCGGTGTTGTTGTTGGGGCTGAACATGGTGGGATACTGAGGACCAAGGTGAGAGAGTAGAAAGGACACCCATGCTGATGGAATAGATGGCAGGTGAGGTAGAAATGACAGATATGATCTGTCAATATTGAGAGAGGAAATGAGGTCAGACTGGATGGAGACTTGTGTAAAGACTTGCAGCATGGTGAATCTGTTGTGGAAATGCAGTGAGAAATAGCTTGTGGCTGAGGGAAGATATCTCTGTAAGGTGGGAGGCTCTTTACATTTAAAGCTGTCAACTCAACAGCTGATTCAATGGCCACAGACTCCCACCTCAGCTTGACAGATGTGGTCCACGACCAGTGTGTACCTCGTGGGTGAGCTGTCAAATGCAGAAGGTGAGCTGAAATTCATTCTTAAGTGGCTCTAAACAAGCCATTGAATTGGGTCCCCTGCTGTGAACCCACAGCCGAATGTCAGGTCTGCTCAGCACTGACAGACCCGACATCGGGGAAAGGCGCATGGCAGCAGGTTCCCAACCCACTGGGGAAAAAAAAAACACTAAAGAGTTGGTGCAGGAGGGAGGGCTTTAGTTTCCTGTATCACTGGGTCTGCTTCTGGGGAAGGTGGGACTTGTACAAGTCGGACGGGTTGAACCTGAACCAGAACGGGGCAAATATCCTTGCGGGGAGGTTTGCTAGCACTGTTCGGGGGGGTTTAAACTAACTTGGCAGGGGGATGGGATACAGAGTGGAGCTATAATAGGGGGTGATGTACAGCCAAATATAGAGGAAAAAACAAGTCAGACTGGAAGGCAGAGCAAATATGTAGCGGCATAAGGGAGTAGGGCAAGGCTGAATGGCATTTATTTTAATGCAAGGAGTCTTGCGAATAAGGTGGATGAACTGAAGTTGTTGATGAACACATGGGAGTATGATATTGTTGCCATCACGGAGACATGGTTGAGGGAGGGGCAAGACTGGCAGTTCAATATTCCGGGGTATAGAATCTTCAGGCGAGACAGATGGGGGGGGGGGTAAAAGAGGAGGGGGTGTCGCAATATTAATTAAGGAGCCAATTACTGCTGTAAGGAGGGATGATATATTAACAGGTTCCTCTAATGAGGCCATATGGGTTGAACTTAAAAACAAAAAGGGGGCAAGCACTTTGCTGGGAGTGTACTATAGGCCCCCAAACAGTCAGGGGGAGATAGAGGAACAGATATGTAGGCAAATCTCAGAGAAGTGTGCAAATAATAGGGTAATAATAGTGGGGGATTTCAACTTCCCCAATATTAACTGGGATAGTCAGAGTGTGAAAGGCTTAGAGGGTGCAGAATTCTTAAAGTGCATCCAGGAGAGCTTTTTGAGCCAGCATGTAGAAAGTCCTACAAGAGAGGGGGCGGTACTGGATCTAATTCTAGGGAATGTGGCCGGGCAAGTGGTAGATGTGTTAGTAGGTGAGCACTTTGGTGACAGTGACCATAATTCGGTGAGATTTAAGGTAGTCATGGAAAAGGACAAGGATGGACTGGAAATAAAGGTTCTAAATTGGGGGAAGGCCGATTTAAATATGATAAGGCAGGATCTGGCCAATGTGGACTGGGATCAGCTACTTGAAGGAAAATCCATATCGGAGCAAGGGGAGTCTTTCAGAAAGGAAATTGAGAGAGTACAATGGCAACATGTTCCCGTAAAGGTCAAGGGTGGGACCAACAAGCCCAGGGAACCTTGGATGTCAAGGGATATACGAGAATGGATTTGGAAAAAAAGGGGGGCTTTTGGCAGATACAAAGGACTAAAGACAGAGGAAGCCCTAGAGGAGTATAAAAAGTGCAGGGGGATACTTAAAAAAGAAATTAGGAGAGCGAGGAGGGGCCATGAAATAACACTGGCGAGCAATATAAAGGAAAATCCTAAGGTGTTTTATAAGTATATTAAGGGCAAGAGGATAACTAGGGAAAGAGTAGGGCCCATTAGGGACCAAAGTGGCAATCTATGTGTAGAGCCAGAAGATGTAGGTGGGGTTTTAAATGAATTTTTTGCATCTGTGTTCACTATGGAGAAGGATGATGTGGACATAGAAATCGGGCAGGGGGACTGTGATATACTTGAACATATTAGCATCGAGAGGGAGGAGATACTAGCGGTTTTAGCAGGCTTAAAAGTGGATAAATCCCCAGGCCCAGATGAGATGTATCCCAGGCTACTATGTGAGGCAAAGGAGGAAATTGCAGGGTCTCTGACACAAATTTTCAGAACCTCTCTGGCCACAGGGGATGTGCCAGAGGACTGGAGAACAGTAGAAGTGTAGTAGGGATAAACCAGGGAATTACAGGCCAGTGAGCCTAACATCAGTGGTAGGGAAATTATTGGAAAAATTCTGAGGGACAGAATTAGTCTCCACTTGGAGAGGCAAGGATTAATTAGAGATAGCCAGCATGGCTTTGTCAAGGGAAGATCATGTCTGACCAATTTGATTGAATTTTTCGAGGGGGTGACTAGGTGTGTGGATGAGGGTAGTGCAGTGGATGTGGTTTACATGGATTTCAGTAAGGCTTTTGATAAAGTCCCGCATAGGAGACTGGTCAGGAAGATAAGAGCCCATGGGATCCAGGGTGCCTTGGCACATTGGATCCAAAACTGGCTTAGTGGCAGAAGGCAGAGGGTGATGGTGGAAGGTTGTTTTTGTGACTGGAAGCCTGTGTCCAGTGGGGTACCGCAGGGATCGGTGCTGGGTCCCTTGCTGTTTGTGGTCTACATTAATGATTTGGATGTGAATGTAAAAGGTATGATCAGTAAGTTTGCAGATGACACGAAAATTGGTGGGGTGGTAAATAGTGAGGAGGGAAGCCTCAGGCTACAGGATGATATAGATGGGTTGGTCAGATGGGTGGAAAAGTGGCAAATGGAATTTAACCCTGAAAAATGTGAGGTGATGCATTTTGGACGGACTAACAAAGCAAGGGAATACACAATGAATGGTAAGACCCTAGGAAAGACAGAGGATCAGAGGGACCTTGGTGTGCATGTACATAGATCCCTGAAGGCAGCAGAACAGGTGGATAAGGTGGTTAAAAAGGCATATGGGATACTTGCCTTCATTAGCCGAGGCATAGAATATAAGAGCAGGGAGGTTATGATGGAGCTGTACAAAACGCTGGTAAGGCCACAGCTGGAGTACTGTGTGCAGTTCTGGTCGCCACACTATAGGAAGGATCTGATTGCTTTGGAGAGGGTGCAGAGGAGATTTACCAGGATGTTACCTGAGCTGGAGCGCTTCAGCTATGAAGAAAGACTGGACAGGCTGGGGTTATTTTCCTTGGAGCAGAGAAGGCTGAGGGGGGACCTAATTGAGGTGTACAAAATTATGAGGGGCATAGATAGGGTAGATAGAAAGGAACTTTTCCCCTTAGTAGAGGGGTCAATAACAAGGGGGCATTGATTCAAGGTAAGGGGCAGGAGGTTTAGAGGAAAACAGGGATAAAAGCAAAAGATAGGAAGGAGAAAAACATAAGTGGCAGTCAGAGAAATCAACGGTTTAAATCAAACGTGGCCACAGTAAATAATAATTCTAATAGGTGTAAGAGCGTTAAAAAAACAAGCCTGAAGGCTTTGTGTCTTAATGCGAGGAGCATTTGTAATAAGGTGGATGAATTGGCTGTGCAAATAGAGGTAAACGAATACAATTTGGTTGGGATTACAGAAACGTGGCTCAAGGATGGCCAAGACTGGGAACTCAACATCCAGGGGTATTCGATATTCAGGAAAGATAGGCAAAAAGGAAAGGCAGGTGGGGTAGCATTACTGGTTAAAGAAGGGATTAATACAATTGTAATGAAGGATATTAGCTCTGATGATGTGGAATCTGTATGGGTAGAATTGAGAAATACTAAGGGGAAAAAAACATTAGTGGGAGTGGTATATAGACCTCCAAACAGTAAGGTGGAGGTTGGGGATGGCATTAAAAGGGAAATTAAAGAAGCGTGCAATAAGGGCACAGCAGTCATCATGGGTGACTTTAACCTACATATAGATTGGGCCAACCAAATTAGTAACAATACTGTGGAGGAGGAATTCCTGGAGTGTTTACGGGATGGTTTCCTGGACCAATATGTCGAGGAACCAACCAGAGATCAGGCCATCTTAGACTGGGTATTATGCAACGAGAAAGGATTAATTAGCAATCTTGTTGTACGAGGCCCCTTGGGTCGGAGCGATCATAATATGATCGAATTCTTCATTAAGATGGAGAATGAAGTAGTTGACTCAGAGACAAGGGCCCTCAATTTAAATAAAGGAAACTACGATGGTCTGAGGAGCGAGTTGGGCAGGATTGAGTGGGGAATGTCACTCAAAGGGTTGACGGTGGATAGGCAATGGCGAACATTCAAAGACCGAATGGATGAGCTACAGAATTTGTTCATCCCAGTTTGGCGCAAAAATAAAACAAAAAAGGTGACTCAACTGTGGCTAACAAGGGAAATTAGGGATAGCATAAGATCCAAGGAGAGGACATATAAATTGGCTAGAAAAAGCAATAATCCTGAGGAGGACAAAGGGATTAATTAAGAAAGGGAAAATAGAATATGAGAGTAAGCTAGCTGGGAACATAAAAACTGACTGTAAAAGCTTTTATAGATATGTGAAGAGAAAAAGATTAGTGAAGTCAAGCGTAGGTCCCTTGCAGTCAGAATCGGGGGAATTTATAATGGGAAACAAGGAAATGGCAGACCAACTAAATGCATACTTTGGTTCTGTCTTCACAAAGGAGGACACAAATAACCTCCCAGAGATGCCGGGGAACATAGGGTCTGATGAAAGCGAGGAACTGAAAGAAATCAGTATTTGTAGGAAAATGGTGTTAGGAAAATTGATGGGACTGAAGGCCGATAAATCCCCAGGGCCTGATGGTCTACATCCCAGGGTACTTAAGGAAGTGGCCCTAGAGATAGTAGATGCACTACTGATCATCTTCCAGAACTCGATAGACTCTGGAACGGTACCCATGGATTGGAGGGTAGCTAATGTTACCCCACTATTCAAAAAAGGTGGTAGAGAAAAAGCGGGGAATTATAGACCGGTAAGCCTGACATCGGTAGTGGGGAAAATGCTAGAGTCTATTATAAAAGATGTAATAGCAGAGCACTTGGAAAGCAGTGACAGGATCGGACAAAGCCAACATGGATTTACAAAAGGTAAATCATGCTTGACTAATCTACTGGAATTTTTTGAGGGTGTAACTGGTAAAATAGATAAGGGAGAACCAGTGGATGTGGTGTATTTGGACTTTCAGAAGGCTTTCGATAAGGTCCCACACAAGAGATTAGCGTGCAAAATTAAGGCACATGGGATTGGGGGCAAGGTATTGACTTGGATAGAGAACTGGTTGGCGGACAGAAAGCAAAGAGTTGGAATAAACGGGTCGTTTTCCGAGTGGCAGGCAGTGACTAGTGGGGTACCGCAAGGATCGGTCCTAGGACCCCAGCTGTTCACAATATATATTAATGATCTGGATGAGGGAATTGGATGTAATATCTCCAAATTTGCAGACGACACAAAGTTGGGCGGGAGGGTAAGCTGCGAGGAGGATGTTGGGAAAATCCAGTACGATTTGGACAGGTTGGGTGATTGGGCAGAAACATGGCAAATGCACTATAATGTGGATAAATGTGAGGTTATCCACTTTGGTGGCAAAAACAGGAAGGCAGAGTATTATTTGAATGGCAATAGATTGGGAGAAGGGGAAGTGCAAAGAGACCTGGGTGTCCTTGTGCACCAGTCGCTGAAGGTAAGCATGCAGGTGCAGCAGGCGGTTAAGAAGGCAAATGGTATGTTGGCCTTCGTAGCAAGAGGGTTCGAGTACATGTCTTGCTACAGTTGTACAGGGCCTTGGTGAGACCGCACCTTGAGCATTGTGTGCAGTTTTGGTCACCATACCTGAGGAAGGACGTTCTTGCCATGGAGGGAGTGCAGCGAAGATTCACCAGGCTGATACCTGGGATGGCAGGAATGACGTATGAGGAGAGATTGTGTCGATTGGGCTTATACTCACTGGAGTTTAGAAGATTGAGAGGGGATCTCATCGAGACCTATAAAATTCTGTCAGGTCTGGACAGACTAGATGCAGGAAGGATGTTTCTGATGTCCGAGGAGTCCAGAACCAGGGGTCATAGTCTAAGGATAAGGGGTAAGCCATTTAGGACTGAAATGAGGAGGAATTTCTTCACCCAGAGAGTGGTGAACCTGTGGAATTCTCTGCCACAGAGGGCGGTGGAGGCCAGTTCATTAAATATATTCAAGAAAGAGTTGGATATGTTTCTTGAGGCTGAAGGGATCAAGGGATATGGGGAAAAGGCAGGGACAGGGTACTGAGTTTGGATGATCAGCCATGATCACATTGAATGGCGGAGCAGGCTCAAAGGGCCGAATGGCCTACTCCTGCTCCTATCTTCTATGTTTCTATGTTTTTCTATGATTTGAGGAAAAACTTTTTCACCCAGAGGGTGGTTGGAATCTGGAACTCACTGCCTGAAAGGGTGGTAGAGGCAGGAACCCTCACAACATTCAAGAAGCATTTGGATGAGCACTTGAAATGCCATAGCATACAAGGCTACGGACCAAATGCTGGAAAATGGGATTAGATTAGACAGGGCTTGATGGCCGGCGCGGATGCGATGGGCCGACGGGTCTCTTTCTGTGCTGTATAACTCTATGACTCTATGACTTTCACACCCAACCCGCCACCGATCGTGCCCGCTGACCCCCCTGGAACATCCAGCCCCTAGACATTAAAGGTAGATGAAATTTATATTTTTAAAAGCAATACTAAAATAACAGGTATAATTTCTTGGTCCTGTGCAAGTAAATGAATTCTGACCCTTTGGCCCATTTGGGTTGTGAGTGCCTTTCCCTTTTCAGTGTAGAGAGTACAAAAGCATATTTGCCATCTTAAATTTGGTGCATAATTTAACCACTTGTCTCACTATGATAACTATCAATTAAAATATTTAATAGGAAAACACTGTCCTCCTGACCATGCTGAGGATGCTCATTCCAGCCTCCCATAAACAAAGCAATGCCTGGAATGTCTGTTTCCACGATACACCTCCAAAACATTCTCTGGGTTGATTTATGGAACAATTTTAATGATACTCAGAAGTGCCTTCCTCTGCAACGACAGCATCTTCACTTAACTGCTCCTCACTGCAGATAACACATTATAGTCCCCGAGTGTGAGGAATTCCCACAAAGGCACTCTCCACACTGATCTAAGTACCTCAAATTACTGTCATTAAATGATACCATTGAATAGACCTATTCTAGTGTAACACAGATCAACATTACCTCAAGTATTTAATGGATTTATGAAAATATGTCTCTCCATTCTCCATTATTTCCCCAACACACATCTTGTTACTGTGGTGATTGGGAAACTTTCAGTAAAATATACTAACCCAGAACAAACCATTAATCATATTTGATTGATAAACCCATTTAGTTATAGTAAACAAACAAATTGTTTGCAAACATGCTAAAATCCATATTTTCTAACATTTCTCCGTTGTCTGGTCTAGACACGTCCCTTGTTTGTTGAACAACAGGCTGCGCCCAGCCTTTTCCAACAGCTGTACATTCACATTAAATATTAATCAGGAAGCCTGCTGCAAGAGAGCTCATACCCTGACACTCAGTATAAGGTCGCCATCTGTTCAAATGTCCAAAGCTTTGTAAAGAGAATTCTGTACTTTTTATAACTGACAGTTCTGAGACAGTCCCTATAAAAGGTCAACAAAGGGGAGGATGTATAGAGAGAAAAAAATCATTTACACATGGAATGCACACTATTTTAAAACTCCAGGTACTGAATCAGCTTATACATGCAGAATCAATTTTGAGAATATAATGGACTTGTTTATATTGGGGCATTTTGTAATAATCTTCAGCAAACAATGGACATTTTCATTTTCCACTCAACTATTTTTCAGTGTACGTGATGTCTCAAAACACTAACGATATTTCATTTTATAACAAAATGGCTCCATGTGCATTTCAATTTACTATGTGCTCATTGTAGTTCTAGTAATCCTCTAGATATTTAGACTTATTGGTTTACATTTTAAATCCTGTTCAAGCATTTGTACAAATTTATAACTTGCTCAAGAGTCACAAGTCACTGAAGTCAGGAAGTCTGAATGTCGGAAATTTGAAGAGGTGAATATTCCTCTCGGAGGGTGGGAATCAGGAATGTCAAGCTGGAGGTTAATTAATGGAAGGTTGGATATCTGAAGGCTGTAGAATCCAAAATCAGAATCACTTATTAATACCCCATTAACATGATAATCAAGTGGTTTATTTAAATGTGTATAGTCAGCTCACAATAGTTCCTTGTTTCACTGTTTCACCATGGTTTTGCATCAACTTCTTTTGTAAGTATAACCCTGTGGCCACAGTAACCATCATGCTTATTGTTTGTCTTTAGTGCGACTTTTGTTCCTGCCATCTGCCCAACAGAGGTTCACCACACCTACAGTATCTATGTACGACCCTTGTGTATATGATGCAATGAGGCCCAGAATGTTCAGCATCTTAATTCCTCCAGTAACAGTTCCTCATCAACCACAAGAACTAAAGGCGGAGACATTTGATAGATTGACTCCTTTTACTTCAAAAATGCTGATCTCAGTGCTGACACTGGGTGAAGCTGTGCTCAATAAGAGTACAATTTCAAAAAGAGAACAAACGATTAATTTCTGTCACAAACACAAATTGAACACTAGCTTTACTGAGAGGATGCTAAATTATTCCATCAGACTATGCTGGTTCATTCACTCAAAGAAATATACTACCACAAGCCAGGGAAGCTATCAGGCTTGAACTGAAGATTGATGTTCCAAAGTCTTTTACTGGATCTACAAGACATTTTATTGGAAGGAAGAGGCAGTATAGCAATAAGAGCTGGGCAAAAAAAAAGTCTCTTTTTAGCACTAATGATGTTTTTCAGTTCTTACTTCAGTAGCTCTTACTGCTCATGTGGCGTGTGTCCTTGAGAAGAGTGATCATGTGATCAAACTAATAGCAGTTCAAGTACATACAGTAATAATTTCAGCAGCATATGACAGATTGAATGAATCCCATAAAATATGTAAGCAGTACTGCATCCAAAACCCTAACAGGTAATTGACAGAGTATCAGATGCTTCTTTTAACCCCCTCCCGTTTCCTAACACATTCGAGAATTCAGTAGCGTGGTTTAGAATGGCCAGTTTTCCTACAATTGCATGTCATGAATATTTACCGAGCAACCTTTCGAACAAAATCTGTGAATTAAAAAAAAATATTGTTTGCATTTGTTTCAAACAGTAGTTTTAATTAAAAGGTCATTCTTGCCGTGCTGAAGGGGTGAGGCAAATACGGTTACATTTGAAAAATATTTTTTGTTGTTATATCATTATCCAGAAGGACAAAAAGGAAAATCATTCATCAGGTCTTGGTGTTCTCTGTAGCTCAGGATGAACAATAAACATCCATACTTCTAAGTAAGTCTCCGATAGTATGTAAATAAAATGCTAGAGCATTCTTTAAAATGAGAGTATGTTTATGAGAAAAACACGCTCTTTTCTTAAAGATACAGACCATGAAATTCCAGCCGTGATAAAAGGCGGATGGTATGCAGATAAGCCGCCCACGGTCAAAATTTGGGGTGGAACCAAGTTCTGCCAAGATTCCACCCTGTTTTTCAATGCACCCATTTTCTGGTTTGGGAGCCATGAACAGATCTTCCATATCCCCCCACTCATCAAGAGAGGCTCAGGAGAAACCCAGTTTCCGGCCTATCTTGGGAATTTTGCCTTTAAAATGGCCTCTGTGGAACTCCAAACCTTACCTAGACTAAGGTCATCAATCCCACAGGGGATTTAGTTACATTTTGTCTTCAGGCAAATGGATTCCTTTGGATCCGAAGAATTCAAAAGTTGATTTTTACCTTTGGCCTAGAAGGATCTGGGGACACATCGGGCTGGATTTTGCCAATGGGGAGCTTTTGGAGGTGGGATTCCCACTTGTCGGCTTTCGGTCCCGCCCCAATCGACTTCTGGCCAACCCACGCTATTTTCCCTTGATTGACCTTAATGGAAAGCCGGTTACAGAGAACGTCAGCGTATGACATTTCATCTGTGAAGCTGTCAAATACTTACATTCTCTGTTGTTTGACGAATCCTTGTATTCAAGACTCATCAAACCTATTTTGTGAGCAGAAATCAGATGGCTGTTGCATCGGTGAATGCAGCAGCCATCTGTCATCTCTGCCGGTGAGATGCGGGAGTCTCTGGTTCCCCAACTGTTGAAGCCTGCAGGAAGAAACAAAGGTAAGTAAACATTTTCTAGCACTTTTCACTCACCTCACACACTTACCTCTCCACACTTGCACCCATCACTCGCCTCCACAGCGCACTTTTGGACCCCTCCGACCCCCGCAGACCCACTGCTCACCTCAGTGACCCTGGCGGGGTTTCCCGACATCGGGAAGCCCACAGTTGCATATGTAAAATGGGGATAATCCTCTTAACTGCCTGTTAACTACCTGTTAACAGGCAGTTAAGTGGCCGTAATCCCCTTCCTGCCTCGGGGAGGCAGCTCCCAGCGCGGGTCGGCTACCCGCCTCCTGGGAAGATGGCACGGAGGTGGGCTGGGGGCAGCATGGGCACCCGCCCCCAGATTCTGCCATTTTCCCGGCAATCCCACCTCCAAACCCACCTCCCTAGGGCTGGCAAAATCCCCCCCGCCCATCAGGTGGATTGGCAGTGGGTTGCTCTGTCTTACAAGGACAGATTGCGGTGTGCACCACCAAAACACCCATGCAGACACCGGTGGCTGCCCGACCATGCAAATGACCCTGTCCATGCAATTTGGCGCAGGGTCAATGGCTGACTTAACTAAATTAAGAAGTTTATTTGTCATCAATGACTTTTGTAGGGCCCTTTTTTTTGTGAATCTAATCACTTGTAATGAATATACTGTACAGGATTCTGTTATATAACGATGACCAAATCATTCCTGATCAGCTCCTGGGATTAGCAGGTTTTTATTTTAAACCGAGTCCCAATTTGTTCTCGACTTTGGCCTCTACACTTTCAACCACCACAGTTATGTTGCTAACATTTTGTTGAATACCACTAAATAAAATCACAATATTTGCTAAAAATATGCAAGTCTGTGAAAGAGAATACTAAAGGTCAGGGGAATAATATGCGAATGATGGATCTGCAGGGATATGAGCTCTGCGGCCTGAATGCTTTTCAGACACTGTTCTATTGGCAACTGCTGAGTTCAGAAGAACGAACCTCAAACTTCACATCGTGGAAGTCAATGTCCCAGTTTATTTAATCCATGTACTCGTCTTACCATTACATAAAATGACACATTATGGAAGAGATTTTGGTGTCCGGGTAGTAAATGGGCGGGCGGACAGTGGGTGAGGCGAGAGCTATGCCATTATCCAGGCCCCCTCCTCTCATTAACATGCTTAAAGTGAAACAACACCATTGAACGCTAGTTCAGAACCTACAGCAGTAACTACAAGCACTTTCAAATCCTTTAAGGTGTAAAAAACCACAAGCTATTACAAAAAGAATGTCTCCAAAATATCTATACAGCTTTACCTGAGAGCAGCTGCAGCTCCCTTCAAATATAGGTCAAAATGATTGCTTCCCAACTTGAACTGTCCACGGTTGATTGCCAGGAGCAGAAACTGGCGCTAGTCCGGCGGTGCATGCTGAAAATAGCGTTGGATCTAAATGGTATCACTTGACTCCTATTTGCATGTTTTCATCAGGCTCCCTCCCACTTGTTTCAGATAGAAGCTTGGGCCGCCTGGTATTATGTCCACTAGCAACAAAGCACTCATAAAAGTAGCAGTATGTGGGTGGGTGAGTAGCTGGTTTATTTTCTGTCTGTTTTTGAACAAAGCCTCCAGGCTTTTAATACTATATTGGAGAAGAATAGACTCCGAGTGACATCTAATGTGTTCCCTGGTGTAGAAAATCTCCACATTCCAGTATATTCAGAATGGACGAGTGAAAACCTGGTTCTCCATATAACACCTAACACTAAAAACTGTTGTATTAATGAGTTATAAACACTCTTAATTTACCCTTTTCTTGATGACACTAACACAGTTAACATATAACTTTTCCATATTGTCTTCCAGAAACCTTGCCAGGTATCGGCCTAGGATAACTTATGGGTGTTATTTTGGGTGAAAAAGGGTGAAAACAAGAGCTAAATGGATGCTGTGCTGATAAGACATGCCTGGTTGAGAATCTGGATTGAGCACACAATTTTGGTCCTAATTGCTGATTACCATAATTTGAACTTGTCTGGAGGTGCTAAAGGAGACATCTGCAGGTTCAGCACTCAAGTGCTGATTAGAAGCAATTTTCGTGGAGCAGTATATGTGGGATCCACGCACCCACTTTTACTGAAGGTGTGGGGTGCGCTGACTTACACACAGCGGAACATTTCAGGATGGATCAGGGACCGAGGGAGAGGGTGCACAGGTTCTTGGACGTGGCACTGGAGGTCCTGGTGGAGGAGGTCCAGAGGAGAACATAAGAACATAAGAAACAGGAGTAGGCCAATCGGCCCCTCGAGCCTGCTCCGCCATTCAATAAGATCGTGGCTGATCCAATCTTGGCCTCAACACCACTTTCCTGCTCTCTCCCCATACCCCTTGACTCCCTTGTAGTTCAAATGTCTTTCAATCTCCACCTTGAATATATTCAATGACTCCGCCTCCACAGCTCTCTGGGGTAGAGAATTCCAAAGATTCACGACCCTCAGAGAACAAATTCCTTCTCATCTCCATCTTAAATGGGCGACCCCTTATTCTGAAACTATGCCCCCTAGTTCTAGATACCCCCACTAGAGGAAACATCCTCTCAGCATCCACCCTGTCAATCCCCCTCAGAATCTTATATGTTTCAATAAGATCACCTCTCATTCTTCTAAACTCCAATGAGTATAGGCCCAACCTGCTCAACCTTTCGTCATACATCAACCCCCTCATCCGAGGAATTAACCTAGTGAACCTTCTCTGCACTGCCTCCAATGCAAGTATTGTGAAGGAATATACCATATTTCAGAAAATTACACCACCTTATCATTTCTGACATTATTAATACATGATAAAAGTCTGGAAAGCCTTGAAGACACAGGCTGCAAACAGAAAACAGGCTTCCGAGATAAAGATCAGTTGTTTAACAAAGTTGTAAACATACAAGCTTTGAAATGGGAATTGGTTAAGTATACTAAAACAATGACCCTATTGAAGTGGCAGTTTGGCGATTCCAGAGGGTCTGGAGTTTGGAGGGAACACAATGAAATGCCCAGTTTAAAGTGTTATAAGCTAACACTCAGGGAAACAGGAACAGAATATTAAAAAACCATGTGCCTTTGAAAAGATGACATCAAGTAAAAGAAACACCTGCTGGTCAAATAGTTTTTATGTTAAACTTGGAAGACAGGAAACACGATTAAATATGCAACCAATTGAGATAGCTAGAAAACAAGTAAATACTCAGTCAAAGGCCTAGAAATTGGGTATAGCCTCGCTTGAGGCGTTAGAACTGGCGGAGCGCTAAGTTTATAGCCAGACGAAAGTTAGCGCTGCCTGGCGAGATATTGGGTTGCATCGCCCCCAAAGGGGATTGAGGCGCTAATTCAGCCGTTGCACGGTGCTCTTAAGGCGCATAAGTTCAGGCGCTACTCAATATCAACGCGGACGGACGCAGCGCAGGTGATCTCAATTACGGGAAACCACGAGACCTCCAGGCGCCGGCCGGCTCTTAAAGGGGTGGGTCAGTCAGCCTGAGCTTCAACACCCAACGCCCTGTAGGCCTCAGATTTGGCACTCGCCCTTGTCTGGCGGTACAAACTTGTTCAGCATGGAGAAGGTTAGACAGAGAGCAGAGCACTTCAGCACTGAGGCTCTGGACCAGTTGGTGGCTGCAGTTGAACGCCGTCGAGAGGTCCTGTATCCGGATAATGGCAAGAGGCCGAATCAGAAGGCTTACCAACGATCTTGGAGGGAGGTTGCTGTGAGGGTCAACTCCAGCAGCATGGCGACCAGGACCCCTGTTCAGTGCAGGAAGAAATTTAACGACCTCACACGGATCGTTAGGGTGAGTGATGGTTTAGCAATCTTCTGATTCCCTCCATCTGCAGCTGACTTCGGGCACCCTGCTGCAATGATGCCCCAATGGCCATCTGTCAGCATGTACCCATGGCCCTTTCTGGGCACACACATGGACAGATGTCTCAAGGCCTCATGTAAGGGCTCTTGCACCATGGGGGGCATGCGATGATCTCTCAAGGCCTCATGTAAGGGCTCTTGCACCATGGGGGGCATGCGATGATCTCTCAAGGCCTCATGTAAGGGCTCTTGCACCATGGGGGGCATGCGATGATCTCTCAAGGCCTCATGTAAGGGCTCTTGCACCATGGGGGGCATGCGATGATCTCTCAAGGCATCATGTTACAGAACTTCCCCTTCTTGCCCCTGCAGTCCAAGCTGGCGATAATCTCAAGGCATCATGTTACGGAACTTCCCCTTCTTTCCCCTGCAGTCCAAGCTGGCGATGATCCGAAAGGAGCAGCGTCGAACCGGTGGCGGACCTCCACAAGTGGTCACTCTCACGGATCTGGAGGAAAGAGTGCACCAGATACTTGGAGGACGTCTGTCTGGTCCTGTGACCACTGCATCTGCCGACCCCATTACCGACAGCGAGGGTAAGACTCTCACCTTTTTCACCTGTTGCCTTCCACTTGGTCCCCCCGCCAGCATGCATCCTCAGTGTGCAGCCATGTCAGAGCCTTGCCGCAATCTGGCATGCGTTTCAGCAAAGCTGTCCTTTTGCTAAAGCCACTCTTCCACCTCCCACTTTCAGATGAAGCAGCACCAACTCGGGCTCAACGCGCTGAAGCTGCCAGTGCCAGTGCCACCGGAGGCGAGGACCAGGAGGAATCCGGACCAGCCGTTGCAGAATCCGGGGAGCTGACACATCTACAGACTGGGGATAGTAGTCCCCTGGAGGGGAGGGGGGGGGCTCTGAGGATGAACCAGTTGCCGGACCAAGTGGCATGCAGCAACGCACGGGGGATAGGCAAGTTCGGCCACTGTCTCCCCGGAGGGCAAGGCAGGTCGTGATGACTGCTGCACAGAGTGCAGATGAGGTGCATCGCCTGGCTGAGATGAGCAAACAGGCCCGGGTCAGACACACGGAGCTGATGGCTGCAGTCGAGAAGATGCCTGAGTCAATAGATTTATTGGCTAAGAGTATGTTGGACTTCGGGGCAACAATGGAGAGGACTCTCCAGGGCTTTGGGGCAACAATGGACAGGACTCTCCAGGTGTTCGGGGCAACAATGGACAGGTCTATCCAGGGCTTCGGGGCAACAATGGACAGGACTATCCAGGGCTTCAGCCCAACAATGGAGAGGACTCTCTCTAGCAACGATCGCAATGAGCAGGCCAAGTGGCAGAAGATACTGCACTAAAGCTGTCCCCTTTAAATAGCGCCCCCCTACTCCGAGAAGGGCCTGTTAGCCCTCGCTCGAACTGTCACTAATAGCGCTGAGCGCTAAGGCCCCGGGCACCACCCAATATGCGCTCAGGCGCTCCTAGAAGGCGTTGCACACTGAAATGACGTCATGAACTGCTTGCGCTCGCGGGCGCGCGCAAACACTTAGCGCAGGCGCTAAATGTATAGTCAATATCTGAGTTGTCGCTATCTTCATAGCATCCGCCCCAACATAGGGCATCGCCCCAATTCTAGGTCTCTTTAGGCGCTCAGCGCCGGCGCTACCAACCCAATTTCTAGGCCAAAGTATCTTTAATTTATACATAGTAAATATGATACCAACAAGAACACTTTGAAGATATGACTTCAAAAGATACACCAAGCAATTACATTGTGTTTGTATTGAACTTGGAGCAGTTAGGAGACTCAACGTTTGCTAAAATCAGTAAAGCCAATAATAAGAATTGAATGGAAAATCTTTGATAAGAATGGCATAAAACAGAAACCATTGCTGTCAGATTATTTTTATGATAGTTTAAGGAACACCTAAAGGTAGAGACATAATTATGCATGCAATAGTTGAATTGACAGTAAGATAGAAAGCATTTAACAGTGGTCTCAATAAAGACAATTAGCTTACATCAGCAGAGAACTTCAAAGAATAAACCACTGCAAAAAGGGTATAAAAGATAGACCTTTTCAAACAGAAAGTCAGAAGTCGCAGAACAGGCCAAGCGTTTCTCAACTTTACAGGCACCATCTGTAAGTTTTTAACTTTGAGTCTCAGGGATCAAACGGTACTATAATTTGATTTTGGTGGATGTTCTGGATTTAGAGATAAGTAAGAAATGTAGAAATGTAACAAAGTAAAGATCTGAGAATAAGGATCTCTGAGAAATAAGAAATGTAAGCTATTTGTATTTTGAATTGTTAATGTTGCGACTGACTCAACAGCTGTTAAATGAATGTCGGCTCTTAAATAAAACTATATGGGGGAGAAATTCGGTACCGCCCCATTTGGGGCGCAATTATCGGCCGGGCGCAAAGTTTAGTGCCCAACGCAAATTATCGCCGCCTACTGCTAAATTGGTCTCTTTCGCCCCTGGAGGTGACTGCAGCGCTAAATCAGGTGCTGCACGACTCTCTTAAGGCGCTAAGCCAGAGGAGCGAGGCGCTACCTCAGAGGGCGGGCGCAGCACAGGTGCTGTCAGTTAGCGATTGCACACAGATACGCTGGAGCCAGTCAGCTCTTAAAGGGGAGGGTCGATCTTGAATTGCAGCCGCACCCTGCGCATCGGAGCCCTGAATCTTGGCCTGGACAGACCTGTTGCCAAATCCTGAAGCCAAGGACCATGGGGAGGGCCAGGGAGCGAGCGCAGCGCTTCAGCGAGGGGGCCTTGGAGGCTCTGGTTGGCGTGGTGGAGCGCAGGCGATCTCTCCTGTACCCTGAGAGTGGCAGGAGGCCTCTGCCCAGCGAGTACCGAAAAGCTTGGAGGGAGGTGGCTCACAGAGTGACCTCCAGCAGCATGGTGCCTAGGACCCCTGTGCAATGCAGGAAGAAGTTCAACGACCTCACTCGGGTCGTCAGGGTGAGTGCCTTTTTCAGAAACCTCTTCATCCCTCCATCTTGAGCTCGCTTTATGGCCAAAGGGTCTTGAAAGCCCCAATGCCCAGCACTCATCCAACACCTATGGCCCTTTCAGGAAACTCACACGCACATTCAGCACTTTGCATACAGTAAGGGCTATTCGACCATGGGAGGCATTTCAGCCAAGATCATGGCTGCACACAGTAAGGGCTATTCGATCATGGGAGGCATTTCAGCAAAGAGCATGGCTGCACACAGTAAGGGCTATATGACCATGGGAGGTGTTGTGTCTGTGTATAATAAGACACAGACTGCAGGAGAACGGTACAACAGGTGTTTACTCAACGTGGCTCACACGGGAACTGATCTGTACAGATTACTACTCAGTGCTATATACAGGTGTGGTCACTGCCGGTACTGCAGTATACATGAGCTGTAAAAGATAGTTCCCCCCTTAAAGATATATACATTACAATTCCTCCCCTTTTAGATTAACAGTACCATAACACTCATTTAACAATTAAATATCAAACTAATTACAATTAACACTTTTAACATGCAACATTAGCTGAAAATAGTCTATTTATATATTCAGTCTTTGGGGAGGCTTCCTGATCCTTTCTGGATAGCGCCTTTCCCGAGTGTCTTGCTCTTGGTGCGGAGGCGATTCTGGCCCCCTGTCATCGGTTGGTTCATCAGCTTCCGATGCTACTGTTTCTGGGGTCGATGCGACCTGTACGTTGGGTTCATCACCAGGTACGTATGGGCGAGGCATGGGGTTAACTTGTTCCTGTGACTCTAGGATCTGGTCAGCATGGCGTCTCACGATGCTCTCCCCAATGTCCACTGTGCACATTAGTGGGCCCTGCCGTGTGCATATCGTTCCTGGCTGCCATTTTTCTGTTCGGTAGTCGCGGGCCAAGACTGGTTGCCCTACATTGAAGCTCCTTGTTGGCTTCTCATGGATGTGCTGGAATTGCTTACTCTCAACATCTCTTCGTACGATTGGTCTGAGAAAATCCAGGCAAGATCTTAACCTTCGGTTAAAGAACATCATGGCTGGGGCCTGGTTGGTGACTGCATGTGTCGCATTCCGGTAGGCGAACAGGAAATTGTCCGCCTTGTGCTGCAGCGGAATGTTGTCATTGTACATAGACTTTATTGCCTTCTTAAAGGTTTGTACGAACCTCTCAGCCAATCCATTTGTGGCTGGATGATATGGGGCGGATGTGTAATGCCTTACCCCATTCTTTTTCAAGAACTTCCGGAACTCTTCGGACACAAACTGTGGTCTGTTGTCGGAGCAAATCTGTTCTGGCAAGCCGTTCCTGGCAAAAATGGTCCGTAGGACGGCAATAGTTTTCTCCGTGGTGGTGGAGGACATTTTGATGACCTCCGGCCATTTCGAGTGCGCATCCACGGCTATTAAAAACATTGAGTCCATGAATGGACCAGCAAAATCAATATGCACCCGTTGCCATGGAGATGAGGGCCACTCCCATTGGTGTAGCGGGGCCTGTGGTGGTGCATTTTGGACTTTCTGGCATCCTGAGCAGCTCTTGGTCAGGTCCTCGATTTGTTTATCGATTCCCGGCCACCACACATAAGCCCTGGCTAGGCTTTTCATTTTTACCCCTCCCAGATGACCCTCATGAAGCTCATTGAGCACTCTATCCCTTAACTTGGGTGGAATTACCACTCGGGATCCACACATCAAGGTCCCCCGGCACACTGACAGCTGTTCGCTCCTTGTCGAGAATGCTGGCAACAGTGAGTCGCCATGTGCTGGCCATCCCTTCACCGTCAAATCATATACCCGAGACAGTGTCGAATCATTTCGGGTTTCCTTTTCGATACAAGCGTTAGTTACCGGTAGGTATTCAACTATAGTCGAATGGAATATTTCGACAGGATCCACTGCTGGTGCTTCCTCCGCAGTAGGCAGTGGCAGGCGTGATAGCCCATCAGCATTTCCATGCTGTTTCGTGCCCTTATATTCAATCTCATAGTGGTGCGCCCCTAGAAAAAGTGACCATCTTTGTAGTCGTTGCGCAGTCATCACCGGAACGCCCTTCTTCGGATTAAAAATGGAGACAAGAGGCTGGTGATCAGTCAGCAAGGTGAATTTCTGCCCGTGCAGATAGTGATTGAACTTTTTCACTCCCCACACTAGGCTGAGGGCCTCCCTGTCAATCTGGGCGTAGTTACGCTCGGCTGAGGTTAGTGATCGTGACGCAAAGGCTATTGGCCTCTCTGAGCCGTCCGAGAACTTGTGCGACAGCACCGCTCCAATGCCGTAGGGTGACGCATCACATGCCAACCGAATTGGTAATGCTGGGTTGTAATGGGCCAATACCTCTTTCGATGTGATTAGTGTTTTGCTCTTCTGGAAAGCTCATCTACATTCGTCACTCCACTTCCATGGCACCCCAGTTTGCAGTAGGGTGTTCAGTGGGTGTACTATTGTAGACAAATTTGGCAAGAACTTATGGTAGTAGTTTACCAGCCCGAGGAATGACCTCAGTTGTGACACATTTTCCGGTGCTGGAGCCTTGACTACTGCCTCAATCTTCTCTGGGGACTTATGTAACCCCTCTTCATCGATGACGTGGCCACAATACGAGGTCTGTTTTCTAAAAAACTCGCATTTGTGGCGGTTAGCTCGGAGCCCATATTCCTGCAATCTAGTGAGCAGCTGCTCCAGGTTGGCAAGGTGATCACTGTCATTTTCGCCCGTGACCAGGATGTCGTCCAAATAACACTGGGTCCCTGGGATCCCTTGCAGGACTTGTTCCATTGCCCTCTGCCAAATAGCCAGAGCTGATGCTACCCTGAATACCAGCCGGTTGTATTGGTAGAGACCTTTATGGGTGTTGATTGTGAGGTATTTTTTTGATGCTTCTTCTACCTCCATTTGCAGATACGCCTGGGCCAGATCAATCTTAGTGAAGCGTTTCCCTCCAGATAGCGAGGCGAAAATATCTTCAATCCGCGGAAGTGGATATTGTACGGTGTGAAGGACTGGGTTCACTGTTACCTTAAAGTCCCCACAGATGCGAACCTTCCTTGGTTCCCCAGGTGTGCTGCTCAACGACTTTTTCATCACAGGGACAATGGGTGTAGCCCATGTGATGAAATATTTCCATTCATCACTGCCTGTGACTGAGGTCGGTTTCAGTGTCATTTCCCTTCCCCCAGACCTCATTGTATTGTGTACTGGAATGTGCTGTATTGTATACTGGAATGTGCTGGAATGTGCTGTGTGTAGGGCTCCGCCCATACCTGGCCCCGTTTGTAAGCTAGCTTCAGCCTAGCCCCAATCTCCAGAAGGACGACATCTCTCTCGCTTACGTGTTTCGTTCTAAGTTAATAAAAGCCTTGTTTTGTTCTGCTACCTTCGAGTCTCGGAATTATTGAGGCACATCAGCCCACTCGCTCCAGTCGACCTTGGACAGTACACCTGAACGTTCCAGACTCTCCAGCTCTGCTTCGACAGCTGGGCGGATTGCATAAGGTACCGGTCTGGCCTTAAAAAATTTTGGGCTTGCGTTTTCTTCAATTTTAATCATTGCTGTCATGCCTTTTAGTGTTCTGAGTCCTTGCTGGAACACTTCTTTCGTGTCAGTTAGGATCTTTGACAGTCGCCCAGGTGTGACGTCGTCATCCTTTTTGTCAGCCACAGTCAGTGCCTGTATGGAATGCCAATCCAGTTGTATTTTCTAGATCCATTCACGTCCCAGTAATGGTGGTCCTCCATCTTGCAATACATACAGGTCTAGTTTTGGTGTTTCCTTACCATTACATATAACGGTCACCCTTATTTTTCCTTTGGGGTAGACTTTTTGCCCCGTGTACCTCTTCAAAATAATTTTTGTGTCTCTCATGGGTTTGTGTGAGAATAGCCGCTCGTAGTCCCGTCGGTTTATGACTGTTCGGGCTGATCCTGTGTCCAATTCCATCTTTACCTGGACTCCTGCTATCTTGAGGGTGACCCAAATGGTTCGGTGATCCTCCGTTGTGATCACATTATGTAGTTTCAGACAACTCAGTTCCCTGCTTCCGGAGTCGTTATCACTCTTTTGTTCATCTGAACTATTCTCCGTCATCTTATGTACCTTCTTGTACTTTTCTTTGGTGGGTTTTTTATTGCTGGTTTTCTTTCCCGACCTGCAGACTCGTGCTATGTGTCCTACTTTTCCACACTGCCTGCACACTTTGTCTTTGAACCAGCAATCATTCTGGTCGTGTGTTGTTCTGCCGCAGCAATAGCACTTCTCTGTTCTATATGACATTTCATTTGTGCCATATTCTTGCGGTCTCTGTTGTATCTCTGCAGTGCCCCGTGCTGCTGCTTTATATGATACCGCAATGCTGAAAACCTTTTCCAGCGTAAGGTCCTTTTCAGATAAAAGCCGTTTCTGGGTTCCTTCACTTTGAAGCCCACACACAAACTTGTCCCTTAAGGTATCTGCCAGCCCCACTCCAAACTGGCAGTGTTTCGATAGTTTGCACAGTTCTGTTAAATAATCAGCATTGCTTTCATCCTTATGCTGGTTCTGTTTGTGAAACTTGAATCTTTCTGCTATCAGCAGCGGTGTGGGGTTTAAATGTTCCTGTAGTATCGTTACTATGTCTTCAAAACTCTTTTCCATTGGCTTCGTTGGGGTTACTAGATTTCGTAATAAACCATACGTCTTTGCACCCATTAAATTTAACAATACCGATGCTTTCTTGTCATCTGACACCTCATTTGCCTTGCAGTATACCTCTATTCGTTCAACATATGTAGTCCAATCTTCGACTTCATTGTCAAACGCGGTGATACTGCCGCTCTTGGCATTTTGGGTGTGGTTTAAAATGGTGTCTCCCAATGGCTTAAAATGGCATCTCCCGCGCTTTCCTTCCTCCCCCGCTGCTGCCAATGCCGCTCCCGGCGGTTCTCGTGGCAATGGCGGCGCCCTGTAGGTTTCGCGCGCTTCTCCTGTGCTGCAGCCAACACCGCTCTCGGCGGTCCTCGTGGCAATGGCGGTGCCTCGCGGGTTTCTGCGCATCTCTCTCTCCCTCTCTTCGATGCTGCTCGGCCCCTGAACACCGGCTGTGCCCTGTGCGCTCTGCCCTCTCTCTCTCTCCCCCGTCGACGCTGCTCGGCCCTTTGCTGTGCCGCTCGGTCGGGCTCTAGCCCGCCGCTGTCCAGGAAGGGTCTGCGCACTACCTGTTGCCAGCCCGTTTCGCTGGACCACCTCGACTGGAAAGCCAAGCCTGGCTCTCGACAGCCTCCCCCGCAATTCTCGAGTCTCTGCTGGATGACTGGGCGGTTGCCCGTGGTCGACGCCCGAGTCTCTGGCCTTGACCTCCAATCCACTGATCTCCAGGAACAAATCCCCGGGAGGTGATGCAGAGTTGCAGGTAGGTTCGAACTTGCCTTGTCGCCAATGTTGTGTCTGTGTATAATAAGACACAGACTGCAGGAGAACGGTACAACAGGTGTTTACTCAACGTGGCTCACACGGGAACTGATCTGTACAGATTACTACTCAGTGCTATATACAGGTGTGGTCACTGCCGGTACTGCAGTATACATGAGCTGTAAAAGATAGTTCCCCCCTTAAAGGTATATACATTACAGGAGGCATTTCAGCAAAGAGCATGGCAGCACACAGTAAGGGCTATTCGACCATGGGAGGCATTTCAGCAAAGAGCATGGCTGCACACAGTAAGGGCTATTTGACCATGGGAGGCAGTTCAGCCAAGATCATGGCTGCATCTTTAATCAGACCCCATCCTTTTTCTTGCAGGGCAAGCTGGCACATAATAGCAGACAGCAGCAACAGACCGGGGGAGGCCGGCCTCACCTTCAAGCCCTGACCGATCTGGAGCAGCGAGTCCACCGGATTGTGGCAAGCCGGATGCTTGGCCCCGTTGACACTGGAGACGCCGACCCCATTGTGGACAGCAATGGTAAGGTCATCACCTTGTGACCTCTCTCCTTCCACTTGTTCCTCACAACAGCATCCTTTGACACTTTAGATCCAAATCAGTACATCGCTGCACTCATGCCTCCCTTGCTGCCACCCTGTCCTCACGCTAAAGCCACTCTTGAACCTCCCTGCTTTCAGATGCTGATTCACCAGATGAAGAGACAGGCCTTCAAGCTGCCATTAGGAGTGAAGCTGAAGGCGAGGAGGGAGAGGAAGCCGGACCATCAGCGCCACCCTCTGCCGAGGCAGCCCATGCCCATACTGGGGTCACGACTTCCCTGGAGGGGAGCGGGGTGGAATGGTCTGATGAGGGTGCAGCTCCGGGACCCAGTGGGCTGCAGCTATGTGAGGGGGTTAGGGAAGCTTGGGGGCCTTCTCCACGGATGGAGAGTGTGGCCTTGAGTCCTGCTGCACTGAACACAGACGAGGAGCGGTTCCTTGCTGAAATGAGCGCCCAGGCGGAGCAAAGGCACACTGAGCTCATGGCTGCAGTGGCAAGGATGCCCGAATCCATTGAGTCACTGGCAAGGAGTGTCCAGGACTTTGTTGCAGCACAGGCAGCTGCCACGCAAATGTTAAGTGCTGCAAAGCAGTCAGTGGCTGGTCTCATGCAGACGCAGATTGAGGCCACGAGAGCACTAACTGCTGCCACCCTCACTGGATCAGGCTGGTTTCCCCGGGGCACTCAATGCGCCGCAGCAAGCCAGCAATCTGTGCTCCAGCAGATTGCTCCGCATGCTGAAGTGCTGCCCTGTGGGAGTGCCAGTGTGTCGGTCGAGCAGGGAGTTGCAGTCCTCTCTCAGGATGACAGCATTCCTGCTGCCAGCACTGTCACTTCTCCACTGCAGTTGCCACCACCTGTAGGACAGACTGCTGCCGCCCATGCAGAGTTGGAGCAGTCAGCAGCCGGGCCCTCCAGACCCAGAGCTGATCCAGGCCATCCCTCAAGGGCATCTGCAGTCTCAGTTTCTGACACTCAGCAGCCTTCCCCCAGCCTTGCTGCTGCCACTGGGGTCCCATTACAGAGGAGCTGCAGGGTGGGAAGGGGGCAATTTCGCAAGGGAAGCAGATCACCCTCGAAGGGCAAAAAGTAGGAGGTGTCGCAAAATGTTGTACATTGTTTTATTGAAGGCCGAGGATCATGGTCATATTTTTGTTACTGTTTTGGACATTGTCTCCAGGTAGTGAGAGCCAGTTATGTGATTGATTGTTTTTTTGTGTGTTTCTTTCTATTACTTTGTAATGCGGGAAGGATACACAGTTTGGTAAATAAAGACGTGTCTTTATTCAAAATGTGCATGTTTGCTCTTTGCACTCATTGTTGCCTTGACCGGCTTAGGGGTTGTGGCATGGTTCCATTCAGGTTCTTTGAATGGCAGAAGCCATTCCCTCAGAGGGGGCCTAGAAGCGACTTGCTATAAGCCTTTGACAGACGGCCCTTGCACTTTCTGCCTCCCTCCCATCTTGGTGCTGCTGCTCCTCCTCCTCCTCCTCCTCTGCTGGTGCTCCAATGTCTGGTGGCATTGGCTGGGTCCTGAGGATTGCCAGGTTATGCAGCATACAGCACACAACAACGAAGTGGGAGACTCGAGGCGAGTACTGCAGGGCTCCTCCAGAGTGGTCCAGACAGTGGAACCATTGCTTGAGCACGCCGATTGTGTGCTCAACGATGTTCCTGGTAGCTTGATGGCTCTCGTTGTATCGTTCTTCAGCAGAGGTGCTGGGCGAACGGAACGGGGTCATCAGCCAGGTGCACAGAGGATAGCCCTTATCCCTGAGAAGCCAACCTCCTGGGTGAAGCGGGGCCTCGAAAAGGTCTGCCACAGAAGTCTGGCGCAGGATGAAGGCATCGTGGCTGCTGCCTGGAAAGTGGGCATTGACAGCGAGTATCAGCTGTCTGTGGTCACAGACCAACTGGACGTTCAAGGAATGGAAGCCCTTTCGGTTGCGGAAATCCTCGGCATTCTCTTACGGTGCCCACAAAGCCACATGGGTGCAGTCAATGGCACCCTGCACCATGAGGAAGCCCGCTATTCTTGCAAAGCCCGCTGCGCGTTCTTGTTGCTTGTCCGGGGCCATGGGGAAAGAGATGTACTCTCGTCTCCTTTTAAAGAGGGCATTTGTGACTTGACAGATGCAGCAATGCACCGCGAACTGGGAGATATTGGCAATGTCCCCAGTAGCAGATTGAAAGGAGCTGGTGGCATAAAAGTTGACAGCCACTGTTATCTTCACTGCCACTGACAGAGACGTCCTGCTCCTCAGTTGAGGCTGCAGATCTGGCTGAAGCAGGTGGCAGAGCTCAGTGACCACCTCCTTGCTGAATCGCAGCTTTCACAAACACTGCCCCTCAGACATATTGATGTATGAGAACTGTTGGCGAAAAACGCTGGGAGGGTAAGGTCTCCTGTACCAACGCCTGTTGGCCCTCCTCCATCTGGCCATGATTGCCACTCTCTGTCTGTGTCTCTGTGCCCTCTCAATGTGATGGAGAAGCACAACGTTCCCATCCATTGCAGCCCCCATAGTATGTGGGCAATCAAAGTTATGCCGGTGAAAAAGCAAAGCAACTACAAAGTTATGGTCAGAAGCCAAAACGACCTCAGACAGCGTTGACTCAATGCAGAAGTCTCTCTTTCTCCCTTTGTTTCTCTGCAAATCTCTCTCTCTCTCTCAGAACGAGTGGTCCAAAAATGGCTACCACACAGAAGCCAGGAAGAGCCCCCTTTAAATAGCGCCCCCCCCCCCCAGCCCCACAGCAACTGGGAAGCGTTCCAGTCAACCTGTCGTTGGTAGCGACAGGCGGAAAGGAGGGGGGCGCCACTGAATTTCCGGTCCAGGGCGCCCCAAGTGCGTTGCACTCTCGAATGACGTCAAGATCTGCGTGCGCAGGAGAGCGGGCGGTATGGTTTAGCGCCGCCGCTAAATGTCCGGTCAATTTCGCGAAAGGCGCAGGTATCGCCGCGCCCGGACGCTAGTTGGTTAGCGCCCCACTTATCGCCCTCTTAAGGCGCTAACGGGTGGCGCTAACAACTAAATTTCTCCCCCTATATTTTTAGAATTGTCTCAAAGAGTATAAACTCGCGAACCCAATTTCTGTACACTCTTTTGTAAGGAGTTGCAGAATTCTGCGGGGTATTCCGGACCCTCATAATAGGTTACAGTCTAGTTAAACTTATTAAAAGTGCTATCTGGAGGATGGTAACATCTTCAGTCGTTCCTTTCCTTTAGGGAGAGATAGCCTGAACCTTTAGACCCATTTAAGCGTCTTATAGAATTCGGCTATCTCTAACTTAAGTTGAAGGTGAACATCTGGGGAATACGCCTGATCTTGGGTAGCCCGAACAGGGCTAGGACTTGTAATTATCCCTTCAGTATATCCTTCCTTAAATATGGAGACCAAAACTGTACGCAGTACTCCAGGTACGGTCTCACCAGCACCCTGTAAAGTTGCATTAAAACTTCCCTACTTTTATATTCCATACCCCTTGCAATAAAGGCTAACATTCCATTAGCCTTCCTAATTACTTGCTGTACCTGCATGCTAACTTGCTAACTAGGAGGAGGGCTGTCCTGCTCCCACAGTGGGGAAGGATGCCACCTCGCCCTCCTGTCCCTCTCTCCTGCAGCAGCTTGTGTTGCTCTGCCTGGCTTCATGTCCTCCTCCCTCATCCAGACCAAGGGGGACCTCCTAGAAATATGCCCATGACCAAGCATTCTGGCTGGAATTTTCCTTACCTTGGCAGGTCCGGTGCGGCCAGTGCCCATGGCGGGTCCCAACCTTGCTGTTGGCTCCATCCCACTGTACAAAATGAACTTACCTTAATGGACCTATTAAGCCCGCCCAGCGTATTACCTGGCCCAATTAGATGGAGCGGGTCTGGTGACGTCATTCATGACGCAGTTTCAGCCAGGATCCTTAAAGGGACCCTGGCCACATTAAATTTTGTTTAATCTAACATAGTGGGGTTGAATCTTTACTGTACAATAATATAATAAAAGTTATATATGAGTGACAATTTTTTTAAAAATACAATTAAGTAATATCGCGGCGCTACATGCCGCAGCAGGCCTTCCTCATCTTATTAAAGGGGAGGGGCCTGACGCAGCACGTCCCGGTGCCCAGCTGGACCACCAGGGATCGGGAGTGCCGGCAAACGAGCCCGACACTCAAGAGAAGTGCCAGGCTCACAGAGAGCTGCCGGCACCCCATGGGGGGGCTTCATGGGGGCCGGGGACAGCAACAAAACTGGCTACCCGCCACCTCCCCTTTAGCTAGCGCCACCCCGGCTGCAGGTAGGACCCCCTGACCCCAGCGGACATAGCGTCACCCCATATTACAGCCAGGGCACTGCAATTACTGTTCAGTTGGAAGGCAACAGCCGAGAATGGCCAGTGAAAAATTAACATTTACTAGTAGCTTTTCAAATAGTACAGAATCTCCATCAATCTGTTAGCTGATGTAATCAACATGTTTTTATTTGGGTTTGTTTCCCATGCTGTCAAGTAATCAGCTGGAGCAATGACCACGGAACTCACGCCTCAGGTTGACAGACGTGGTTGTGTGAATCCCGTGGCCATGCAAGAAAATTTAAAAGTAGGAGGGAAAAGGCTCTTAAGTCCCTGTAAAGCAGCTCATAATGATTTCAATTGGGCCCCCCGCCGCTGTCGGTCGGGTCGGCTCCATGCTGACAGATGTGCCTGTGGGAAAGGTGCATGGGAGTGAGTTGACAGTGGGTTCCCGACTCACTGTCAAAAAAAACAACTTTCCCACTCGAACCACCACCAATCGCGCCCATCACGGAAAATTCAGCCCTCCCTTTCTCCCAGTGACTCTTATAAGGTGTCCAATAAGGTGGAGTAGCACAACACTTACTCTTTTTAGGTGAAGTGCTCAGAGAATTTCCAGAATAAATGTTGCTCGAGTGTTGATGAAGTCTGTGTTTCAGAAGTTCTCTTCACAGCTCCAGCAGCAAATGAACGGAAGTGATGAGTATCCCTTTAAGTAGCACTTGCAATCCACACAAACGCCGTGTTTGCTCCCAAAAAGCTCGTCGCTCTTCGGAGAGGACATTAGGACAAGCGCTAGCCACCAAAATGTCGTGCAGCCTCGTTAATGAGTGCTAACAGGCATCTTAAGTGGCAATCAGCTCCTTAACAAGCCTCCGAGCGGCCGTTCCTAGCACAGGCTTCAACTCTTTTATCAAGATGGCGTCTTGCACTAAACGTGGGCTAAACCAGCATTTCAGCTCAAGAGCCCACCTTGGCCACCTCGGAGGATCATTATCGCCTTAATGCACTGCCAAAAATCAACCCCTATATTCGTTAGGTATTTAAATTATAATTGTCAAGTATTGCAGTAAAATAGGAAAATTATTTAAAACAGTTCTTATAATTCTTAGCATATATGTATCTCTTACAAACATTGCATCAAATATTTTTCATATTTTTGGTTAGCTCGGTGTCTGACACTAGCAAAAACCCATCACCATGCTTAAAGTCTCCAAACCAAATGACTAAGAAATCCACATAAGCAAAGTATGCATCTGTCTGATATGGAGTGGATAATCTCTCCTCATAGAGACACATCCCACTTTCCCAAGGCCATGGAAGTTAGATGCAGGCCTTTCAGGAGTGAAGCTAGGGTGGTAGAAGTTTGGAACTCTCTTCCGCAAACAGCAGTTGATGCTAGGTCAATTATTAATTTTAAATCTGAGATTGATAGATTTTTGTTAACCAAAGGTATTAAGGGATATGGGGCAAAGGCTCATGTGGAGTTAAATCACAGATCAGCCATGATCTCATTGAATGGCAGAACAGGCTCGAGATGCTAAGTGGCCTACTCCTGTTCCTATTAGGACCCAGAATCCCCCATTCCACGGATGTAACAATAGGAATTTAATTGGTACTGTACAAGTGCACTAGAGGAGCCGCTTTGAGTCTGAAAACTACCAAACCCACAGGTGAGTTTCACAGGTTAAATGGGAAATGGTGGCAGTGAATATGAATGAACCCTGTATAATTCAACAGAGCTAGAAGCAATACCACAAAAAGTTTAATGACCTTACAAGGTCAGCTAAGGTAACATTACCCACATTGCATTATGTTGGGTCAATGTTCCAAGCATGCACGGTGCATAATGTTTTCTCCACCTCACAATATGGGGATGATTTTCACTCAGAAGTCAGGAAGGAGGCGGGACTGCAACCTTCGGGGTTGTAGTCCTGCCTCCATTGAGATGCGGCCAATCCACGCGATTTTAACTTGATTGACCTTGTTGAGCCCGCCCAGCGGGCTCAGCATGCCAATTAAGGGCCACTCGGCAACAGGTGACATCACAGACTGAAATTTCATCTGTCAAGACGTTTTGACAGATGAAATATCAGTGTTTCACAGCTGTTTGAAGCTGTCAAACACTGACAGTCTTACTTCTAACCTGAGTCCTTCTACACAGACTCAGTTAGAGAGCTCTCTGGCACAGAAAGCTGCAGGCTGTCACTTTTGACAGTTCGCAGCTATTCTGCTTTCCGTGCCGGTGAGATGATGGACTCCCGAAACCTAGAGGAAGGAAGGCTAAAAAGGTAAGTACAGGTAATTTAAACTTCTTCATAAACTTTAGACACACCAAACACACTTACCTGTGCACTCATGCACCCATCACTCACCTGAACACTGACATCTCGAACCCTCCAAGTCCTTCAACCCGACGGCCCGACTCCTCTAACCTGGCATGGTTTGGAGCCGTCGGGAATCCCACAGTTCAAGATTAAAAATAGGATAAAAACTGCCTGTTAACTACCTGTTAACAGGCAGTTAATTGTCACGAATCCCTTCCCGCCTCGGGTAGGCGGGTCCCAGTGCGGGGCGGGTACCTGCCTCCTTTGAAATTTATATGGAGGCGGGTTGGGGATGGGATGGTGTCGGGACCCCCGAATTCGGGCACGCCTCCAATCCCGACTCCATGGGTCAGTTAAAATTGAGGCCTATGAATGTTTACTATGAATTCTCGTGGTGCAGTTGTGTACACTTTGGACCTGTTAAGTGTTTCTTCAGTCACATTCTCAAATGCATTCACACACAACAAATCCTTCCATCTAATGTAGCTGCATGGTGTATGTACATGTAAGTACACCTACTGTAGTTTCTATGGTGACACACCACTGTATGCCTTTCTGACAATTTAAACTTTTTGCCACTGCTATTATGTTTGCAGAAGACTGTTCATAGGAAGAGTGAGCAAATCCACACTGCACGAGAGAAAGAAAAGAAGAAAGAACATGAGTATATCCTCAGGACATCTCAAAGTGATTCACAGCCAATAAAGTACTTCTGAAATGTAGTCACTGTTGTAATGTAGGGAAATGTGACAGCCAAGTTGTGCACAGTAAGGACCATAAACACAATGAGCTAACCGACCAGATCATCCATTCCAGTGATGTTGATTGACAGATAAATGTTGGGCAGGACACCAGGGGAACTCCCCTGCTCTTCTTCAAATAGTGCTATGGGATTTTTTATGTTCTTCTGATAGGACAGATGGAGCCTTAGTTTAATATTTCAACTGAAAGACATACCACCAACAATACAGCACTCCCTCAGTACTGCACTCGAGTGTCAGTGTAGATTATGTGCTCAGGTCTCTAGAGTGGGGCTTGAACCCATGATCTTCTTACTCAAAGGCGAGAGTGCTAACACTGAGCCAATGACTTCCTCCCCCACTCCCCCTGTTAAATCCGTGAATCTTGATGTATGGTGTCCTTCAATAAATAGACAGAGACTGCAGAGGAACAATCAACAGGTGTTTACTGGATGAGGGTTACTCTAAAACTAACAGTACAGATCCTTACTCAGGGTTTATATACGGGTGTGGTCACTGCCGGTACTACAGTATACAGGAGCTGTAAAAAGTAGTTCTCCCCTTAAAGGTACATACACTACAATTCCTCCCCTTTTAGATTAACAGTACCATAACATTCATTTAACAATTAACACTTTTAACATGCAACATTAACTGAAAATAGTCCATTTATAAATTCAGTCTTTGGGGCGGCTTCCTGATCCTTTCTGGATAGTGCCTTTCCTGAGTGTCTTGCTCTTGGTGCGGAGGCGATTCTGGCCCCCTGTCGTCGGTTGGTTCATCAGCGTCCGATGCTACTGTTTCTGGGGTAGATGCTACCTGTATGTTGGGTTCATCACCAGGTACGCGAGACATGGGGTTGACTTGTTCCTGTGATTCTAGGATCTGGTCGACATGGCGTCTCACAATGTTCTCCCCAACATCCACTGTGTACATTAGTGGCCCCTGCCGTGTGCATATCGTTCCTGGTTGCCATTTCTCTGTTCGGTAGTCGCAGGCCAAGACTGGTTGCCCTACATTGAAGCTCCTTGTCGGCTTCTCATTGATGTGCTGGAATTGCTTATTCTCAACATCTCTTCGTACATTTGGTCTGAGCAAATCCAGACGAGATCTCAACCTTCGGTTAAAGAACATCATGGCCGGGGTCTGGTTGGTGACTGCATGTGTCGCATTTCTGTCGGCTAACAGGAAATTGTCCACCTTATGCTGCAGTGGAATGTCGTCATCGCACATGGCCATTACTGCCTTTTTAAAGGTTTGTACGAACCTCTCAGCCAATCCATTTGTGGCTGGATGATACGGGGCGGATGTGTAATGCCTTACCCAATTCCTTTTCATAAATTTCCGAAACTCTTCGGACACAAACTGTGGTCCGTTATCAGAGCAAATCTGCTCTGGCAAGCCGTTCCTGGCAAATATGGTCCGTAGGACTGCAATCGTTTTCTCTGTGGTGGTGGAGGACATTTTGATCACCTCAGGCCATTTCGAGTGCGCACCCACGGCTATTAAAAATATTGAGTCCATGAATGGACCAGCAAAATCAATATGCACCCGTTGCCATGGAGAGGATGGCCACTCCCATGGGTGTAGAGGGGCATATGGTGGTGCATTTTGGACTTTCTGGCATCCTGAGCAGCTCTTTGTCAGGTCCTCGATTTGCTGATCGATCCCTGGCCACCACACATAAGCCCTAGCAAGGCTTTTCATTTTCACCCCTCCCAGATGGCCTTCGTGAAGCTCATTGAGCACTCTCTCCCTTAACTTGGGTGGAATTACCACTCGGGATCCACACATCAAGGTCCCCTGGCATACTGACAGCTGTTCTCTTCTGGATGAGAATGCTGGCAACAGTGAGTCGCCATGTGTTGGCCATCCCTTCACCGTCAAGTCACATACCCGAGACAGTGTCGGGTCATTTCGGGTCTCCTTCTCTATATCCGCGTTAGTTACTGGCAAGCGCTCAATTATAGTCGAATAAAATATTTCGACAGGGTCCACTGCTGGTGCTTCCTCCGCAGTAGGCAGTGGCAGGCGTGATAGCCCATCAGCGTTACCATGCTGTTTCGTGCCCTTATACTCTATTTCATATTGGTTCGCCCCTAGAAAAAGGGACCATCTTTGTAGCCGTTGCGCAGTCATCACCGGAATGCCCTTCTTTGGAATAAAGATGGAGACAAGTGGTTGGCGGTCAGTCAGCAAGGTGAACTTCTGCCCGTGCAGATAGTGGTTGAACTTTTTCACTCCCCACACTAGGCTGAGGGCCTCCCTGTCAATCTGGGTGTAGTTACGCTCGGCTGAGGTTAGTGACGGAGATGCAAAGGCTACTGGCCTCTCCGAGCCGTCCGGGAATTTGTGCAACAGCACCGCTCCAATACCATAGGGTGATGCATCACACGCCAACCGAATTGGTAGTGCTGGGTTGAAATGAGCCAACACCTCTTTTGATGTGACCCATTCTTTGCACTTCTGGAAAGCTCGTTTACATTCGTCATTCCACTTCCATGGTACCCCTGTTTGCAGTAGGGTGTTCAGTGGGTGTAGTACTGTAGACAAATTCGGCAAGAACTTATGGTAGTAGTTCACCAGCCCGAGGAACGACCTCAGTTGTGACACATTTTCCAGTGCTGGAGCCTTGACTACTGCCTCAATCTTTTCAGGGGACTTATGTAACCCCTCTTCATCAATAATGTGGCCACAATACGAGATCTGCTTCTGGAGAAACTCGCATTTGTGGCGATTAGCTCGGAGCCCATATTCCTTCAATCTAGTGAGTACCTGCTCCAGGTTGGCGAGGTGATCACTGTCATTTTCGCCCGTGACCAGGATGTCGTCCAAATAACACTGGGTCCCTGGAATCCCTTGCAGGACTTGATCCATTGCCCTTTGCCAAATAGCCGGAGCTGAGGCTACCCCGAACACCAGCCGGTTGTATTGGTAGAGACCTTTATGAGTGTTGATCGTGAGGTACTGTTTCAAGGCTTCTTCTACCTCCATTTGCAGGTACGCCTGGGCCAGATCAATCTTAGTGAAGCATTTTCCTCTAGATAGCGAGACGAAAATATCTTCAATCCGCAGAAGCGGATATTGTACCGTGTGAAGGATTGGGTTTACTGTCACCTTAAAGTCCCCACAGATACGAACCTTCTTTGGTTCCCCAGGCGTATTACTCAATGACCTCTTCATTACAGTAACGATGGGTGTAGCCCACTCGCTCCAGTCCACTTTGGACAGTACTCCTGAATGCTCCAAACCTTCCAGCTCTGCTTCGACGGCTGGGCGGATCGCATAAGGCACCAGTCTGGCCTTAAAAACTTTGGGCTTGCATTTTCCTCTATTTTGATCGTCGCTGTTATGCCTTTTAGTGATCCGAGTCCCTCCTGGAACAATTCTTGTGCATCAGTTAGCATTTCTGACAGTCGTCCAGGTGTGACGTCGTCATCCTTTTTGGCATCTACAGTCAGTGCTTGTATGGAATGCCAATCTAGCTGCATCTTCCGGATCCATTCACGTCCTAGTAGTGGTGGTCCTCCATCTGGCAATACATATAGGTCCATTTTTGATGTTTCCTTGCCATTATATATAACATTCACCCTTATTTTTCCTTTGGGGTAGACTTTTTTGCCCCGTGTACGTCTTCAAGACAATCTCTGTATCTCTCAAGGGTATATGTGAGAATAGCCGCTTGTAGTCCCTTCGGTTTATGACTGTTAGGGCTGATCCTGTGTCCAATTCCATTTTCACTTGGACTCTGTCTATCTTGAGCGTGACCCAGATAGTTTGGTGATCCTCCATTTTGATCACATTATGTCGTTTCAGACAACCCAGCTCCTTCCTTCCGGAGTCTGTATCACTTTTCTGTTCGTCTGCACTACTCTCTGTCACCTTATGTCCCTTCTTGTACTTCTCCTGTGGGGATTTCTTGCTGCTGGTTTTCTTTTCCGACCTGCAGACTCTTGCTATGTGTCCTACTTTTCCACACAATCTGCACACTTGGTCCTTGAACCAGCAATCCTTATGGTTGTGTGTTGTTCTGCCGCAGCGATAGCACTTCACTGTTCCGTATGACATTTCATTGGTGCCATATTCTTGCGGTCTCCATTGTATCTCTGCCGCGCCCCGTGCTGCTGCTTCGTATGATACTGCCATGCTGAAAGCCTTGTCCAGCGTAAGATCCTTTTCTGATAGAAGCCTTTTCTGGGTTCCTTCACTTTGAAGCCCACACACAAACTTGTCCTTTAAAGTATCTGCTAGTCCCGTTCCAAACTGGCAGTGTTTCGATAGCTTGCGCAGTTCCGTTAAAAACTCAGCATTACTTTCATCTTTATGCTGGTTCCTTTTGTGAAACTTAAATCTTTCCGCTATCAGCAGCGGTGTGGGGTCTAAGTGGTCCTGTAGGATTGACACTATGTTTTCAAAATCCTTTTCCACTGGCTTCTCTGGGATTACTAGGTTTCACAGTAAGCCATACGTTTTTGCACCCATGGAATTCAACAATACCAGTGCTTTCCTGTCATCTGGCACTTCATTCGCCTTGCAGTACACTTCTATGCATTCAACATATGTTGCCCAATCTTCGACTTCATTGTCGAACGCTGTGACACTGCCACTCTTCGGCATCCCTGGGTGTGGTTAGACTGGCTAAAAATGGCGTCTCCCGCGCTCTCCCTTCTTCTCCGCTGTGGCTCAAAATGGCGTCTCCCACGCTCTCCCTTCTTCTCCGCTGCGGCTCCAAATGGCGTCTCCCGCGGTCTCCCTTCTTCTCCGCTGCGGCTCAAATGGCGTCTCCCGTGCTTCCTTTCTTCCCCGCGGACGCTGCTCAGCCCTTGAACACCGGCTGCGCTCTGCGCGTTTTCCTGCGCGCCTCTCTCGTTGACGCCGCTCGGTCCTGAACCCCGGCTGCACCCTGTGCGCTTTACCCTCTCTCTTACCCCGTCGACACTGCTCGGCCTTCCCCTGTGCCGTCCGTCGGCTCCAGCCGCCGCCGTCCGGGAAAGGTCTGCGCCGTACCTGCTGCCAGTCCGTCTCGCTGGAGTCTCCGCCGGATGGTCGACGCCCATGCCCCTGGAATCGGCCTTCTTCTGCAGAGTTGCAGGCAGGTTCGAATCGACTCATCGCCAATGTTAAATCCGTGAATCTTGATGTATGGTGTCCTTCAATAAATAGACAGAGACTGCAGAGGAACAATCAACAGGTGTTTACTGGATGAGGGTTACTCTAAAACTAACAATACAGATCCCTACTCAGGGTTTATATACAGGTGTGGTCACTGCCAGTACTACAGTATACAGGAGCTGTAAAAAGTAGTTCTCCCCTTAAAGGTACATACATTACACACCCCATCCTCCCACCAGCTCACAAAACGATGTATGCATATCTCCTTTGAGGAGGTAACCCTTCAGCTGCGACACCATTGAGGGAGCAGGGGATGGGGGAATTGGACTTCTCATAGAAACATAGAAACATAGAAGATAGGAGCAGGAGTAGGCCATTCGGCCCCTCAAGCCATTCAATGAGATCATGGCTGATCATCCAAATTCAGTACCCTGTCCCTGCCTTCTCTCCATATACCTTGATCCCCTTAGCCTTAAGAAATATATCTAACTCCTTCTTGAATATATTTAATGAATTGGCCTCAACTGTCTTCTGTGGTAGAGAATTCCACAGGTTCACCACTCTCTGGGTGAAGAAATTCCTCCTCATCTCAGTCCTAAATGGCTTACCCCTTATCCTTAGACTGTGACCCCTGGTTCTGGACTCCCCCGCCATCGGGAACATCCTTCCTGCATCTAGTCTGTCTAGTCCTGTTAGAATTTTATAAGTTTCAATTAGATCCCCTCTCATTCCTCTAAACTCTAGCGAATATAAGCCTAATCGACCCAATCTCTCTTCATACGTCATTCCTGCCATCCCAGGTATCAGTCTGGTGAATCTTCGCTGCACTCCCTCCATGGCAAGAACATCCTTCCTCAGATTAGGCGAACAAAACTGCACACAATACTCAAGGTGTGGTCTCACCAAGGCCCTGTACAACTGCAGCAAGACATCCTTGCTCCTGTACTCGAATCCTCTCGCTATGAAGGCCAGCATACCATTTGCCTTCTTAACCGCCTGCTGCACCTGCATGCTTACCTTCAGTGACTGGTGCACAAGAACACCCAGGTCTCGTTGCACTTCCCCTTTTCCCAATCTATTGCCGTTCAGATAATTGGCCCAGAAATTCGGGTCTCCACGGGTGAGTACGCGTTGGGTACTCACCCGTAAGCCCGATGGAAGTGTCAGTTTCGTGCATGCACTGCGCATGCGCGGGAAACCGGCACTTCCGTTCCTCTGAACGAAGGGGTTCAGAGGTCGAACTCGTGCGCAGGGGAGTCTGCGCGTGCGCTTTGAACTTACCTTTTTTTTTCAGGTTTTTCCGTGAGGGTAAGTCTGCAGGATTTAGACATTTTAAAAGCAGGCGTAAGGCCTGCTTTTTACAAGGTAAGTGGTCAATTAATTAAAATTAAAACATTTTTTCCACAGGTTTATTATTTTTAAATAGTTTAAAGCAAGTTAAGTTTATTTTTAGCCACGTTAGGAAATAAAATTATTTTTTTCAAAAATTTAAATTATTGTTTAAAATAGTTATTTAATGTAATTTATAGTTTATTTAAAAAATGTGATTTAAAAAAAAAATTATTTGAAGGTTTACTGCTATTTTGGGGCCGTAGTATTTATAAGTCTTGACAGCTCTTCCTGTCAAGACTTATGAATGGGCTTTTCCCTCCTCTGATTTGCTGCCCATGGCCCACGTGATCCCAGGGGACGCATCAAACTAACTGCGCCCCTGGGATACGCAAGCACTGCGCGCCGGCAGCTGGACCAGGCCCCGGATCGGAATTCCACGGGGGCCCACAGCTCAACGGCCGGCGCGCAAGGTAAGTGCAGGTCGGGGGCTTATACCCACGGGAAGCCCCCGACCCGAATTTCTGGGCCATCTACCTTCCTGTTTTTGCCACCAAAGTGGATAACCTTGCATTTATCCACATTATACTGCATCTGCCATGTATCTGCCCAATCGCCCAACCTGTCCAAGTCGTACTGGGGATTCTCTGCATCCTCCTCACAGCACACATGCCCACCCAGCTTTGTGTCGTCAGCACATGTTTAATATCAGCTTTCTCTTTCTTCTCATCCTACTCACTGACTGGTACCAAGGCATACACTGAAACACAATACCATGTTTTCTGGATAAAAGCCTTTTCCCATAATCAATGCCGTGGTACTCTAGACTGAAAATGCCAACAACTCATTTCAACTCTAGGTTTAACCTATTTAAACTGTACTTTAAACTTTCTTTAAGAAGCTAGCAGAAGTGGAAATAACATTACCAGGAGACTAAATTGCAGTACCAATATTCATACTGTTTTTAGATATTATTAAGAGAACTGGATAAAAAGTTTGGGAGCTGTAAATTTGTTGATTGTCATTTGCTAATCTAATAATGCTGTCTATGTGGCTGGCACAGTCCCACTGCAAAGATTTGATTCAGTCCATCTTTGTACTACTATTTTCCAGCATTGACCATTAATGTTAAATCAAACTTTGCAAATACTGTTAACTTCCAAAAATAAGCACTAGTTATCTGAAGGAAAATGGTACAAACATTGCAAAAAATATATATATACTGCAACAGAAATAACATGCTAGTTAGTCAAAAAAATACATAAATCTGATGACTTCAGGGACATCCTGGCTCCCTTCACAAACCCCAAGGATACAGGCTCCCAAATTTGAAAACATATATGCTAAATTACCATAAAAAAGAATTCAATTTACATGTCCTTTGTATTTAAACAGCTGCACACATCGATGATAAGCACATTTATCTCAATTCAAAACAAACTAAACAGCCAAGAATATAAAGTTGACGAGCTTGCAATATACAAAGAGCATATCACTTTTGTAACACTACACTAATTTACCAATTTCCTTCCAAAGTCCAGTCTCTCAGAAAAACAAATCAACTGCACCTACGTGAGGCAGATCAGAAACCATGTAACTCTACTGGCCTTTGAGATTCAACTCTGCTGCCAGTAACAATTAAACACTCATAAAGACACAGCAAATCATTCCTTGGCAAAGTAGCAAAGTCCATCTGAATTTTTATAGCTTATTTAAAAACTAGGGACATTGAAAACGGATCCTAAATTAAAGCAAAATAATTGACTCATATTTCAAAATGTCAATTAAACAGCCAGTTTTATTTTACAAGAAGTGGTATGGCCAAAAGATCATTCTAAAGTACAGCTATCTGTATATGAAACTAGTGGCGGCAGATCGTTCAGTCTGTGAGTTGAAAGTATGAAAAATTTGGGAAAATTTTAAAACGGAGGTCTGATTTGATGCAGGTCTGATTTGATGCAAACATAAACAGAATGCAGTGTTTGTTGCGGTGACAAATTCGGTTTTGTATCAGCCGTGGCTCTGTGGTAGCACTCTCGCCTCCGAGTCAGAAAATCATGGGTTCAACCCCAGAGATTTGAGCACATAATCTAGGCCAACGTTCCAGTGCAGTACTGAGGGAGCGCTGCACTGTCAGAGGTGCCGGCTTTCAGATTAGACGTTAAACCTAGCCCCCGTCTAGCCTCTTAGGTGGAAGTAAAAGATCCCATGACAATATTCAAAGAAGTGTAGGGGAGTTCTCCCATTGTCCTGGCCAATATTTATCCCTAACCAACATCACTAAAACAGATTAACTGGTCATTATCGCATTGCTGATTGTGGGACCTTGCTGTGTGCAAATTGGCTGCCACGTTTCCCACATTACAACAGTGACTGCACCTCAAATAGTACTTCATTAACGGTAAAGCACTTTGGGACGGCCTAAGGTCATGAAAGGCGCTATGTAAATGCAATATTTTGTTTCATTCTTTTTTTCATTTAGGAGGACTGAAATTGAAGAAATAACTTGTTTCCTTCTACTTTTATGTAAAAAAAAACCTCCCTGTTCCCTTTATGAGGTTCCCAACCACTTTCTCCTTCAGCCAGGAACAGCGAGAATCTGGCACAGTCTGTACAGCAGATACCCTCCAGTTACTATCAGGGGCTACTGCACAAACAGCTATTGGAAGGTTCATTTTTCCTGGACTCACCAGTTTGCTAAATTGAATTTAATTTGACAACGTTTTATTCTGTACTGCTCAAAGTCCAATAAAAGCACATCAGGGCCGGAATCTTCCCAGCCCTGCGAATGTGGGTTTGGAGGCAGGCCCGCTGTCAAAATGGCCCTGATTGACAGCGGGGCGGAAGTCTGCTCTGAACCCAGCTCTGTGTAAGTTTCTCAACTGTTGGGTCTGCCTGTGTAGCGCAGACCCGACACCAAGCAGCGGGCCTGTTAATTAAGGTACTTAACAGGTAGTTTAAAGCTATTTAAGAGGATTAAAAGCAGGCACTTACAATTTTACTAACTTTTTGACAAGTTTGCCCTCCCTCAGAGAACACGCCAGGTAAGTGGAGTCAGGTTCTCAATGACTCTAGATGTTGTATTTTTTTGGGTTAAATAGAAAAACTTGCAGCAATTCAGGAAGCAGAGAAGTAGAGTTGGTTGAGCACAAGCGTTTCTCTGCAGTACAGGCTGAGGAGCTATGGTGTCACCACTGGTAGGAGGGTAATTACAAGTGGCATGTTTGCATAGGTAGTTTCAATTATAAATGTGGACATAGGATTTATAAAAAGTTGACAGGAAAGTATACTGTCTGGACCACCATAATGCCCGCCATCCCATCTACAGGTGCAGGTGCAGCGATCAGGCAATGGCTGAAAGCACTGGCTTCAGGAGCTAAAGTTTAGCAGGGAGACTGTAGTGTATGTACCTTTAAGAGAGAACTACTTTTACAGCTCCTGTATACTGTAGTACCAGCAGTGACCACACCTGTATATAAGCCTTGAGCATGCCTCTGTACCCCAGTCTTGAGACTACCCTACTCCAGTAAATACCTGTTGATTGTTAAGTTACAGCATCCGTGTGGTTATTAAAAAACATTATGCTCTCAGAATCACGGATCTAACAGTGGCGCCGAGTGTCGATTCGAATCGACCTGCAACTCTGCATTTCCCTTCGAGGATTCGCTCCGGGAGGGCGGTGGAAGAAAGTCGAGGCCAGAAACACGAGCGTCGACCACGAGCAACCGCCCAGTCGTCCGGCAGAGAGTGAACATCGCAGGGGAGGCTGTGGAGAGCCGGGCTTGGTTCCCCAGCCACGACGATCAGCAATAGACTGACGACAGGTCCAGCGCAGACCCTTCCCGGACAGCGGCGGCTGGAGCTGACCGACGGCGGAGAGAAAGCTGAGCAGCGTCGACGGGGTAAGACAGAGGGTGAAGCGCACAGGGCGCAGCCGGGGGAGAGAGAGAGGGTAAAGCAACAGCCGGGTTCAGGACCGAGCGGCGGAAACAGGAAAGGCGCACAAAAAAAAAAAGAACGCGCAGAGTACAGCCAGGGCTCAAGGGCTGAACAGTAGCCGCGGAGAAGAAGGAAGAGCGCGGGAGACGCCATTTTTAGAAGCCGCAGCGGAGAAGAAGGGCGAGCGCGGGAAGGAAGGAAAGCACAGGAGACGCCATTTTGTGCCAGCGGAGAAGAAGGGAGAGTGCGGGAGATGCCATTTTTGACAGTTAAATCACACCCAGGGATGCAGAAGAGTGGCGGTATCTCTACGTTCGACAATGAAGTCGAAGATTGGGCGACATATGTGGAACGTATTGAGGTGTACTGCAGGGCGAATGAAGTGCCAGATGCTAGGAAAGCACTGGTTTTATTAAATTCCATGGGTGCAAAAACTTATGGGTTACTGCAAAACCTAATAACCCCAGAGAAGCCTGTGAACAAGAATTTCGAAAGCATAGTAGAAATCCTACAGGACCACTTAAACCCCACACCGCTGCTGATAGCAGAACGATTTAAGTTCCATAAAAGGAACCAACACAAAGACGAAAGCAATGCTGAGTACCTAACGGAACTGCGCAAGCTATCAAAACACTGCCAGTTTGGAGCGGGACTAGCAAATACGTTAAGGGACAAGTTTGTGTGTGGGCTGCAAAGTGAAGGAACCCAGAAATGGCTTCTATCAGAAAAGGATCTTACGCTGGACAAGGCTTTCAGTATGGCAGTATCACACGAAGCAGCCGCAAGGGGCGCTGCAGAGATACAACGGAGACCGCAAGAATATGGCACCAATGAAATGTCCTATGGAACAGGGAAGTGCTATCGCTGCGGCAGAACAACACATGACCAGAAGGATTGTTGGTTCAAGGACCAAGTGTGCAAACAGTGTGGAAAAGCAGGACACATAGCAAGAGTTTGCAGGTCTGGGAAGAAAACCAACAGTAAGAAATCTCCACAGGAGAAGTACAAAAAGGTACACCAGGTGATGGACAGTAGTTCAGACGAACAGAAAAGTGACACAGACTCCGGAAGCAAGGAGCTGGGTTGTCTGAAACTACATAATGTAACCAAAATGGAGGATCACCAGACTATCTGGGTTATACTCAAGATAGACGGAGTCCAAGTGAAAATGGAATTGGACACAGGATCAGCCCTAACAGTCATAAACCAAAGGGACTACAAGCGGCTATTTTCACATATACCCTTGAAAGCTACAGAGATTGTCTTGAAAACGTACACGGGGCAAAAAGTCTACCCCAAAGGAAAAATAAGGGTGAAAGTGATATATAAAGGCCAGGAAATACCTAAAATGGATATATATGTATTGCCAGATGGAGGACCACCACTGCTAGGACGTGAATGGATCCGGAAGATACAATTAGATTGGCATTCCATACAGGCACTGAAGGTTGAGGCCAAAAAGGATGACGACGTCACACCTGGACGACTGTCAAAAATGCTAACTGATGCAAAAGAAGTGTTCCAGGAGGGACTCGGAACACTAAAAGGCATTACACATCCACCCCGTATCATCCAGCCACAAATGGATTGGCTGAGAGGTTCGTACAAACCTTTAAGAAGGCGATAAAGGCCATGCGCGATGATGAAATTCCACTACAGCATAAGGTGGACAATTTCTTATTAGCCTACCGAAACGCGACACATGCAGTTACCAACCAGACCCCGGCCATGATGTTCTTTAACCGAAGGTTGCGATCTCGTCTGGACTTGCTTAGACCAAATGTGCGAAGAAATGTTGAGGATAAACAATTCCAGCACATCAATGAGAAGCCGACAAGGAGCTTCAATATAGGACAACCAGTCTTGGCCCGTGACTACTGAACAGAGAAATGGCAACCCGGTACGATATGCACACGGCAGGGGCCATTAATGTACACAGTGGATGTTGGGGAGAACATTGTGAGACGCCACGTTGATCAGATCTTAGCGTCACAGGAACGAGTCAACTCCATGTCTTGCGTACCTGGGGATGAACCCGACATACCGGTAGCATCTACCTCCGAACCAGTAGCAGTGGAACCCAATGAACTAACCGATGAAAAGGGGCCAGAATCGCCTCCGCACCAAGAACAAGAACCTCAGGAAAGGCGCTATCCCGAAAGGATCAGGAAGCCGCCCCAAAGACTGAATCTATAAATGGACTATTGTTGTTTAATGTACATGTTAAAGTGTTAATTGTTATTTGAATATTATGGGTACTACTAATCTAAAAGGGGAGGATTTGTAGTGTATGTACCTTTAAGAGAGAACTACTTTTACAGCTCCTGTATACTGTAGTACCGGCAGTGACCACACCTGTATATAAGCCTTGAGCATGCCTCTGTACCCCAGTCTTGAGACTACCCTACTCCAGTAAATACCTGTTGATTGTTAAGTTACAGCATCCGTGTGGTTATTGAAAAACATCATACTCTCAGAATCACGGATCTAACAGAGACAATTACAGAACTATCTCATTTGATTCAGAAAGACCTGCAGACAACCTCAAGCAGAGGCACAGCACTACCAGTTGCCATTATGGTAATCACAGTCCTCAATTGTTTTACATCGCCAGCTCCTTCTGGGCTAGTGCAGGGGACACCAACAGTATCAGCCAACCTGCTGCCATAGAAGAATCACACAGGTGACTGATGCTTTACTGAGGAGCACCAATGTCTTCATCTTCTTTCTTACTAAACAGCAACAGCAATATTGGATTCCAAACCATGCCAATCAGACATAGGAACTGTTTCATATGCTGGCAAGTGTCAAAGTATGATTCGAATGCTTTACATCCAGAATGGCTGAACCATTAGAGTCTTTCAAACAATATAAATTTTGAACAATCAATAAGAAGTTTTGGATAACAACCAACTTGCTTTAGTATATTGGAATACAAACATCTCCTACCATTGTGTCTTTGAACGGGATTTATTGATAACTCTTTATTCAGAGACCTTTTGGTCTAGGATATGTACTGGAGACCGGCCTCAATATTTTTCATTAAGTTCAGTTTCCTTATGAATAATTTTTACATTCTGCCAGTGTTATTTTAAGGCTGGTGTTAACCCATTAGCAGTGGGTTTTGCATCAAGAAATCCATCGGAATCATCATGCCACATGTCCGTGAAGGTTATATCACATAATGAACCGTGTAAGTAATACATTCTAGAAAAGGTTCTTTTAACTCTTTGTAGACTCATTCGACCTATTATTTTTTAAGCATTTGTACCGTTAGTAATTTTCTGAGTTTTTCTGCTTCTATGGCACGGGCTCGATAGGCCGACTGGCCTCCTTCTGTGCTGTAACCATTCTATGATTCTCTGTGCAGGTTTCAGTTCACTGTCTCTCTGCCATGACTACAGGGTAAATGTATTGGGGAAAAATCCTGAACAGTGCTGTCCCTTTAAGCAACCCTCCTTTTCACATGTGCACAAATCGAGTGGCCCAAACTGAAGCCACAGTGTACTCTGCACTTCCTCAATTAGCATCAATCCCTTGCTGCGCTGCTAATTTATTCAACGCAATCAGATACAAAGTTCAATTACTGTGGAGCTGATTTACTGCTTTATTTTGTTTCATGTGTGAGCAATTTCGATGAACTTTACCAAGGTGCCTTCCCTTCATGCTAATACATTGTGTGCAACGTCTAACCTCTGACCTATAACTTATACTGAGTCGTTGAGTATGTTCAAAGCGGAGATCGATAGATTTTTGGACTCGAGGGGAATCAAGGGATATGGAGATCAGGCGGGACAGTGGAGTTGAGGTTGAAGATCAGCCATGATCTTATTGAATGGCAGAGCAGGCTTGAGGGGCTGCATGGCCTACTCCTAATTCTTATGTTCTACTTCAACTGGCTGGATGCAGCGTTTCATGGGAGACAATTGGGATACAAGTGGCCCTGCATGAATTTGTGCTGGTTGATGAGATGGCCCTGAAAAAGGCTCATCCACTGCTGCTATAACTGGCTAGTCCTAACTAATTTCTAGCACATTTACTGTCCCTGACTCTGTAATCTGATCCCATACTTTCTGAAGCAATCTTTTTCAAGAAATAGAGGACAATCGTCCTTTACCACACTTAGGCCGGAATTTTCACCTTAGAGTCGGAGCGGGTGCGTGTGGGCCATGTAGCGGGTCGCCATCCCAAAGTTTTCAACAGCGCGTTCTGCACTGCACGTTTAACTGAATTGGATCAATTGAAACAGTCACACGGGTTTTCCAGCCAATTAAATGGAGCGGGTCTGATGACATCACCGATGGCTCACTATCAGCTCAGATATTTGAAGGAGCCTTGCACACATCACAGTTGAAGGTTGTTGGAGGAGACATACAGGTGGTTGGGAGAGGTGGCGATTGTTATATATCGAAGAGATTTGTGTGGGCGTAAGCAATGACGGAGTCACAGCACCTGAAGGCTGCGACCAGGTTCTCGGATGCCTCCCTGGAAGTCCTGGTTCAGGGAGTCAAAGCACACAGGAAGGTCTTATTCCCTGGTAGCAGCATGAAGAGAGCAGCCAGTGAAACCAAGAGGGCATGGCTGAAGATCGCACAAGAAGTGATCAGCAGGAGTGTTTTCAGCTGCTCCTGGATTCAATACTGCAAAAGATTTAATGATCCCATGAGGTCAGGAAAGGGGAGTACAATGCCACACTCAACTACATCCTGATGTGCATGTCACCCCAACCCCATCACTCTGCCTCCCCAAGCCCACTCCTGCACGTCACTCCTCACACCAACCTACCTTGTAGGTGAACACATCCCTCACTGTCTATGCATCTACTCACATCCCCATCTGACTAACCACTACTGACACTCACCCTCAGCCTAATGCAATCCTACAAAGTAACACCACAGGAGGAGGTAATTTGGCAATGTCATGCCATTCCCTCATCGTCACCCTCTACAGATGTAGCCCATACTTCCCTTACACTCATACCATCACTCTCACTCAAAGTTCTCTTCTTTCCCTCCTTGCAGGAGCAGAGAGTGCAGAACAGGAGAAAAAGAGAAAGAACCGGAGGTGGCCCTCCAATTTATACTAATTTGATGCCAGCAGAGGAGGAGGCCCTCGAAATAAGTGAAGTGACTGAGCTGCTGGCAGTGGGAGATAGAGGGAGGGGTACCTCCCACAAACCTGGTGACAGAATTAAATATTCCACATGGCATACAACAGTCACTCATGGTGACTGATGTCAGCAGCCAGTGAAATATCATCGTGTGCATAATGGTAACATTACACATTCTTATCATAAGAGTTCTAATTCATGTCTTTACTCTCCCACAGGTCCATCAAATGCCCCCTCCCCCTCAACTCCCCACTGTCCAGCTGGAGGAGGAAGACAACTCCTCAGAGGAAGCTCCATTCTCTGAGGGTGCAGCGTCACCAGACCCATGCGCACCCAGCACCAGTGCAGATACGCGCACATCGGTGCGTCCTGCGAGAAATAGAGTAGTGTTGTCTCACACATCAGTGAGCAAGAGAAGATGGTGGAGACAGCGACAGCAGTGAAGTGTCCTCACCGGAGGGCGCAGGACACGCCAAGCTCTGCTCAGCTGCATGCAGATGCTGAACCTTTGGGGCCATTGATCTTGGAGGAGCAGCAACAAATGCGCGAGGCTCTGGCAGCTTTTTCAACTGCGATGTGCATGATTATAGAGAGAATGGAGGAGTCCATCTCCAACATGAGCAGCACCATATCACAGACAATGGCTACAATGTGCTGTTCAATGGAAAAGATGGCCACCTGCATGGAGCAACTAATGCGCCAGTCGAACGAGAGCACACTTGCTGTGAACAACTGATTGCAAACTCTTATTGACCTCATCTCTAGACGGGAAAGCAACGTAGACTTGGGCGTTCATTGCCTCACTGCTGTGTAGCAAGGTGCTGTCCAGCTCCTTGCTGGCAGGGAAGTGTGGGTGGTCCATGAGAGGGATGATGGTGAGAGGGGACATGGAAGTGGGGGCTCTGCTCAAAACGTTCCCACTTTTCCCCCGTTGCCTCCCCCTCGGTCAGAGCCCCACATGCTGCCGCGGATCCTGATGGCCGAGTCTGCCCCAGCACAGTGGCAGGAGGAGCAGTCTTTGGTGGGGCCCTTACAGGTTCCAAAACCCAGAGGATGTCCACCAAATGTGTCGAAGTAGTCGCAGCAGGGCAGTGAGCAGCCTTCCTCTACCCCTGCTGAAGCCACAGGAGTTGCACCTCGTAGAAGCACTCGGAAAAGAAAAATGACACAGAAGTAGCAGCACAAGGGTATGCACCGGGCTGTTTGGCAAAATGTTAGTGTTAAGTTTCAGTTCTATTTATGACGCACATAAATTTATTTCTTTTCACTGCTTCCCCATCTTATCCATTTTTGCCTGCTACCTAGGAAGTGGCCTTGTCACTTGGAGTGAATGGTGAGATATTACTTAACCTCGAGCAATGGGTATTTGCTTGACAGGAATGGTTTTGTCATTTTAGGACTGCTTTGTGGTGTTGGTGGGGGTTGGGAAGTTGGTTCAGCACCTGGGAGCAAGATGGGTGCACTGGTGCAGCTTAACTAAAGCAAACCATTATCAGGCCATCCCGGGCCTCCCGAGCAGCAATATGCATCGCTGCTGGTGCCATCTCCACCTCAGGTTTCTCCTCTTCCTCCTCTTCATGTTCCACCTGTTCCTCCTCCACCAAAGAGGCTGTGCGTTCTGCACCTTGCTCCAATCCTCTCTGCTGCACTATATTATGTGAGCGCACTGCATATGACGATGATTCTGGAGACCCTGGCTGGTGCATACTGAAGGGCTCCTCCAGATCTGTCAAAGCATCTGAAGTGCATCTTCAGCATGCCAATTGCTTGCTCTATGACACATCTGGTGGACATGTGGCTTTCATTATCGTGCTCTTCAGCCTCATTACATGGCCTTCTCAAGGGTGTCATCAACCACGTCTTCAGTGAATACCATTTGTCTCCAAGCAACCAGCCAGTAAGTCTGGTCGGAGCATGAAGAGCTGAGGGAGGGTGGACTGGCGCAGTATGAGTCATGACAGCTCCCTGGGAATCTGGCACACACATGCATGATGATCTTTTTATGGTCACATTAAGGGGGTGGAAGCCCTTCCAGTTCACAAACATTCCTAGGTGACCTGGGAATGTCTTGATGGCCACGTGTTTGCAGGCGATGACACCCTGCACCCATGGGAAGCCAGCCAGAGCCGCAAAGCCGAGTGCCCGCTCAGTAACATTGGCTTCATCAGTGGCAAAGTTAACATAAGTGGCTGACTTGTGAAACATGGCATCGGTCACCTCGGTGATGCATTTGTGGGCAGCCGACTGCGCGATCCTGCAAATGTCTGCTGCAGATCCCTGGAAGGAGCCTGAGGCGAAGAAGTTGAGGGCGGTGGTGACTTTGACAGCCACTGGTAAGGCGTGTCCACCAGGACCTCTGGGCAGCAGGTTTGCTTCCAGGAAGCTACGAATGTCTGCCATGACCTGGCGTGATAGTCTGAGCCTCCTCAAGCACTGCAGTTCAGTCATGTCCAGGAAGCTCATCCTCTGCATGTATAGCCTGTGTTGGAGGTATCGCCTTTGGCGTGGTGCAGCCCTGTGCTAATCCCCTCTCCTGTGCAGCATCAGGTCGGTGAGGAGAAGGCTGCTGGGGCTCATCTTGGTCTGAATCTGAGGTCCAAGGTGAAACAGCATAAGCGTCACCCATGCTGATCTGAGAGATGGCAGGTAAAGTGGAGGTCAGAGGCACAATCCTACAATGTAGCGAGAGTGACTTGCAATGTGGTGAGAGTGTCTTCCAAGGTTGCAGAAATCACCTGCAAACTCCTGAAAGCAAAATCTCTGCATAAAATGGTGTCAGCAAGAGCCTTTCCCTTAGGCAAGGAAGCAGCTGTAAGGTCTGAGTATTTATGTGTTTTTTCCAGCTGTCACTGAATGAAGTGGCACAATGGCCACTGAGCTCCCGCTTCCCCTTGACAGGCGAGCTTCCTGAGTTCCCTGAATCCCGTGCGCAACCAGTTAAAGTTGACACCTCACGTTAAAAAGGCTGTTAAGAGTCTCTCAATGTGCTGTTAACTACCTCAAAGAGGTCGCCCGCCTCTCCCGAGCGGGTCTATGACATGCTTCGAAACGTGCCCCAGTTAAATGTGGAAGTCGGCGGCATGACGGCAGGTTCCCGACGCACTGTCAATTTCGGCACTTTTATCTGCCGACCCGCTCCCAAACCCGCACACTCTGCAATGTGAAAATTCCAGCCTTAATGTATGAGAACCACCAGCAGTTGGTCTTGCAGTTCTTGCTCAGGTGTCTCTATTGATCAGGAATATTGAAGCACAAACCCCTGGCTTACTCTTCCCTTACTCTTCCCCGTCTAAATCCATTTAACTGCTGCTGTAACATTTGCATATTGAATTATCATTGGCCCGCAGGCATCTGTAAGGAATACCTATTATATTCACATGCTGAGTTGTCATTGGCCTGCAGGCATCTGTAAGGGCTGCTATTGTTCTTGAAGACCCAGGCTAGGGGTCCTAACTCCATCTTGTCCCCACTGTGCTGTATGAGTAAGTTCATAGACCTGATGCTTCAATAAAGAGTTAAACTGTAATACTCCATTGTCCTGCAATATATTATTTTTGTACAAAGTGTGCAAAACAAGACATGGTGTCAGGACAGGGATTTGAAATGGATATCGTTGGAGCTCCCTTACCCCGAATGAATTGGGAATCTTTGAACTTACATAGAGAATGGAGCAAGTTCAAGCAACACGTGGAGTTGATGTTCTCGGGTCCACTGAAAAGCAAAGGGGAGGAAAAAAGATGCAGCTACCTACTCCTGTGGATCAGAGAAAAAGGGAGAGACATTTTTAACACATGGTCTCTCACCGCGGATGAAGCAAAGGTACTGAAAAGTTATTTTGACCGTTTTGAATCATACGTGATGCCCAAGACAAATACGATATTCGCTAGGTACAAGTTTCAGGAGAAAGTACAAGGAGCTAGTGAGTCATTTGAACAGTTCGTGACTGAGTTAAAACTGCTGGTAAAAGACTGTGAATATGCAGAAGATAAAGATGAGATGGTCAGAGACTGCATTGTGTTTGGAATACATTCAGCTAAAGTGAGAGAGAAACTTTTGAATGTTGGGTCCGGGCTAATGCTGGACAAAGCTATGGACATAGCTAGATCACACGAGATAGCCCAAGCACAGTTGAAAACCATAACCGGTGCCACGAGCAGCTCACGTGAACAGACAGTGCACGCAGTTAATAGACACACACCAAAGAACACCGCCCAGAGAGCGTGTTTCAGAACAGAAAGAACAGAGAGAGTTCTAAAAATGAGCGACACAGACATAAAATGCTTCAAAAACTGTGGATATTGTGGAAACAACTGGCATGGAGAAAAGGAGCAATGCCCTGCCAAAGGAAGGCAATGTGCTAAATGTGGTAAATGGAACCACTTTGCTAAAGTTTGCAGGACTGTTTTTAGACAGGCAGTACACACAGTGAGTGACAGCCAAATGCCAGATAGAGAGCCAAATGCAAAGGAACTGTTTATTGATTCTGTGTCACAGAAAAAACAGATTTCAGAGACTGAGCAAGCCTTTGCCGTTATTGAGATAGGAAAAAAGGGCACAGAGCTTAAGTTTAAACTAGACACTGGAGCTCAGGTTAATGTATTTCCTCGGAGTGAGTATCACAGCTTGAAGGATGAGTATGAGCTACAGCCCACCTCACGCAGACTGACCAGCTATGGGGGTGAGCAGCTCATTGTAAAAGGCACATGCGTGATGAAATGCAAGTACAAAGAAAGCGACATGATGTTGGACTTTTACATTGTTGGCACTTGAGCACCTCCAGTGCTAGGTCTAAAGGCATGTTTAGACATGGACCTCGTCAAGCTAGTGCTATCATTGACAGCACCAGTCGAGAAGCAGACAGTCATAGAGGAGTTTGCTGACGTTTTCAAAGAATCAGACTATTCCCAGGTGAATGCACTATTCACCTTGACCCAGCAGCAACCCCTGTGGTTTGCCCACCGAGAAGGATACCCCTTGCTCTACGTAGTCGCCTGAAGGAGGAGCTGCAGAGCATGGAGAATACAGAAATCATCGTCCGGGAAACAGAACCGACAGAGTGGGTCAACGCGTTAGTAGTGGTTGAGAAACCACGTACAGGCAAGTTCAGAGTCTGTCTCGACCCCAGGGATTTGAACAAGGCTACCAAACGCCCTCACTACCCTCTACCAATGCTAGATGACATCACACCCAAGCTAGTGGGAGCACGTTACTTCAGTGTAATGGACGCACGATCAGGATACTGGACTATCAAGCTCACAGAAGAGTCGTCTAAGCTAACAACGTTCAACACACCATTTGGATGCTACCGATTTCTGCGTTTACCATTTGGTCTTATCTCAGCTCAGGATGAATTCCAGCAGAAGATCGACGAAACCTATGAAGGCCTCGACGGAGTAGTCGCAATCGTAGACGACATCCTCATCTATGGCAGGAATAGAGAGGAACATGACAGGAACCTCCGTGTGATGCTACAAAGATCACGGGAGAAAGGTATCTGACTCAACCCCGAGAAAAGCATAATCGGATCCACCAAGATCAGTTATTTTGGGCATCGCCTCTCAACTGATGGCATTAAGCCGGATCCAGAGAAAATCGCCGCCATCAAGAAGATGGAGCCGCCGAAGAACCACGCAGAGCTAGAAACAGTACTAGGCATGGTTACCTACTTAGCCAAGTTTGCCCTGAGCCTCTCCAAAATCAATGCACCCATGCGTCAGTTGCTCAAACAATCCAATGAGTTCCTGTGGGACAAACAACACGACACAGCATTTCAGAAAATGAAAGGCCTAATCACCAGAGAACCAGGACCAGTTCTTGTCTACTTCAACCCCAACAAAGAGCTCAGACTACAAGTGGACGCATCAAAGTATGGACTAGGTACAGTATTACTGCAAGAAGGAAAGCCCATTGGCTATGCTTCCAGATCTCTCACAATCTCACAAATCAACTATGCTCAAATCGAGAAAGAGCTATATGCAATTCTGTTTGGATGTAAGCGTTTCCACCAGTACCTCTATGGCCGACAAGTCATTGTGGAATCTGACCACAGGCCCCTCGAGTCAATCATGAGGAAACCACTAGCCGCAGCCCCACCAAGGCTACAGAGAATGATCCTTCAGCTACAGAAGTACGACTTCACAATCATTCACCGTCCAGGCAAAGACATTCCTGTCACAGACACACTCTCCAGAAAGTCTCTTAGCTACCAGGACAGCAGCCTCAGTGAAGGCATGGATGTGCAGGTGCACATGGTGTACAACAGCTTACCTGTGAGTGACTCAAAACTGAAGGAGATCCGAGCAGGAACAGAGAAAGATGCACAACTCACACTGCTGAGAAAAGTCATACGTGAAGGATGGCCTGAGGAAAGGAGGAAATGCCCTCAGAGCATATCTGAATTCTGGAACCACACAGACGAACTGTCACAAATCAACATAATCATCTTCAAAGGGGAGAAAATCATCATTCCTACCAGTCTCAGAGAAGAGATGTTGACAAAAATTCATGCTGGACATATGGGCATGGAAAAAGGCAAACAAAGAGCACATGACATTATGTTTTGGCCCGGAATGTGCAAACACATTGAGGACATTGTCGGAAAATGTTCCATTTGTCTAGAACGCCGCCCATCAAATGTCAAAGAGCCCATGATACCTCACCATATCCCAGACAGGCCCTGGCAGGTCACAGCAACGGATCTGTTCACATGGAACAATGAGGACTACATAGTGACTGTTGATTACTGTAGGATTCACAAAAATCCAGGAAAATACAGTCTACATTGTAAAACCCCTGAAATGGCCACATTTTATGAACACAAGATGGCGTTGGCAGATCACATGACTCATTTCAGAAGGACATACCACTGCAGTATCTTAAAGAAACCTGAGTCACCACCGATTAGAAGATTCCAGAACTGACTGCAATTGATATGGTAAAATGGTTACAGTAGTAACGAAGTCAAAACAAAAGTATTTACACCTCAAGGTGTGTTAATTGCTAGCAAAACGCAAACCCATCTCTGAAATCGCAGAGCACAGACAAAACCTATTATCTGTACCAAACTCAGAGGGACACAGGACAGATCCCATTAGTTTCATTTACAAGACATTAAAATAAAGTACCCGCTTTTGTCAAAGCAGCCTGCCCATTACTTTAACAAAAGAAAACCCCTGATTTGGCGCCAAGATAAGGGCAAGAAAACAGTATAACTGTTGGGGGAAAAGAGACATTAAAAAAACAACACACAGTTTCAGACAGACACGAGGTCAAAGGCAGAGCGAGTGGAGAGGTTCGATTACGGTTCGAGGAGCACGGAGGGCCTACAAGTTCGAGCAGGAGAGCAGGTTCAGGAGCCGGTCCCATAAGGAAGATTGGAGATCCCGGACGATACAGGAGCACCAAGGTCAAGGACAGTTTTAAAAACCCTGGTGAGCATAGAGGCCCAACTCCACCTAGCTGATCTAGTTGAGGTATACTTAGAGGCGGGAGGGTTTTTAATATTAAGGGCTTTGTAATTCGGGAGTGTTATTCATCCTTCGTTGTGCCGTGTGCTTTCTCCACCCCCGTTTTATTATATCGCTGATCTAGAATTGATGTATTATGATAGTCAAAGTAACTCGTGTGTTAAATTTTAGTTCCCATTGAGAGGCGTGTTCATGATTTTTGTCTGCATTGTTTCTTCATTCTCTATGTTTTATTCTCCTTAAAAATAAAGATACCTTTGATTTAAAACTTACCTTGTCTCACCTGATCCATTTGTCTTCCGAGTCACAAGTTGGGCCAACACATCAAGGTGGTCTGGCAATAAGCCCAGTGTCTAGAACCGGTGAGGGGGGAGCGCTTCGGAACCGCTCACGAGCAGTGTGAAATCAAAAAACGATCTCGCACACCACAAGCTCGTTAAAACGACCCCTTACATTACTACAGCAGATTTTTTGAACTGGACAAGCTTCACAGCACCACATCTGCAGCTGTGATCCACAAGCTAAAGGCAGCCTTTGCCAGGCATGGCATGGTAGAGACTTTAGTCTCAGACAATGGCCCCCAATACAAAAGAGTTCGAGTCGTTTGCCAAGGTATGGGATTTCACACATGTCACATCAAGCCCACATTACCCTCAAAGTAATGGCCTTGCTGAAAAAACTGTCCAGATTGCAAAAACACTCATGGACAAAGCCAAAGCGGACAAAAGAGACCCCTACATCAGTCTCCTTGAGTACCGCAACACTCCGGTTGACAACTTCAAGTCACCAGCACAGCTGTTGATGAGCCACAGACTTCGCTCAATCCTTCCAAGCACCAACCAGCAGCTGCAGCCAGAGGTCGTCAGCTGCAAGCAAGTGCATGCAAAACATGTACAGAGACAGCAACACCAAAAGAGATACTATGACAGGTCAGCTAGACTACTGCCGCCACTGCACAATGGAGAATCCATCAGAATTCAGGAGCATGACTACTGGAAGCCAGCAGTTGTCATCCAGCCAGCTGACACGGAGCGATCATATCATGTCCGCACCCCAGAAGGACAGGTATACCGCCGCAATCGCAGGCACCTCCTGAACACCAAGGAACAGCACCGTCATTCCGATGAGAGGATCAGTTCAACAGAGTGTGATGAACAGAGCAATACACAAAACACATCATACTTACTTGAACCTAAACCTGAACCTGATTTGTTGACCGATTCAGGAGCATGCTCAGTTCCATACCACACAAGGTCGGGACGAGAGGTCAAGCCTAGAGTTATCATTGACTTGTGAACTGTCAAAGGGTGTAGGCGGATCGCTGCCCTCGAAAAAAAACTGTACATCGTTATTGAAACATTGAGATGTTTTCAGTGCTAGTTAAATGCTGAGTTTACTTATATGTTTATGCTACCGAGAACATTATATGGAAGAAAGGTTTAAAAGTAATGCATAACATTTTTCTTTTAAAAGAAAGGGGATGCAACATTTGCATATTGAATTATCATTGGCCCGCAGGCATCTGTAAGGAATACCTATTATATTCACATGTGATCACATGCTGAGTTGTCATTGGCCTACAGGCATCTGTAAGGACGGCTATTGTTCTTGAAGACCCAGGCTAGGGGTCCTGACTCCATCTTGTCCCCACTGTGCTGTATGAGTGAGTTCACAGACCTGATGCTTCAATAAAGAGTTAAACTGTAAGACTCCGTTGTCCTGCAATATATTATTTTTGTACAAAGTGTGCAAAACAAGACAGCTGCTCATCTGTATAATTGATTCTGATTCGCCATAGGCCAGCCTGCTGAGCGAGTAGGATATCACATCATTTGCGCTTGCTGCTAAAAACAATCTAACAGGTGGGCAAGAAATCTTCCAAAAAATGTAATATCTCACTGATAACTCTTGAATAAATGCACCAACAGCACTCTCTAGACTGTTCAGGTTTTTGCTAGAGACCTTCCGCAGTACTCTGGCTGCACTCCTGGCCTGCTGCCTGGGAGCAGTGCCATGGGAAATCCGTATCCATTTAATAAAACATATTCCACTTTAGAGGGACTATTTTCTAAACGTGCACTTGCAGCGGGGAATCTCGCCCACTGGGAGTTAATATCAGGAAAGTTCGGACGTGCTCTCAACAATTTCCCGGCCATTAATTTTGATTGATGGTAAATTACAGGCAGCACACCACCAATATGTGCCCCTCCTGCTGGGCAAGGCTCCCCACTGGAACAATCCTTTTGTAACATCAAGCTTTATTTCTCAAAAACTAGACAGAACTTTTTCGGGAGCAGGCAGTTTTCATCAACATATTAGGTTTTTTTTTAAAGCTGTGCAGATAACAGTTTATTAAGGAGTCTTGCTGTTGAGGGAAAGGATTTTGGGAAATCCTTGCAGTAACCAGAAAGAATAATCATTAAAAATTCCATGTTGACCACCAGTGAAAGTTTTGCAGTGTGCATTATATTGATTGCACTGATTCCGATTTAAAATGTTACTCAAGCTTATTCAATATTTTGCCAGAAATATGATTAATATGAAGATTTTATTGAAGCAGATACAAGTAATAACACAATTACTGGATCACTGTCTGCATCATTTCACAATTTTTCCGGATGCAGACAAGTTGACTTGTCTGGCAATACCCCTTTACTTGTGAACAAGGAATTTCCAATGTAGCTTCCAGTTAATATATTGTTTAATTTATCTTAAAACATCTGTTAAACATCTCCAAGTTACTCACAATAACAAATAAAATGACATGGAAAAAATCATCAAACCTCAGGACATTTCTTAATTTCCAGCGGTTGATGAGTAAAACAAATATTTGAAACATGCTACATATGTCAGCCTTGACTCGGTGTAAGCAATCTAACCTCTGAGTCAGAAGATTGTGGTTTCAAGCCCCATTCCATGACTTGAGCCCATAATCTAGGCGGGTACTCCCAGTGCAATACTGCAGGAGTGCTACACTGTCGGAAGTGCGGTCTTTCAGATGAGATATTAAACCAAAGCCCCCTCCGCTCTCGAGGGTGGATGTAAAAGATCCCATTGCACTATTCGAAGAAGAGTAGGTGTGTTCTCCCGGTGTCCTGGCTAACATTTATCCCTTAAACAAGACTTAAAAAACAGATGATCTAAACATTTATTTCATTTTGTTGGACCTTGCTGTTCAGAAATTGACTGCCGCTTTTCCTACATTACAACAGTGACTACACTTCAAAAAGCACTTCATTGGCTGTAAAGCACTTCAAGGCACCCTGAGTCATAGAGTCATAGTCATAGATTTATACAGCACAGAAAGAGGCCCTTCGGCCCATCGTGCCCACACTGGCCATCAAGCCCTATCTATTCTAATCCCATTTTCCAGCACTTGGTCCATAGCCTTGTATGCTATGGTATTTCAAGTGTTCATCTAAATGCTTCTTGAATGTTGTGAGGGTTCTTGCCTCTACCACCCTTTCAGGCAGTGAGTTCCAGATTCCAACCACCCTCTGGGTGAAAAAGTTTTTCCTCAAATCTCCTCTAAACCTCCTGCTCCTTACCTTGAAACTATGCCCCCTGGTTATTGACCCCTCTACTAAGGGGAAAAGTTACTTTCTATCTATCCTATCTATGCCCCTCATAATTTTGTACACCTCAATCAGGTCCCCCCTCAGCCTTCTCTGCTATAAGGAAAACAACCCCAGCCTGTCCAGTCTCTCTTCATAGCTGAAGCGCTCCAGCCCAGGTAACATCCTGGTGAATCTCCGCTGCACCCTCTCCAATGTAATCACATCCTTCCTATAGTGTGGCAACCAGAACTGCACACAACTGAGGTTGTGAAAGAATTTATATAGACCCTTTCTTCATTTATTTGGGGATAATGAAATGCTACTGTGGTCATAAGAGCAAGAGGTACTTATAGTAAGATGTAAAGATGACACTTTGTAAAGACAGATATAAAATGCATCACAAAAACATGCGCTTGAACCTTTCGAGGTCGTTCACCATCCTCAAATAAAGAGAAACACTGAAAATAGTCTCTTTTCAGCACACTGCTTTTATAAATGTTAACTTCCTTTGAATTTCTACTACAAAAATTTAACAAAGTTGTAACCTTTTTATCTCCGCCAAGATAATTAAAAATGTTTGGAGTAAAAAAAGTATTAATATGCATCATCTTTTTCTTATCAGCTAGCTGTGTGACACTCGCAGAAAATTAATTACCATGAGTCTCCCAATCAAGCCACTAAAAAAAATGTTGTTTCCCAATATGAAGTACACACACTCTCCCCATAGGGACAGGCATATACCCTCACCAAGTCCAGAGGGCTTAGGCACAGGTTGGCAAGATCCAAGACTTAGAAACCACCTGGTCCATGGGGTACTGCTACAATTTACCCAACTAAAACCACACAGCTTAATAACATGGAGCACTGATAAGCTTCCTGTTGCTTGTCCATCCCAGACCACCCTACACTTCAGTCATAGTCTTTCAGGGCTACCTGAGTCTGAGCGGGAAGAATCCCAGCCCCCAGTGACGTTTACCTCTCCAGCTTCCATCAATGGCCGGAATTTTCATGACCTGGGCGGGTCGGGTGCGGGCGATCGGCATGGCGGGTCGGGACCCCGTTCTTCTTTTCATCCTGCTCCTCAGATCGACTTTCCCTTAATGGTGCCTATTAAGGCAGGCCTGCGCGTCTCCCGGCCCTATTAAATGGTGCGGGTCTGATGACATCACCGATGACTCATTTCCAGCCGGGATATTTAAAGGAGCCTTGATCACATTGCATTTGAAGGTTCATCTATGAGTGTTCAGGCAGTGCATTTCAGCATCTGCTTACTGCTCAGCCTTGTACACATGGCTGCACAGAGACAGAGGGCTGCACCCAGGTTTTCCAATGACTCCCCACATATTCTTGTGGAAGGAGTGCAGGAGGCTCTGACAGGTTTTGCAGCCGCAATGACTGCAAATGTGCAGAGAATGGAGGAGTCATCTCCAACATGAGCTCCACTGTGTCGCAGGCAATGGTGACTTGTAGTGTATGTAACTGTTCTACCTTTAAGAGAACTATTGTATGTAACCGTTCACCTTTAAGAGAACTATTTTAGGTGTGGCACTACTTTATCTTGGCTGCTGTATACTGTAATACCGACGGTGACCACACCGGTATATAAGTGCTGTGTCAGGATTTATTGGGCAGATTCGCCCTGACCTTCGAATAGTAAAGTCCTGTTAAAGTTACTCTTGTAGTCTGTGTATTAATTCGCCATAATACCTACAGACTTTACAGTGGCGACGAGTTCGATCTTACCCTGCGGCAACAATACTTCCGAAGCAGTTAATGAGCGTCGAGAAGAGGCACCCGCCCTCGTCGTTCTGCTGAGAGAAAACTCGAGTCTGCAGAGCAAGGAAGAAGGAAGAATTCAGACACGAAGCCTTCCATCAGCAACAGGCACTGATTGTCCCTTCTGCCACGGTGGTGAGTGAGCCGATCAGCACGAGAAGCAAGTCGGCCACGGTGACTGTGAGTAAAGGGAAAATAAAAAAAATAAACGGAGGATAAGGGCGGTGAACTCGACCACGGTCGGGGGAAAGGAGCCGGACAGAAGTCGGGCCCAGAGGCGCTGAGACTGGGGCAGCGTGGAGCACGGAAGCCGCGGTACAAGCGGGCTGGGAGACGCAACGGCGTCGTGAGACAGCTAGACCGCGACCGGCGAAAAAGGCCAGGCAGCTACCGAGGCCACGAGGCGCTGCGACCGGGATCATAAGGCGCGGGAAGATATAAAAATAAATAAACCGCGGGTAACTCAGCCGCAGCCGGGGAGGAAAGCACCGGACTGCGAGAGGGCTGGGAGGCGCGATGGGAAGCCGCTGAGGGAGAGACAGAGCCCAAGCGAGTGGGAGAGACAGAGCCCGAGCGAGGGAGACTGAGCGAGATCCAGCCAGCGGCTGAAACTGTTCGCCGTCAACGGGTTGTACCCAGCGCCGGTTGCCCTGCCGAGAAAAGGGAACAACAGAGCCCGAGCGAGGGAGACTGGGTGAGATCCAGCCCAGCGGCTGAAACTGTTCGCCGTCAACGGGTTGTACCCAGCGCCGGTTGCCCTGCCGAGAAAAGGGAACAAGGAACGCACTGAAGCTGACGCGCAGGCTGCGAACCCCGAAAGCCAGCGGTCGTCGCCCGAGGGAAAAGCTTACCCCTCCCACCAGGGGAAGAAACGCGGGAAGCCGCCAGTAGGCGGGGAAGACGACAGAAGCGGGAAACCACCATTTTGAAAGTGGGCGGGGGAAGAAGAAGCGCGGGAAACCGCCATTTTGAAAAAAAAAAGTTAAAGAAAAATTTCGTGTTTGTTTCGCAGAAAGATAGGAGAGATAGTGAAGATGCCTAAGCATGGTAACATCAACAACTTCGATTCCGAGGTGGAAGATTGGGCCACGTACGTAGAACGTATCGAGATATATTGTGAGGCCAATAAGATAGCAGATGATGATAAAGCTCTCACCTTATTAAACGCAATGGAGGCAAAGACATACAGGCTATTGAAGCATCTTCTATCACCAGCTAAACCGGCGGATCAGACTTTCGCTAATATTGTTGCTGTCCTGAAGGATCATTTGAACCCCACACCACTGATGTTGGCGGAACGATTCAAATTCTATGCGAGAACGCAACGGAAAGAGGAAAGCAACGCGGAATACTTGGTCGAACTGCGTAGACTAGCGAAATACTGCCAGTTTGGGGAAAATCTGACAGAAGCATTGAGAGACAAGTTCGTGTGCGGGTTGTCGAAGGAAGGAACACAAAAGCGTCTGCTAGAAGAGAACGATCTCACACTTGATAAGGCTGTCCTTATTGCAGCATCGCACGAAGCCGCAGCGAGAGGCACAGCGGAAATGCAGCTGAAGGCAGCGGTACTCAGTGTGGATCAAATTACTTCGGGTACGTCGAAATGTTATCGTTGTGGGAAGACAACACACGACCAGAACCAATGCTGGTTTAAAAACCAGGAATGTAGAAAATGTGGCAAACTTGGTCACATAGCTAAGGTATGCCGGTCAGGAAAGAAGACCAACAACAACAAAAAAAAGTCACCGCAGGAAAAGTACAATAAGGTACACAAGGTGGCTGAGAAGAGTTCAGATGAACAGAATTCGGATTCAGACCCAACCGTTCAGGAACTGGGTAGTCTGAGAATTCACAATGTGAGTAAGGAAGCTGACCTGCAAACTATCTGGGTCATGCTAAAAATAGCCGGAGTCCAAATGAAAATGGAATTGGACACAGGATCAGCCCTATCAGTCATAAATTGAAGGGATTACAACCGGCTATTCTCACACATACCCTTGAGAGATACCAAGATCGTATTGCAGACATACACAGGGCAGAAAGTATACCCCATGGGAAAGATAAAAGTCAAGGTGAGAGACAGGGGCAAAGAACACCAAGGAATGTATTTATATGTACTACCTGAGGGAGGTCCACCACTTCTGGGACGGGAGTGGATCTGGGAAATAAACATGGAATGGCACTATTTAAAAGCAATAATGAGTGAGAACTCGGTGAAGACAATCAGCTCAGACTCTGAAACGGATGACGATAAGACCAGCCCAGGTGCGAAAGACAAGTTTAAAATGGACTTGCTGACTAAGGTTGGAAAAACGAAGGAGTGCATAAATGCTTATGCTTCAGAGGAGAACAAAGTTTCAGAACAGAATTCCACTGAACAACAACATAGTTTAACAGAGAATTCTGAGTCTGTCCAGTTTACAGATATGCACAATTCTGAGGAACACCGGGCTCGAACTCAACTCCATTTCAAATTACAACAGCAATTAGAACAATTGAGTTGCTGTCTCGAACAAGAGATGAAAGCAATGAAAAAGTTCTGTGACACAGAGTGGGAGAACCTGGAAAGACAACAGAAACAGCTGATGGAGAAAAAGGAGCAGGAGCACACAAACCGTCGGGGCAAGGAGGCCAAACGGATCAAAGCTGATTCGGTTTCAGAAGGTGCGTGCTTTAATCTGGTGGAGCAAGAGGTTCAGCAACTGAAAGCGCTTGTTAGCGGATTGCAGGCAGAAAAGACTGATTTGGTCGCCATGAACTCCGAGCTCCTACTGAAGTTGGGTGCAGCATCACCGGACGATTCAAGTGGGGAAATTCGAATGGTGGAGGCTGCGGATGATGGCGAAGTAGAAACAGCAAAGGAGCCCCAGGGCAAGGTTATAAACAGCCCTGCAGCTACTGGGAAACGTATGAGGTCAGAAGAGTTAACGGTCAGCCAACTCCTTCATATGCTGAAGGACAAGACTCTGAAATGGGAACAAATTGAACAGGAGTTTAAATCTTCAAAGGAGAGGGGTTTGGAGCTCCCAAAAGTTATTGAAATAGCTGAGGTTGCAACACAGGCTGAGAAGATGGCAGCAGAGCAACCCTTGGATGCTAAAAGTACGCTGACTCACGTCAATGTTGAACAACAGAAGGTTGAAACAGCTGCTGCAGTAGAGGGATTGAATAGTCCGATCAACCAATCTCCGAATGAAGTTGAAGTATTGAAATCACAAATGACGTCATTAGTAAAAGACTTGCAGGAAGCCCAGAAAAAGCTGGATGAAGCTGAACGCCTGAAGAAGTCTCTTCAGGAAAGATGTCTGGATTTGGAACAAAAGCTGGCTAATGTCCAGCTGGGTATGGAGGAAATAGAAGACCCTCTCACTGGCCTAGCTCAAGATGACACCGAATATTACCATGACCTGTTGGACGACATCGAATATTACGATGACCTGTTCTGCCCAGCTTGTGATGAAAACTCCCAAAGTGCAGAAACCATGAAGAATCACAAAAAGTCTAAGGAACATCGGGAGATGGTGGCGCTACTACGGAAAAAGGAGGATGAGAAGGAGGAACTGTGCATGCAGCTGGCAGCTGACAGTGGAGCCCAGAGAGTCTCCAAGAAGCAGAAAAGGAAAAGACGAAGCAGAAGATGATGATCATCTGGACCATCATCATCACTACTAGATCACGCACGGGGTCCCTTCGAACGGAGCCAAATCAGTTTGGAAGTAGAAAAACTTCCCAAGGTACTCAAGTTTTTACAAGCCAACAATGCTGGTTCAGAAGGACGGAAGTTCAAGCTGTTAAGTCCAGTGAAGGACTATTGGATGAGTCACTCCAGCAACGTGAACCGACTACACCACAGGGAACTGCTACACCACTGAGGTGTTGTCAGGACCGAGTCAAGAAGCACGGAAGGCGCATCCACCGAGATTGAATCTGTGAACTGTTTTCCGCAGAGACTGAATCTATGAACTGTTTCCCGCAGAGACTGAATCTGTGAACTGTTTCCGCAGAGACTACATCTGTGAACTGTTTTAACATGAAGTTGGATATATGTTATGATGTTATGTTTAATGGGGAATAAGTATGTTGTAAGCTAAAAAGGGAGGATTGTAGTGTATGTAACTGTTCTACCTTTAAGAGAACTATTGTATGTAACCGTTCACCTTTAAGAGAACTATTTTAGGTGTGGCACTATTTTATCTTGGCTGCTGTATACTGTGATACCGACGGTGACCACACCGGTATATAAGTGCTGTGTCAGGATTTATTGGGCAGATTCGCCCTGACCTTCGAATAGTAAAGTCCTGTTAAAGTTACTCTTGTAGTCTGTGTATTAATTCGCCATAATACCTACAGACTTTACAGTGACTCTAGGCTCCTCCATGGATAGGATGGCCATCTACATGGAGCAGCTAATGCGCCACTCACAGGAGCACATGGTCTCCATGGAGAATAGATGGCAAAGGCTCATAGACCTCCTCTCTAGGAGGGATGTCAACATAGACTTGGGTCCTCATGTCCCCACTGCTGTGCAGCAAGGTGCTCACCAGCTCCATGCTAGCAGGGAAGTTTGGGTGGCCCATGACAGGGATGATGGTGAGAGGGGACATGGAAGTGGGGACTCCTCTCAAAGCGCCCACATTTCTCCCCTGCTGCCTCCACCTCAGTCAGAGCCCCAGATGTCTCCTGGGACTGTGGTGGCCAAGTCTGCCCCTGCATAGTCGCAGGAGCAGCAGGCTTTGGCAGGGCCATCACAGGCTCCAAAACCCAAAGGACATCCGCCAAAAGTGTCTACGCAGTCGCAACAGGAAAGTGAGCAGGCTGCCTCTACCTCTGCTGAAGCCACAGGGGTTGCACCTCGTAGAAGCACGCATAAAAGAAAAATGACACAGAAGTAGATGCACAAGGATAAGTGCATGGGTGTTTAAAGAAGTGTTTTTGTTAAGGTTCCATTACTGTGATGTCACAGGTAAAAATATTTATTTTCACCACTTTCAGGTTATGCCCATTTTTGTCTGATACTTTGGAAGTGGCATAGTGAGCAGGAGTGAATGGTGAGACATAACGTTACCTCCAGCAATGGGGGTCAGTATGAAAGGAATGGCTTGGTTATTGTAGGGATGCTTTATGATGTTGTTGCCAAGGGTGGGGGGGAGGGAGGTGGGTGTATGGGTGTGGGAGACATGGCACAGCATGTGGCAACCATATGGGGGTAATGCAGGAAGTTAAATAAATCCGGCCATGACAAGGCCATCCGTGGTAGCAATGTGCTCAGGTGCTGCTGGCATCTGGAACTCAGGTTCCTCCTGCTCTTCCTCCTCATCTTCCAGCTGATGCTCCTCCTCCTCCTCTGAAGAGGCTGTGTGCTTAGAGCCTTGCTCCTTGTTGCTGCCCTATGTTGTGCAGTGCGCAGCAGATGGGTATGATTCTGGAGAACCTGGCTGATGCGTACTGAGGGGATCCTGCAGATCTGTCAAGGCATCTGAATCGCATGCTGACAGAATGCCTATTGTTTACTCTATGACACATCTGGTGGACATGTGGCTTTCATTCTATCTCTCCTCGGCCTCGGTACTTGGCCTCCTCAAGGGTGTCATGAGCCACGTCTTCAGTGGATAGCCCTTGCCTCCAAGCAGCCAGCCGGAAAGTGTGTTTGGCGGTGCGAAGAGCTGAGGGACGGTGGACTGGTGCAGCATGAAAGAGTCATGGCAGCTGCCAGGGAATCTGGCACACACATGCAGGATGATCTTCCGATGGTTGCAGATGAGCTGCACATTGAGGGAGTGGAAACCCTTGCAGTTGACAAACACTCCTGGGTTATGATGGGGTGCCCTGATGGCCACATGTGTGCAGTCGATGATGTCCTACACTCGTGGGAAGTCAGCCAGAGCCGCAAAGCCAAGCACCCACTCCGTCACACTGGCTTCATCAGTGGCAAAGTTGGTGTAATTGGCTGACTTGTCAAACAGGGCATTGGCGGCCTGTATGATGCATCTATGAGCAGTTGACTGCAAGATGTCACAAATGTCTGCTGCAGATCCCTGGAAGTAGCCTGAGGCGAAGGAGTTGAGGGTGCTGGTGACTTTGACAGCCACTGGTAAGGCATGCCCACCCATTTCCCTGGGCTACAGGTCTGGTTCCAGTAAGCTGCAAATGTCTGCGGTGACATGGCATGATAGCCTGGGCCTCCTTTGCCACTGTTGCTCAGTCATGTTGAGGAAGCTCATCCTCTGCCTATATACCCCTGCATTGGAGGTATTGCCTCCGGTGCAGTGCAGCCCTGTGCTGATGCCCTCTGTCCTGTGGAGCATCAGGTCATTGAGGAGAAGGTTGGTGGTGTTGCTGTTGCTGCTGTTGGTGTGGTGGCTCATCGTGGTCCTATTCTAAGGACCAAGGTGAGACTGTATAAACGGCACCCATGCTGATGGAATAGATGGCAGGTCAAGTAAAGATTAGAGAAGCAATCTGTCAATGATGTGATAGGTAGTAGCAATGAGGTTAGAGTAGCTTCCAAATTTGCAGTAAAGATTTGCAAACTGTAGACTCCTAAATCTGTGCTCAAAATGCACTCAGCAAGAGCCTTTCTCTTAGGAATGTAAGCAGGTGTCAGGTGGCAGTATTTATTGTGCTTTCCATACTCTGCAGTAATGACCTCGCTCAATGGCCACTGAACTTCCACCACCACTTGACAGACACGGTTCCCGAGCTGCGTGATTCCTGTGGTCTTGCAGTGAAATTCAAAAGGTCTGATTAAAAACACGGTTAAGGGTCTGACAACAAGGTATTGATGATCCAAATTAGGTCGGCCGCCTCTGTCATTCAGGTCCGTGCCGCGCTGGCAAATGCACTCGAGTTATTCCGACTTTTACTCCCGACCTGCCTCCAATCCCGCATGCACAACAGCATGAAAATTCCGGCCAGTGTGGCAGATAGGCTGGCCAAACATCAACAGTGTCCTAGAGTACTGCACACCTGCCTGGCTCGAATATTGGATTACTAAGTCTGCAACAACTCTGCATGAGTCTTTCTGCTCGAAGGTTTGGTTTAAATGTTTGATAGCGTTTTTATAAGTACATTTGATAGTATCTCTGATGCCCAACAATCTTATTGTAACTGAACGGATGTACTATTCTTGCTTAATTAGCTATTTCTTTACTCTTGCCGAGTCCAGTTCTAGTTTCTGTTGTATTAATAATTTAATTCAATATATGCACAGAAAACTAGTTCATAAATGTTGGCCTCCAAACTGGAGACCTCTTCTTCAGACGATCAAGTGACTATCATATTGCACTGAAAATGTGCTTGGTTAGGCAACAGCTGCCGTGCTTACAGAAAACATCTGGCTACCTTGCCTGAATAGTTAAAAAAAAATTGTGATGTTGCCATGGTAGTTGTTTCTATAACTTTGCCAGCTGTTGTTACGATGGCCTTTGTAACTGATGTGATTCATGTCTGTGTGAAGTTTTGTTATTCTTTTTGCATCTCATCCAACCATCATATCCATCATACTGAGAAAGAATGGACAGCTCTTCATTAAAAAATGTATTGAAAGACTGCATGATAAAATAAAAACTTGCACTCGATTGGCTACGGGCTGAAGTTCACAATATATAATTCTTCTACTATTTCACTGTGTATTTTTGCGAACTTTACAACATTATTTATTGCTGGGGATATACATTAGAGCAGTAAATTATCTTGCACAACTGGAGTAGGCAATATCCCTATAAAAGTACCGAGACAAACTATGATTAATTTCAACTGTTAAATGATAAAACATAGTTGATTTGCTTCCAGTGTATTTATTCCAGACAATTAGAAACTATGGGGGCGATTTTGTCAATGGGGGCGCGTTGGAGGCGGCACTGCTGCTTGTCGACTTCTGGCCAACCCACGCTATTTTCTCTTGATTGACCTTGTTAAGCCCGCCCAGTGGGCTTAGCAGGCCAATTAAGGGGAAGCCAGTTACAGAGAACGTCAGCGTATGATGTTTCATCTGTCAAAAATTTTGGACAGATGAATTATCATCTTTTGACAGCTCTGTGAAGCTGTCAAACACTGACATTCTCTGTTGTTTGATGAGTTCTTGTATTCAAGACTCATCAAACCTCTTCCTTTAGCAGAAATTAGATGGATGTTGCATCGGAGAATGCAGCAGCCATCTGTCATCTCTGCCGGTGAGATGCGAGACTCTCCGCATCCCCAACTGTTGAAGCCTGCAGGAAGAAACAAAGGTAAGTAAACATTTTCTATCACGTTCCACTCACCTCACATACTTACCTCTCCACACTTACCTCTCCACACTTGCACTCATTACTTAGCTTCACAGCGCACTTTTGCACCCCGCAGACCCACTGCTCGCCTCGGTGACCCTGGCGGGGTTTCCTGACAACGGGAAGACCGCGCCGCTGTTGGAAAAATGGGGATAATCCTCTTAACTGCCTGTTAACTACCTGTAATCCCCTTCCCGCCTTCAGGAGACAGGACCCGGCGCAGGTCGGCTACCCGCCTCCTGGGAAGATGGCACGGAGGTGGGTTGGGGGTGGGATGGGTGCCCATCCCCCAGATTCTGCCATTTTCCCGGCAGTCCTGCCTCCAAACCCGCCTCCCCAGGGCTGGCAAAATCGTGCCCTATAGAACAGTTTATTTTCACAATATGTGAAGGCTTGAAACTGCAATTCTAGTGCATCTAACAGAATTAGCTTCTCTCCAGATATTTTCACAGCCACCTTCAAACAAAATGATGACTTTCGGTAATAAAATGACACACTCCAAAAATGATTGATCTGCTTCCTTACTTCTGGAACCAGACAATTAATTCTCAACTGCTTGTCATTTGCACCCAGGGAGATAGTTCTCTTCAACAGGCTTGCTGCAAATTGAGAGAATGAAGCAAGAACAGAAACGGCTCTTGACATTTACCCAACAGGAAACACTGAAGATACTTCAATGAAAGTGGCTGGCTGTAAGAAATTGACATTTTAAAAGTGTGAAATCATTAAAAAATGATTATCTGTGCTATATCTGTATATTTAAAAAAAAGAGTTTTACCCAAAACATTGTTTTTTGCGTTTCTTTAAATGTTGAAGTACTGCAAGATCAGGTCACACTTTACAGTTTACTCCTGGTAATTCAGTCTTCTTGTTCCAGAAAAAAAATCAAATTATCCAGTCGTTCCAATATAGCAATTATCATTTTATTGCTTGAAAAAAATTCAAAGTTAAGCAACTTCAAGTTAGAAAGAGTGGACTGTATATCTACTCAAAGTTTGTTTGTGCATGATTTCACAATTGTTGCTTAAATTATGACTAAATATTGAAAACATGTTGAAAATGTCATTAACATTGCAGTGCTGAACACTGATTTCTCTCAGTCTGAAGACGTTCACTAAAGAAATACATCTTTCTTAGCAAATACTGTGTTCCAAACACCTTGAAATTATTCTGTTTTTCTGATTGAAATTGATTTTATAATTACAATAAACATTTCTGTACTTTGCTAGGAATGAGCAAATTAAATTTTAACCCTGAATAAATCTCTGATGCACTCATTCATTTGGATCCTTGAAAGTCATCTGTGATTCTGTAATGCCTGTCTACCTTCTTAAAGTCTACGCATATGTGTAAAGGAGAATAAAGTAATGGCAGCTGCTGCCTTGGCTGAAGTCACAGGCTAAGTTCAGTTTTATTTGTTGTTCGCCATCAATCAAGCAGATGGATGTGTGTGTCTAAATCTGGGCAGTCTAATGGGAAGCATGGTGTCAGCCTTAGCTTCGTGGCCGCACTTTTGCCTCGGAGTCTGAAGATCATTGGTTCAAGTCCCACTCCAGAGACTTGAGCGCATAATCTAAACTGACTCTTCAGTGCAGTACCGAGGGATTGCTGCACTGTTGGAGGTGCCACATTTGGATGGAATGTTAAACCGAGGCCCCATCTGCCTTCTCAGGTGGTTTAACATGACACTATTCAAAGGGGAGTTCTCCCGCGTTCCTGGCCAACATTTATTCCTGAGCCACCACAACTAAAACAGACTCTCTGTTTAATTATCTCATTGCTGTTTGTGGAACCTTGCTGTGTGCAAATTGACTGTACATCTCCCTACCTTACAACAGTGACTACACATCAATAGTACTTCATTAGCTATGAAATGCTTTGGGATGTCCTGGGGACATAAAGGGTGCTGTATAAATGCAAGTTTGTTCTTTTTTTCCGTCCTGGGGATCTTGTGAAGATATGGATCGGATCCTTGGAAGTTTAGTGGCTTCACTTTATGAAAAATCTAGTTTTAGGTAATTCACTGCAGACAATAAAGAATCTAAAAACACTTGATCAATTTAACCCTGCCCGCCCGGCTGGAATGAATGGGTGGGTGGTTAAAATGGCGGTTGTACGCTTCCCTCTATGTTTACACTGTGCTACTGCCTGCCGCCATTTTAACTGCTGGGTTTTCGGCAGTGTTGATTAATATTTAATATTTAAATGTCAGGGTCCTATGACGCAATTAGGATTCCAATGCTATTTTAGTTTCTGCCGCAGCAGTGGCACACAGGGTCAGACCCACCTTTGAAACCTTGCAGCAAGAAACCCCCGAGAAATAAGAGAAAACCAAGAGTGTGGCGAGAATGAGGAACTTAAAGAACTTATTATTAGTAAAAAAAACAATACTAGCAAAATTAATGGGACTAAAAGTCGATAAATCCCAAGGACCGGATGGCCTACATCCTAGGGTTTAGAAAGAGGTGGCCATTGGGATAGTGGACGCATTGGTTGTCATCTTCCAAAATTCTATAGATTCTGGAATGGTTCCTGCAGATTGGAGGATAGCAAACGTAACGCCGCTATTTAAGAAAGGAGGGAGAGAGAAAACGGGGAACTACAGACCTGTTAGCCTCACATCAGTAGTTGGGAAAATGCTGGAAGCTATTATAAAGGATGCAATAACTGGGCACTTAGAAACTAATAGTAAGATTGGGCAGAGTCAACATGGAGTTATGAAAGGGAAATCCTGTTTAACAAACCTATTGGAGTTCTTTGAAGATGTAACTAGTGGAGTAGACAAAGGGGAACCGGTAGATGTGGTCTATTTGGATTTTCAGAAGGCCTTCGATAAGGTCCCACACAAGAGGTTGGTGAACAAAATTAGGGCACACGGATTTGGGGGTAATATGCTAGCATGGATTGAGAATTGGTTAACAGACAGAAAACAAAGAGTAGGGAATAAACGGATCTTTTTCAGGATGGAAGGCTGTGTCTAGTGCGGTACCGCAAGGATCGGTGCTTGGGCCCCAGCTATTCACAATCTATATCAATGATTTGGATGAGGGGACTAAATGTAACATTTCCAAATTTGCTGATGATACAAAGCTAGGTGGCAGTGTCAGTTGTGAAGAGGCTGCAAGAGGCATTTGATCATCCCTGTTTGGCATAAAAATAAAACAGAAAAGGTGAATCAAGCATGGCTAACAAGCGAAATTAGGGATAGCATAAGATCCAAGGAGAGAACATATAAATTGGCCAGAAAAAGCAGTAAACCGGAGGAGTGGGAGCAGTTTAGGATTCAGCAAAGGGGGACAAAGGGATTAATTAAGAGGGGGGAAATAGAGTATGAGAGTAAGCTTGCAGGGAACATAAAAACTGATTGTAAAAGCTTCTATAGATATGTAAAGAGAAAAAGATTGGTGAAGTCAAGCATAGGTCCTTTGCAGTCAGAATCAGGGGAATTTATAATGGGGAACAAAGAAATGGCTGACCAATTAAATACATACTTTGGTTCTGTCTTCACAAAGGAGGACACAAATAACCTCCCAGAGATGTCGGGGAACATAGGATCTAATGAGAGGGAGGAACTGAATGAAATCAGTATTTGTAGGGAAATGGTGTTAGGGAAATTGACGGGATTGCAGGCCGATAAATCCCCAGGGCCTGATAATCTACATCCTAGGGTACTTAAGGGAGTGGCCCTAGAAATAGTAGATGCATTGCTGGTCATCTTACAAAATTCTATAGATTCTGGAACAGTTCCCATGGATTGGAGGGTAGCTAATGTTACCCCACTATTCAAAAAAGGTGGTAGAGAGAAAACGGGGAATTATAGACCGGTAGCCTGACATCGGTAGTGGGGAAAATGCTAGAGTCCATTATAAAAGATGTCATAGCAGAGCACTTGGGAAACAGTGACAGGAGCGGACAAAGTCAACATGGATTTACAAAAGGTAAATCGTGCTTGACTAATCTACTGGAATTTTTTGAGGATGTAACTGGTAGAATAGATAAGGGAGAACCAGTGGATGTGGTGTATTTGGACTTTCAGAAGGCTTTCGATAAGGTCCCACATAAGAGATTAACGTGTAAAGTTAAGGCACATGGGATTGGGGGCAAGGTACTGACTTGGATAGAGAACAGTTTGGCAGACAGGAAGCAAACAGTTGGAATAAACGGGTCTTTTTCCGAGTGGCAGGCAGTAACTAGTGGGGTACTGCAGGGATCGGTCCTAGGACCCCAGCTATTCACAATATATGTTAATGATCTAGATGAGGGAACTAGGTGTAATATCTCCAAGTTTGCAGATGACACAAAGCTGGGTGCCGAGAAACTCCAGTATGATTTGGACAGGTTGGGTGATTGGGCAGATGCATGGCAGATGCAGTATAATGTGGATAAATGCGAGGTTATCCACTTTGGTGGCAAAAACAGGAAGGCAGATTATTATCTGAACGGCAATAGATTGGGAGAAGGGGAAGTGCAACGAGACCTGGGTGTCCTTGTGCACCAGTCGCTGAAGGTAAGCATGCAGGTGCAGCAGGCAGTTAAGAAGGCAAATGGTATGTTGGCCTTTGTAGCAAGAGGGTTCGAGTACAGGAACAAGGATGTCTTGCTGCAGTTGTACAGGGCCTTGGTGAGACCACACCTTGAGTATTGTGTGCAGTTTTGGTCGCCTTATCTGAGGAAGGATGTTCTTGCCATGGAGGGAGTGCAGTGAAGACTCACCAGACTGATACCTGGAATAGCAGGAATGACGTATGAGGAGAGATTGGGTCAATTGGGCTTATACTCGCTGGAGTTTAGAAGAATGAGAGGGGATCTCATTGAAACTTATAAAATTCTAACAGGACTAGACAGACTAGATGCAGGAAGGATGTTCCCAATGGCGGGGGAGTCCAGAACCAGGGGTCACAGTCTAAGGATAAGGGGCAAGCCATTTAGGACAGAGATGAGGAGGAATTTCTTCACCCAGAGAGTGGTGAACCTGTGGAATTCTTTACCACAGAAGGCCAATTCATTAAATATATTCAAGAAGGTGTTAGATATATTTCTTAAGGCTAAAGGGATCAAGGGATATGGGGAGAAGGCAGGGACAGGGTACTGAGTTTGGATGATCAGCCATGATCTCATTGAATGGCAGAGCAGGCTCGAGGGGCCGAATGGCCTACTCCTGCTCCTATCTTCTATGTTTCTATGTAAGGGGATCTTGACAGGCTCAGTGAGTGGGTGAGAGCATGGCAGATGGAATATAATGTGGATAAATGTGAAGTTATCCACTTTGGTAGAAAAAACAGAAAGGCAGAGTATTTCCTAAATGGTGAAAGATTGGGGAATGCAGATGCACAAAGGGACCTGGGTGTCCTTGTACATGAGTCACTGAAAGTGAATGTGCAGGTGCAGCAAGCCATTAGGAAGGCAAATGGTATGCTGGCCTTCATTACAAGAGGATTTGAGTACAGGAGTAAAGAAGTCTTACTCCAATTATATAGGGCCTTGGTGAGACCACACCTGGAGTACTGTGTACAATTTTGGTCTCCTTACCTAAGGAAGGATATACTTGCCATAGAGGGAGTGCAACGAAGGTTCACGAGATTGATTCCTGGGATGGCGGGACTGTCGTATGAGAAGTGATTGAGTAAACTAGGCCTGTATTCTCTTGAATTCAGAAGAATGAGAGGGGATCTCATTGAAGCATACAAAATTATTATAGGGCTTGATAGGGTGGATGTTGGGAGAATGTTTCCCTTGGCTGGGGAGTCTAGAACCAGGGGCCACAGCCTCAGGATAAAGAGTGGGCCATTCAGGACTGAGATGAGAAGAAATTTCTTCACACAGAGGGTGGTGAATCTTTGGAATTCTTTACCCCAGAGGGCTGTGGCGGCTCAGTCATTGGGTATATTCAAAACAGAAGTCGATAGATTTTTGACTAGTAAGGGCATCAAGGGATATGGTGATAGGGCCGGTGAATGGAGTTGGCGCAGAAGAATCAGCCATGATCTCATTGAATGGCAGAGCAGGCTCGAAGGGCCGAATGGTCTACTCCTGCTCCTATTTCTTATGTTCTTAAGTGGATCTGGGCCTCAAGGGACCCAGAAAAGTAAGCACATGTTTTCTGGTTTCATTGTGAGCAGATGTACTCCTCTGGACCTCACACAGAATGCTTGGGCCTCCCACAGAATGCTTGGGCCTCCCACGACTGGGATCAGCTCTGAACTCCCATCCCTAGTTACGTTATTTCAGGGATCGTTCCCTCGGGTTGCCAGCGGCAGCCTCCTGCCAGCTAAGTCTTCCCGTCAGGTTCGAGCAGCAGACTCACCACCATGAGTTAAATGAGCCCCGGGAGTTAAAATCTCTTTGGGCCTCGCACGGTGCGGTGATGTGAGCCCGATACCCGCCTCAGCCCTCACATCTACGCCCCAAGTTAAAATGGGGCCTCCACTTCCTATTTCAAATTCCTGCCACCATTTTAATATCAATCCCCACTGGTTCACAAAATAATTCCCAAACAGATCATGCTTGGAATATAATTTTTGTACAAGTAAATTTCTGAAAAAAAGTGAGCTGTGGTTTCCTGAAAGTTTAACCAAAATCACAAAGGGTTAGGAAGAAAATTATTCAAGTCAGACTGTGATTGCAGAGCTGGAGAGACATGCATCTTAAGTAAGCCTCAATGAAATCTAGAGATTGCAAGAATCACCCCACCCCAGAGTAGTGGTTATGTAGAAGAGTTCAAGAAAAAATAGGTGATTTGTTTAAATTAAATCTTTTTGAAAGGAGCTGAATGAATATCTGGATGAGGAAAGGATTGAAGTTTATAAGGATATAAGATTAAAGGTAAAAACATAAATATTCAAAGGCACATAATGGTTCATATGCACTTAATATTAAATAATATGCATGGGGCAGCACAGTGGCATAGTGGTTAGTACTGTTGCCTCACAGTGCCAGGGACCTGGGTTCGAATCCGGCTTCAGGTGACTGTCTGTGTGGAGTTTGCACATTCTCCCCGTGTTTGCGTGGGTTTCCTCCAGGTGCTCCGGTTTCCTCCCACAGTCCAAAGATGTGCAGGTTAGGTTGATTGGCTATGACAAATTGACCCTTAGTGTTAGGGGGATTAAATACGTGGGGTTACGGGGATAGGGTGGGATATGTGTTGGTGTAGGGGTTACGGGGATCGGGTGGGATATGTGTTGGTGCAGGCTCGATGGGCCGAAATGGCCTCTATCTGCAGTGTGGGGTTTCTGTGATTCTGTGATAATATTAGAAGGATGGCTTGGACATTCACTTCATTTTCTTTTCTGTCTTTTGTCTCTCTCTTAATCCAATCTTTCTTTCCCTCTTTTTTTTCCTCTTTCTGTACCCAATTTGAAATTGAATTCAACCCTCTTTAATTCATCCTCCTTCTCAGTCCTTACACTGTTTATTTCCAAGGTTAAGGAGAAAACCCCGTTGGTTGTCCTGTTCAATCAGGTCCGAGATGCCCTGTTTCCCTCGCTACGCTGTTATCAGCTCACACTTTCAGCAACTTCGTGGGAACATTTTTTTGAGCGGATAGGTGCAGGGGCAAGTCTAACGAACGGCAGACGTCGTTATATAGATATATACATGCAAACACCATGGGCCAGATCTATATCTGGCATCAATTTTAACCCGACCTGCCTGGTGGGAACCGGGCAGGTGGGCAGTTAAAATCACCCAAGTTACCGGGAACCAATCAATTGCAATTTTTAATTGCTCAACTGAGCAGGCAGCAGGGACACCTACACCAGAGTATATGTCAATATTTAAGAACAGGTTAGACAGGTGTCTGAAGGAAAGGGGGTTAAAGGGATATGAAAACAGAGCAGGCACGTGGGATTAGGACTACTGTTTGCATGGAGGATAAACAGCAACATGGACTGGTTGGGCCGAATGATCTGCATCCATGTTTTAATTTCTAAGAAATACCATTTAATACTAAGTAATTCAAATATTATACAAGACGTCCAATTAAAATGCTATACAATTACAATACCATCTTGACTTAGACATATATTGAATCATAGAATAGTACAGCACAGAAGGAGGCCATTCAGCCCATCGAGTCTGTGCCGGCTCTTTCGAAGAGCAATCCAGTTCATCCCAGTCCCCTGCTCTTTCCCCATATCCCTGCAACATTTTTTTTCCTTCAAGTATTTATCTAATTCCGTTTTGAAAGCCACAATTAAATCTGTTTCCACTACCCTATCAGGCAGTGCATTCCAAATCCTAACCACTTGTTGCATAAAAAAATAACCCTGGAACAATATGTGGAATATCGGCATTCCTTCATTATCATTGGGTCAAAATCCTGGAACTCCCTACCTAATAGCATTGTGGGATCACCTTCACCACACAGACTGCAGCGGTTCATGAAGATGGTCCACCACCACCTTCTCAGGGCAACAAGGGATGGGCAATAAGTGTGCCCTGGCAAGGTCGCCCACATCCCGAGAATGAAAAATAAACACCCACGACTATACAATTACAATACCACCCAATCACAATGCCATTAGGTAATAATATAATTCAATAGTATCCAATTACAATACTATATAATACATTTAATCACAATAGCATTCCATTCCAATGTCATCCATTGCCACACAACTATGATAATCATCTTCCACGGAATTAAATATGTCTGCCACAATTATTAAACTAAGTACCAATATCATGGACAAATATTACCCATCACTTTTTACTTTAATTTGGAAATCATAACATTTATTTATTTCCCCAGCTTCCAAATTGTACATGAGGCTTTATTGTATCTAAATCCCATTAAGCGCAACAGTGGACTTATCATTAGGAAAACATTTTAGCCACAGTCATCTCTTCACGCTTGAAGACTCGAGATTCATAGGTTACACATCAAACAAAATGGTTATCGCAATGATGGTCCAGCCACAATATTTTCCCCTTGTGTCTTGTAAAGCATAATTAACCAAGTGATAATCAAGATCATTTAGACAGATAGAAAAGATTAGTGGCTTGCAAAAAAAGAGAAAAGCAGCTGTTTCTAATCAAACCAGACTGCTGTGTCAACCATGAATTCTATTAATCAATTGTTTAGCACAGTTAGCTGTGTTTGGAAAATCAGACAATTTCTCTGCCTCCCAGCTCCTCCCTCACTGACTCCTGGGACTGCCAGGAGAGGCATAGTGGTAGGTCCTGGGGCAGTGGCAGCAAGTCCACTCTGAAAAATATAGAAGAGAGCCTAGTGTTGGGTTCCTTTCCCTCTTTAAAGGCATCTCTTACTTGTCAGAAGGTCACTTGTCTCATGAAAAGCTTCACTGATTGTTTAAAAAAAAATCTTTGGACACTTCTGCCCATTTGATGGTGGCTCCTTCCTTTTATGGTGCTGCAGTGCATGTCCCCTCCTCTTGGTGGTGGAAGTCACACTATGAGGCTGCCCCTGCATGGGTATTGAGTCCCAGCCCATGAAAATAGTTGATCTCAGCATAGGCAGTGGTCGAGATACTAAAATTGGCCTTAGCATTCCAGGATTAGAGAGGAGAAAGTTAGTGTTCCTGCTCCTGATTGCTTTGCATGTCTGATGTCAGGTGAGGACAAAATTGGGCTCAACTGGAACAGCCCCCATGTTCAAATAGCCTGTTGACATTCACTATGAAAGCTCACACATGGCGATTGCCTACTTGGAAGAGACATTATAAGGTGACCACCAATGTTCCCCATCATTTTTGGGGGGGCTGCACAGCCCCTTTAATGGGCTGCGTGGCCCATTCAAAAGTCCGCGCATGCGCGTTCTTTTCAATTTAAAAGCTGGCTCACCGGCTGCGCGGGACCCCCTGGAGCGCTGTGTAGCCATGCAGCTTAAAGGGAATATTGGTGACCACCCTGACATGGTTCTTTTCCTCCCATCCTACATAACCAGAACATCTCCTGCAATGGTTTGGCCTCCTGACATCTCCCTTATGGTTCAAGTTTCCATCCTTGCCTCCTCCTATTCCTCATCTATATACTGCCAGTCAACAACAGCGGTATGGGTAGGGTCAGTGTCCAGTTGTATGCAATGATACCGAACATTACGGGCTGGATTTTTCCAACCTCAGCGGGTTTGGGGTGGGCAACGTCGGTGGCATGTGGGAACCTTGCATCCGTGTCGATCCCGGCCTCCAACAAGATATTCCGATGATGGGGCTTGTTAAGCCCGCCCTGCGAGGTTCCCGGCCAATTAATAGGAATCGGGTCTGATGACATCATTTGATGGTGGGTCTGATGACATCATTTGTTGATGCGTCATCAGCCAGTTTCCTTAAAGGGGCCATGTCCAAATTGATTTTGACAGTTGTGCTGTAAGTGCTCTGCAGCATTGAGTTGCGGCAAACACTGACAAGCACTGCACAAAGGTGCACGGCTACACCCAGGCTCTCCAATGACTCCCTCCATATGTGGAGGGAGTCACAGCACGCAGGGAGGTTCTCTTCCCTTCCAATGGGCGGAAGAGACCTCCCCAGGAGACCAACGCAGCCTGGTTGCACATTGCAGAAGAGGGGACAAGCAGGGATGTCGTCAGGAGGACCAGGCTGCAGTGGCGCAAACCTTTCAATAATCTCAGTAGATCACGAAACGTTAGTACAAAGTCACACTCAACCTCATCCTGCTGTGCCACTCATCACATCCTCATTAATCTGCATTCCCTACCCTACTCCTGCACATCCTTACTCACACCAACTTACCTTGCACCTCCACCCATCCCTGTCTATCTACATTATCACTTCCCCATCTCACTAGCCACCCCTCACCCTCATCCTACTGCAAGCATATCAACTAACAACACACAAGGGTAGGCACTTGGGTGGTTTAGCCAATGTTCATGTGATGTTTCTGGTAATGTGCTGTAAAACATTGAAATCTTTATTTTCAACACTTTGTGTTCTTGGACAGATTTATGTGCACCTTTGAAAGTGTCTTAGTGAGTTACAGTGAATGGTGAGACATAACGTCCCCGTCCCCTCCCCCAAAAGGCTGGTGTGGATGTTGGTGCTGCTGGTGTGGATGTTGGTGATGATGGTGTTGGGGCTGATCGTTTTGGGATTCTGAGGACCAAGGTGAAATTTTTTCAAGGGCACCGATGCTGATGGAATAGATGGCAGGTGAGGATGAGATGACAGAAATAATCTGTCAATGTTGAAATAGGTTGTTCCAAGGAGGTGACAGTGGATAGAGAGATTACTTCAAAAGTGCATAAAGCTCAAAAGTGGGTTCCAAATACTAAAGGCTGAAGCTCCTGAGATTGGAAAGTGACCAGCTGTAAAATGGCAGCTTTTTTACCACTTTTGCAGCCGTCACCTAATAAAACAAATGGAGAGTTGTTCAGAACCCGACATACTTAGAGGTCCCAGCAGATTGGAAAACAGAAAGCAGGAAACTATAGGCCAGTTAGCCTAACATGTGTCATTGGGAAAATGCTGGAATCCATTATTAAGGAGGTAATAGCAGGACATTTAGAAAATCATAATACAGTCAAGCAGAGTCAACATGGTTTTACGAAAGGGAAATCGTGTTTGACAAATTTGTTAGAGTTCTTTGAGGGTGTAACAAACAGGGTGGATAAAGGGGAACCAGTAGATGTAGTGTATTTGGATTTCCAGAAGGCATTCGATAAGGTGCCACATAAAAGGTTACTGCACAAGGTAAGAGCACACGGGGTTGGGGGCAATATACTGGCATGGATAGGGGATTGGCTAACTAACAGAAAACAGAGAGTCGGGATAAATGGGTCATTTTCTGGTTGGCAACCAGTAACTAGTGGGGTGCCATAGGGATCAGTGCTGGGGCCTCAACTATTTACAATCTATATTAATGACTTGGATGAAGGGACCAAGTGTACTGTAGCCAAATTTGCTGATGATACAAAGATAGGTGGGTTAGCAAGTTGTGAGGAGGACACAACGGACTGGATTTTCATTGGGCCGTAGAGTCGGAATTGGAGGCGTGTGGGGGTTTAAAATCCTGACATTGGGGGTCCTGACCCCATCCTGCCCCCAACCTGCCTCCATGCCAGTTTCAAAGGAGGCGGGTACCTGCCCCGCACTGATACCTGCCTCCCCGAGGCAGGAAGGGGGTTGGTGCCAATTAACTGCCTGTTAACAGGTAGTTAACAGGCAGTTTTTAGCCTAATCCCTATTTTTAATGTTGAAGTGTGGGGTTCCCGATGGCTCCAAACCATGCCAAGTTAGAGGAGGCGGACCGTCGGGATGAAGGGCTTGGAGGGGTCGAGATGTCCGGTGTTCAGGTGAATGATGGGTGCATGAGTGCAAAGGTAATGTGTGTTTGGTGTGTGTAAAGTGTTTAAAGAAGTTTTACATACCTTTACTTACCTTTACAGCCTTCCTTCCTTCGGGTCTTGGGAGTCACTCATCTCACCGGCACAGAAAGCAGAATGGCTGCGAGCTGTCAAAAATTGCAGCATTCAGCTTTCTGTTCTGGGGAGATCTCTAAATCATCCTGAGAGGAAGGAATTAACTTAGAATACAGATTGTCAGTGTTTGACCGCTTCAAACAGCTTTGAAATGCTGATATTTCATCTGTCAAAAGGTCTTGACAGATGAAATATCAATCTGCGACGTCACCTGTTGCCGGGTGGCCCTCAATTGGCCTGCTGAGCCCACTGGGCAGGCTCAACAAGGTAAATCAAATCAAAATCGCGTGGGTTGGCTAGAACTCGATGGAGGCGGGACTACAACCCCGAAAGTTGTAGTCCCGCCTCCTACCCGACTCCTCAATGAAAATCCAGCCCAAAGAATCTGCTAAGGAATATAAGTGAGTGGGCAAAAATTTGGCAGATGGAGTACAATGTGGGAAAATGTGAGGTTATCCACCTTGGAAGGAAGAATGAAAAAACAAATTATTATTTAAATGGAGTGAAACTACAAAATGCTGCGGTACAAAGGGATTTGGGGTCCTAATACATGGAACACAAAAACTTAGCATGCAGGTACAGCAAGTAATTAGGAAGGCTAATGGAATGTTGGTCTTTATTGCAAGGAGTATGGAGTATAAAAGTAGGGACGTTTTGATGCAACTTTACAGGGCGCTGGTGAGACCGCATCTGGGGTACTGTGAACAGTTGTGGTCTCCATATTTAAGGAAGGATATACTTGCATTGAAGGCAGTACAGAGAAGGTTCACTAGATTGATTCCTGGGATGAAGGGGTTGACGTATGATGAAAGGTTGAGCAGGTTGGGCCTATACTCAATGGAGTTTAGAAGAATGAGAGGTGATCTTATTGAAACATATAAGATTCTGAGGGGGATTGACAGGGTGGATGCTGAGAGGATGTTTCCCCTAGTGGGGGTATCTAGAACGAGGGGGCATAGTTTCAGAATAAGGGATCACCCATTTAAGACGGAGATGAGAAGGAATTTCTTCTCTCAGAGGGTCGTGAATCTTTGGAATTCTCTACCACGGAGAGCTGTGGAGGCGGAGTCATTAAATATATTCAAGGTGGAGATTGACAGACATTTGAACTACAAGGGGAGTCAAGGGGTATGGGGAGAGAGCGAGAAAGTGGCATTGAGGCCAAGATTGGATCAGCCATGATCTTATTGAATGGCGGAGCAGGCTCGAGGGGCCGATGGGCCTACTCCTGCTCCTGTTTCTTATATTCTTATGTTCTTATACTTACCTGGCATGATTCCCGAGCAACGGGAACCTCGAGGAAAACTTGGGAAAATGCTTTGGACGTGGGAAAATGTTGATTGAATTGCTTTAATTACCCTGCTAACTATCAGCATTGCCTGACCCTTCGCTTAGTGCCGTGTCTGCAAAGTGCAGACAGAGCCGGCACTAGGGAAACTCACAAGGAGGCGGGTTTCGAGCGAGATACTGCCCCGGTCAATCTTTTTGATTTTGACAGCAGACCCCCCTCCAAACCCGCCCTCTGAGCGCTGGCAAAATTCAGCCCTACGTCTTCAGCACCATCCTTGATTCTATGACAACTTCTTAGTCTTTGGTCCCATCCCTCTTCCAGGCAGTTCACTTTGGCTAATCTCCCTCTCTCTCTCTAGGTTTCCTTGTTGAAATTTATCCTTCAATCTACATCACTAGAACAGATTATCTGGTCTCATATCACATTCTGGTTTGTGTGCAAATTGGCTGCTGTGTTTCTCTCATTACAACAATGACTGCACTTCAAAAGTACTTCATTTGCTGTGAATTTCTGAGGTCATGAAAGGCACTATTATAATTGCAAGTTCTTTCTTTTATATTTAAGTTTCTCTCTACTTGTAATTCTGGAATTGCCTTCAGCTAAAACAAACCTAGCTTGGCTGGACTTATATCTCAGTCACATCAATTGAAGGATTATGATCTGCCTAACTATCCCATATAGCTGAGTTTTTATTAGTTTTTAAACACCACTGTGATTGTCCTTAGCAATTTTTTTGTTGTGGAGGATGAGGATAGAAGGTTCCCTTAATAAAATTGATTTAATAAGTTTCAGACTAAAACATCACATTATACAAATCTTGTGCAACACTCTTAATAAGACAACTTCATATTTGTCATTATCTTCCATTAGTGAAATGTTTGTGAAACTATGAAGATTGCAGTGCACAAAGTGGTAGAATAAATCCCACTGATCATCATTTCATTTATAATTACTTTTCATCTACTGTCTAATGTTAAGACCTATCTCTAACATACACAATGTTAATCATTTCCCCCCATTTAGATCACTCTGCAGCATCCCCTGACCAATAGGGTGGCCTGTTAATCGAACTGTGTCAATACCATTGGCCATTAGAAGGTTTTGATTCTTTCCTCTCTGGGGAAGCTTCTTTCTACACCTCCTTGTTTGTCCAACTGAGGTCAGGAAGTCACCGTGTAGGGAAACAGCTACGATTACATCCTGCAATTCTGATGCAGACGTTGATTCACCAAATGCTACTGTGCCAGGTGCATTGATTGTTGATTTGATGAGTGTGTTTTACTGTCACTGCAGTGCAGTAGCATCTCTTCAGCTTAACACTTCCCAGAATATACCCACTTTGCTGTCACTTCCCCATCATGACAGATTACTCATAAAATAAATGCAGTCACGAGGCTCCTCACATGCTTAATTCTGATTGATTTTCCATAGTTCATTCATTACCAATTATTTGCAGACCTATGTGGTACTTAATGCTTTTTTTAATTTTATGGTAAAACTCGAAGCACATTTAATTTAAAGAATAATATTTTGGAGACTTCCTTAAATCGTTTAATGTTTTAATATTGCATTCTCGCAAATATTAGGAGGAATATAATTGATTTAAATATGATAATGCTTTTGAAGAAATAAATTGACTATTTTAAAAGAAGGCTCCAGCTGTTATTCATTTAATGGAAAGTAATTGGTACAAATTTAATTAGTTTTTTCCAAATTGGTCACATTAAATTTTATAACACCATTTTCTATAATACTGGTTGGCAGATTCTGATTTCCTGTTCCTTACAATTTCATAAGCCAGGAGCATACAAATGTATTTTATTTCTTTGAGAAAGACGTACTGCTCCTTTAGACTGGTAATATTGTCAAATAACTGCAATAACAGCCCTAGCCTGTCTGTGCCTTGAACAACCACCAGGGGAAAATTTGCGAGCTATCTGTTCTCAATGCAATGGTCACCAGCTGCAAAACAAAACAAAACAATTATCGCTAAAAATGAATTCCTCTTCAAATAGAATTTTGCTTTCGTGCAGTGTTTCTGGATTACAACTGATTTTTATTAAAAGCAAACAGGATTTTACGATTAAAACTTGCTCTCAACAAGAATTCATACTTTCAGATTCACACGTACATTTATTAGTAAATTGTTCATAATCCAATTAATTTCAAGATAAGTAATGAGAACGAGGTACAGTCCGATATATTTTATACATCCAACACATCATAAATTATGAACAGGACATATACAACAACAGTTTGTCTGTATCTCTGCAACAAGAGAAAAAGACTTCTTGTAAGAGGAATAACGTGGCTTTGACATCCATTCCGTGCCATATATAGCAAAACTCACACATAGAAGAGGCATGCTGTTCAGCAGAATTTGCTTTCAACAAACATAAGCAAAAACTCACTGTTAGCACAAATAGATGTTGATCTCTTCTATTGAAGCACTCTCTTAGTTCCAGTAGCTGCACGTTGGTACTTTCTCTCTACACAGTGTCAGCTGTGGCTCAGTTGGTAGCACACTCGCCTCTGAGTCAGAAGGTTGTTGATTCAAGTCACACTCCAGGGACTTGAACACATAAAGTCTAGGTCTGTCACTCCAGTGCAGTGCTGAGGGAGTGCTGCACTGTCAGAGGTGCCGTCTTTTGGATGAGACGTTAAACCGAGGCCCCGTCTGCTTTCTCATATGGACGTAAAAGATCCTGTGGCACTATTTCGAAGAAGAGTAGGGGTGTTATCCCTGGCCAATATTTCTTCCTCAGCCAACATAACAAAAACAGATTATCTGGTCATTTTCACATTTCTGTTTGTGGGAGCTTGCTGTGCACAAATTGGCTGCTGCGTTTCCCATATTACAACAGTGACTCCACTTCAAAAGTACTTAATTGGTTGTAAAGTGCTTTGAGATGTCTGGTGCTCGTGAAAGGCACTATATAAATGCAAGTCTTTCTTTTACAACACAAATGTTAACCATGCCATGCAGCCCACTCCCCATCTACCACCAGCAATTAGACCGATACTCATCCAGGAATGGGATCGCCCCACCCCATTTGAAGATCAGCAAGGTGGTACATTATTTAATTATTTTAGCACAGAAATATATACACCACTTTACTGCTGTTTCTTGAATGGAAGATCACTAAATAAATTCTATTAGCATAGAAAAATGTATTCCACAATATGCAAGTTACAGCATTTTTCACATCTCTGCTTCAAACCCGAAATGGTCCAAATTGGGACAAAATGTTGTAATTTGTAAAGAAAACTGAAGTTATCCAAGCTGGAGCTTTACAGTTTGAGTCACTATTCATGAATCAACTGCAGCTTCATAAGTTTCTATAGGAGCCATGTGTTAAACTTGTGTGTATACTGCAAAACCATTCAACGTGTAAAGAATGCAGATGTGAAGTTCAAGGCAGAGGTTACATACCTCCAGCTGTTGCTGTTCGCTCATTCTAACCCCAACACATTGAAAGAGAATAACTCTTTGGATTAAAAATTTTTAATTTTTCTTTCAAACTTCTGAAGTAGTTGTGTAAAGCGAAGAGATACATGTGTGTAATGCAGCAAAGTAGCATCATCGATTGAAAGACTCAATCTGTGATCTCATCTTTTGATCCGACAGCCTACCCTCAGTTTCCTGGTGCATCTAAGCTAGCACTTGTGTAATACTGAGGGAGTGCTGCACTGTCGGAGGTGCTGTCTTTCAAATGAGACCTTAAACTGAGGCCCCGTCTAGTCCCACAGGTGGACATGAAAGATCCCATCCTTGGACCCCAGCTATTCACAATATATATTAATGATCTAGACAAGGGAACTAGATGTAATATCTCCAAATTTGCAGACGACACAAAGCTGGGTGGGCGTGTGTGCTGTGAGGAGGATGCCGAGAAACTCCAGGATGATTTGGACAGGAATCTCATTGAAACTTATAAAATTCTAACAGGACTAGACAGACTAGATGCAGGAAGGATGTTCCCGATGGCAGGGGAGTCCAGAACCAGGGTTCGCAGTCTAAGGATAAGGGGTAAGCCATTTAGGACAGAGATGAGGAGGAATTTCTTCACCCAGAGAGTGGTGAGTAGAGGCCAATTCATTAAATATATTCAAGAAGGAGTTGGATATATTTCTTAAAGCTAAAGGGATCAAGGGGTATGGGGAGAAAACCAGGACCAGGTGCTGAATTTGGATGATCAGCCATGATCGCATTGAATGGCAGAGCAGGCTCGAGGGGCCGAATGGCCTACTCCTGCTCCTATCTTCTATGTTTCTATGTTTCTATGACACTATTTTGAAGAAGAGCGGGGAATTTTCCCCGGTGTCCTGACCAATAAATATCCCTCAACCAATATCACTCAAAAACTGATTACCTGGTCATTATCTCATTGCTGATTGTGGGACCTTGCTGTGAGCAAATTGGCTGCCGCGTTACTATTACAACAGCGACTACGCTTCAAAAGTATTTAATTGGCTGTAAAGCACGTTGGGACGTCCTGAGATCGTGCAAGGCACTATATAAATGCAAATTCTTTCTTCCTGCTTCATTTATCAAAGCAATTTTGTATTCACTTTTGTCAGCTGCAGTTGTTTTAAAATAAATTTTCATTAGAAGCATAAAAATATACATATTAGAAACATAGCTGAGGCAATAGAGGCCACAAATTTAAGATAATCACAAAAAGTGCAATTCACTGACACAAGCTGTTATTGAAGCAGAGTTTATAATTTTTTTTGAAGATGAATTAGGTAGTTGCTTGTAAAAAAAGGTATATTAGCGGGTATGGGGAGTCAGCAGGTGGATGAGATTAGACTAACTGGGTCACGTACTTGCCAAACATCAGTATTTCATGCTGACAGCCTGTATTTCTCAAGCCCCGTCAGAGTTTGCTGATGGAGTGCCATGGATTTTTCCTGCATGCTTGCATGAATGTGTGAAATTCTGTCAATTGTGTCAGAGGTCGGCACGTATGCAAACAGAAAAAATTCATGCGCAGGCACAGAGGTTGGGGAATGTGTGTGTTGTGGGATAAATCATTCCAGATTATAGTTAGAATGATACAGCACAGAAGGAGGCCATTCACCCCATCGTGCCTATGCTGGCTCTTTGAAGGAGCTATCCAATTAGTCCCATTCCCCTGCTCGTTCCCCATAGCCCTGCAAATTTTTCCTTTTCAAGTATATATGAAATTCCCTTTTGAAAGTTACTACAGGTAGACTACCCTTTATCCGGACTTCCGAAAACCGAAACCCTCTAAAAACCGAAGGTTTTTTCGTTCAGCGTAAGTCGTGCGTACGAACGAAAAAACCTTCGGTTTTTAGAGGGTTCCGGTTTCGGAAGTTCGGTTAAAGGGTAAGTCGTGCGCACGACCCCCCGCCGACCCCCCCGGCCCCGACAACCGCCCACCCCGCCAGCCCCGACAACCGCCGACCCCCCCGCCGGCCCCGACAACCGCCGACCCCCCCCGCGGACCCCGCCGGCCCCGACAACCGCGGACCCCGCCGGCCCCGACAACCGCCGACCCCGCCAGCCCCGACAACCGCCGACCCCCCCGCGGACCCCGCCGGCCCCGACAACCGCCGACCCCGCCAGCCCCGACAACCGCCGACCCCCCCGCGGACCCCGCCGACCCCCGCCGACCCCGACTGACTTACGCTGAGCGTCAGCGTAAGTCGTGCGCACGACCCCCCGCCGACACCCCCGCGGACCCCCGCCGACCCACCTTCCGAAATCCGAAATTCTCCTTTATCCGAAACTCGGCTGGTCCCGAGGTTTTCGGATAAAGGATAGTCTACCTGTATTGAATGTGCTTCCACCATTCTTTCAGGCAGTGCTTTCCAGATCATAACAACTCGCTGCGTAAAAAAGATTCTCCTCCACTCCCCCTGGTACTTTTGCCAATTATCTTAAATCTGTGTCCAGATGCTCCTGCCAGTGGAAACAGTTTCTCCTTATTTACTCTATCAAAACCCTTCATAACTTTGAACACCTCTATTAAATCTCCTCTTAATCTTCTCTGCTCCAAGGAGAACAATCCCAGTTAACCCCAAAATGATGAAAATGCACTAAAAAGGGTAAAAGATCAACATTTTCTGGGATGGGGACATTCCTCCAGACCCCCATCAAATTAACTTTGTGTCTTTGGTGCTCATGTTTCCCCTTCCCAAATTTCTAAATCTACCACTGTGAAAAACGTACTTTTTTGTCCTTCAGATTTTCTCCTGGTTATGGCTATATTGGGTATACCTGCAGCTTAAATCTCACCTTACAATAGCAAAATACTGCGGATGCTGGAAATCTGAAATAACAACAGAAAATGCTGGAAACACTCAGCAGGCCAGGCAGCACCCGTGGAGAGAGAAACAGAGTTAACGTTTCAGGTCTGTGACCCTTCGTCAGAACTGGAAAAGTTAATGTAACAGGTTTGAAGCAGGAGCAGAGGCAGGGAAAGGAAGATGAACAAGGTTGAAGAGACAAACGGATGAACAAGTTTCTCTCTCCACGGGTGCTGCCTGGCCTGCTGAGTGTTTCCAGCATTTTCTGTTGTTATTTTAAATCTCTCCTTCTTTGGTTGTGTCTGTTTTCCTCACGCCTCAGTAAAAAAACTTTGGGATGTTTTTCTACATTTAAGGCAAGTTGTTGTTATTATTGTTCAATAATGGGCAAATGTACCGTGTGAGCTTCTATAGCTCATTTCTCTTTTTACGCTGATTAATAGTATACTGTAAAGAAACACATGAACGGATCCCAATGTATTCAACATGCTTTTGGCAAAGATATGTAGAATTCATGCAAATTTCAAAGAAATAATTGTCTGTGAGGCAACATTGCTGACATTTAAAGGAGCCAATTATCTACTCAAAGCAGTGAAAAGCAGTACAGAAAATCATTGGAAGGTTAACAGATGGCATTAGTTGTGAAAATTACAATGCAGGAAATCTGTGGAAATGTAAGTTTGAAAAGTCAGCAATTAAAAATATCCATTTTGCAGCCACAGTGATTTTCATAATGAATATTGAATTTGAATTTTTGCAGTCATTATGTTCCTACCAAATCCAATACTTTCAGTTTAAATTAAGTTTAAGTAGGGAAAATAATTGAATCATGAATAATTTAAAACATATTTAGGCAAATAAGTATGAATTTCCAAAATCATTCTGTCCTGTGGATTTATACAACTTTTTTAAATTTCACAGTGAGCCTTTCCCAATTGGCTGGTGCTGTACAATTAAATTGTATAGTGAAATCGTCAAAGACACCAGGTTTCGGATTGCTTTGGAAGGACTTATAAAGCCATAATTTTAATTTGTGTAATTGGCTGTGTATTTGCACACAATCACTCTTTAGCGGCTGATTGGGTTGTCATTCTTGGCACCTGTAATGGGTGCAATCTATTTTAATTACCTTACACAGCTGCAGACATCAATTTGCTCAGAATAAATGGAAATTCAAATTCCTTTTAAATCTGTTTAGTCCCAAAAACTAAAAATGATTAGCAATATTTTGGAGAGGAGTGTGTGATAACAGGAAGGTTTTCTGTGTTTATTTCATGCAGTCGTTTAGAATAGCTACAGTCAAAATGGAAACTGCCGTCCCTCCCTAGGTTTCAAAATGGAGGATGGGAGATGGGTTGTCTATGGGAACCAGGCCAGGTTGATTGATCTGTAAATTAGTCAGGTTACGGAGGCTTTCTTCAAAATTCAAATTTAATTATACATTGTTACTGCCTAAGCAGCTATTTGATATGCTACTCAGATGATGGTGAGAAAATGCTCATTATCATTCTTGTACAAGTGACTTTTGACTCTTTGATCATGGGTGATTGAGAACATCATCTTTGGAGACCCTTAGAACTGTGGGATTTTCCTGCAGCTTTTAGTATGAATGTACTAGAATTCAAAGCACCAACGTAGCACAATATACCTGGAAGGTCTACCAAGACAAACCTAACTATTTCATCAAAAGCTCTGTTGCTCATCAGACTCTAAGAAACAACATGCGAAAAGTATATTCATTTCTGTCCAATTCTTTTGTTTTTAAATGCTGTGCTGTTTCAATGGGCTGGATTTTCTGAGGGGTCAGCAGGCGCGATCGGTGGCGGGTCGGGTGGGAAAGTATTTCTTTTATTCCCCCAGCGAGTCGGGACCCTGCTGCCACGCGCCTTTCCCTGATGTCGGGTCTGTCTGCGCGGAGCAGACCCGCCCCGGCGGCGGAGGACCCAGTTCAGATCATTATGACCTTGTTTAGCGATGATTAAGAACACATTTGAGCTCAACTTTAGACTTTACGTGCTCACCCACGGGGTCCTCGCTGCTCGGGGATCACGTCTGTTCAGCTGAGGCAGGAGGTCAGTGGCCATTGAATTGGCTGTTGCGTTGACAGCTTCAAATGTAAAATAAAAGCTTCCACCTTACAGAGATATCTTCCCTCAGCCACAAGCTCTTCCTCAGTGTATTTCCACAACAGATTCACTATACTGCAAGTCTTTACACAAGTCTCCATCCAGTCTGACCCCATTACCTCTCTCACCATTGACAGATCACTTCTGTCATCTCTACTTCACCTGCCATCTATTCCATCAGCATGGGTACCCTTTATACACTCTCACCTTGGCCCTCAGAATCCCACCACGATCAGCCCCAACATCAGCAGCACCAGGCACACCTACAGCACCAACAACACCAATCTTCTCCGCAATCAACTGATGCTGCACAGGACAGAGGGCATCAGCATCCGAGCACATTGCTGCCCAGGAGGCCAGGGATGGCCTCATCATGGCCAGATTTACTTCACTTGATGCTGTACACCCTGGCTGCCACATGATGTGCCAGGTTGGCACCACCCCACACCAACACTATAAAGCATCCCCACCATGCCCAAGCCATTCCTTTCACACTCATCACCATTGCAGGTACCATTATGTCTCACCATTCACTGCAACTCATTAAGACACTTCCAAAGGTGCACACAAATCTGTCCAAGAACGCAAAGTGTTGAAAATAAAGGTTTCAATGTTTGACACCACATTAACAGAAACGTTACATGAACATTGCATAAAACACCCAAGTGCCTACTCTTGAGTGTTGTTAGTTGGTATGATTGCACTAGGATAACGGTGAGTGTGAGGGGTGGCTAGTGAGATGGGGATGTGATAATGTAGCTAGAGAGGGATGGGTGGAGGTGCAAGGTAAGTTGGTGAGAGTAAGTATGTGCAGGAGTAGGGTAGGGAAGGAAAATTGATGGGGATCTGATGAGAGGCACAGCAGGATGAGGTTGAGTGTGGCTTTGTACTAACGTTTCATGATCTACTGAGAACATTGAAACGTTTGCGGCACTGCACCCAGGTCTTCCTGACCACATCCCTGCTTGACTCCTCTTCTGCAATGTGCGACCAGGCTGTGTTAATCTTCTGCGGAGGTCTCTTCAGCCCATGGGAAGGGAAGAGAACCTCCCTGTGTGCTGTGACTTCCTCCATAAGCATATGGAGGGAGTCATGGGAAAGGCTGGATCCAGCCCTGTGCCTCTGTGCAGTGATTGTCAGTGTTTGCAGCACTTCAATGCTGTAGAACACTGACAGCACAAGTGTCAAAATAAAGTTGGCCATGGTCCCTTTAAGGAAACCGGCTGATGATGCATCATCAAATGACGTCACCAGACCCGCTTTCTTTAATTGGCCGGCAAACGTGCTGGGCGGGCTTAACCAGCCCAATCAGGGGAAATTCATTTCAGAGGCTGGGATGGAGACAGCAGCGGGGTCATGATCCGCCACCGACGTCACCCACCACAGACCCACTGAGGTCAGCAAAATCACGACCAATATCTTTGTGTCTTTCTGCCTCAATATATTATTTAACCTGTGAATAAATCTGAACCAATTGTTCAATCTGTCCACATTGGATTGAGTAAGTTATTTTTCTGCCTTTCAGAAGAGATAGGAAGATAAAAGCAAAATACTACGGATGCTGGAAATCTGAAATAAAAACAGAAAATGCTGGAAATGCTCAGCAGGTCAGGCGGCATCTCAACCCAAGACGTGAACTCTGTTTCTCTCTCCACAGATGCTGCAGGGGAGGCAGCCCTGCTCCTCTTGGCCCACAAGCAGTGCTGTAAAGGCACTTACCTTTTCCACGAAGCAGTCCTCACCTCCCTTTAGCTGCCGGATTTCCCGAGGCCCGGGAAACCCAGCCAGCCAGGTTTAAGCCTGAAAGACCGGTTAAATCTGAGGCATGCAGCCTCATTATAATATTTAAATAGCCAACCTGCCTCCTGGGTTGGTCATCCACCCCCATTAAAACCCAGAAGTGGTCAGGTTGGAGTAGGTTTGAGATTTTAAAAATTACCCCCAATGTTTCAGGTCAATGACCTTTCATCAGAACTGTATTAAAGAATTAACAGTTTATATGCAAGTACAGAGTCAGGGAAACAAGTGTGGGGGGAGGTGGGGGACGAAAGAACAAAAGGGAAGGTCTGTGATAGGGTGGAGTGATTAAATGACAAAAAGGATGATGGTGCAAGGCAAAAGGGGATGGTAATGGAGCGGTAATGGGGCAAATAATGAAACAAAAGATGGGTCTAGAGGATCTGTAAATGACAACAGCAGAATCATTACCAGCATCCGCTGTCTGATAAAATGGGATCAGTGATTATGATCTGAAATTATTGACCTCAAAGCTGAGTCCGGAAGGTTGTAAAGTGCCTAATCACAAGATGAGCTACTGTTGAGCTTTATTGGAACAATGTAAGAGGACAAGGACAGAGAGGTCAGAATGGGAGTGGGGCGGTGAATTAAAATGGCAAGCAATCGGGAGCTTACAATCATGCTTGCAGACTGAAGGTAGGTGTTCAGCAAAGCGATCACCCAATCTGCATTTGGTGTCCCCAATGCAGAGGAGGCCACATCGTGAGCAGTGAATCCAGTGTACTAAGTTGAAAGAAGTAGAAGTAAACAAGTAAACGCTGTTTCACCTGGAAGGAGTGTTTGGGGCCCTGGACGGTAGGAAGGGAGAAGGTGAAAGATAGGATGCCCACCATATGTGATTTCAAGAATACACTGAATTAGGGACTCGTTATCAACCTAGAAACACCAGGTCATGTGTAGCATATCTAAGAGCAGAGGTTTAGGTCTACAGGTAATTTAATCTCCTAATGGAAATTTATCTTCAAGTTGTCAAGACAAAGACAGGAAACTTTAACCATATCCTCCCCCTCTCTTCTCTCCCTCCCTGTGGGTGGGCAGTTACAATCATCCAGGTTATTTACCCACCAATGGGAGCTGAGGCAGAAAGGACACCTGCACAAAGCCGGTGGGGTCCTTCTTTATGTATGCATGTCGGATCCTGATGGCACTGTGGGATTAAATGAGGACCAAAAGTTAAAATAGCCAGACCTCATTTCTGGAGCAGAGGCTGAGTTTCCAACTCACCTCACCAGCTACCCACCCAAAATCCTCCTGGAGTTAAAATTAGGGCAAAACATGTTGGGAAAAATTGCAATAGTATGGCATAAGTACAGTCAATGCAGTGAAACACAATACATACTTAGCAGTTATCAAACATAGGGGGTGGTTCTATCAATACTGGCCCAGGTCACTTACTCTCTGGAACACTGCCAGGAAGACACTGTTCTGAAATTTTGCCTGCTCCAAAAAACGGCATTTACACCCGGGGAGAGAAGTGGGGGAGAGAGGATTTGCGGGGGGAGGGCAGGGGGAGAGCAGGGACGGAGAGGTGAGGGGCAGGGAGGAGAGGAGAGAAGAGGTGAGGTGAGAGGAGAGGAGGTTCTTGTTATGTTCATAAATAAATAGACGTTTTCATTATGAACAGCTAGCTTGAGCTAGTCATTTATTCAGCCATGTGAACTAGTGTACAGGCATCCATTTTGACTACTGCCTTGTGGGTAGCCCCCTACTGAACATACAGCTCCACCTAATGTACCATTCTAGAATGACATGTTACTGATCATTACATCCCCCTTCCTTAGAGGTTAAACAAAATCAATATCAATCAATCATAATGACATAAACATCTTCACAACAGTCAACACATTTTCAAAGCTTTACTTTATGAACTCTGAGCTTTTCATTCTTTTATTATAGTTTTCTTTGTGCTCAAAGATTAAGTCTATCAGGCTTTTTTACTTCACGTGTGGATCTTCTCAGCACAGGTAAGTCTGATGTGTTTTCATGAGAGCCTGTATGTGTGTTTGTGTTAGATTGTTCTGGTGATTCAGTTGTGGCATTGTCATCGATTTACTCTTGGATGGTTTCTTGTGTTTTCAGGAGGGAACGGCGGTTCCTCCTGAGAATCTGTCCTTCCTCAGTTCTAACAGTGTATGGCCTTGATCCTACTTCCTCAAGAACTGTAGCTTTCCTGTTCCATGCATCTGGATCCTCAATCCTGACAACATCATCCCTTGTCAATGGTTTCAGAGTTTTGGATGACTTGTCATAGTGTGATTTCTGTTTCAGCTTTAACAGTTGAAGTCTCTGTCTCAGTTCCTTACTCTGCTTTTCTTTTGCACAGCAGGGTAGCGTGGTGCGCAACTTGCGACCCATTAGGAGTTCAGCAGGTGAAGAACCACAGTCTAAAGGGGAGGCTCAGTAGCTCAGCAGGGTGAGATAAGGATCAGACTTGCTTTCTGTTGCTTTCTTCAGTAGCTGTTTGAGAACTTGAACACCTTTCTCTGCCTTACCATTCGACTGAGCATACAGACGACTGGATGTGATGTGTTGAAAGTCATAATGTGCTGCAAACTGTTGCCACTCCTTACAGTTGAAGCACGGACCATTGTCGCTAACGGCAATCCTGGGAATTCCATGTCTGGTGAAAATGTATTTAACATGCATTATGACGCTGCTTGCTGATGTGCTTGAGAGCAGTGCCATCTCAGGATAGTTAGAATAGTAGTCAATCACTAATAGATAGTCTTTACCATTCAAATGAAAAAGGTCCATACCAACCTTTTGCCATGGTGCTGTTGGTAAGTCAGCTACTATCATTTGTTTGTTTTGGTGTTTCTGACATGTCTCACATATGCCTATCATGTTCTCAATGTCCTTACTTATGCCAGGCCAATAAACAGTGTCTCTTGCTCTCCTTTTGCATTTTTCAATTCCGAGGTGTCCCTCATGAATCCTTTTGAGCATGTCTCAACGTAGAGCCTGTGGAATGACTATTCTGTTCTGTTTTAGTAATAGTCCACTTGCGACACTCAACTCTGACCTGATGTGATAGTACTTTGGACAGGAACCTTTTGGCCAACCATGATGAATGTTCTCTATTACTGTTTGTAACACTGTATCTTTTCCTGTTTCTTCTGCTATTTGCTTTGATTTTGTGTCTGACACGGGCAGCGCAGCAGTGACCATACTCACATGAACATCCACGTCTTCCTCAGTAGAGCTCACATGACTCATTGTGGGTGCTCGGGATAGTGCATCTGCTAACACTATGTGTTTGCCTGGTGTGTAGATCTGTTCATAGTCATATTTTTGCAGCTTCATCATGAGTCGTTGAATCCTTGGAGACATCTCATTCAGATTTTTTTTTTATGATGGCAACCAGTGGGCAGTGGTCTGTCTCAACTGTGAAGGTGGGAAGTCCATATCTGTAGCCATGGAACTTTTCTAGTCCAACTACCAAGCCTAGACATTCCTTTTCAATCTGGGCGTATCGACACTCAGAGTCAGTCATAGACCTGGAGGCATAGGCAACAGGCTTCCAATCTTCACCCTCTGCTTGTAGCAAGACCGCGCCTAGGCCATCTTTTGATGCATCCATTGACACTTTGATTCTCTTTGTTGGGTCAAAGAAGGTGAGTACAGGTGTGGTTGTCAGCACTGTTTTGAGGTTCATCCACTCTTGTTCATGTCTTTCTGTCCATGCGAACTCATTCGTTTTATGTAGCAGGTCTCGCAGACAGGCTGTCTTGGCTGACAAGTTAGGAATGAACTTTCCAATGAAGTTTATCATCCCCATGATGCGTAGCACTCGTTTTTTGTCAGTGGGTCGGGGCATTTTGAGTATGGCGTTTACTTTTTCCATATCTGGCTCTATTCCTTTACCAGATAGATTATCTCCTAGGAAAGTGACTTCCTGGATGCCAAACTGACACTTGGCTTTGTTGAGCTTCAGTCCATTCCGGCGTATGCTCTGTAGCACTTTAGTCAGTCTCTCATTGTGTTCTTTCAGTGTGGAGCCCCAGATGATGATGTCATCAACATAGACCCGAACTCCTTCCAGACCTTCAATTATGTGTTCCATCACTCTATGAAAGATTTCAGATGCAGATATTATCCCGAAAGGCATTCTGAGGAAACAATACCTGCCAAATGGTGTGTTGAAGGTATAGCATTTGGTGCTCTCTTCATCCAGTTTTAGTTGCCAAAATCCTTGTGAGGCATCAAGCTTTGTGAAGTATCTGGCATCTGACATTTCACTGGTGATTTCTTCTCGCTTGGGAATCTGGTAGTGTTCACGTTTTATGTTTGCATTTAAGTCCTTTGGATCCATGCATGCTCTTAGATCATTGTTCTTTTTCTTTACACATACCATGGAGTTAACCCAGTCTGTTGGCTCTTCGACTTTCCTGATGACTCCTAGTGTGGTCATTCTGTCCAGTTCTTTCTTGAGCCGGTCATGCAGGGGTGCTGGAACTTCCCGTGGAGCATGTACCACTGGCTGAGCATCCTCCTTTAGCTGGATCTTGTAAGTGAATGGTAGAACTCCAAATCCTTTGAACACATCCTGGAAATTACTCACTACAGAATCCACTGAGTCATCTGGTCTGCTTATGGCACAGTTTATACGGTAGACTCTCTTGACCAGTTCTAAGTCCTCACAAGCTTTGTCACCTAGTAGTGAATCAAGTCCTTCAGCCACAACAGAAAACATGAGATGATGCACTTTGTCTTTGACTGTCACTTTAAGTGTGCATACACCTAAGCTATCTATTTTCTGTCCATTATAGTTCTTCAGTAGTACTGACTTTTTCTGTATTTTGGGCTTTTCTTTCATATTTTTAATGTCACTCATACTGATTAAGTTTGCTTTTGCCCCAGTGTCTAGTTTCAATGTAACTTATGCTCCATTTACCTGCAGTGGCATCATCCATTTGTCCTCTTTTACTGCATTAACTTTATGTTCAGCATTGTCCATTCCTGAGGGCTGCACATTTTCTGTATCCTTTTCGATATTGTCACATGACACCATTCCTACAAAAAATGTCTCACTTAAGTCAGTGTCCTCAATCACATTGACTTGTTGCCCTTTCTTTGTTTTTACTTTTGAAAAGCATTGTTTGGCAAAGTGATTCTTTCCATTACATTTTGTGCACATTTTTCCAAACACTGGGCATTGTCTTGACTGGTGCTGGTAACCACAGCATTTACAATTAAAAATTCCATCCTCCGATTGCTTTTCATTTCTGTTCTGCCCACGTTTCTTCCCCTTGTAGGACACAGCACCGACAGCAGCACTATCACTTACTACAGTCGCATTATTATTAATTTCACTGGAAGTCTTTGCGTGCTGTTGAGCTAGCTCACTGGCATGGCATATTTTCACAGCATCCTCCAATGTTAGTTCGGTTTCTCTCAACAAACGTTCCCTGACTTTTTTATCAGGCATACCAAACACAATCTGGTCACGAATCATGGATGATTTCAGTTCAGAGAAATTACATGTCTGTGCTTTCAGTTTCAGATCGGTCACAAAGCTATCAAAAGTCTCATTTTGCTGCTGTGTCAGTGAACGGAACACGTACCTCTCATAGGTCTCGTTCTTTTTGGGAGAACAATGTGTATCAAACTTCTTTAGCACATCGTCCATTTTTTCTCTGTCCTCCTCTTGATCAAATACAAACGTATTAAATACCTCTATTGCCTGCGGGCCTGCAACCGTGAGCAGTAACGCTATTTTCCTTGCGTCTGGCATCGTACCGAACCCGATGGCAGCAATGTAAAGTTCGAATTGTTGTTTGAAAGTCCGCCAATTGCAGTCGACATTCCCCGTGAGTTTCCGACCCTCCGGTGGCTTCAAATTCTCCATGTCGCGTTTCACAATATTCAGCAGATATTACCAATCCTGGTACCATGTTATGTTCATAAATAAATAGACGTTTTCATTATGAACAGCTAGCTTGAGCTAGTCATTTATTCAGCCATGTGGACTAGTGTACAGACATCCATCTTGACTACTGCCTTGTGGGTAGCCCCCTACTGAACATACAGCTCCACCTAGTGTACCATTCTAGAATGACATGTTACTGATCATTACAGTTCTTGCTCAGGCAATAAGCTTGTGTGCAATTTCCATGTGCTTTCCTCTGCAGATTTTTATTTTCGAAGCTGGAATTACAATTTTGCCAAAAAACAATCTTTGAAACATTTACAATGGAAGCAACCTATACTTCCACAGCACATCTCACATAGAGACAAAGGTCTTAAAAGTGCTTCAGTCGGGTAATGAATAATGCACTTCTCTGCTTAAAACAGCACAGCTAAATTCACTAGCTCAGAGGGTAACTTGCCAAAAGTGAATGCTTCTTATCGTGATTGATGGCATTTTCTCAGATTTAATCCACCTTCCTGAATGAAATGCTCAAGGCAAATCCATGCAAGCATGTTACAAGTATCTATAGTACAGATTACACTAAACTGTGTTGTTTATTCTATTTCAATTACTCTCTAACTTAAATGTCACTCAGCATGATTGAAGGATGTGCATAAATAAATGTTCATTTAAAAAATCTTTATCATGATGAAAACCACATTGCACGATACTGAAAGGTGCCTACAGTGATTCACATACCATTGATTAACTCTGACTGTAGCCAGGCAGCCAAAGAATTCTGAAACAAAGCACAGGCTTCCATGTCTGAGTTAAGAGTTGCAGTATTGACAGAGAACTTGTTAGATAAAGGTTTTTAAATCCGTATTTACTCCCAAAGTACATGAATAGGATGTAAACAATCTCACTATAGAGATATTGAGCATAAAGAGGCTAGAACTGTATCAACTAATCAAGGTGATGGTATGATACAGCAGTATTATGCCAGCTCCAGTCTAGCACCTGGCACTGGCTAAGCATCTTATTGCTCAATGTGCATCATAACCCTGCATGCATTGGGACTGCCATTTTTACCTGCCTATCTGTACAAGTAAATGATATGGCAATGGGTTGATACAATGTGCACAACAAGGTCATGGTAACCAGTCTGTTTTTCTCTGAAACTCAAGATCATCATTACAAATGTGCAGACACATGCACAAGGCATGGAGCAATAGGTACACGCCTGTGCACGCACATCAGTGCTCCTCATTTCAAAAGGAAGGTAGAATAACCAACTTTGTGCAGCCACTGTACACCAGCTAACACAACTAAAAAAAAATTGGTCCAGATATTCCTGTCTTGCACCAAGTCCTGTTCACCCATCACTCCTGTGCTTGCTGATCTACATCAGCTCCTGGTTAAGCAACGCCTCGATTTTAAAATTCTCATCCTGGTTTTCAAATCGCTCCAGGGCCTCGCCCCTCCCTATCTCTGTAGCCTCCTCCAGCCCCACAACCCTCCGAGATATCTGCACTCCTCCAATTCTGACCTCTTGCACATCCCTGATTATAATCGCTCCACCATTGGCAACATGCCTTCAGCTGCCGAGGCTCTAAACTTTGGAATTCCCTCCCTAAACCTCTCTGCCTCTCTACCTCTCTTTCCTCCTTAAAGATGCCTTTTAAAGTCTACCTCTTTCACCAAGTTCTGCCCTAATGTCTCCTTATGTGGCTCAGTGTCAAATTTTGTTTGGTAACACTCCTGTGAAGTGCCTTGGGACGTTTTACTGCGTTAAAGGCGCTATATAAATACAAGTTGTTGTTGCTGTTGAAATAACGGTGAGGCTGCTGCACTTTCCATTATTTATACACAAATGGCCCAGCAACTTCAGGTAAGGGGCGGATGTGCGGTTAAATGTGAACATCTAAAAGTTGCTGTCCGAATTGTGCCGCGCCACCATTAGCTTCACAAAAACGGCATCGTGCTGTCTGCCTCACCGTTGAAATGCATTGAGTGGTGTGAAGTTGCTGTATTTGCGCTGTAGATATGAACTAAACTCGCCACAGAAAGTTAAGTTTTACCCATTCTAGTCCAAGTACCCTTTTAACAACGTGCTAAGTGTTAATTACAGCCAATCAACCATGCTAGCACTGAAAATTAACTATTACAAGTGTGGAGTTTCATTCCTTTGGGCTTTAAATGTTCAAGATTTTAAAAATGTAGGGCTAGAAATTCGTTATAGCCAAGCAATGGGCGATGTCAGTAGAAAAGTTGGAGAATTTAGACTGCACTCAAAATTCGTGCTCACTGCTCAATAAAATGATTGGAGTCCTAAATCAAGTCTTAAGACCCAAGCTCATTGGCATTAGACTTAAAGGGTGGACCAATATCAGGTGCAGTTTAATCACAAGTCAGGATTGCCACAGGCTTTTTTCCTTACTTAAAGGGACTACTGAGTGATACTGCACCACCTCATTCTCAGCATTGCTGGCTGTGCAGCTGCCTCAGCAAGGAGAAGCACAACAAGGAGAAGGAGCCGGAGGACTGAACCAGGTGTGCTCATTACAGATCCACACCCCAGGAGAGAGCCCGCAGATTCTCCGATGAAGCATTGGAGGCATTGGTTTTCGCTGTGGAGAGATGGAGGGCAGTGCCCTACCCAGCAAGTGGCAGGAGGCCCTCGCCACAAGTCTTGCACACCATGTGGAGGGAGGTAGCGCAGCACGTCTCGGGCAGCACTGTGGTCCCCAGGACCCACACACAGTGCAGGAAGAAATTTAATGACCTCACTCAGGTGGTCAGGGTGAGTGACTGCTTCAACAAATGCTACATACCACCATCTGTACCACAATCTTCACACACTGCCCAAAGCACCACACCCCCAGCACTCACCCACCAACAATCTCTACCTACCAACACTCATGCCTTGCACACAATGACAGCTATTAAACTATGGCAGGCATGTTACCCAAAAACATTGCTCCACACTCACTCACACACTTTCCTTTCTCTTGCAGGCCAAGGTGGTGCACAACAGGAGAGAGTAGGAGCACACAGGCGGGGTACAAGCCAACACCTAACTGTCTGCGCTGGGGAATCGAGTGCTACAAATCATTGGGCGCCAGGGTGGTGGGCACCATGGCCACTGGTGACGTTGACCACCTTGGGGACAACAATGGTATGTTCATCGCTACTCCTGCTCACATCCCACTTACCCCCTCACCCCACAAGCGTTTTGCACTTTTCAGCTAATCATGCTGTATGCATGCATTTCTCCCTTCTTTCCCCCCTCTCCTCACCTTAACCTGACTCTTGTGCCTTTATGCTTTCAGATAATCAGCAAGCACCTGAGCAGCCTGTCCCTGAGGGTATCGTAGAGAGCAAGGTGAGAGAAGGAGGAGAAGGAAGAACACACCGCATCACTGCATCTCTCACCCACAGGCACCAGCTCAGATACTGACACTACACATTCTTTAGAGGCTAGTATAGTAGTGGGATCTGCACAGAATGAGGCACTGGGGACGAGTGGGCTGCAGCAAGGCCAGGGGGAAAGGGTAGCTTGGGGGCCAGCTCCCCAGAGGCAGAGTTCACGAGCGAGTTCTGCTGCACAGGACTCAGATGAGGACCTCGATGGAGAAGCTTTTAGAAGGGTGATGGGTATGCAAACGGAGATGAGAGGTGCAATGGCAAGGGTGCCCGAGAGCCTCTCAGCAATGGTAAGGAGCATGGAGGAGTCTGCCTCCAACATTGCACTAGGCTCTGCGCACACCATTGAGCCCATCATTTCCAGTCTGCAAAGGATGGTAGACTCCCAGAGTGGCGATCCAGATCTGATGGATCTCAATGGGGAGGCCTTTAGAAGAAGGGTGCTGGGCGATCTGGCAGCTTCCATTGCAGCACAGGCGGAAGTGACACAATGGGGGTGATTTTCATTCAGAAGTCGGGAAGGAAGCGGGACTACAACTTTCGGGGTTGTAGTCCCGCCTCCAGCGAGATGCGGCCAATCCACGCGATTTTAACTTGATTGACCTTGTTGAGCCCGCCCAGCGGGCTCAGCAGGCCAATTAAGGGCCACCCGGCAACAGGTGACGTCACAGACTGAAATTTCATTTGTCAAGATGTGTTGACAGATGAAATATCAGCGTTTCACAGCTGTTTGAAGCTGTCAAACACTGCCAGTCTTACTTCTAACATGAGTCCGTCTACGCAGACTCAGTTAGAAATCTCACTGGCACTGAAAGCTGCAGGCTGTCACTTTTGACAGATCGTAGCCGTTCTGCTTTCTGTGCCGGCTGAATGATGGACTCCCGAAACCTAGAGGAAGGAAGGCTGTAAAGGTAAGTACACGTAATTTAAACTTCTTTACACACTTTAGACACACCAAACACACTTACCTTTGCACTCATGCACCTATCACTCACCTGAACACTGACATCTTGACCCCTCCAATCCGACGGGCCGACTCCTCTAACTTGGCGTGGTTTGGAGCCGTCGGGAATCCCACACGACAACCTTCAAAATAGAGATTAGGCTAAAAACTGCCTGTTAACTACCTGTTAACAGACAGTTAATTGGCACTAATCCCTTCCCGCCTTGGGTTGGCGGGTCCCAGTGCGGGGCGGGTACCCGCCTCCTTTGAAACTTACATGGAGGCGGGTTTTGGGCGGGATAGTGTCAGGACCCCCGAATTCGGGAATTTAACCCCCCGCACGCCTCCAATCCCGACTCCATGGCACACTGAAAATCAACCCCAACATCTTAGCGCTGTAATGCAGTCTATGCTTGGTGGCATCCAATCTCAGACTGCTCTCATGTAGTCTCTGCTTGATGCCACACAAGCTCTTTTGCTGCCATCATGGCTGGGTCTACTACCGTTGAGGACTTTCACAGTGTCGCAGCAGGCCAGCAATCGGTGCTCCAATAGATTGCTAGGGATGCTGAGGTGCTGCCCCGGGGGAGTAGCAGTGGGTCAGTGGAGCAGGAACCTGCTGTCCTCTTTCAGGATGCCAGCATTTCTGCTCCCACCACTGCCACTCCGCCATTGCCCTTGTTGCTGCCCATCATCCAGCCAGCCCAGACTGCTGCCGCCTATGCTGAGGTGGTGCAGTCTACAGCCGAGTCTTCCAGGTCCAGAGCTGGTCAAGGGCGTCCTGCAAAGCCATCTGAAGTCTCCCGCATGGACACTCAGCATCCTTCCACCAGTCCTGCTGCAGCCACTGGGCCAACACTTTGTAGGAGCACGAGAGTAGGCAAAGGCACAGTAACAAGAAGCACTAAGGGATTGCAAAAGGGTGAATAGTTAATATTTTTGGTGAAAATAAGTGTTCACTGATTTTTGATAAATTTATTAATTCACTTGCCATTCTTTTGTGGTGTCTGTCATTTCAGTTTTGTGGTGTGATATTGCCTGCAAGAGGGATGGAATGATGGTGATGTGGTGAGCAAAGGAAACCTGGGCTTCAAGTCATCCTGGCGTGAGGCTGGAGGTCTGTTTGGAGGAGCTGGTAGAGTTCTGTGACCACCTCCTTGGTGAGGCGGACATGTCTAATATACTGCTCCTTACTTAATTGAAGGTAGGAGAAGTGCTCTGGGAATACCCTCGGTAAGGCCTCTTGGTGAGAGCCCTGATGTCCCTCCTCATCTCTCTGTGCACATGCACCCATATTTCTCGCTGCCTATGCTCCCTCTGCCATAAATCCTGGAGGCGGAGGTGGCATGCCAGTACAGCCCCTATTAATGTTACCGAGTGTAGCAATTTGAACCTTTGAAGAATAAATGTAGCTACTTTTTAGTTGCCAGAAGACTCCAGATACAAAAGATCCTTCAAATTACTGAATGAAACTGTTACAGTGGGTGAAACTGACAAGAAACCACTGAAACTGCACTAACCTGACAGCTACAAGTGATTACTGATGATTCTTTTAAATAACATCCCTGGAGCCGGCTTCCTGGTGCTGCACACCAGCTTTCCCTGTCAGTGTTTACTCCAGGCGCTGAGGTAGGTGGCGACAATCAATTTAGCAAATCAGGTGGTCAGTGAGCGTTGCACACTGACATCACGATCTACCTAGCGTTGACGTTCCCGGTGATACCTCTTACCAGTAGCGCTACGCAATGGGGGGGGGGCTGATTTGGTGTGCGCTGCTAGATTTACCTCGCCCTGGCGATAATGCTCTAGCACCATCTGCTGGTACTAACGGGAGGCACTAAGGGATGAATTTTCCCCCCGTAATATTTAAAAACTGTTTTTTTTACTTTCCTTTATATCTCTTTTTCTCTGTCTTAATCCAATCTTTCTTTCCCTCTCTTTATTTCTCTTTCTGTACCTGATTTGACATTGAATTCACCCACTCTAAGTTACACTTCCTTGCACTGTTAATGTCACAATCCTTCAATCTGATTGGATAAGGAGATACACAGTTGCTTTCCCTGTTCACTCAGCTCCCAGATGCCCTGTTTTCCTCACTGTGACGTTATCAGTTCGCACTGTCAACAACTTGGCATGCAAAAAATTTAAAAACCTAAACATGCAAGGGCAAGTCTAACTAATGGCAGACACCGTTAGGCGCCCTGCCACAGCAAATGATGGCCCATTATTCAGCGCACTTCACTTATACCAGCGTGATATGTAAACAATAGATATTATTCATTTCCATTCTCTCTTTAGATGAATTATTTATGGTGGCAGAACCTACCCCATTTAGAAATTAGACTGTGTATAAACTGAGACCCAATTGAACGATTTGCATCTGGCTGTCAAAATGAGAATTGTAAATGCTGATAGAAAACCAAAACTAGTTTAATATCCTCCAAGTATATATTGACAGTGATCCAACACTTACAACAGTGAGCGAATACAAGTGTCTGTGGTTCATGCAGCCATCTTTAACCAGTGTAATATCAGCATGGAACTCTGACTGATCTAAAGAGGCTACTGCAAAAGGGATTTGTACATTATGAGGAGACTTTTTCAGTGACTATTCACAGCTGTTTTCTCAATGTGTACAGAAATTACATCCAGAATATATTAAATTTGCATTCTAAAAAGGAGTCACGTATTCCTTATTTGGGCATCACCATTCAGGGACACCCACCCACTCCTAAAGCTGCACACTTCTACCACTGGACGAAGGTTCATAAACTCCACTGTAGAAAACTTTTCACTACATTTGCAGGCCATAATGGCTGTTTACAGTGAGCCAGCTTATAATTAACAGAGTAATGGTTATAGCTTTTCAAAAGGCCACAGATGTCAGGCCTGGTACAATCACTGCTGTAGAACAAGCGCATCAATGCACAAAATGCTGCATCATCATGCTTCTGGGAGCAGACATTCTTAAAACAGCAACTGTTCAAACGTCCTGTAAGATTAACGTAGAGAGCAGCAGGAGTTTCACCTTTCTCCATCTGCTGTAGATTCATACCCATCACAAGGAGTGGTTCTGATGTTAAGTTTTAAAAACGTTCAGCCTAAAGCAAGAGGCGTTCTGAGATTCGTAAGATTCTGATAAAAGAAATAATGTACTCAATAGAGTCTGGTCTTGCAATCGAACTGAAAACATAATATAAAAATTGGGGGAAAAGGGCATAGTCCAATTATTGTCTTTTATTTTGCCAAGACACACCAGCCCGTGAAAGGTCACGCGCCTCCAGCGGTATGTGGTGATTGATTTTTGTGGTCAATGGCAAGAGCAGTAGGAGTCTGTTGAATCAACAGGAAACTGTTTGAATATCGAATCTGTGGAATCTTCACACCCACTCATTCTGCTCACGAACATGTCAGGAATTACCAACAGGCCCAGGGTACAGTCTTACATTGCACACATAACAAGATTCTGTCATGAGAAATAAACACAGGATATTGCCTTTCACCACTGCTAATTAAGATGATTTTTCAGTGGTAGCAAGAATTTACCCATTGTTCTATGCTACAAGTTTACCTAATCAACCAGTTCCAGAAATAAAGCCTACCTGATCCATGAACCCACGGTTTAAATGTACCAAATCCATTTCCCAGACACTCCAATTCCCCAGCATTATCCAAGCACAGCGCTTAAATCTAAAATCCAAGCTTGAAGTTTAATCTGCTATTGACTATTTATTTTGCAATGTTCAGTACACAAATTACATCTAATCCACTGCCAAATGCACTTGAGGCTTTCCTGCATTTTAGTCATCTCGTCATTTATGAGTAAAATTGGTTTCTATTAAGTATCTTTTTGTCTGGACTAAACTGCTGAATGAATAATTAAATTGGCTAAGGTAGAAAGATTTATAAATTGCCTATTTAATGTGCAGTTTAAAGAAATCTTGATTGAAATATGACATTTCTTGGCAAACTACAAATACATTGACCAGGATTCAACTGCATTACAAACAACTTACTGGCTTCTATTTTATTCTCTTTCTTATTTAAAATACTTGTGTCACATTCCCCTCCCTTCTTCCCAGTACATTTAATAAGGAAAATAATCGGTTTCCTTTTGGATTTCACAATGCAGTAATCTTAATGTTTGAAGAAGCTGTGTTGAATTTTCTGCATCAATGCCCTTTCAGAGGTATGAACACTAAGTTGGATACAATATTATAAATTGGATCCAATTAATGCCTCATCAGAGACTCCATTTATCTCTTTGCACTTTCATTTTTTGGAATATAATAGCATCAGTTTGACTCAGTTGGTAGCACTTTAACCTCAGTCAGAAGGTTGTCAATTCAAGTCCCGCTGGAGGAGTCTAGGCTGACCTTTAAAGCAGTACCGAGGGAGTGCTGAGATGTTGTCCTTTGGGCGAGATGTTATACCAAGGTCCTTGTCTACTTTGATAGCAAAATACAGCGGATGCTGGAAATCCGAAATAACAACAGAAAATGCTGGAAAAACTCAGCAGGCCCGGGCAGCATCCATGGAGAGAGAAACAGAGTTAACGTTTCAGGTCGATGACCCTTCGTCAGAACTAGAAAAAAGCAGGAAAGGGAATAGATTTTAAAGCAAGTTGGGGGCTGGGAAAAGGGGGAGGGGATGAAAGAACAAAAGGGAAGGTCAGTGATAGGATAGAAAGCAGGAGAGATAAAGAGACGTTAAGAGATATGGAAGGCAAGAGGAGGTGGTGATGGGACAGGTAAAGGATCAAAGGACGGCTCAAGATGAAGTGTGAATGGTGCTGGCAGAATGAAGGACAGCTGTCATGTGGGAGGGAAGAAAAAAGGCCAGATGAAAGTGTGGATTAAAAATAAATAAATAAATAATTATATAATATATGTGATAGGGGCCTTATCTACTTGTCTACTTGTCCCAGTGGATGTTAAAGACCATATGGCACTCTTCAAAGCCAGGCAGAGTGTTCTCCCAGTGATTCAACTAATATTTCTCCCTCAACCAACACCATTAAAAATTAGTTAACTGGATATTCAGCTTATTGCTATATCTAGGAGTGTGTTCTTTGCAAAAACACAGTCTCAATTTGCGTACATCGCAACAGCGACTTGACTGCAAAGTAATTTATTATATGTGAAGTGCATAAGGATTCTGGGAGATTAGATAAAGTGGTCGATTTTTCTTGTTAACTGATCACATACTTGTAAGTATTGTAAGTAATTCACTATCACTCCCAAATTGCTCCTGTTCCACCTTTTTCAAGGTTTTCCTGGTCAGTATATAGTTGCATTTAAAAATTTCAGCAACAGTAAGCAATTCTTCATCTTGTTTTCATCTCCACTGCATCTCTTTGGCCCTCACTATGTTCAGGCTCTCCAAAGCTTTTTGAATTGCCTCTTCCCAAACCAATAACATTTGCCCTCTGACACAGCTGCTTCATCTACAAAGATCTGACCTATAATCCCTACATCAAGGCTTGCAACAATGATCAGCAGAAGCCCACAGAATGATTGAAGTCTATCAGTCACTACTATGTATCTTGTAAAACATGCATTTAAAGACACTGTCTACATTATATTCTCCAACTATTTCTTAGTCAATTCATATACTTTCCTCCAGTGCCGTAAGGCTTAATTTTTGGTGTATGCCAGGGACTTGTCAAATACTTTTGAAAGTCTACACACTTAATGGCATAAATCATGACAATTGTATTTCTCCTTTCCAGTAACAAAACAGTATGTGTATCCTCTGCCAATTTAATAGTCACACTTCAGGTGTCATGCATGTCTATATGCAAATTTCACATTTGCACCGGATTGGCTTGAATTTCATTCATATTCATAAAACAGCAAATCAAAATTAAACAAATATGGAACGTATCAAATCAGTAAGTAGGAAGCAAGGATGAAAATCACCAAGCATGAAGTTAAAAAACTGCAAATCAAAAGTGGGCAATTAGTAACAGCTACAAATGTGAAAAGGAGGAGGTGAATCAATCAAGTTGCTCAAAATTGAAACACATTTGAGTAATTATCTTGGGTACCTCACTAAGCTGAGAACTTATTACTAGAAATAAGGCTTTTAATATAAAGACATAAAAACTAGGTTCACAAGAAAATGATTACATTTATCTATGCAACAGGATGTGTGCATTAAAAATTGTAGGATTCACAAAATTCTGGGACCCCCCTACTCAATAGACATGTGTCTGGAATTTAAAAAGGGACTGTGTTGGACCTTTTGGAGGAGAAATGTGGACAGAAATATCTCACTATTAGGCACCTTTGGACTAAACTAGGGCCTATTGGATTGAGTTTCGACATTTTAAATTATATGCTGGGTCTGCACAGGAAAATGGTATCCTTCTCGGGCTGCTAACCCACCTGGGAGGCAGGCTCCCAGGGAGACATTAGCAGTCTAACAATAGGGACCCAGATACATACATATTTTAATAGTTCTTAAAACAGCTATACAGAAAAACCCTGGCATCAGCAAAACATACAATGTACAGTATCAAGACCTGATTACATTCTAACAGCACCATTCAAAAACCCCATCAACACCTTTGAGAATCTTGTATCATGCTAATGCTCAATCAGCCCACCAAAATTCTCACAAAGGGATCACATCAGAGTTGATCAGCCTGCCAAAATCGCACAAAAGGGAGTCATCTAAAATTAATTGTGCACCCGAGTTTTGGCGCAAAAGTTTAAGCAGCCTCTCAGGTATAACTGGGGACTTGCTAGTAGCTAAAGAGACCTCAAAAGACGGGCTGAAGAGAGAGAGTGCTGGCGGACAGCAGCAGCAGCACACCGGAGCAGAAGAAACGTACCCGAGAACACGCTAGAAAAGCACTTGGACTCTGGGCTCTTTCACTCTGGCTTTGAAACATCTAACTTGCCACACAAGGTTACAGCAACGCAACAAGAAAACCTAACAAGAAGCCTCGGAGTCACTGAAAGATCAACCATCATCCAGCACTGACTCTTGGAAAAGCTTGTTTACCATTAAAACGCCAACCAGTGCTTATACCGAAGACACCACAACCAGCCAAGGAGTCCACAAGATTGAGGAGAGAGAAAGCAGTGAGCAACTGGTCTAAACTGTGGAGAAATCTGTTGGTGAGCATAGTCCCTGTAATTTCAGAGCCTAACTTAGTTAGTATAGTGGTGGGAGGTGGTTTTATTTTGTTTTGTTTTGGGGGTTTTTCTCTCACTGCATAACCTCTGTACCCGTTGCGTATACGTTTTTGTTTAGTTAATTCGTGTGGTGTGCGATTTCTAAATCAAATATTTGTTCTTGCACCAAACAGTTGTCTGCCTACATCTATCACATCCCCTAAATAATTCCAAGCCCCAGAACCAGGGAGTGGGACGATTCGAACCATCAAGGTCAATTTAAAAGGCCGACAAACCCACCACCCCCTACAAAATGCCCCATATAATGTCTTCTGTCAGAGGCCTGTACCCATGTGAGAAGCCTCAGCTTCTTGAAGGTTCCTGAAACCATCAATTTCAGCTCAAGATTCTCACCAGGATGCAGACCACAGCTTCAAAAATGTATTCGTGTCTACAACTTGCAGATTTTATTTTAAATGATTGACAGCAAGACTGGTCAGAGTGTGGTAGGACTTGCTGTTTGTAAACTTCACCTACTCTTAAGTGATTGTGCACCAATGCAGATAAAAGCCCCAGGGACATCATCATTAGAATCAGTTAATGTTATGTAAAATTTATTTATTTATTGTATAAAATATCAAAAATAAAGTAAAGTAATGTATGAACTCTTTGGAAGTGAAATTGGTCAATTGAAAGCCCATTTTACAACATGCCTTATTTTAAAATCCGGCGCAGTTTAAACAGGCTGCTGATTTATTATCAGCCAGTTTCGCACTGCTAGCATTGAGCAATTTCAGCCCCTTCAACTTTGTCTGAAGTGACTGAACCAGATAGTTTGAAGGTAAAAATAGTTTTGACTATACACTGACTGACCTCTGACAACTTCAGTCAGCAAATACAGGAAAAGAGTCAATACAGTTATCGCTGAGGGGTGAACTGGCAAATGCAGAAGAACATTTCTAAACTGGGGAGGGGTAGTCAGCACAGACAAGGACCTATAAATTCGGTGTAGATGAAATTCAATACAGATAAATGCAAAGTACTACACATTGGCAGGAAAAATGGATGTCACAAGTACACTATGGATGGTGTAGAATTAGTTAAAGGTGAAGCAGAGAGAGATCTGGGCATGAGAGTATATCCGGCACATTAACATGTCAAATCACTGTGAAGCATCCATAAACAAAGTAAATAGAATGATTACATGATATTTTGTGTATTAGTCATAAGATGTCATTCTAAAACTGTACAGTATCCTGGTTGGACCAAATCTTGAGTACTTTTACAGTTGAGGTCACCAAGAAATCTTCTTCTTAGGCAGTCCCTCGGAACCGAGGATGACTTACTTCCACACTAAAAATGAGTTCTCAGGTGACTGATGAGTCCAATGTGGGACCTACAGGGCTCGATTTTAACTCAGGTGCGGGGAATTGTCAGGTTCCCCGAAATTGGTGTTTCCCACATGAATCTAAATGAATTGATTTCCAACGTGTGGGAAGCCTTGGCAATTGAGTATTTCCAGTCAGAAAGTCGCAGAATATGACGTCATCATTGCTGCTGCTTTCAGGGCCCACAGCAAGCCTTGCTTCTTCTGCAGGCTTCCAAGCTTCACCATTGAGACGGCACAGGAGCCTGCAGGAGCAACGGCCAGCGGGAGGGCAAGAGCTGCCCCCAAATTTGATGAGGCTTCACTCCAGGCATTGCTGAATGGTGCTAGGGCCCACAGGGAGGTCCTGTTCCCTCCTTCAGGGAGGAAGAGGCCTCCCAGTCAGACCAAGGCTGTGTGGCTACAGGTGGCAGGGGAAGTCAACTCTTTGGGGCTCACACGGCGCACCTGGATGCAGTGCAGAAAAAGATTCAATGACCTTCATCGCACTGGAAAAGTAAGTACTGTATGAAGTTTGCATCACCCTCAATCTGATCCCCATTGCTTTTCCTCACCAGCACTCAGCTTTAGCAATCTCTTCCTCCACATCCCACTAGACACTCACATCCATGCACCCTTACCCATTCCCTCTCTTTCTATGCTCACATTCACATAACTATTCCACCATGCAGCCCTCACACTCCCTCTCACTCTAATGCTTTGAACACAACTGACAACACACAGGGGGTCCCTTGGCCTTGCAACCTCACTCCATCTTTGTCTCCTTCTAAGTATCTATGCTATGCAATCTCTGCACTCACTCCTTCATTCTCACTCAACCTCCACTTGTCTCCCTCATTGCAGGAAAAGAGAGCTCACAACAGGAGAGCGCGAGCCAGGACAGGAGGAGGGCCGCCCTCATTAGCCCAGCTCACCCACTGGGAGGAAGGCATCCTGGAGATTGTCGGGGCTGACATAGATGCGGAAGTTGGGGAAGGAGAGACAGGTGCATCCCCGCAAGCTGGTGACAGAATAGTTTTCCATCTCTCTCATTGCATGAGTCGCTGATAATGATTCTGAAGCGACATCATATGGACTTATGATCATCTGCAAAATGCAATGTGCATGTAACCTTGGCATCACATCTCTAAATTTTTCCTTGACTCCCCCACAGGACCATCGAGAACCCCTGTCCCCAGTGTGCAGGAGGAAGAGCCTGAGATGCCAGACTCCTCAGAGGAATCTGCAACCTCTGAGGGCACAGCATCAGCAGAAATAAGTGCACCCAGCACCAGCGCAGACACTCACACCTCAGTGGGACCTTCGGGACATAGAGTAGTGTTGTCACCTGGTGTATCACAGCTCACAAGTGAGCATCAGCAGATTGTGGAGACAGGGACAGCAGTGGAGAGTCCTCGTCGGAGGGCGCAGGACTCTGCCAGCTCGGCTCAGCTGCATGTCAACCCTCTGCCTCTGGATCCATCCGTAAGATCAGAGGTGATGGAACTCCAGACACAGATGCAGGAGTCTCTGGCAGGTTTTGTCTCCAGGGTCACTGCGAGTGTGGAGCGAATGGAGAAGTCCATAGCGAACACAAGCAGAGTCTTTGTGGAGTCATTAGCGCATGAACGCATCAACATGGAAAGGATGGCTACCTACATGGAAATGATTGCTGCTCCGTGGTAAGGCTGGCTACGGTAGAGGAGAGGAGGGCTATGGCCATGGAGGAGGTTAGTCGCTAGGGTATGGAAAACATGGTGAGTGTTCAGAATAGAATGACATCTCTTGAGGAGCGATGGGCATCGATTGAACAGAGAAACTAGACCTTCATGGAAGTCCTGAGTAGGACTGCCAATGCAGATATGGGTCCCCATGGCCCCCCTGATGTCCAGCAAGGTGCTCTCAAGCCACTTGCAGGCACTGAGGGGGACCTGACCCATGAGAGGGAGGTTGGTGGCAGACCTCAAGGAAGTGGGGGCTCCTCTCCAAGCGCTCACACTTCCATGCCACTGCAGAGCCCTCGGTCAGAGCCCCGCCAGAATCCATACATAGAAACATAGAAGATAGGAGCAGGAGTAGGCCATTCGGCCCCTCGAGCGTGCTCCGCCATTCAATGCGATCATGGCTGATCATCCAAATTCAGTACCCTGTCCCTGCTTTCTCCCCATACCCCTTGATCCCTTTAGCCTTAAGAAATATATCAAACTCCTTCTTGAATATATTTAATGAATTGGCCTCTACTGCCTTCTGTGGTAGAGAATTCCACAGGTTCACCACTCTCTGGGTGAAGAAATTCCTCCTCATTTCTGTCCTAAATGGCTTACCCCTTATCCTTAGACTGTGACCCCTGGTTCTGGAATCCCCGACCATCGGGATCATCCTTCCTGCATCTAGTCTGTCCCGTCCTGTCAGAATTTTATAAGTTTCAGTGAGATCCCCTCTCATTCTTCTAAACTCCAGTGAGTATAAGCCCAATCAACCCAATCTCTCCTCATACGTCATTCCTGCCATTCCAGGTATCAGCCTGGAGAACCTTCGCTGAACTCCTTCCATGGCAAGAACATCCTTCCTCAGATAAGGCGACCAAAACTGCACACAATACTCAAGATGTGGTCTCACCAAGGCCCTGTACAACTGCAGCAAGACATCCTTGTTCCTGTACTCAAATCCTCTCGCTACGAAAGCCAACATACCATTTGCCTTCTTAACCGCCTGCTGCACCTGCATGCTTACCTTCAGCGACTGGTGCACAAGGACACCCAGGTCTCGTTGCACTTCCCCTTCTCCCAATCTATTGACTTTCAGATAATAATCTGCCTTCCTGTTTTTGCCACCAAAGTGGATAAACTCGCATTTAGCCACGTTATATTGCATCTGCCATGCTTCTGCCCAATCACCCAACCTGTCCAAATCATCCTGGAGTTTATCGGCATCCTCCTCACAGCACACACGCCCGCCCAGCCACTCGGAAAAAGACCCGTTTATTCCAACTCTTTGCTTTCTGTCTGCCAACCAGTTCTCTATCTAAGTCAATACCTTGCTCCCAATCCCATGTGCCTTAACTTTACACGCTAATCTCTTATGCGGGACCTCATCGAAAGCCTTCTGAAAGTCCAAATACACCACATCCACTGGTTCTCCCTTATCTATTTTATACCAATTACATCCTCAAAAAATTCCAGTAGATTAGTCAAGCACGATTTACCTTTTGCAAATCCATGTTGACTTTGTCCGATCCTGTCACTGTTTTCCAAGTGCTCTGCTATTACATCTTTTATAATGGACTCTAGCATTTTCCCCACTACTGATGTCAGGCTTACTGGTCTATAATTCCTCGTTTTCTCTCTACTACCTTTTTTTGAATAGTGGGGTAACATTAGCTACCCTCCAATCCATGGGTACTGTTCCGGATTCCATCGAATGTTGGAAGATGATCAGCAATGCATCTACTATTTCTAGGGCCACTTCCTTAAGTACCCTAGGATATAGATTATCAGGCCCTGGGGATTTATCAGCCTTCAATCCCATCAATTTCCCTAACACCATTCCCCTACAAATACTGATTTCTTTCAGTTCCTCCATTTCATCAGACCCTATGTTCCCCGACATCTCTGGGAGGTTATTTGTGTCCTCCTTTGTGAAGACAGAACCAAAATATGTATTTAATTGGTCTGCCATTTCTTTGTTCCCCATTAAAAATTCCCCTGATTCTGACTGCAAGGGACCTACGCTTGACTTCACCAATCTGTTTCTCTTCACATATCTATAAAAGCTTTTACAGTCAGTTTTTATGTTCCCTGCAAGCTTACTCTCATATTTTATTTTCCCCTTCTTAATTAGTCCCTTTGTCCTCCTTTGTTGAATACTAAATTGCTCCCAATCCTCAGGTTTACTGCTTTTTCTGGCCAATTTATATGTCCTCTCCTTGGATCTTATGCTATCCCTAATTTCCCTTGTTAGCCACGGTTGAGTCACCTTTTTTGTTTTATTTTTATGCCAAACTGGGATGAACAAATTCTGTAGTTCATCCATGCGGTCTTTGAATGTTTGCCATTGCCTACCCACCGTCAACCCTTTGAGAGACATTCCCCAATCAATCCTACCCAACTCGCACCTCAGACCATCAAAGTTTCCTTTATTTAATTTCAGAACCCTAGTCTCTGAGTCAAATACTTAATTCTCCATCTTAATGAAGAATTCTATCATATTATGATCGCTCCGACCCAAGGGGCCTCGTACAACAAGATAGCTAATTAATCCTTTCTCATTACATAATACCCTGATCTCTGGTTGGTTCCTCGACATATTGCTCCAGGAAACCATCCCGTAAACACTCCAGGAATTCCTTCTCCACAGTATTGTTACAATTTGGTTAGCCCAATCTATATGTAGGTTAAAGTCACCCATGATGACTGCTGTGCCCTTATTGCACGCTTCTCTAATTTCCCTTTTAATGCCATCCCCAACCTCCGCATTAGTGTTTGGAGGTCTATATACCACTCCCACTAACATTTTCTGCCCCTTGGTATTTCTCAGTTCTACCCATACAGATTCCACAGCATCAGAGCTAATATCCTTCATTACAATTGTGTTAATCCCTTCTTTAACCAGCAATGCTACCCCACCTCCCTTTCCTTTTTACCTACCTTTCCTGAATATTGAATACCCCTGGATGTTGAGTTCCCAGCCTTGGCCACCCTGGAGACATTTTTTCGTAATCCCAATCAAATCATATACGTTTACCTCTATTTGCGCAGCTAATTCATCCACCTTATTATGAATGTTCCTCGCATTAAGACACAAAGCCTTCAGGCTTGTTTTTTTAACGCTCTTAGACCAATTAAAATTATTATTTACTGTGGTCATGTTTGATTTAAACCGTTGATTTCTCTGACTGCCACTTTTGTTTTTCTCTTTCCTATATTTTGCTTTTATCCTCGTTTCCCTTTCCTCTGTCTCCCTGCTCAGGTTCCCAACCCCCTGTAATTTTAGTTTAAACCCTCCCCCAGAGCACTAGCAAACACTCCCCCTAGGACATCGGTCCCGGCCCTGCCCAGGTACAAACCGTCCGGTTTGTACTAGAAACATAGAAGATAGGAGCAGGAGTAGGCCATTTGGCCCCTCGAGCCTGCTCCGCCATTCAACGAGATCATGGCTGATCATCCAAATTCAGTACCCTGTCCCTGCCTTCTCCCCATATCCCTTGATCCCTTTAGCCTTAAGAAATATATCCAACTCCTTCTTGAATATATTTAATGAACTGGCCTCCACCGCCCTCTGTGGCAGAGAATTCCACAGGTTCACCACTCTCTGGGTGAAGAAATTCCTCCTCATTTCAGTCCTAAATGGCTTACCCCTTATCCTTAGACTATGACCCCTGGTTCTGGACACCCCGGCCAGCAGAAACATCCTTCCTGCATCTAGTCTGTCCAGGCCTGACAGAATTTTATAGGTTTCGATGAGATCCCCTCTCAATCTTCTAAACTCCAGTGAGTATAAGCCCAATCGACACAATCTTTCCTCATACGTCATTCCTGCCATCCCAGGTATCAGCCTGGTGAATCTTCGCTGCACTCCTTCCATGGCAAGAACATCCTTCCTCAGATAAGGCGACCAAAACTGCACACAATACTCAAGGTGCGGTCTCACCAAGGCCCTGTACAACTGCAGCAAGACATCCTTGTTCCTGTACTCGAACCCTCTTGCTACAAAGGCCAACATACCATTTGCCTTCTTAACCGCCTGCTGCACCTGCATGCTTACCTTCAGCGACTGGTGCACAAGAACACCCAGGTCTCTTTGCACTTCCCCTTCTCCCAATCTATTGCCATTCCAATAATAATCTGCCTTCCTGTTTTTGCCACCAAAGTGGATAACCTCACATTTATCCACATTATAGTGCATTTGCCATGTTTCTGCCCAATCACCCAACCTGTCCAAATCATACTGGAATTTCACGACATCCTCCTCACAGCATACCCTCCCACCCAGCTTTGTGTCGTCTGCAAATTTGGAGATATTACATCCAATTCCCTCGTCCAGATTATTAATGTATATTGTGAACAGCTGGGGTCCTAGGACCGATCCTTGCGGTAACCCACTAGTCACTGCCTGCCACTCGGAAAACAACCCGTTTATTCCAACTCTCTGCTTTCTATCCGCCAACCAGTTCTCTATCCAAGTCAATACCTTGCCCCCAATCCCATGTGCCTTAATTTTGCATGCTAATCTTTTATGCGGGACCTTATCGAAAGCCTTCTGAAAGTCCAAATACACCACATCCACTGGTTCTCCCTTATCTATTTTACCAGTTACATCCTCAAAAAATTCCAGTAGATTAGACAAGCATGATTTACCTTTAGTAAATCCATGTTGACTTTGTCCGATCCTGTCGCTGCTATTACATCTTTTATAATGGACTCTAGCATTTTCCCCACTACTGATGTCAGGCTTACCGGTCTATAATCCCCCGCTTTTTCTCTACCACCTTTTTTGAATAGTGGGGTAACATTAGTTACCCTCCAATCCATGGGTACTGTTCCAGATTCTATCGAGTTCTGGAAGATGACCAGCAACGCATCTACTATTTCTAGGGCCACTTCCTTAAGTACCCTAGGATGTAGATTATCAGGCCCTGGGGATTTATCGGCCTTCAGTCCCATCAATTTTCCTAACACCATTTCCCTACAAATACTGATTTCTTTCAGTTCCACCCTTTCATCAGACCCTATGTTCCCCGGCATCTCTGGGAGGTTATTTGTGTCCTCCTTTGTGAAGACAGAACCAAAATATGTATTTAGTTGGTCTGCCATTTCTTTGTTCCCCATTATAAATTCCCCTGATTCTGACTGCAAGGGACCTACGCTTGACTTCACCAATCTTTTTCTCTTCACATATCTATAAAAGCTTTTACAGTCAGTTTTTATGTTCCCTGCAAGCTTACTCTCATATTCTATTTTCCCCTTCTTAATTAATCCCTTTGTTGAATCCTAAACTGCTCCCAATCCTCAGGATTATTGCTTTTTCTGACCAATTTATATGTCCCCTCCTTGGATCTTATGCTATCCCTAATTTCCCTTGTTAGCCACGGTTGAGTCACCATTTTTGTTTTATTTTTACATAAGAACATAAGAAATAGGAGTAGGAGTAGGCCAATCGGCCCCTCGAGCCTGCTCCGCCATTCAATAAGATCATGGCTGATCTGATCCTAACCGCCAATCTACTATCACAGAACCATCTCCTGAATCTAACAGAATTAGACACATGAAATAGGAGCAGGATCAGGCTACACGGCCCCTGGGCCCACTTCGCTACCCACAGGGCTAAGACCGATCCGAACCTAGACTCATGTCCAAATTCCTGCCCGCTCCCCGTAACCCTTAATTCCCTTTACTTCTAGGAAACTGTCTATTTCTGTTTTAAATTTATGTAATGATGTAGCTTCTGCAGCTTTTTGGGGCAGCATATTCCATGGACCTACCACCCTCTGAGTGAAGTAGTTCCTCCTCATCTCAGTTTTGAAAGAGCAGCCCCTTATTCTAAGACTATGCCCCCTAGTTCTAGTTTCACCCATCATCGGGAACATCTTCCCCGCATCCACCCGATCCAACCCCTTCACAATCTTATATGTTTCAATAAGATCGCCTCTCATTGTTCTGAACTCCAATGAGTAGAGTCGCAATCTGCTCAACCTCTCCTCATATGTCCATCCCCTCATCCCCGGGATTAACCGAGTGAACCTTCTTTGTACTGACTCGAGAGCAAGTATGTCCTTTCTTAAGTATGGACACCAAAACTGTACGCAGTATTCCAGGTGCGGTCTCACCAATACCTTGTACAACTGAAGCAATACCTCCCTATTTTTATATTCTATCCCCCTAGCAATGAAAGCCAACATTCCATTGGCCTTCTTAATCACTTGCTGCACCTGCATACTAACTTTTTGTGTTTCGTGCACCAGGACCCCCAGATCCCTTTGTACTTCAGTACTTTCCAGTTTCTTGCCATTAAGATAATAACTTGCTCTACGATTTTTCCTGCCAAAGTGCATAACCTCACACTTTCCAGTATTGTATTTCATCTGCCAAATCTCTGCCCACTTACTTAGCCTGTCTATGTCCCCTTGCAGGTTTTTTATGTCCTCCTCACTCACTACTTTCCCTCCCATCTTAGTATCATCTGCAAACTTTGATATGTTACACTCGGTCCCCTCCTCCAAATCGTTAATATAGATTGTAAAGAGTTGGGGACCCAGCACTGACCCCTGCGGAACACCACTAGTTACTGATTGCCAGTCTGAGAATGAACCATTTATCCCAACTCTCTGCCTTCTGTTGGATAGCCAATCCTCTATCCATGCCAGAATATTACCCCCAATCCCGTGATTTTTTATCTTAAGCAATAATCTTTTGTGTGGCACCTTGTCAAATGCCTTTTGGAAGTCTAAATACACTACGTCCACTGGTTCCCCTTTATCCACCCTATATGTTACTTCCTCAAAGAACTCCAGCAAATTTGTCAAACATGACTTCCCCTTCATAAAACCATGCTGACTTTGTGCTATTAAATTATGATTATCCAAATGTCCTGTTACTGTCTCCTTAATAATGGACTCCAAAATTTTACCTACCACAGATGTTAGGCTAACCGGTCTATAGTTTCCAGCCTTCTGTCTACTGCCCTTTTTAAATAAGGGTGTTACATTAGCAGTTTTCCAGTCTGCCGGGACCTTTGCTGAGTCCAGGGAGTTTTGGAAAATTATTACCAATGCATCCACAATCCCTACCGCCACTTCCCTCAAGACCCTAGGATGTAAGCCATCAGGTCCAGGTGATTTATCCGCCTTGAGTCCCATTATTTTACCGAGTACCACTTCCTTAGTGATTTTAATTCTGCAGTTCATCCATTCGGTCTTTGAATGTTTGCCATTGCCTATCCACCATCAACCCTTTGAGTGACATTCTCCAATCAATCCTACCCAACTCGCTCCTCAGACCATCGTAGTTTCCTTTATTTAAATTTAGGACCCTAGTCTCTGAGTCAACTACTTCACCTCAGTGATACACTTCACTGGTCCCACCTCCCCCAGAACCGGTTCCAATGTCCCAGGAATTTGAATCCCTCCCCCTTGCACCATTCCTCTAGCCATGTAATCATCTGAAATATCCTTCTATTTCTACTCTGACTAGCACGTGGCACTGGTAGCAATCCTGAGATTACTACCTTTGAGGTCCTATTTTTTAATTTACCTCCTAACTCCCTATATTCAGCTTTTAGGACCTCATCCCATTTTTTACCTATATCGTTGGTACCTATACGCACCACGACAACTGGCTGTTCACCCTCCCCTTCCAAAATGTTCTGCAGCCGATCTGAGACATCCTTGACCCTTGCACCAGGGAGGCAACACACCATCCTGGAGTCTCGTTTGCGGCCGCAGAAATGCCTATCTATTCCCCGTACAATAGAATCCCCTATTACTATAGCTCTACCCCTCTTTTTCCTCCCGTCCTGTGCATGGAAGTTGGCTGCTGCTGCCTTCCTCTGGTAAGCCATCCCCCTCAACAGTATTCAAAGTGGTATATCTGTTTGAGAGGGGGATGTCCACAGGGGACTCCTGCACTACCTGCCTGCACCTACTACTCTGTCTGTTGGTCACCCCTTCCCTTTCTGTCTGTCCAACCTTTGCCTGCGGTATGACCAACTGCTTAAATGTGATATCCACGATGTCCTCAGCATTGCGAATGGTCCATTATGTATCCAATCACAGCTCCAGCGCCGCAATGCGGTCCGCCAGTAGCTGCAGCTGGACACACTTCCTGCACACATGGTTGTCAGGGACACAGGAAGTGTCCCTGAGTTCCCACTTAGCGCAGGAGGCGCATACCACGGGGTCAGGCTCTCCTGCCATGACTTACCCTTTAATTAATTGAAATTAAATTAAATCAATTCAATCCCACCAATTACACTACAGTTAAATGATATATTTAAGAGCCCTGGTTTACCAACAGTCCCCGCTACACCACAGAGACCCTCTAAAATATAGACCACAGAGCTAAGGTTTAAAAAGAGAAAAATACTCACCAACCAATCACTTACCTGCTTTCTGGTGACGTCACACTTCGATTACTTTTTACTTCTCTCCCTCCCTCTGAGATACCCAACTGAGATAGACGTCTCAACTCCTGCACAGCCGCAGGAGCAGCAGACTGCTGACGACCTCTCACAGGCTCGCCACCCCAGAGGATGCCCGCCAAATGTGTCGAGACAGGAGCAGCAGGAAAGTGAGCAAGGGGCCTCCACATGTGCTGAAGCCACAGGGGAACCACTACGTATGAGCACGCGTAAGAGGAAAATAAAGCACAAATAGTCACAAGGGTAGTCACTTGGGTGAAATGTTGTGTATTTTGTAAAAATGCCATCAGTTGTTTGTTTTGCATAAAAATTCTGATGGCAACTTCTGTAGTTGTGGCGTGTGTCATTTCGCAAATGGGGCTGGAGGTCCTCTAATGCCAAGAAGGGAAGGAAAAAAAGGCCTCCCATGCTTCTGGTAGATGCCTCAGTTGAGGAAGTGCTGAGTGAGGCTGGCGAGAGGGGTTTCGCAGGAGGTCACACTGGAGAAGTGTGTGAGGCTCCAACCTTCCACAGGTGTGGTTAAGCCTGGTAAAAGTTGCCCCAGGCCTGAAACAACAAAGTCCTGCCACCTGCAAATGATGGCTGATCAAATCTCCTCTTTAATGGTTGACCTGCAGCTGATAGTCAGCAAGCCAATAGTATTCATGCCAGGTTTCACAGGCATGATCCCCACCAGGCGTGTTTTACGTGGGAAAAGGGTTAAGCAGGCAAGGGCCTGTTAAAATGGGATTATAAAGGCCAATGAGTGCTGTTTAAGGGCCTAAAGACCAGTCCCGCCTGTTGCAGGCGGGACTGATTCGGGACCATCAGACACGCCTGGGTTAAAATGGCTAGGTGTCGGGAACCAAGCGGGGGGGTCCCGGCCCCCAGGTTTTCTGATTTTAACCCCCCACACGCCTCAAAGCCCGCCTGACGGCTGAGTTAAAATTGAGCCCACATTCTCTGTCACAGGTGGGGCAGACGATGGTGGAAGGGGCGGGTGGGTGGGGTGCTTGGGTTGACGCGTGCTCCTTCCACTGTTTGCGCTTGGCTTCCGCTTGCTCCCGTTGAAGAGACTCGAGGTGTTCGGCGCCTTCCCGGATGCTTCTCCTCCACTTTGAGCAGTCTTGGGCCAGGGATTCCCAGGTGTCGGTGGGGATGTTGCATTTTTTCAGGGAGGCTTTGAGGGTATCCTTGAAGCATTTCCTCTGCCCACCTGGGGCTCTCTTGCCGTGTCGGAGCTCCGAGTAGAGCGCTTGTTTTTACAGTTTTGGTCACCAAGAAATAAGCCATTGATAATATCAAATAGAAGAGTTTTGAGAAAAGACGTGAGAAACTGGGCTTTTTGACCTTGATAGGAGGCGACTGAGAGGGGACCTTAAAGAAGATTAAACAGTATAGATGAAGATAATCGGGGCATTACTTCAAGGTACATCAGAATATGGGGGTACAGGTTAAAATGGAAAGGTAAATGGAAAGCTTAGGACAGAATTTCCTTATAAAAAGAATGGTCAACACTTAGCTTGGTCCTGCAAATTGGGGAACGGAAACAAATTGCTTTTATTACTCATTCAAAAATCAGTTAGAGGATGGGATGAGAGGAATATAGCTTTAAAAAAAATTCTGGATGCATAAGGAAGGTGAGTCAAATTGTCTGCCTTTTCTGTACCTATCTTGTTTTGTGGTTCAGGTGGGAATGAATTAAAGAACCCCTTTATATTTTATAATGTATTCTAGACATTTACACCAGCTGAATCGCTTTTATTTAGGTATATTTATCTCAGAACCTTAAAAGAAAGAGGATTCATATAAAGAGTAGAAAATTCTGGAAGAGCTTTATCGTTATTCAAGATTGGAAGGAGATGCTAAATAAAAGTCCTGATATAAACATTTATATTTAAGTGGAACCTTTTAATAATGCCAGGGATTATTGAGAGATATTTAATAATGAAAAAGTATGCAAAATTGTTTAATCTTAAATTTGATATATTCCTCGCCCAACAGATGAACAGTATAGATAAAGAGCTGCTCTCCCATATTACAAGTAAAAATTTATTAATGTACTAGCAGAATTCACTTCATGTTACTCATGGTTAGTTGAGTTGGAGGGTATGCTGTTTTAATACAACAGAGTGTTATGTCATGTACAGGTAGACTACCCTTTATCCGAAAACCTTGGGACCAGCTGTGTTTCGGTTTTCGGAATTTTTCGGATTTCAGAAGGTTTTCTGACAACAAACACTGTTGCTTGCTTGTAAACACTCGGGCCCTGCCTTGGAAGCATCTCTGAAGCTGTTGCTAAGCTACAGAGACTCTTTCCACTGCCTGACTGTTTAAAAAAATGCTAGGGGAAGAAAAAAATGCTAGGGGAAGAAAAAAAACCTAACAAAACGGCTGCTGATTTCTGCCGTTAAATCGAGGTTTCCGGCTCCCCCTGCTCCGTATCTGAATTCCTTGACTTAGCGGGGGTCTGGGGCTCGACTGCCGCCGCCAGTTGTGGGAAAGCCGGATATCGGCTGACTCCTACACTAAGCTGGCCCGCAAATCAGGTCGGGGGAGGGAGGAAGAAAAGACTGTCGGACGGGCCGCTGCAGCTATCAGACGGGCCGCTGCATTGTTGGGTTCACTCTCCCGTTACCTCCTTCACACTGCCCGGCTCGGCCTGCAATCTCCTACCCAGGAGGGAACTCTGTGACCCTCTGCCCTGCTCACAGGGAAAGGCAGAGCTCCCGGACCACTCCTGTCATGTTTGGCGCCACTCGGGTCATGTCGTGCGCACGACTTACGCTCCACGAAAAAACTTTCGGTTTTTAGAGGTTTTCGGAAGTGCGGATAAAGGATAGTCTACCTGTACTGCAAAATGTTATATCAAGGCTATTCATTTACAGTATAACAACAGAAAATGCTGGAAAAATTCAGCAGGCCAGGCAACATCTGTGGAGAGAGAAATAGAGTCAACGTTTCAGGTCGAAACCCTTTGTCAAGACTGTCTTGTTCTGAGTATCCAACCTTTTTTCTGGTAAAAAAAACCCCACATACATTAGTGTCCATGATTATTATGTGTTCCTTAACTTACATACGCAATATAGGTACCAGGATCAGGCTGTCTCTGAGGTGATAAAACATGTGCAAGTGCAAGAGAAAGTGATGGGATTGGAACTCCGGCTAGGAGGGGTTGGGAAGCAGGCTGGGTATGGTGGGCATTGGATTGGTGAATGGGGGGCATTGGATTGGTGAATGGGAGGCAGTAGACTAGAGCCTAGGAGGGAGCTCCAAGAAGGATGACTCATGGAGGAAGAGTCTGGGACACCATCCAACTTCTTTTCCTAGCTGAATTGACATTATAAATGGCTCCGCTTCCAGAGATATTGGCCCCTTCCTTTCAATATTGCCACCATCACCCTCTCAAAAATCATATCCTACACCCCTGTCCTTGCAAACTACCGCCCTATTTCCAATTTCCCTTTTCTCTCCGAAGTCCTTAAATGTATTGTTGACTCTCAGATCCATGCCCACCTCTCCTTAAACTCCATGCTTAAATCACTCCAAACAAGCTTCTGCACCAAAACAGCCCTAACTAAAGTCAAATATCATATTCTCCGTGACTGTGACTGTAGTGCATTATCCCTCTTCACCTTCCTTGACTTCTCACACCTCTTCCTCCAACAGCTCTCTTCCATTATTCAACTCTGTAGGACTCCCAATCCTTGGTTCATTCTTATCTACCCAATCATAACTGTAGCATCTCTGGCAATGGCTTCCCTTCCCACCCTGTCACCATCACCTTGGGAGTCTTCCAAGGATTCATCCTTGCCCCCTCCTCTTCCTCATCTACATGCTGCCCCTTGGTGACATCATCTGCAAGAATGGTGGCAGCCTCCATATGTGTGCTGATGACACCCAGCTCTACCTCTACACAACCTCTCTCAACCCCTCCACTACTTCTGTGATGTGAGACTGCTATTCAGACATCCAGTCCTGAATGAGACACAAATTTCCTCCAGCTTAACATTGGCAAGACCAAAGCTATCATCTTCAGCACCTACCACAAACTCCACACCCAAGCCAATGACTCCACCCACTCCCCAGCCACAGACTCAGGCTGAACCAGATTTTTTGTAGTTGCAGCGTCCTATAGACCCCAAGTGCTCTGGAGTAACTTATGCATTTTACTTAATATTTCTATATCTCCAGAAGACTTTAAAGGCTGAATATATTCAATGAGGCGGAGTCATTGAATATATTCAAGGCAGAGATTGACAGACATTTGAACTACAAGGGAGTCAAGGGGTATGGGGAGAGAGCGGGAAAGTGATGTTGAGGCCAAGATTGGATCAGCCATGATCTTATTGAATGGCGGAGCAGGCTCGAGGGGCCGATTGGCCGACTCCTGCTCCTGTTTCTTAAGTTCTTATGTAAGAGTCCAAGGGCTAGATTTTCAGTTGCTTGCGCCAGCAGTTAGCGCCTTAAGAGAAGTGATTTTCGGGCGCTATGCGTGTAGCGCCCGGGCGCAGCGCAGTTTGCGCCCCGCCCCAAATTAAGTTGCCCGTTAGCGCCAGTGCAAAGTTTAGCGGCCGCCCGGATGCGCGCGCAGAAAATGACGTCACATCCTCGTGCAACGCCCTTTGGCCGCCCCGAATCCAAACTTCAGTCGGACCGCCCCATTGTGCGGCTGGCGTCCAGAGCGTTTGTAAAATGGAACGCAACACACCCTGGGGAGCGCAAATTAAAGGGCACTCCTCCTGCACTATAAAAGGCAGTCTGCATGTGTTGTGTGTTTCCGGCCACCACCACCACCACCACCTCCTCCTCCTCCTCCTCCTCCTCCTCCTCCTCTCCCCCAGACTCTGCCTTTGAAAAAAACACATGCACCCTTCCCCTTTAAGAGCTCACTGGCACCAGAGTGTCTGCCGTGCGCTGCGCCCGAGCTCGGGCGCAGCGCTCTGCACCGCCAGCTTAGCGCCTAAAGATAGTAGTGGAACGCCTCTTTTAGCGCTCCACCAACCTCTTAGGGCGAAGCCACTGAATTTCCAGCAACGGGGCGCTACTTTGGGGCGGGCGCTAACTTCGGGCGGGCGCTAAGGTCAGCGCCCCAAAACTGTCTATACTGAAAATCTAGCCCAAAGTTTTTTTTATAACCTTTTCTCATAACTTAATCCTGTGACACTTGGGATCAGCCTGGGCTAGAAATTCGGTATCGCCCCGTTTGGGGTGCAATTATCGGCTGGGCGCAAAGTTTAACACCTGATGCAAATTATCGCCTCCGACTGCAAACTTGGCTTCTATTGCCCCTGGAGGTGATTGGAGCGCTAAATCAGGCACTGCACACCTCTCTTAAGGCGCTAATGCCAAGGAGCGAGGCGCTATCTCAGATCACAGGCGAAGCTCAGGTGATGTCAGTTAGCAATGGAACATAGACACACTGGCGCCAGCCAGTTCTTAAAGGGGAGGGTCGATCTTGCTCTCCATCCACACCCTGCTCATTGCAGCCTTGAATCTCGGCCTGGCGAGACCTGTACATCAAATCTGCTGGAAAGAACAATGGAGGGACCCAGGGAAAGAGCTCAGAGTGCAGCCCCCACAGTCTCTTCTAAATCGATGCAAGGAAGGGCAAATCAAACTGATGTGCCAAATAACTGCCTGAATCCATGAGGCTAAAGCTTAAGACTAAAGGCTTTTATTAAGTAAGAACATGGCATCAAGTTAACACAGTCATCACCAACCCAGCCCTTGGTAGAACATTCCAGAAGAGGGGCGGGGCTAGGGAGGAGCATTAGTGGTTACACCGGTGGAACATTCCAGACATTAACAAGTACAATAACAACAACAACAATACAAATGCCAGAACACAGTTATTTCATCACACAAACAGAACATGCAAAGTGCTGCTCTGTAGTCAAAACTCATTCACACAGCGTTGATTCTCTCCAGAAGTCTCTCTCGCTCTCTCAGAATGCGTGGTGCAAAAATATCTCCTACAAAAAAAGGCAGGAAAAAGGCACCTTTAAATAGCGCTCCCTCAGCCCCTTACTGACTGCAAAGCGTTCCCCTCAACCTGTCGAAGCTAGCGGCAGGCAGAAAGGAAGGGGACACAACTCAATATCTGGTCCGGGGTGCTACCGGGGCGTTGCACGCTCGACTGACGTCACGATCTGCTGGTGCAGGAGATCGTGGCAGTAGTGTTTAGCGCCGCCGCAAAACCTCTGGTCAATTTCACAAGCGGCACAAACATCGCCGCGCCCGGGCACTAGTTGCATTGCACCCCATTCGCACCCTCTTAGGGCACTAACGGGAGGCGCAAAGTAACCAAATTTTTCCCCCTATTTTCGACACCACTGTCAGAGATTGGATCTACTTTCAGTGACCAGAAATAAACTCAGTCCTCAGGGTACAGCCTGACCAGAACACTATGCAGCTTTAGCATGATGGCCTCAGTTTGATTCTTTATTGATCTGACAACATAGTACAGCATTTAATTGATTTTGTTGATTATTGCTCTGTATTAACTGAACATAGCAAGTAGTCCACCTGCTATCCCTCCCAAATCTTTCACTCAGACTCTCCCTATTTCCCACACTAAGTTCCCATTTTTAACATGTGACACTTATCTATATTGAATTCATCTGTCGTATTTCTTCCCAGTGGCCAACTAACTTATTTTAGTCTAGTCCTTTCTAGTAAGCTCAAGTCACCTTTGTTACACGTATCCCCAGATTTCCAGCAAAATATTAAAATCTCTACTGTGGCTGCTGGTATCCAACCTAGAATTCCGAAAATACTCACACATGTACGTTAGTCAGACCTGATGCTTTATTACCAATCAAAGCCCTTATTTTCTTAAAACGCACTTCCTCACCTACTCCCAGTTTTGTTAGCTCCTCTTTAAGGTACTGACTTATTTGAGGAGGCAAAAACAAAAAACAAAAGAGCACTGTAGCAAAAAATATGAAAATAAGTGACTAATTATACATTCAGGGGGAGAAATTTGGTACCTGAACACTTCCAGTTAGCGCCTGGCAGGAGCGCTAATGGGGCGCTGAAGCAGTAACGCTGCGGCGAGGCATATCCAGCGACTCACGCCAAATCCGGCCCCCCGTAGCGCCGCCGCTATAAGTTAGCGCCGGGGACTTCAGCGCCAGGCATATCATGACGTCAGTGAGCACCCCTGCCTTAGTGCCTCGCCCCGACAGCAACAAGGAGAGGAGGTGTGAAGCAGGCGGTAGCCAGCTCCAGGGGCACTACATCATGAGTAATGAGTCGCAGCTCTCAGGTTAGTGCTGTTTCACTGCTTCCTTGTCAGTTTGACATTGAACTAAGCTGTTGCACAGTCATTGAAAGGTTGTTTAGTCTCTGGAGTGTTGTGGCTACTAAAAATTAGTTACATTTATTCTCACAACATATCAAAGTGCTACACTTCGTTACATTAATGGGGGCTATACTGGCAGTCGACCTCACCCTCCAGTATCTACGGAAGAGGAAGCACAGACAGTGAGAAAGATTGGAATATGTGGCCAGAGGGAGGAGGAGGGCCACGAGGGCTCTCAACAAGAGGCCTTACTTTCCAAGGGTATTCCAAGAGCACTTCTCCTACCTTCAATTAAGCGAGGAGCAGTGTATTAGAAGACTCCGCTTCACTAAGGAGGTGGTCACCGATCTCTGCCACCTATTGCAGCCAGACCTTGAGCATCAGATCAGGGCGACCGCGGCTCTCCCAGTAGCAGTCAAGGTCACCATCGCCCTCAATTTCTTTGCCAGCGGATCCTTCCAGTCTGCAACAGGAGACTGATGCGCCATCAATTACTCAAAAGACTGAGGTTAAGCGAGTAACAACCAGGCTTTTATTAACTAAAGAATGAAGGTCTAGTCTCGAGTGGTCGACCCGTCCAGAATACTAAGGGACTGGGAGGTAGTCACTTATATACCTGGAATAGTGGGAGGAGTCAGCCGAGGCATGTCCAGACCTGTACCTAGTGGAATACACATACACATACAGACAGGTATAACAGTGGTTTACCACAGAGACATAGCGAACATTTCGCAATCTGCTGTCCATCACTGTATCCGGGAGGTCACATGGGCTCTCTAAAGTAGGAGAAGGGATTGCATTTCCTTCCCCATCACCAGAGAGAAGCAGGATGAGCATGCATGTGGATTTGCCAGGATAGCGAGATTCTCCATGGTGCAGGGCACCACTGACTGCACCCACGTGGCTTTGAGGGCACCGCATAACACTCCTGACATCTTCAGTAACCGCAAAGGCTACCACTCACTTAATGTGCAGTTGGTGTGCGACCACAGACAGCGAATCCTCAATGTCAATGCCCGCTATCCTGGCAGCAGCCACGATGCGTTCATCCTGTGCCAGACTTGCGTGCCAGCACTCTTCCAGCCACCACATCAAGCTCACAGCTGCTGCTCAGAGACAAGGGCTATCCGCTCTCCACCTGGCTTATGACTCCCCTCCACAACCCCAACACTCCTGTCCAGCACTCATATAATGAGAGCCATGCTGCCACCAGGAACATCATCGAGCAGACCATCAGGGTGCTCAAGCAATGGTTACGCTGCCTTGACTGCAAGGGAGGAGCCCTCCAGTACTTGGCTGAGTGGGTGTCCCATTTCGTCGTCGTCTGCTGCATGCTCCACAATTTGGCCATCATGAGGGCCCAGCCCTTACCACCGTGGAGTGTGGGACCACCTCAGGAGGAGGAAAAGGGAGAGGAGTAGGATGAGGAGTGTGGGAGGAGGCAGCTACTTAATCGGCCATCCAGAAGGACGGTCCATGACCACCTCATCAGACTGCGGTTCCAATAAATTAAATCCCAGATCCCCATTGCTCACCACATCCCCGTCATTCCATCCATGTCGCAGGACATTTCAAAGTGCAACGTTGAAATGAAATACACCACAAAATAATCCAAACTGAATCAATAAATTTATCAATAATCAGTTAACACATATTTACAACAACAATATTAACTATTCACCCTTGTGCAATCCCTTTGTGCCTCTCGTTACTGTGCCTTTGCCTACTCTAGTGCTCCTATGAAGTGTTGGCCCAGTGGCTGCAGCACGGCTGGTGGAAGGCTGCTGAGTGTCCATGCGGGAGACTTCAGATGGCCTTGCAGGATGCCCTCAACCAGCTGTGGGCCTGGAAGGCCCAGTTGTAGACTGCACCACCTCAACATGAGTGGCAGCAGTCTGGGATGGCTGGATGACAGGCAGTGACAAGGGCAATGGCGGAGTGGCAGTGGTGGAAGCAGGAATGCTGTCATCCTGAGAGAGGACAGCAGGTTCATGCTCCACTGACCTACTGCCACTCCCCCGGGGCAGCACCTCAGCATTCTTAGCAATCTGTTGGAGCACAGATTGCTGGCCTGCTGCGACACCGTGAGATCCCCGGTGGACTGTGGTGGACCCAGCCACGATGGCTGCAGTCAGAGCTTGCGTGGCATCAAGCTGAGACTGCATGAGAGCAGTCTGAGATTGGATGGCACCAACTATAGACAGCATTACAGCACTAAGACGTTGCGTCGCTTCCGCCTGTGCTGCAATGGAAGCTGCCAGATCGCCCATCACACGCGGCATCAGGTCTGGGTCACCACATTCTCTCTGGGAGTCTACCATCCTTTCCAGACTGGTGTGCACAGAGCTTTGTACAATGTAGGAGGCAGACTCCTCCACGCTCCTTACCATTGCCGACAGGCTCTCGGGCACCCTTGCCATTGCACCTATCATCTCCGTGTGCATTCTCATCACCCTTCTTCTAAAGGCCTCCCCATTGAGGTCCTCATCTAAGTCCTGTGCAGTAGAACAAGCATGCGATCTTGCCCTCCGGGGAGCTGGCCCCCGAGATACCCTTTCCCCCTGGCCTTGCTGCAGTCCACTTGTCCCCGGTGCATCATCCTGTGCAGATCCCGCTACTATACTAGCCTCTAAAGAGCATGTAGTGCCAGTATCTGAGCTGCTGCCTGCGGGTGAGCCATGCGGTGATGCGGTGTGTTCTTCCTCCTCCTCTTCTCCCACCTCGCTCTCTACAGTGCCCTCAGGGACAGGCTGCTCAGGTGCTTGCTGATTATCTGAAAGCATAAAGGCACAAGAGTGGGGTTAAGGTGAGGGGAGGTGGGCAGGAAGGGAGAAATGCAAGCATACAGCATGATTAGCTGGAAAGTGCGAAAGGCTTGTGCGGTGAGAGAGAAGTGGGTTGTGAGAAGAAGGAGTAGGGATGAATATACCGTTGTTGTCCCAAATAGTGTCAACATCGCCAGTGGACACAGCGCCCACCACCTAGCGCCCAATAATCTCCAGCACTATTTTCCAGCGCAGACAGTGGCTGGGTGTCAGCTTTTCCCCCGTCTGTGCACTCCTGCTCCCTCCTGTTGTGAGCCACCTTGGCCTGCAAGAGAAAGGAAAGTGTGTGAGTGAGTGTAGAGAAATGTGTTTGGGTGATGTGCCTGCCATAGTTGAATAGCTGTCATTGTGTGCAAGGTTTGAGATATGGGTGTGAGTGTTGGTAGGTAGAGTTTGTTGGTGGGTGAGTGCTGGGGGTGTGATGCTCTGGGCAGTGTGTGAAGATTGTGGTTCAGACAGTCGTATGTAGCATTTATTGAGGCATTGACTCACCCTGAACACTTGAGTGAGGTCGTTAAATTACTTCCTGCACTGCATGTGGGGTCCTGGGGACCACAGTGCGGCCCGAGACATGCTGGGCAATCTCCCTCCACAAGGCACGGAAGACTTGCGGCGAGGGCCTCCTACCACTTGCTGGGTAGAGCATCACCCTCCATCTCTCCACAGGGGACACTGTTATGTCTGACATTTGGTGATAGGTACTCGATTGCCTTGGCCTGAGCACATGGAGTTTGATAGTGCTGTGATCATTGTATTGTGTATAGGTATTCGATTGCTTCTGCCTGGAAGTGTGTGTGTGTGGCAGCCATATTAAAAGCAGCATGAACTGAACTCACTGACGGTCTCTGGATTATCTTTGCAAACGCAATATTTGGCGACAAGGATGGCTGAAATCTCTCTTCCACCACCTCCTCCCTTCCTTGCACTACCCGGTGAGCCCCCAATCCCATGGGTTCGCTGGTTACAGTCCTTTGAAATCTATCTCATTGCTCTTGGACTAGAAACTGTGAGTACGGCTCGGAAAAAGGCACTGTTATCCCATTGCTTGGGAGCAGAGGGCCAGCGTGTTCTTGGGACATTGTGCACAGCAGACTCAATCCAAACATATGATGAGGCTTTGGCTCTGTTAAGCACACACTTCTCTGCCCCACAAAGTGCCCTCCTGCGGCGATTCATTTTTAGACAGCGTCACCAACTCCTCGGCGAGTCAGTGCATCAATACGGGGCTAATTTGAGGGGGTTAGCTAGCTCGTGCAAGTTCGGTGCATTACAAGATGAGATGGTGCATGATCAACTAATAGAGCACACAAACAACGTGAGAGAGCGTGAAAGACTGTTACTCGAGTCCGACGATCTGCCATTGTCACAGGCAGTCAACATTGCCTTTCAAGTGGAGTCTGCAGCCGAATGTGCAGCGAAACTAGCACACACACCCAGTGACAGCGCCCTCGGCCCCGACAGCTCTGACACGGTAATGCTCGCGCGATGGCAGCAACGCGCGCTACCGCGGCAACAGTGTGGGAACTGCGGATCTCGTTCACATGCTACCAGAGCGCAGAATTGCCCCGCGCGCGGCCAAGCCTGTCGCAATTGTGGAAAACAAAATCACTTTGCCAAGGTCTGCCGCTCTGCCCCTGTTGCTACAGATGAACACTCTCAGTCCTCAAGCAGTTGGCCTACAATTCACAACGTGAGCTCTGGGCCAGTAGTGGCTTTCAAATCATGCACAATTAACCTGAATGATGTGTGCATCCCGCTGTTGTTGGATACCGGTGCCAGCGTCTCACTGCTGAATGTGGACACATTCAAATGCTTTTTCAGCTCCCTGCCACTCTCTGCGCCCTCCACTACCCTTTGCGGGTGTGGTAATTCGAAAATTGGACTAGTGGGCTCAGTCAACCTCACAGTATGCTATGGAACAAAAGTTTTGCCAGATTTTTGTTTTCATGTGGCACGCCAAGGAGCTAACCTGATGGGACTGGATCTTTTCACTGACCTGGGTTTTTCTCTCTTGGACACCGGTGGGTCTGCGATTCTGCACGTCGCCTCACCGTGGCGCCAAACATGGCCAGCACTCTTCGAGGGTCTGGGCTGCCTGACTGCCTTCACCCACCAGCCCATGGTTGACTCCACCGTTACCCCTGTCATTCAGCCACTGCGCCGCATCCCGCTAGCTCTCCGTGACGGGGTCACAGCTGAACTAAAGCAGCTACTGGAAGCTGGCATCATCGAACCAGTTGATGCCTCCCCATGGGTCTCCAACCTGGTGGTCGCAACGAAAAAGTCAGGTGGTCTACGCGTCTGTGTCGATCTTCGAGCAGTGAATAAGGCCATAATCCCTGACAAGTATCCACTGCCCACGTCAGAGGAACTCACAGCGCAGTTCTATGGTTCCATCCTGTTCTCGAAACTGGACCTTCGACAGGGCTATCTACAGGTTCCCCTCCACCCCAGCAGCAAGGACCTCACTGCTTTTGTGACACATGCTGGCGTCTTTCGGTACACCAGGATGCCATTTGGACTTAGCTCTGCACCCAGCTGCTTCCAAAAGGTGATGGCCTCTGTGCTCGCGGGCATTCCTGGGGTGGCCATCTACCTGGATGACATTGTCGTGCATGGGCCCTCGACCTCCACTCACGACGAACGCCTTCACAGAGTTTTCACAGCTCTAGCAAAACACAAGCTCACACTGAATGGCGAAAAGTGTGTCTTTGCTGTTTCAGAGATCGAATTTGTGGGGTTTCGGTTGTCGGCTGACGGTATATCCCCACTCCAGTCAAATGTGGATGCCATTCACAGCATCCCAGAACCCAGCTCTGCAGCACAGGTTGCCTCCTTCCTTGGCATGACTGGGTACTACCTGAAGTTTTTGCCCCAGTACTCAGCCACCACAGCCCCACTGCGCCAGCTCCTGCGAAAGGATGAGCCCTGGGTGTGGTCACAAGCCTGTACGGAAGCTGTTCGCCTCCTCAAATCGCAGCTCACATCGCCTCCAGTGTTGGCTCACTTTGACGTCGCCAGCCCCACCCTCGTCACCTGTGACGCGTCAGCTGCATCTGTGGGGGCGGTGTTATCGCAGATACAGAATGGAGTGGAGAAACCAATCGCCTTTGCCTCCCGAGCCCTTAGCCCCACCGAACAGAAGTACTCAGTAACTCAGTAGGCGAGCGTGAGGCGCTGGCGTGCGTCTGGGCATGTGAGCGGTGGCACCTGTACACGTATGGCCGTGCCTTCACCCTGCGAACCGATCACCAGGCTCTCACTGCCCTGCTGTCGACATCCGGCACGGGCCACAGACCACTGCGTCTACACCGCTGGTCTGACCGCCTCCGCCAATACAGTTTCAGTCTCCAGTTCACACCAGGGCGTGACAATGTTGTTGCAGATCTGCTCTCCCGCACTGTCTCTGCCCCAGCCCCACTCGTCGGGTCTGAACAAGTGGAACAGGATATCGTCCAGATGCTGCACACGCCTCTCCAAACCACAGTCTCTCTCCAGGAGCTCAAAGAGGCCTCTGAACAGGATCCGGCCCTCTCCCAGCTGTGCATCTTCATCAGAGATGGCTGGCCTCGCAAGGTGCCTGAGGAACTGTCTGCCTACTCCAGAGTTAAAGAGGAGCTCTCCTGCTGGAATGACTCCTGTGTTGCACGTGGGCTCTGCACTGTGGTCCCAAGTGCCCTTTGTGCGCGTGTTTTATCCATGGCGCATGAGGGCCACTTGGGCATAGTGAAGCTCAAACAACGATGCCGAGACCTAGTGTGGTGGCCGGGTATCGACAGGGAAATCGAGGCCCTGGTCAAGGACTGTGCAGCCTGCCTTGTAAGTGGCAAGACTGGCCACCAAGCTCCCCCACCCCTGCAACCCCTTGCCTGGCCCTCTCAGCCCTGGGAGCACCTGCAGCTGGACGTCTGCGGGGAGATCCATGGTGTCCCCCACCATCAACGGTTCCTACTGGTGACCTATGACCTGCACTCAAAATGGCCAGAGGTCACTGCCGTGGGCTCCGTCACCTCTCGGGTCATCATTGATATCCTTGAGTCCCTCTTCTCCCGCTGGGGGCATCCAAAGGCCATCACCACAGACAATGGCCGCCAAATGGTCTCTTCGGAACTCTCCTCTTACCTTGAGAGCAAGGGCATCCGTCACATTCGCAAAGCGTACTATCACCCCGAGTCAAATGGGGGGGTGGAGCGTTTTAACCAGACTCTGAAAAATGGCCCCAGAGCACACCTATCCCAGGGGTGTGCATTTAACAAGGCCCTCCTCCACACACTGCTGCACTACAGAGCCTGCCAGCATTCCACTACAGGGGTCTCACCCGCATCCCTCATGCTAGGCCGTGAGCTCATGCTGCCCCTTGGCAGGCTCCGCCCCTCGCTAGCTCAGAGCCCTGCTCCACCGGCTCAAGCCACAGTCGCTAGACAGCAGGAGAAGATGAAACTCCGCTTCGACCAGTCGAAGAGGGCCAAGGCGCCCAACATCTCAGTCTCCGATTGGGTCAGAGTCCGCAGGCCTCACCGCAATAATAAGATGGCATCATTCTGGTCCTCCCCTCTCCAAATCAGCCGCCAACTTGGACCAGCCACTTTCTGCCTCACTGACGGCTCTCGGTGGCATGCCAGCCGCCTTCGGAAGGTGCCAGCACCCCCTGATGCGGGATTATACGGACCTAACCCCCAAGCCTTACCCCCAGAGTGGCGGGATGCACATGTGGCTCAGCCAGCCAACCCTCAAGCAGATGTTGTGCCTCAGCCTGCTCCTCACCAGTCCACACCTCGGCCTGTTCGTACACGTTCTCGCCCTGGACACCTACAGGACTTTGTCACTACATTTCATGTTTGAAATTCTGTGAGGGGGGAGGAAATGTTATGTCTGACATTTGGTGATAGGTACTCGATTGCCTTGGCCTGAGCACATGGAGTTTGATAGTGCTGTGATCATTGTATTGTGTATAGGTATTCGATTGCTTGTGCCTGGAAGTGTGTGTGTGTGGCAGCCATATTAAAAGCAGCATGAACTGAACTCACTGACAGTCTCTGGATTATCTTTGCAAACGCAATAGACACCAACTTCTCCAATGCTTAGTCCAAAAATCTGCAGGCTCTCTCCCTGGGGCATGAATCTGCCATCATGATACCTGCTTGAGTCATCTGGCTCCTTGGACTTGGTCTGCTCCTGCTTGCTGACACAGCCAGCAATGTTGAGAATGAGGTTCTGCAGCATCAACGAACCTCCCCTTTAAGAACTGGAAAGAAACTGTGGCAATGATGACTTGCAATTAGACTGCACCTGATATTGGTTAGCGCTTTGAGTGTATCGCCACTGAGCTAGGCCATTAGCGCTTGATTTAGCGCTCCAATCCTTTCTTTGAGCAATGAGTCTCAATTTTGCATGCAGCGTGATTCATTAGTGCCTGGTGCTAATTCTCAAACTTTTCAAGTTACCGCCCATTCCTGGGCTATAATGAATTTCTCCCCCTCAGTTTTTATACCATTTAATTATATGTAAGAAAGCTCTTCAGAACAGGGGTTATCATGAGTTTAGTCAACTGCATGAGCCAATTTATAGCTGAGCAGCAAAAAAATGGAATAGTTGCCAATTAATAAACCTCTCACTACAGATTATTTATTTTCTCTCTACTGATAATCCCTACTTTGTTTCATTTGCCTGGCCTCCGTAATGTAATTCATAACTAATAACAAAAGGAAGAATAAAGAAATCAACACTCTTTTGCTTGTAAAGGAATCTCTTTTCTTAATATGTTCAATTTTATGCACACATGAAGTGCCCAAGTTTCGATGGGAAGAAGTGCTACAGCACAACATGGTCCTATGTTCGAACCGAATATGGTTCCAACTCGGAATCAGAATTTGGATTTCTTTGGCTCTTAGCTTGAAAGGTTCTAAAATTCAGAAATATGGATAGCCATATCTGAAAATCTGATCCCAACATTACAGTCAACCCACAAGCTTTGCTAAACTGCCAACATAAAGAAACATTTAATTTGCATATCATTTCTACACTGCTTTAGCCTGGATCCCACATTCCTTGGCAATATTAGGCTGCCAATACCACCAGGCAAAACAGACATATTATCCACCACTAGACCCACCAGGGGTTAGTCATCAATCACCTATGCTTCCCTCCCCCCACCCCCAGCGCCCCCCGCTTCCACCCCCTCAACTAGACCCCAGAGACGCACTCTCTCAGGTTTCCGGCAAGCTACAAAAACAAACATTTAAAACACTTTATTTTGTTTCTGTAGCTCTGGCCAAAGATAGCAGCAAAAAAAAAATAAGGTAGGCTCGGAAAAGTAGGAGTGCGTGTCATCACGTATCAGCATATTTTAAAGGCATGGGTCTACCCATACCTAAAATCATCTAAATTAGACCAATTTTGGCATTCACAAATTAATAAATGGACAATTGTGGGTTATGGAATTTTCAATTTAGTTTGCATCTCACTCAGTTTTATTTGATTTCATTTTTAAAGGATGAAATCACTGTTATTGTTATTTTCAGTTTCAAACATGGCCTAAATCAGTATTAAATATAAAACATATATCCAGCATTTGTGGTTAGTACTACTTCTATTCCTAAGACCTGCCACCATACTGAAAAATGCCAGACTTCCAGAAATTGTGTTATAGCCCACATGCCCTCAATGCTTACTTATACTGAATCATTTCAGACTTAAAGTTAACATACCTAACTGCACAGTGAAGCTGTGAAGCAGGGCTGCTTCAAATAACAATTACAGTAAATCGTCTAACAGTAGTGGGCCATGTTAAGGGATAAAATTATGCCTGCCTGTACTAAAGGACAGTGCATTTAGGAGAACTAGAAGAACATAGATATGTGGCCATTATTGTAAACTACAACTTGCATTTATATAGCACTGTTAGTGTACAAAAACAGAAGCGTAATCAGACAAAAATGGACACCAAGATAGAGGGGGTATTAGATGGGGTGACCAGAAGCTTGGTTGAAGAGCTGGATTTCGGAGTGGCCTATAGGAGGTGGAGTCTCCAGCCACCCAAATGTGGCCATTGGAGTGAAAGGGGGAGGGAATTCCTTTTGTTGTGAATTTCCGGTTTCCTGGCCAGAAGAATATTGGAATAGTTAAGTCCAGAGGCCTGGATGAGGCTTTCAGTGGCAGATGGATAAGGCAAGAGCAGAGGCAGGTGATGGAAATAGCCGTTCTTTGCGATGGAGAGTATATGGGATTAGAAGCACAGCTCAGGGACAAATAGGATGCGGAGATTGTTGTCAGTCTGGTTCAGCCTGAGGCAATGGCTGGAGAGCAGGATGGAATTGGTAATGAGGGTATGGAGTTTGTGGTGAGGGTCAAAGACAATGGCTTCAGTCTTCCCAGTGTTTAGCTGGAGGAAATTGCGGCTCATCCACAGCTGGATTTCGGACAAGAAGTGGCAGGGGAGGGATTAAACGAGGTGGTGGAGACAAATGCAGTCGACGTCCCACTTATTCTCCAATGAGCAGTATACTGCAATTAGGGGAATGCTAACCTTTCATAGTGTAAATAAGTATACAGGATTCTGATCATAGGAGTCTCAGCCTATGCACGGAAACTGCCATCTAGCTGTGAACACAAGAACAAGAGCTTGAATTGCAACAGTCACATAATGCTGCTTCTTGATTGATTCCATAATTAAATAGTATAAGGAAGAACCCCCAACTGTTTTCCCCTAGCCTCCAACCTGCTAAGACAAGTGAAATCAAGATTCCTACTCAGGTTTGCTTATATACCTGGGTGTTGGACACCTCCGCACTCTATCTTCTAGTGTTGTGTGTAAGGAGGTAAGTGATTCCTGAATACTATCCTGTTGCTCAAACAGTCTCCAATTAAAAGGAAACGCATAAAAATCTGTATCCACATGCGGGTGATAGAGGCACGCAGCATTCTGGGATTTCGCCTACACTGGTGGCTCCTCATCAACAATCAGTATTCTACATCTTCTTCATCAGTGCTTGGTGTGTCACCCTGTGTATCCTCATCCTCATCAATATCAAAATCTCCCATACAGTGTGTATCTGTGCTGAGGCATGCTTCAACTGGGTGTGGTGATGGTATGTGGTGCACTTCAGATGTAGTTGTTGGTTGACTGGGTCTTCTCTATCTAGGGCAAGAACATATGGTGCAATACAAGTACCTAAGTACATTTGGATATTGCATTGTCATTTCACTACTATTATCTACCTGTACACTCTGTGAATGGACATGTTCATGTAATTTGTAATACAAACCCTAGAATGTCTGATTACTATTTCCAGAGGTGAAGAACCCTTCCATTTCATTACTGCTTACAACTTGAATTCACTTCAGTTGACAATCTCCCTTCACCTAATTTACACTTCACTTAATTTTAAAACCGGATTTTAAAAAAATATTCTACTTTCCAATTTCATTGTCTTTCCTGACCTGATTACATTTAATTTATGCTGGTTTGCTGCCTCTCAAATCACAAATGCATCTCCTTATGTAAAAGATTCAGGTCCATAACACGTCAGATGTCACACTTTGCTATAAATGCAAAACAACCTTGCAGAAAGGAGCAAGAAAGCCATTCTTTCCCTGGCAGTTTTTCATTACAAGGGCACAGTGCTCCTATATTATTCTTATATAAAACAGGGTGTCTGCCAACATATCTTGAGCAATGCCACAGGTGACCTGCTCATAAAGAAAGAAAGACTTGCATTTATATAGCACCTTTCACGAACACCAGATGTCCCAAAGCGCTTTACAGCCAATGATGTGTAGTCACTGTTGTAATGTAGGGAACGTTCATAGACTGTAATCTGTACAATTACAGATATTATAACGCACACTGGCTTTCATTATAATGTACAATCTGCCACGCTAAAACTTCCTTCTACTGTTTCATTGCATTTTCAGAGAGACACTAACTAACTCCCTTACAGCAAGACTGAGGCCAGCAGCTGCTCGAGACTGCCAATTGCCTGGTGTTTGGGCTCTAGCCTATTAATCATCAGTGTTTGTGCTTCCAACCATCAATCACCTGGTGCTCATGCTCTGGACTCTCAATCACTTGGTATTCGCAATTTTTCTTTCATTGTCTTGACTTGCAATTTTAGTTTTACCAGACTCAGCTCAGCAACTAATGAATAAAATATTTACGTTGAAATCTCACAAGTTTAGCGATGGTGCAAACAGGTTACAGCTTCACAACAACGTTAAACTTGTGGAGTGTAAAGCAGGTATGAAGGCTTCCTCCAGGGACTCTCATTCCAGTGTCAGGATGGCCCTAATTCATGCTGCATTCATAATAACTGCAGCATCAGTGTGAAAAAAAAAACATGTTACAGATATGCAAAACTCCTTAATTAGCTGGGAATAGCACATCAGCCAACACTAGAAATAGCTGGTTTTATCCATCAGTTACAGTGGAACTAGGACAGCACAGAACTCTTCTTATAGGCTGATAGTTTTATTTTGGACTCATTTTGGATGCGAATTGTATGTTTCTGCTTCAAGTTCATCGTTTTAAAGAAAATATGGAATCTTAAGTAAGGGTTAGTTTTGAAATTGTCAATTTTGGCGCACAACTGAAATTAAGGGCCCCGAGTGCACAGAAGAACCAAACCAGGTCAAGGACTGCTACAGCCACTCATTAACATGGTCCATTTATTTCTTATGGTCGTACTTTCCAGAGCCTGTTCTGTAGTAGTAAATGGTAGTGCCGAGTGCTGCATAACACCGATAACCTCATCTTTTCTACTTTCCGATCAAAGCAAAGTTTGCTAATCATTTTCGCTCATCACTAAACATTAAAGAAATGGCTCGACCAAGGTCTGTTTCTGCAAAATTGTTCAGAGGAACTAACCTTTGACCTTCCCACCATTAAACATTGCCTATCGCAGGCTTTTCTTTGGCCAGTTTGCATTATTCTCACACTACTTAGAAAGTCCAACAAAAAAAGCACAGGGTTTTGTAGACACAGAACTAGTCATCACTAAAGAAAACCACTGGTACATCGCTCCGCATTACAGAGCAAACAAGAATTAAACAGATACAGCAAAAAAAAACACATTCTCGATAAATGTCATGATTAGACAAAATTGCTGTTGATCTATACATTTTGACATGCGTATTTCAGAAATGTAGCAATCATTTTCAGAAACATAATATGGCCATAAGCAAAAGAACAGGGCACGGAGTAGCTGCTGAGCCATTCAGCAGCAGCTGCCAATACTGAAAATTGTCTCGGTTGTATCGGTCAATGCTTGTTTTAAGTCACTTCTTTTGAGTTTGAACGTGTGGGCAGAGTAATGGGGATATGACGAGAGGCACAACAGTGTGGTTTTGTACTAACATTTCCTGATCTAGTGAGATCATTGAAAGGTTTGCGCCACTGCACCCAGGCCCTCCTGAACTCATCCCTACGTGTGACCTCCTCTGCAATCTGCAACCAGGCTGTTTTGGTCTCCTGGGGAGGTCTCTTCCACCCATCGGAAGGTAAGCAGACCTCCCTGCGTGCTGTGACTCCCTCCATGGAGGGAGTCATCGGAGAACCTGGGTGCAGCCCTCGTCAGTGTTTGCAGCATTCCAATGCTGTAGTGCACTGACAGCACTATGTTAGATTAAACGTCAAATCTAATGTGGCCATGGTCCCTTTAAAGATCCCGGCTGAAAACGCGTCATTAATGATGTCACCAGACCCGCTCCATTTAATTGGGCTGGGTAATGCGCTGGGCGAGCTTAATAGGCCCTATTAACGTAAGTTCTTTTTTAGCAGCAGGATGGAGCCAGCAATGGGGTCGTGACCCACCATGGCCACTTCAAAATTCCGGCCTCAATGTCAGACAATGGGGGCAATTTTCAAGGGCTGCCCAACCCGTTTACACTGGAAAACAGGACACCTGCCAGCTGAAAATAAGTTATAATTATGCTCTAACTATGGCTGAAACCACACTCAAAATCGCTTTCCATTAATGCTGAAGTGATTGCATGACAGGAGCTTTTAGTCAATTTAATTATCATGTAACCAACTTTAACAATATGGTAGACAATTCCTATAATTTTCTGTGCCTATAAATACATCAGCTAAAAATAAGACTGGTCATAGTTAGTTGAAAATAAGTGAATACAAAAAAGGAATTTGCTTCATCGTGTTGTGTATCTAAGCACATTTCATCATCTTCTGTATACTCCATATTTTGTGACAAAAGAAGTCAGCTGAACATAAGAGGGTCAGAGTTGACTGAAAATCTGATGAATAGCATGACAATATTTATCAGAGCTGTTTTGAACACAAATATATCCTACTTTTATTCATGATACACATTTTCTTCTTTCTCTGTTCACAGACTGTTGCCAAGCAGCCTATGAACATAGTTACAGGAAACTTTGTTATATCCGGCACCGACGGGACTGAGCTGTTGCCGATCTATCAAAACTGCCGGACATACAAAGTTAATGTTGAAGCATATGGAGGTTTTCATCTCTGTATTTGACAACAAACACTGTTGCTTAGCAACAGCTTGTAAACAGTCAGCCCGTACCTTGGAAGCATCTCTGTAGCTTAGCAACAGGTTCAGAGAGACTTTCCAGAGCCCGACTGTTGAAAACAAAGCCACGAGAAGAAAAAAAACCTAACAAAACGGCTCCTGATTTCTGCCGGTAGATCGAGGTTTCCGGACATACAACCTCCGGATAAACCAAAGTTTCCTGTACATACAATAGCAACCACTTCTGTTAATTTCACTAACTGTACAGTTTTCCATTTTATATTCTCTTTATTAACAGTTAATACTATTTTTTAGCATTCGGTTATCTATTTCCTTTCTTTAGATTGTCATTAACTAGGTCATTGTAACCTAACTCGTCAGGCGGGAAACCCACGTGATCAGGTGGAACACCAGTTTTACAGGCCGTCCATTTCCATTTGTCCCTTCTGCTGGGTTGCCCTTCACCCTGTATCATAGAATAGAATCATAGAATATTATAGCATAGTAGGAGGCCATACGGCCCATCGTGCCTGTGCCAGCTCTTTGAAAGAGTTATTCAATTAGTCCCACTCTCCCGCTGTTTCCCCATAGGCCTGCAATTCTTTATCCTTCAAGTATTTATCCAATTCTCTTTTGAAAGTTATCTTGAATCTGTTTCCACCCCCCTTTCAGACAGTGCATTCCAAATCATAACAATGTGCTGAGTAAAAAAAAATCTCATCTCCCCTCTGGTTTTTTTGTGAATTATCTTAAATCTGTGTCCTCTAGTAACCAACACTCCTGCCAGTGGAAACAGTTTTTACCTATTTACTGTATCAAAGTAAATTTGAACACCTCCATTAAATCTCATCTTAACCTCTGCGCCAAGGAGAACAACCCCAGCTTCCCTAGTCGCTGAAGTCCATCATCCCTGGCACCATTCTAGCACATCTCTTCTGCACCCTCTCAAAGGCCTCGACATTCTCCCTTAAAGTGTGGTGCCCAGAATTGGAAGCAATACTCCAGCTGATTTATAAAACTTTAGCATAACTTCCTTAGCTTTGTACTCTGAGCAAAAGAATACTGTAAAGTGCTCTGAGGCATCTCTTAGTACAAGAGCACAGCTATAAAATAGAAGTTGTTGTTTGTTGAAAAAACTTCTTTACATCAGCTTCCTCAATGACTCAGAAAATAAATGCATCACCACATGTTTGGTATGGAGTCTTACCAGTTAACTTAGAACAGCTAGCTTGAGAGTGAGTTTTGCATTGAGCAGTGGCAAAGTTACTGTTTTTATGGTGTCAGGAGCCATAGTAAATTGATGAATCTCTGTAAAAGCTTTATTCTGTTCATTCATGTACTCCATGTAAACAAAACCAGTTGTTGTTTTGCATTATACCTCATCTTGCTTTCTTGAATGCTTTCCAGGCTGTGTTCCTTAAAGAGGAGAGAATACACATGGTAGCAAGATTACAGTATCCAGTACACACAAGAGGTCTATGTTGCTGTCTCCAGAGTCATGCTATCATTTAACTAGGCAGTAAAGGTACTCAGTGGACCATAGAGGGGGAGAGGTTCCCTTATGACAGTAACAAGCAGCACTGAACAGAAAGGAATATCTGCTGCAGAGCCATAACATTTCGAACAACCATTTTAAACTGCCATGTATCTGGAAGCTCGTTACTCCTCAATAAGTACCACATATTCTAGACATCATCTATTGGAAAGCCAGTCCACTAAGGAGTCCCCAAGCAACAAAAGGGGCCAGGCAGCATGGTTGGATCTCTGCCCTGCACCTGCTGACCCTTTATTAGCCCCATGCTTGCTACCATACCGTCAGCAGTGTCCTGTGCTTTACCTGATACTTCCTCATCCACATCATAACCTATTTGTCACCAAGTGTCTTTTCTGTGCAAGTGTTCATGCAAATATGTGTTTTGACAATTGTACTGTAGTGACTGGTGCTTCTTGGATGTGAATTGAAGACAATTCAGTACTTCTTGATCAAACATTAGGAATATTTAAGCACATTTATCTATGGATAATTCACAGTCATTTCACAAACTATAGAGCACAGTATATATGGACATTATGGCCCGTAATTTGCGGCCCTTATGGGTGTGTACGAGCACCCGTAAGGGCTGCGTAATTTCCGGGTTTTCATGGCAGGTTTGGCCTAACACGGAAGCAATCATTGCCCCCCGCCCCCGGCTCAGACTTCAGGTTAAAATAGCAGATTGGGCCCTGATGATGTCATTGGAGCCCAACCTGTATATTGAAAGAGGACCCTGCTGACTTGGGGCAGGTATCCTTCCTGGTTTCTACCATGTTGTGGGGGGGAGGAGAGGTAAAACTGACCCTTTTAATCACACAAAGTGTAGGATCTGTTATACTTCCATAATCCCCGTTTTATTATTGACTTCAAAGTGAAGTCTGTAACATGATTAATCGTAGCCTGAGCTGTGATTCTGAGGTCTGAACTCTATGGGTGATCTGGAAATTCACCTCATCTATGCACAACATTGCATTGTGATGAACTGCAAAAGACTGTTTCATCCAAAAGTCCCGTCACTTGTCAAATGGTGTAAAAAATGTTCTGAAAAGCAGAGCCGAAAATTCTTCACCCCCCACCACCAGCATAAATACGGTGAAGCGAACACCAATGACTTCTGCTCCTGACCCTGCACTTCAGTGTTAAAGTTGAATCACATCATTTACATGGAATTGGTAGGCACCTGCACCACTATGGACACCTATCGGGTGCCTTCCATAAGAGGGGCTGGGACATATGGGGCTGGATGGTTACTTGGAGGGGCCACTGGAAGCTCTCCCCTGAAGTGTTACAGGGTCGCCTCGTGTCAGGAACACTCAGTCCGGTGTTATCCTGTCAATTATGTAGCTTGGCAATCCCAATTGGGTATAACAAGGCTTTATTGTAACATTAGCAGAATCAATCATACACACAGTATTCAAGCAACAAGTAACCGAATCAAGGTCGATATTACCAGGTCGGAGTCTCTGGACAGCAGCGTGTTAGGTCTTGTTCAAATCTGCTGTGTTTTGTTCTGTTCGCACTCTTTCATTTATACCCCTTTCGTTGTGGTTCTGTTGTGCATGTATGCCCCTGCATCAGCTGAAACTCATTAACTCAACTCTGTCTAGCTTCAACCAGCCATTAGCTTACACAGACCAGTGCCTGGGCCTGGCCAAAGTGGCCATCAACTGGTCCAGGCAACGGACGGTCGAGGGGGTTGTTTGGCCCGACTGCCTGCCTCTCTTCCGCGGCCACATTCGCGCCCGGTGGCCCTGGAATTGGAGCACGTGGTGTCCGCCAGCACGCTTGAAGCCTTCCGCGACCGGTGGGCGCTGCGGGGACTGGAGTGCATCATCACCACCGGTAATGGAATTTTAATTTCATTTATTAAGTTTCCTTTAATGTTTAGTTAATTTACAGTTTATTTGTTAGCACAAAAGAGTACACAGTCCAGTGTCCTCGCCTGCCCAGAATTAGGCGTGACCGCCCTCCAATCAATTGTCAAGGCATGAAATCAATAAGTTGTTAACAGGCCATTGAAGGCCATCTAACAGCTAATGAGCTACCATACACATCCTGATTGGCTCCACTCTGTCTAGCTTCAACCAGCCATTATCTTACACAAACCGCGGTGTCCTTGTTTGGCCAGAATTAGGCGTGATCTCCCTTCAATCAACTGTCAAAGCCTGAAATCAATAAGTTGTTAAGGTTAAAGCCATCTAACAGTGATTTAAAAGAGTTAATTCATGATATTTCAATGGTATAAAAATGGTTACTTCATCATATTTCAACCTGAGGGAGAAGAACTTCTTCCGATACATCACTATTTTCATTCTCTTAATAAAGCTGCCACTTCATGTCTATCAACTTCTTTAAGTGTTTTATAGCATCTCTAAGCCAACAGACTAAAATGAGAAAAACCCCAGTACCACAATCTGAGCAACAATTAAAGATTCAGATAACAAGAGGTAAATGGATGCTGGCCTGCATTATACACTGTCTCCCACCACGAGTGTTTTCCTACTTGTTGGATTTGTCTCTCAGCTGCCTCATTGTCCTGAAGCAAGTATAGGCATTCTAGGTTATATCTTACAGAAGTGAAGATTGCAGGACAGCTGGATCCAGGCAGCATGATTTCTCGGCTATTCCAAACCATCATCCCACTGAGCCCTACTTCGGATCATCCCAACACCCAGTTCACTGAGCATTAGTGAGGTGGCGCCGAGGATATTACCAACAGGGAAAATACATTTCCTCGGATGTCATGATGCATTTTTGGGGGGGGGAGCATGAAGTTTCCGCCCGTACCAGATCCTATCAAGAACTGGCAGCCAGCAAGACTCCTGGCGGAGACTCGGCCATACAGGGTCCTGCCAGAATTCTCAACCCCAGTTGGATCTGTTGCACCCGACCTGTATCCTGGAAGCATCAGTGAGGCTGAGGATTTTTAGCCAAAAGCTATTTTTACCCCTTGTCAACTAATTCTAACTTTATTGTTCTAAGAACTGGACTCTCAGCATTTCATTGCTTCTGTGTATTGTTTTACCTTTAAGTAACTATTGACTTTAGCCTGTACACATTGATGTGCTGATGTGGTATTTTCAAATTTCAAAAGAATCAGGAAGAGGAATAAAGTGCATGGAATGATGAAATGCCATCCAACCATTAACCAGTAACATGTGTAATCTGAACCATAATGGATTGCCTCTAATTAATCTCCCAATGGAGGCCAATTATCACACAGATAATATTTCCAGGAAGACAAAAATGAAATTTCTCTTTTATCTAGAAGGTAATTCAGCAAAAAAAATGTAAAATATCACTAATATTATTGTTACAAATTCAGGTCGGTCATAGCTAACTTCTTGGGTTCAGTGGTATCAGTCCCTTTCGTCAGTAGTCTGAGCATTTTACTTTTATAGGAGTTGATGCACATTGCCGGTTATCTACTTACATCATGGCGTAACTCAGAGACGTAATTATAGCAACTCCTTGTTGTCTGGACAGGATATTTGCATCTTTCGTGCAATAAAAAATTTTCAACCTCTCTAAACAGGGACCGAACAAACATTTAGTGAGATGAGGCCTGATGTGAATCAGTAAGCTGCTTTAATTCACAGAATGATCTAACTCACTTAATTCAAACAGTACAATGTATCTTCGCGTATTGATGCAAAATAAAGAATACGCCATGCTTTTCCATATCAGTGGGTCTTCTTACGTGACCTAAACAAAATGATTTCTGACTGTTACTCCAGCATTTCTTGCCTCTTAGTCTCTGCAAAAGCCCTCACAGCTTTCTCTTTAAATTCCTGCCTTCCTGCATAAAATCCTGTTTCAAAACACTTCTCTGCCAGCCTCTGTTCTAGTCTCTATCTTGCATCTCTCTGTTCACAGCCAAAAAAGGGATCAAGGACTTTTCAATACAATTGGTGCACGTGTTTCTCAATTGCCAAGACAAACTAAGGAATTACCCATTCACAGCCTAAGCTAACTCATTAGTATCTTAATTAACTACTATTTCAGCCTTTTTTTTAAACTTGTGTAAATATACTATGCTGTTTAAAACCCAACATTAACAGCAACTTCTAATTCCTCATTTTTTTGATGAAAAATGGTCAAAAAATCCTAAAATGTGAGTTTTTCCAACTTGACGTGCTGCATTCCACAGAATACTGCCTAGAAATTACTGTTTTGATATTAGCTAAGAAATGCTAAAGCACTCATATGACTTTGTTACTTTAATAGAGGGGTTGACCCATTTCAATTGGAACGTGAAGTTTTCTTTTGAAAAGCACATAACAGGGGAGGGTTCCAGTAAAAATACATCACTCACACACGAGTGAAATGTTCCAAATGGTGGGAAACTTCAAAGTGATTCCTTATTACAGGCAGGAGCAACTTGAAGATGTACAAGCCAGCTAAGTGTTACAGCAAAGTGATGACAAGCACAGCTAGGTGAAGTAAGGTTGCTGTTTGCTAATGCTACTCCTCAAGATCCAGCTTCAAGATGCAACAAGCTTACTCCAAACTAATCTCACCCAGGGACCTAATACAATGCACCAGCATGCCTAAACCAGAATCTGACAAAGAAAAATGTTAAACAATTTGCTACATGTTTGATGGATTTCAGTCAAAATATTGAATTAGAATCTCTAACCTCAGTTTCACACTTACGATGAGTGGAGAAATGACAGACACAGTTTCATCCATTGACCACGAGGTGCAGCTCTAAAACGTAACAGTAATGATTTAAATTTGGTGACTACGACACTGCGAATGCAGTAATATTTATATATGTACGTACAGGAGATCTATTTTATTACTATATAGACGTTACCAGTTATTCTGTGTTGAAATGAATTCAGAATCCATCCAAGGCAACAAGCAAATAAACAGGCCTTTCCATCACAGCAATAGCCGACCACACCAAAACCAGAGTAGCGGATCTTCTGTACAATGTGGCCAGGGCGAATAAATCACATATACATTTTACAACACACCTCCTCTGGGTAAATGCTGAGAGAAATATACACGCTAATCACACAATACAGAGGCTGCATCCGAGCTGCACCAGAAATTATTTTTATTCACACTCTACTCCCACACAAAAGACTACCTGCAACCTCAAAATAAGCTGATCTAACCATAATCCAGTCCAGTGAAGTGCTATACTGGATGGGTCTGTGTCTACTGAGTCCGGTGCTAAGCGCGCTCTCCCTGCTTCGGGCGGCCCACTCTCGCCGCTCGCTCCCGCAACCGGAGCGAAGTGTTCGGCGAGTCGGGCGGAGGCAGTGCAGCGCAACGAGCAGCAGCAGCAGCCACGACGACCCGCTAGAGCACGTCGGCCGGCAGCTCCTCGGCGGGAAGGCATTCCGACTGGCAGGAGGGGAGCCGAGCATGGCGGCCAGAGGCCGGACCATGAGCGGGAGAAGCAGGCCCCGGGCCGTCGGACCGTGGAGCCGGCGATGGTGAGGAGGAGGCCGCGGCGACCGGAGCATTTACATTCCGACGATGTGTTCGGCAAGTCGAGCGGAGGCAGTGCAGCGCAACGAGCAGCAGCAGCAGCCACGACGACCCGCTACAGCACGTCGACTGGCAGGTCGACTGGCAGCTCCTTGGCGGGAAGCTCGCAGTCCGGCTGGGAGGAGGGGAGCCGGGCATGGTGGCCAGAGGTCGGATCGTGAGCGGGAGAAGCAGGCCACCACACGTGGAGCCAGCAACAGTGAGGAGGAGGCCGCGGTGATGAGGAGGAGGACGGAGCGCCTGAGGGACATCGTGCTCCCACTGCCACTGGATGCCATTGAATTTACTTTCTGAACACGGTGCTGTAAGAATAGTTGACGTGTCCCAACGGGGAGTAAGCATTCCATTGTACTTGTACTAGTACTGGTTACATATGGCAAATAAAAATTGAATTGAATTGAATTGAAGTAGAATCAATTTACTGGAATGCTAAATGCACTAAAACTGTCACTGTATTATTAATATTAACATTAATGAGAAATAAAACAGCTAACCCTAATCAATGTCTGATGTAAGAAAACTACTAGGCACCTGGTCTAAGCGTTAAACAAAGCTTTAATCAACTGTTTTACAACATGGAGGTCTAGATGTGCCCTTCACTAGTTCCTATTAAGAATGTCCTGCGCAAGCTGGGCCCATGCCCGAGTATTTATACTCTCCCTGGACAGCGCCACCCACAAGCCACTCAGTATTATTTCATAAGTCTTTCTTTCATGAATGACTGACTTGTGTCAATGTCTTTCTTCACATCTCTATTCTTTCCTTTGCTCCCTCTCTAGTCGGACAACCGGGCCACACAGGGTGGCAGTGGGGTACTCAGTTACATTGATGGATATCAGGATCTACATTTGTATAGAAGGGAAATAGATAAAAAATAGACATACAAATGGCATGTGGAGAGCAACAGGAGGCACTGACTTAAATTTTCATTCACAAAATTGAAAGGAATTTAATTAAACCCCTCCAGGAATAATTTTTATATTGTCAATATTTAATTGCAACAAATATAAAATAATTATAATTATAATTGGTCCCTATGGTGGATGCACAATTAATCTAAAACTAAGCACATTGAATTAAAATATATCCTAAAGATCATTTAACATAAACATCTTAAACCTATCATTACTAAACACACATACATAGCCTCATCTCCAAAATCACTGACTGTCTTCAGAGTTTGTTCAGTCCAATTTGAAATGGACAATCTCAAGGCCCCTGAATTTAAATCCACTGAAAACTATATATGAGGAATGTAGAAGAGCATGTCCGGAGCAGCACCAGGCCTATGTGAAAATGAGGTGCCAACCTGGTGAAGCTACAACACAGGGCTACATAGAAACATAGAAGATAGGAGCAGGAGTAGGCCATTCGGCCCCTCGAGCCTGCTCCGCCATTCAATGAGATCATGGCTGATCATCCAAACTCAGTACCCTGTCCCTGCCTTCTCCCCATATCCCTTGATCCCTTTAACCTTAAGAAATATATCTAACTCCTTCTTGAATATATTTAATGAATTGTCCTCAACTGCCTTCTGTGGTAGATGTTGTGTATGTACCTTTAAGGGAAGAACTGGTTTTAGACTGCAGTACCGGCAGTGACCACCCCTGTATAAAAGGCCCTAGCAGGCTTCTGTATTTCAGTCTGACGTCAGTAAAGTACCTGTTAAACTGTTCTCCCAAAGTCCGTGTATTATTGAGGCGCGGACTTTACAGTTGCGACGAGTAAGTTCGAACTCACCTGCAGTGTTGCATCATCTCACGGGGATCTCACCCTGCGAGGAGGTTCCTTGGAGGTCGTAGTCTGAGCAACGGGCGTTGACCGCGGGCAACCGCCCAAAGGATTCATCGGTGTTCGGAGAATTGCGGGAGAGGCTGTGGAGAGCTGAGCTTGGCTCCCCAGTTAAGGTGTTCCAGCAAATCGTGCTGGTAGCAGGTAGTGCGCTGACCCTTCCGGACTGCGGCGGGCTCAAGCTCGATCGAGTGGCTCTACAAAACGGGCCACGCAGCGTCGCCGGGAAAAGAAGACAAAAGAGAGAGAGAGGGTGGAGCGTACAGGGCGCAGTCGGTGCTCAAGAACCGGGCAGCGGAGAGAAAATAAATGGGGGGAAGGAAAGTGAGATGCGCCGAAGCCACGGGTCACCGCCATTACCCTGTAGAACGCTAGGAGCAGCGTGGCAGCAAGGGGAAGAAGGAAAAGCGCAGGAGGCGCCATTTTATCCCATTGGGGAAGAAGGAAACGCGCGGGAGGCGCCATTTTATTCCATTGGGGAAGAAGAAAAAGCGCAGGAGGCGCCATTTTAAATCACCCAAGATGCCGAAAAGTGGCAGTATCACTGCTTTCGACAATGAGGTAGAAGACTGGACCACGTATGTGGAAAGAATTGAAGTGTACTGCAAGGCAAATGAGGTGGCCGATGGAAAGAGGGCGTCGGTATTATTGAATTTGATGGGCGCGAGTACGTACGGCCTATTGTGGAATTTAATTACCCCAGCTAAACCAATGGAGAAAAGTTTTGAGGAGATTGTTAATATCTTACAGGAACACCTAAACCTTACACTGCTGCTGATAGCAGAAAGATTCAAGTTCCATAAAAGAAACCAGCACAAAGATGAGAGCAATGCTGACTATCTTACGGAACTACACAAGTTATCGAAGCACTGCCAGTTCGGAGCAGGACTGGCAGACACCTTACAGGATAAGTTTGTCTGCGGGCTCCAGAGTGAAGGAACCCAGAAACGACTACTTTCGAAAAAGGACCTGACGCTAGAACAGGCTTTCAGCGTGGCAGTATCCTACGAAGCAGCAGCACGGGGAGCTGCGGAAATACAACAGAAACCACAAGAATACAGCGCTAACGAAATGGCGTATGGAGCAGAAAAGTGCTATCACTGCGGCAAAACAACCCATGAGCAGAAGGACTGCTGGTTTAAGGACAAAGTATGCAGGCAATGCGGAAAAATGGGACAGATAGCAAGAGTCTGCAGGTCGGGAAAGAAAACCAACACTACAAGAACTACTAAGGAACAGTACAGGAAAGTAAAGAAATTGACAGACAGTAGTTCGGAAGATCAGGAGAGTGATAAGGACTCTGGGAGCAGGAGACTAAGTTGTCTAAAGTTACACAACGTGATCGCAAAGGAGGATCACCGAACCATTTGGGTCACCCTCATGATAGCAGGGTCCCCAGTAAAGATGGAATTGGACACAGGATCAGCCCTAACTGTCATGAATCGACGAGACTATGAGCGGCTATTCTCACACATACCCTTAAAGGACACGTCCATTGTATTGAAGACATACACGGGGCAAAAGGTCTACCCCAGAGGAAAAATAAGTGTGCCAGTTAAATATAACGGCAAGGAAACACAGAAACTATATATGTATATACTACGAGATGGAGGACCACCATTATTGGGATGTGAATGGATCCGAAAAATACAATTGGATTGGCATTCCATTCAGGCGCTAACTGTGACTGCCAAAAAGGATGATGACGTCGCACCTGGACATCTGTCACAAATTCTATCTGACGCGGAAGAGGTGTTCCAACAAGGACTTGGGACTCTAAAAGGAGTAAAGGCAACGATAAAGATTGAAGATAACGCAAACCCAAAATGTTTTAAGGCCAGACTGGTGCCATACGCAATCCACCCAGCCATTGAAGCTGAACTGGAGAGTCTGGAGCGTTCAGGTGTGCTGTCCAAGGTGGACTGGAGCGAGTGGGCCACACCCATCGTTCCTGTAATGAAGAAAGCATTGAGCAGCACGCCTGGGGAGCCGAAGAAAGTTCGCATCTGTGGGGACTTCAAGGTGACTGTGAACCCAGTCCTGCACACAGTGCAATATCCACTTCCACGGATAGAAGATATTTTCGCCTCACTATCTGGAGGGAAACGTTTTACAAAGATTGATCTGGCCCAAGCGTATCTACAAATGGAGGTGGAAGAAACATCTAGAAAATACCTCATGATAAACACTCACAAAGGCCTTTACCAGTACAATCGACTGGTATTCGGGGTAGCATCAGCCCCGGCTATTTGGCAGAGGGCGATGGAACAAGTCCTGCAAGGGATCCCGGGGACCCAGTGTTATTTGGACGACATCCTGGTTACGGGCGAAAATGACAGTGAACACCTTGCCAACCTGGAGCAGGTGCTCACGAGATTACAGGAATATGGGCTACGAGCCAATCGCCCCAAATGCGAGTTCTTCAGGAGACAAATCTCGTATTGTGGCCACATGATTGATGAGGAAGGGTTGCATAAGTCGTCGGACAAGATTGAGGCTGCAGTCAAGGCTCCAGCACCGGAAAATGTGTCGCAACTGAGGTCGTTCCTCGGGTTGGTGAACTACTACCATAAGTTCTTGCCGAATTTATCTACAATTCTGCACCCATTGAATGCCCTGCTGCAAACTGGAGTAACATGGAAATGGAGTGACGAGTGTAAGCGTGCCTTTCAGGAATGTAAATGCCTAATCACTTCAAAAGAGGTATTGGCCCACTACAACCCAACACTACCGATTCGGTTGGCATGTGATGCGTCACCCTACGGCATTGGAGCGGTGTTATCACACAAATTCCTTGACGGTTCAGAGAGGCCAATAGCCTTTGCGTCGCGCTCGCTAGCCTCAGCTGAGCGTAACTACGCCCAGATTGACAGGGAGGCCCTCAGCCTGGTGTGGGGGGTGAAGAAGTTCAATCACTATCTGCACGGGCAGAAATTCACCCTACTGACTGATCATCAGCCCCTGGTCTCCATTTTTAACCCAAAGAAGGGCGTTCCGGTGATGACGGCGCAACAGCTGCAAAGATGGTCACTTTTTCTAGGGGCACATCAGTACGACATAGAGTACAAGGGTACGAAACAGCATGGAAATGCTGATGGGCTGTCGCGCCTACCGTTGCCTACAGTAGAAGAAGCACCTGCAGTGGACCCTGTTGAGATATTCCATGCGACCATAGTCGAATGTTTGCCTGTTACAAACTCAAGTATAGAGAAGGAAACCCGAAATGACCCGACACTCTCTCGGGTCTATGATTTGACGGTGAAGGGATGGCCAGCATATGGCGACTCACTGTTGCCAGCATTCTCATCAAGGAGAGAACAGCTGTCAGTGTGCCGGGGGACCTTGATGTGTGGATCCCGAGTGGTAATTCCACCCAAGTTGAGAGATAGAGTGCTCAATGAGCTTCATGAGGGTCATCTGGGAGGGGTAAAAATGAAGAGCCTAGCCAGGGCGTTTGTGTGGTGGCCGGGAATCGATAAAGAAATCGAGGATATGACCAAGAGATGCACAGGATGCCAGAAGGTCCAAAACGCTCCACCACAGGCCCCGCTACATCCATGGGAGTGGCCCTCATCTCCATGGCAACGGGTACACATTGATTTTGCTGGTCCATTTATGGACTCAATGTTTCTAATCGCTGTGGACGCCCATTCGAAATGGCCAGAGGTCATTAAAATGTCCTCCACCACCACGGAGAAAACTATTGCAGTCCTAAGGACCATCTTCAGCAGGAATGAGTTGCCAGGACAGATTTGCTCCGACAATGGGCCACAGTTTGTGTCTGAGGATTTCCGGAGGTTTCTGAGGAATAATGGGGTGAAACATTACACATCTGCCCCATATCATCCAGCCACAAATGGATTGGCTGAGAGGTTTGTTCAGACCTTTAAAAAGGCCATAAAGGCAATGTATAATGACGACATACCACTACAACACAAGGTGGATAATTTCTTGTTTGCTTACCGGAATGCGACACATGCAGTCACCAACCAAGCTCCAGCCGTAATGTTCTTCAACCGAAGGCTAAGATGTCGCCTGGATTTGCTCAAACCAAAAATAAGACGAGATGTTGAGGATAAGCAATTCCAGCACATAAATGAGAAGCCAACCAGGAGCTTCAAGATAGGGCAACCAGTCTTGGCCCGCGACTACCGAACAGAAAAATGGCAGCCAGGAATGATATGCACACAGCAGGGACCACTAATGTACACAGCGGACATTGGAGAGAGCATCGTGAGACGCCATGCTGACGAGATTCTAGAGTCACAGGAACAAGCCAAACCCATACCACGAGCAGGTGCACCTGGTAAACAACCCAAAGTGCAGATGGCGTCTACCTCAGAAGCAGTGGTATTGGAAGCTGACGAACCAACCAATGACAATGAACCAGAATCAACTCCACCGCAAGAACAGGATACTCGAGAAAGGCGCTATCCAGTCCGGATCAGGAAGCCTCCTCAAAGACTGAACTTATAAATGATTATTTCAGTTGATGTATATAGTACCCAGAAAATTGTAATTGTAATTAGTTATTATTTAGTTGTTAAATGAATGTTATGTACTGTTTATCTAAAAGGGGAGGAATTGTTGTGTATGTACCTTTAAGGGAAGAACTGGTTTTAGACTGCAGTACCGGCAGTGACCACCCCTGTATAAAAGGCCCTAGCAGGCTTCTGTATTTCAGTCTGACGTTACCCTCCTGTTCAGTAAAGTACCTGTTAAACTGTTCTCCCAAAGTCTGTGTATTATTGAGGCACGGACTTTACAGTAGAGAATTCCACAGGTTCACCACTATCTGGGTGAAGAAATTCCTCCTCATCTCTGTCCTAAATGGCTTACCCCTTATCTTTAGACTGTGACCCCTGGTTCTGGACTCCCCGACCATCCGGAACATCCTTCCTGCATCTAGTCTGTCTAGTCCTGTTAAAATTTTATAAGTTTCAATGAGATCCCCTCTCATTCTTCTAAACTCCAGTGAGTATAAACCCAATCGACCCAATCTCTCCTCATACGTCATTCCTGCCATCCCAGGTATCAGTCTGGCGAATCTTCGCTGCACTCCCTCCATGGCAAGAACATCCTTCCTCAGATAAGGCGACCAAAACTGTACACAGTACTTAAGATGTGGTCTCACCAAGGCCCTGTACAACTGCAGCAACACATCCTTGTTCCTGTACTCAAACCCTGTCACTACGAAGGCCAACATACCATTTGCTATCTTAACCGTCTGCTGCACCTGCATGCTTACCTTCAGCGACTGGTGCACAAGGACACCCAGGTCTCGTTGCACTTCCCCTTTTCCCAATCTATTGCCGTTCAGATAATAATCTGCCTTCCTGTTTTTGCCACCAAAGTGGATAACCTCGCATTTATCCACATTATACTGCATCTGCCATGCATCTGCCCAATCACCCAACCTGTCCAAATCATACTGGAGTTTCTCGGCATCCTCCTCACAGCATACACACACACCCAGCTTTGTGTCGTCTGCAAACTTGGAGATATTACATCTAGTTCCCTCGTCTAGATCATTTATATATATTGTGAATAGCTGAGGTCCTAGGACCGATCCCTGCGGTACCCCACTAGTCACTGCCTGCCACTCGGAAAAAAAAATGTTTATTCCAACTCTTTGCTTCCTGTCTGCCAACCAGTTCTCTATCCAAGTCAGTATCTTGCCCCCAATCCCATGTGCCTTAACTTTACACGCTAATTTCTTATGCGGGACATGCATGCTAAATAGACAAAGCTAAATGATCCCACACTAACAGATCAGGTCAAAATTCTGCAGCCCTGTCACATCCAGTCATGAATGGAGGGAGGCAATTAAGCAACTAATGGGAGTTGTCCAAAAACAAATTTCCCCACCTGACCCGCCACCAATCGCGCCCTGAAAATTCCCCCATAGTCTTTGGTCCCCGCCACAAACTCTGTTCCCTAGCCACCAACTCCATCCCTCTACCTAGCATTTGTCGGAGGCTGAACCAGACTGTTTGCAACCTTGGTGTCATATTTGACCCTGAAATGAGATTCCGACCACATATCCGTGGCATAACTAAGACCGCCTATTTCCACCTCCATAACATTGCCCGTCTCCGCCCCTGCCTCAGCTCATCCACTGCTGAAACCCTCATCCATGTTTTTGTTACCTCTAGATTGGACTATTCCAATGCACTCCTGGCTGGCCTCCCACATTCTACCCTACGTAAACTTGAGGTGATCCAAAACTCGGCTGCCCATGTTCTGACTCACCCATCACCCCTGTGCTCAGACATCCATTGGCTCCCGGTTAAGCAATGCCTCGATTTTAAAATTCTCATCCTTGTTTACAAATCTCTCCATGGCCTCACCCTTCCCTATCTCTGTAATCTCCTTCAGCCTCACAACCACTGCCCCCCACCCCCCCACCCGAGATATCTGCGCTCCTCAAATTCTGCCCTCTTGAACATCTCTGATTATAATCACTCAACCATCGGTGGCCATGCCTTCAGCTGCCTACGCCCTAAGCTGTGAGATTCCCTCTCTAAACCTCTCTGCCTCTCTACCTCTCTCTTCCTTTAAGATGCTCCTTAAAACCTATCTCTTTGACCAAGATTTGGTCATCTGCCGTAATTTCTTATGATGTTGCTCGGTGTCAAATTTTTCTCCACTAAAACTCCTCGGGATGTTTTACTACGTTAAAGGTGCTAAATAAATACAAGTTGTTGTTGAGACAAGGAAGCTCTATGAACATCCCTATCCTCAGTCATGGTGGAGCCCAGCACGTGAGTGCAAAAGACAAGGCTGAAGCATTTGCAATAATCTTCAGCCAAAGGTGCCGAGTGGATGATCCATCTCGGCCTCCTCCTGAGCTCACCACCATCACAGATACCAGTCTTCAGCCAATTCGATTCACTCCATGTGACATCAAGAAACAGCTAAGTGCACTGGACACAGTATAGGCTACATGCCACTGGCAACATCCCAGCTGTAGTGTTGAAGACTTGTGCTCCAGAATTAGCTGTCCCTCTAGCCAAGCTGTCCCAGTACAGCTACAACATTAGCATCTATCCGACAATGTGGAAAATTGCCCAGGTATATCCTGTCTACAAAAAGCAGGATAAATCCAATCTGACCAATTATCGCCCCATCAGTCTACTCTCAATCATCAGCAAAGTCATGGAAGGTGTCATCGACAGTGCTATCAAGTGGCACTTATTCAGCAATAATCAGCTCACTAATGTTCGGTTTAGGTTCTATCAGAGCCACATGGATCCAGACCTCATTACAGCCTTGGTCCAAACATGGACAAAAGAGCCGAATTCCAGAGGCGAGGTGAGAGTGACTGGTCTTGACAACAAGACACCATTAGACTGAGCATGGCAATAATGAGGCTTAGTAAAACTGAAGTCGGTGGGGAGCAGGGTGAAAACTCTCCAGTGGTTGGAGTCATACTGTGATATCCGAGTGGTAAGGTCAGAAACTGAGAGAAGCGAGATATTAGGAACAAAACCCAACTGGTTAATTACCCGGTGTAGCAGAGAAACATCTCTCACAGGCTGCAAGCAAAGCACACAATTCTTACTGCACGATGGCAAGATGGAGGATTCACCTCTGAGTCATACCCATAATGCAATGCCACATTACCGTATAAACTGGTGTACCAGGACATTGAATACATGACCCATTACCTTAAAAACTGTTGAATGTGAATCCTTAATATTTGGCTCCATCTGGTGGATAACTTAAACATTACATCCCAGATTACTATATCCCTCCCCTCTTAAGTTGAATATTAATTTCTTAACAACATTCTTAAAAAGTCCCATAAGGAAACTCCTTTAACAATAGTCCATACTGAATGAATCTAGCAGGTCGTTATCAATCTCTCTGGCGGCTTGTGAGGCCTTGGTGAACGTCTTACAGTTAAGTCCCTGCTTGGTTGTGGTAGAGCCACCTGCTGCTCCTGAGCAGTACTCAGAGTATCTGACTCTGCTACGATGGTTTCCTCTTGACTAAGGGGTCCAGGTGGAACTGGCTCTGTTCGTGGTGGTGGTACCACCGATGCATTTGGATAACTGGGGGCCAACTTGTCCTCCGACATCTCCTCTGGAACCTCCAATTTGATTTCCCCTTGTCTGGTCAGTATCTGATCTACATGTCTGCGTACTACCTGACCAGTTCCCACCATGACCGTATATGATACTGGACCGGTCATTGAGTCTATGACGCCAGGAATCCATTTTGGACCATAACTGAAATTCCTGGTAAGGACCGCATCGCCTTCTCCCAAACTGCGGCTCTTTGTCCTTCTGTCATGGTTCTCCTTTTGTTTGATTTGTCGGTTTTCCACCTTCCTTTTTAGGTCTGGGCGAACCAGGTCAAGAGTGGAGCGTAGTCAACGTCCTAACAACAGCTCAGCAGGAGAGAGTCCTGTGGTAGATTGAGGTGTTATTCTGTAGCTGAACAGAACTCGTGACACCTTGGTTGCCAAACTCCCTTCCGCACTTTTTTTCATCATCTCCTTAAATGTTTGTACGGCTTTCTCCACAAGTCCATTTGAAAACGGATGATATGGAGCTGAGGTCACGTGCACTATGCCATTGTTTCTCATGAACTCTTTTGTTTCTGTACTCACAAAAAACGTGGCATTGTCACTTACTACGATCTCCGGCAGCCCTTTATTACTAAAACTCCTACGCAGGCAGTCTATAGTAACAGTAGATGAAGCAGAATTTACAGGATAAACATCCATCCATTTGGAATGGGCATCAATGATTATGAGGAACATCTTTCCCTTGAATGGACCCGCATAATCTACATGTAATCTTCTCCATGGTTTATCCGGCCACTCCCAAGGGTGGAGAGGAGCCGCTGCTGGTGCCTTCCTGTGTACTTGACAAGTACTGCATGTCTTGACTAGATTTTCTATCTCCTCATCTAGCTTTGGCCACCACAAGTAACTCCTTGCCAAGGCTTTCATACGTGAAACTCCAGGATGACACTGATGTAGTTGCCCTAGGATAGACTGTCATGCTGGCTGTGGAATAATCACTCGTGCTCCCCACAACACGCAACCATCCTGCACACCCAGCTCTGTCTTCCTGACACTGTAAGGTATGAAATCAGTCCCTTCCGGATGCTGTGGCCAACCCCTCATCACATATTCTCGGACTCTAGACAGTACTGGATCTTTACCGGTCCATGTCCTTACTTGTTCTGCGGTCACAATTGCCGTGTCCGTGTCCTCCAACATCAAATCTCTGTCCTCTGGAGCTGCACGGATAGGTGTACCTGGCAGTGGAAGACGGCTCAAGGCATCTGCATTCCCATGGTACTTGCCCGCCTTGTAAACGATGACATACTCATATGCCCTCAAAGTCACTGCCCACCTCTGGATCCGGGGTGACACCATCTGTGGTACTGCTTTCATTTCATTAAAAAGAGATAGAAGAGGTTTATGATCGGTGCATATGGTGAATTTCCTGCCATATATGTACTTGTGAAACCTCTGTAACCCAAACATTACCACTAACCCCTCTTTATCTAACTGGGAATAGTTTTTTCCCCCGGTGTCAGAGTTCGAGACATAAACCCTATTGGTCTTTCTGTTCCATCTTCCAAGCTGTGTGAAAGAACCGCCCCCACCCCGTAAGGTGAAGCATCACAAGAGAGAATGATGTCTTTCTCTGCATTGTAGTGAACCAGCACATCCGAGGACAGCATCAGTTTCTTGGACTATTCAAATGAAACCCTCTGTTCCTCTTCCCACTACCACTGTGTCTCCTTGTGCAGAAGTTTGTGAAGAGGTGCTAACACTGTTGCGAAGTTTGGTAAAAATCTGTTATAATAGTTTAGCAGTCCCAGGTAAGCTTTTAACTCAGTCACACTGGTAGGAGCCGGGGCCTCCTGCAGTGCTTGTACCTTCTCCTTGATTGGATGGAGCGCGGTGGCACCCACTCTGTGTCCCAGGAACATGGCCTCATTCCCCAGGAAAGTGCACTTACTCCTCTTGAGCCGTAACCCAGCCTTATCCAATCTTTGTAGTACCTTTCTCAGAGTGCTCAGATGCTCCTGGTCGGTTCTTCCCATCACCAGAATGTCATCCAGATAGATTGAAACATGTGGAATCCCTTGCAGTACACCCTCGATAGTCCTCTGGAAAATAGCTGGACTAGATGAGACACCAAATGGTAAGCGGTTATAGGTAAACAAACCCTTGTGTGTATTTATGGTTACATACTTCTTGGATTCCTCATCTAGTGTAATCAATCTGCAAGTATGCATGACTCATATCCAGCTTCGTGAATTTCTTCCCTCCAGCCAGGTTCGCAAAGAGATCCTCTGTTTTGGGAATAGGATACTGTTCTAGTTTAGAAACCCTATTTACTGTCAATTTATAATCTCCACAGAGTCTTACTGAATTGTCCAGTTTTAAAACAGGTACAATGGGAGCTGCCCATTCTGAACATTTCACGGGTTCCAGAATGTTCTCTCTCAAAAGATGGTCAAGCTCAGCCTCTACCTTCGGTTCCATGGCATAAGGCACAGGTCATTGTTTAAAAAACCTTGGCAGTGCCTCCTTATCTACATAAATCTTAGCTGGGGGGCCATTAAATGTGCCAAGTTCTTCCTTGAACACGTTCTCATGTTCAATCAACACTTCTTGCAAAGACAATTGTTTGCCTCCCTCTATTTGATTTATTGCTCCCCAATCTAATTAAATTCTTGTATCCAGCCCCGACCTAACAAGTTTGGTCCAGAACCCGATATTACAACTACAGGTAGCTGTTCCATGGTGTCCCTGTGTTGCACAGTTACAGTAGCTGTACCCAATGTCGCCACTCGCTCACCGGTATATGTTTTAAGCTGCATAGAGCAAGACTTTAACTCTGGAACTTTTGCACGGTTCCACAATTTTGAGTACTCCTCCCTGTTCATTATGGTTACGCCGCATCCTGTATCCACTTCAAAGTTGACCTTAGAGTCATTTACTGTCAGTTGCAAAGTGATAGGATCCACTTTTGGAATGTTCTCTACCATACTATGCATTTTGAAAATGTTGTCTTCTTTCTCAGCTTCTCCACTGATGTGATGTGCTCCCTGTCTTTTCACTTCTCTTCCTAGGTTTTGCTTTCCTCCCTCTTTTGGTTTGTATTCCTCCACGGTTGCTTTGCCCTGCATGCATGTTTTATGTGTCCTTTTTTCCCACACTTGTGGCACTTTTCCTCCAAAAACCTGCATTCCCTCGCCAGGTGATCGCCATTGCATCTATAACATGCCTTTACATGCTCACGTTGTGGTTTCTGATGCATATTTAACTTGTGCACAACAACCTGACCTCCAACTTGCTTTGTAGTAGCCCAGTCTGAACCTTGTATTTCTTTTACATCTCGGTTCGCTGTCTCTATGGCTTGAGCAAGTTCCAACGCTTTTTCACACATAAGCCCAGTCTCGGACAATAATCTCCTCTGCATTCGATCATCCATTATCCCGCAAACTAGCCCATCTCTCAGCATGTCTTTCAGGTTGGTTGCCGTAATTGCAATCATGTGCCAATTTTCGCAACACGGCTACATAATCCAATACAGTCTCTCCCGGTTTTCTGTTCCATGAATTAAATTTGAAATGCTGTACAATCTCACTCGGTCTGGGATTGAAATGGTCCTTTAGCAAGTCCACTAAGTTAGCAAATGACCTGTCTCCCGGCTTTTCAGGGCTGCATAAGTTTCTCATTAAACTATACGTCTGACTTCCCACGGAAGTGAGCAAAATAGCTCTCCTTTTTCCGACATCATCTATATCATTTGCTTCAAAGAAATGCATCAGCAACTCGCAGTACTCATCCCAGATCTGCATCTGAACATCAAAAGCAGAGATCTTTCCTACCGTAACAGCCATGATCCTCTATTCAGTGCTCTTTTTTGCTTCTTCTTCAAGATGTGATCTGTTGATCCTCATCGCCAATATGTGATATCCGAGTGGTAAGGTCAGAAACTGAGAGAAGCGAGATATTAGGAACAAAACCCAACTGTTTAATTACCCGGTGTAGCAGAGAAACATCTCTTACAGGCTGCAAGCAAAGCACACAATTCTTACTGCATGATGGCAAGATGGAGGATTGACCTCTGAGTCATACCCATAATGCAATGCCACATTACCGTATAAACTGGTGTACCAGGACATTGAATACATGACCCATTACCTTAAAAACTGGTGAATGTGAATCCTTAATATTTGGCTCCATCTGGTGGATAACTTAAACATTACATCCCAGATTACTATACATACTTAACACAAAGGAGGATGGTTGTGGTTGCTGGAGGCCAATCATCTCAGCCCCAGAATATTGCTGTAGGCATTCCTCAAGGCAGCATCCAAAGCCCAACTGTCTTCAGCTGCTTCATGAATGAACTTCCCTCCATCATAAGGTCAGTAATGGGGCTGTTCACTGTTTATTTCACAGTGTTCAGCTCCATTAACAATTCCTCAGCCAAAGAAGCAATCAATGCCCTCATGCAGCAAGACCTGGACAATATCCAGGTTTGAGCTAAGTAGTGGCAAGTAACATTCATGCCACACAAGTGCCAGGCAATGACCATCTCCAACGAGAGCCTAACCACCTCCCCTTGATATTCAATTACCAGTCCTCCACCATCAACATCCTGGGGGTCACCATTGAGCAGACACTTAACTGAACCAGTCACATAAATGCCGCAGCTACTAGAGCATGTCAGAGGCTGGGTATTCTACGGTAAGTGACTCATTTCCTGACTCCCCAAAGCCTCTCCACCAGCTACAAGGCACAAGTCAGGAGTGTGATGGAATACTCTCCACTTACCTGGATGGGTGTACCAGCAACAACGGGGTGAATCCCATACAACAGGGAGTCCACAATAACATAGAAAACAATAGTTTGCCTAACTTTTCCTCTGGCCACAAATTTTAGAATTGCTAAAAGATATAACGTTTCTGTTCAAGGAATTAGCTTTACCTGCAAATACACCATTATTGTGGGAGGCATCAGTGTGCTGCATCTCCCCAGAACATCCAGATTTTATTTTTCCAACCAGCCCCTTCTACTTAGGTTCTTTCACCTTGCACACTACATATTAACTGAAGAGGCAGAAAGGCACCAAGTTTACTTACTGAAGCAAAATACTGCGGATGCTGGAAATTTCTCAGTTTACTTCGAGTTGGCCCCAGGGGACAGTAGAGAGCAGAGCAAATTCACTTCCCTCCACCCTCCACCCTCCACTTGTACTTCCAGGCAAGTGCCTAATGTCTGTCAAATACCCCAGTGAGATTGGAAACTCGCACCCTCAACACCGCAGCTCAATACTTCATGCACATCACCACCAGGACATTTTATTTGAATCTGATCAAAACATCTTTAACACATGCAGACAAACATGGACCTAGCAACAGGCCAGGCACAATTCTGTTTGTTTTGTGTCAGATGTTTAGTATCTAGGGCGGATATACATTTAATCAAAGGAGGCTGCCTTGAACAAACAACAATTTCACACAGTTTTGGTATAATTATCTCCGCAACAACGCACTTAATTACATTTGCACCAGCAACTGCCACACTGAATGCAAATTGTATTATAAATTGCCTCATGGCATCAGCAAATCCATTATATTATTACCTTCTCGAACTTTTTCCTGTTCTGACAAAGGGTCATTGACCTGAAACGCTAACTAGGTTTCTCTCTCCACAGATGCTGTCTGACCTGCTGAGTGTTTCTAGCATTTTCTGTTTTTATCTCAGATTTCCAGCATCCGCAGTATTTTGCTTTTGTTTTCCATTATGTTATCAGATGTGCTGTGAAAAATTGCAATGATCGTGCCCCTTTACATTATATATATTTTTGTGTTACTGTTGAACATTTGGGGAACTTGAGAAAAGATCCTTCCTGCAAGAAGAGTAGAGTTAACAGATAGATGCTGCAGAGGTGTTGTACTATCTTCCTTTCTGTACTTGATTTGATCCCTCATTTGTTGTGCAGTAATTCCACTGCCACAATTAAAATTAATAAAAATGCGAGAGTTGGAGGTAGAGCTGGTCAATGCACCAACACACTGTGGCATAGAGTGGCAATATGTTGCTCCATGTCCATGAATTTTCACCGTGAGCTGTAACGTCAGCTGATGAGCAAAGGGCAGCGATTTCCCCACATGGAGTCCCCTCTCACATACCACCAAACAGCATGTGTCATTGCCACAGAGTGCAGCTTACATAGGCTTGAGAATAATCTGTCTGCCCGTTCCCTAACTGGGGAATGTATGGAACCATTCAAAGTGGGGATTGGAAAGTACAAGTAGTACAAGCGTAAATTGTCTTCTAACCTCATTTACAACTGTAAAATCAGGTTTCTGCTGAATAAACTAAGATTGAAGCCCCTATGTGTATTTAGTAAGATGCCAAGTTCAGGATCAGGGTTGAGGTAGCTTTATCAATGTTAACACTTCAAACGCTGCATTAAGTTCTTGACATGTAATGATTTGGTCTACATGAACAGAGATTTCCAAGCTGCAGGATTGGGAACAATTCCTACTGGCCTATTAAAGTCAAGGTTTAAAATTGATGAATTAATCAATCAGATTCATTGCACTGGCCAAAAAAAACCTTGTAGCCTCAGAATGTAGCATTTTGTTACTCTCTGTAGCTGATCTGATGGAGTAGCTGCTGTGTGGCTGAAACATGCTGTTGTAAAACCTTGCCTCACATTTTTGCACTCTTCCTTTAATTCACTGTCAGTGAGGGTATGTCCAAAGTCAAATACGTCCATTTACAATCAATTGACCTATATGAAGAAATGGTTGAGTTAAAATGGCAATCCAATGAGAGAAATTCCTCCATACATCATTTGCCTGGAATGCAGCACAGTAGAGATATTATCCCTAGAGAGTTACACACTGAAATATTAAACAGTTGCACATGGCTTCATTAACAAACTTTGAATACCTGAATAAAGCGGGAAAGTTTTAATTGGTTGAGAGTGAAGTATGCTAGAGGACGATTAAGATTAAGATTTTCAAAGTCTTAAATGAATTCCATTCATGATTGAACGTCCTTTCCAAAGATTGTCATTTATGGGTGTAGTTGTCAAATGAATAGATAGGAACTAAGTAGCACGAGGAAATAATGAGTCAGTTCGCCATCACAATGCAAAGCATGGTTTTATGAAAGGGAAATCATGTTTGACAAATTTGCTGGAGTTCTTTGAGGATGTAACGAGCAGGGTGGATAAAGGGGAACCAGTAGATGTAGTGTATTTGGATTTCCAGAAGACATTTGATAAGGTGCCACATAAAAGGTTACTGCATAAGATAAGAGCTCATGGGGTTCGGGGTAATATATTAGCAAGAATAGAGGATTGGCTAACTAACAGGAAACAGAGAGTTGGGATAAATGGGTCATTTTCCAGTTGGCTGGCTGTAACTAGTGGAGTGCTGCAGGGATCAGTGCTGGGGCCTCAATTATTTACAATCTATATTAATGACTTGGATGAAGGGACTTAGTGTAATGTAGCCAAATTTGCTGATTGTACACAGATAGGTGGGAAAGCAAGTTGTGAAGAGGACACAAGGAATCTGCAAAGGGATATAGATAGGTTAAGTGAGTGGGCAAAAATCTGACAGATGGAGTATAATGTGGAAAAATGTGAGGTTATCCACTTTGGTAGGAAAAATAAAAAAGCAAATTATTATTTAAAAGGAGAGAGACGACAAAATGCTGTGGTACAGAGGGATCTGGGGGTCCTTTTACATGAAACACAAAACGTTAGCATGCAGGTACAGCAAGTAATTAGGAAGGCAAATGGAATGTTGGCCTTTATTGCAAGGGGGATTGAGTATAAAAGTAGGGAAGTCTTGCTACAACTGTACAGGGCGTTGGTGAGACCACACCTGGAGTTCTGCATACAGTTTTGGAATCCTTATTTAAGGAGGGATAGACTTGCATTTGAGGCAGTTCAGAGAAGGTTCACTAGGTTGATTCCCGAGATGAGGGGGTTCACTTATGAAGAAAGGTTGAGCAGGTTGGGCCCATACCCATTGGAGTTTAGAAGAATGAGAGGTGATCTTATTGCAACATATAAGATTCTGAGGGGGCTTGACAGGGTAGATGCTGAGAAGATGTTTCCCCTCATGGGGGAATCTAGAACTAAGGGGCATAGTTTCAGAATAAGGGGTCGCCCATTTAAAACTGAAATGAGGAGGAATTTCTTCTCTCAGAGGGTCGTGAAGCTTTGGAATTCTCTACCCCAGAGAGCTGTGGAGGTGGAGTCATTGAATATATTTAAGGTGGAGATAGACAGATTTCTGAACTACAGGGGAGTCAAGGGTTATGGGGAGAGGGCAGGAAAATGGAGTTGAGCCCAAGATCAGATCAGCCATGATCTAATTGAAAGGCGGAGCAGGCTCGAGGGGCCAAATGGCCGACTCCTGCTCCTATTTCTTATGTTCTTATGTAAAGCCATGAATACCTCACAGTTCATAGCCATTATTGTTCAACATTTTAATGTTATCAGTAAAATTATCAGGTATGAATATGTACAATATGAGAAATAGTGAAAATCTTGACACCTTCAAAATATTGTTGCAATGTTTTCAGTTGATGCAACCGTATATAAAGTATTACTTTGTCAATTATACTATTAATCAGTATACACTGCTTGCATCCACTTCCAGCTGTTCATCTTGTAAGTCAGTACAGCAGTCAGCTACATAGGAAACCTCTCAACTTCCACTGTCTAATGTGTCTCCATCACCTGCTGCCAAATATTACGTGGAATGTAAATGATACAATGGTTTGGGTTTCTGCCTTCTTCCTGTCCACAGCGTTCTTTAGACATTTTTCCAAGACATTTCAACCCACTACCTTCTACAGTTTCTTATTGGGTTTCAATAATACTGCCCGATTTAAATCATCACTATCTCTTCTCATTAGTATTCCTGTCTGATGAATCCCTCATTCCTGGTGCATAACCCTTGGCATCTGCTTTCTGTGTAGATGTGATGCGGGTTTATGGCCCTGTAATAGATCGGGAGCGTTCTGTTATACAGGTTCCCTTAAGGTTAATGTTGGTTACTCATTCTGAATTGGATATGGAATTCTTTGCTTTTTGCACTAGATTTCTATGAACAAATGTTGGTATTTCAGGTTGTCATATTGTTAATGTTTGAGATCCTGGGGCTTGACATTATAAATCTGGATTTTGCGCAGTTTATTTGATGGACTTCTTATTTACATTTTCAGTGGTTGAATTTTTTAGTAACCCCTTACACATGTAAAGTGGAACCAAATCCTAAGGTTCTGAATCAGCAATTAACCTTTACCGTTTATTAAAGCAATAAGAAGCTAATGTTGCATTTATGTTACACGCTATTTCTAAAAACAATTCTGCAATAGCTGCTGCCATGGAATCCATCCCTTTCTTATTTCAAGGCAGGTTACACAGCACATGCAGAAACAGACTGCAGAAAATGGCAGCTGGCACTGACGGAGCCTTTGTAAACAACTTGTTGAGGTGGCTGAAGGTAACTCTAAAAGCAGCACTTGTGTCTCACCCACCCAGCAGTACTGCTGCCAAAGTTGCTATCGGCAATAGAACCGCAAGAACAGGACACTTGAGGTGGCAGCAAGTCCAAATGCCCATTGCCATCTTTCACTCTGCAAAAGATTTTCAATATCTGGCTATATTTTTTTTTAATTGAAAGCATAGCCTATACTGCGAAGAGAATGAACAAGTGGGACAACTGCACACCCGAGCGTTATACATGTGCGATGCAACAGCTTACATCACACGGCAACATCTGGCAAACACCCTTCAATAAAGATAGCGCTGCATTATCAATTAGTGTGATTTGTGCTGTCATCAATCATTGCATCTATTGTTCCATCTTTATTTGGTGTAACTTTCTGATCTTTCTCTGTGTTATTCCAATTAAGCTAATCTGCATAATCAAGGAGTAAAAGGATCTGTTTCTCAAAAATCATGTCAGGTTTCTATTATTTTCTGTTTAGAAACACTGGGTTATTGTGTGCAGAGCATATTCACTGATGTGCGTCACACAGACTTCCCATCAGCAATAGAACTGCAAGAACATATGCAGTCTGACGTAAGAAAACTACTAGGCACTTGGTCTAAGCGTTAAACAAAGCTTTAATCAACTGTTTTACAACATGGAGGTCTAGTTGTGTCCTTCACTAGTTGCTGTTAAGAATGTCCCTGCACAAGCTGGGCCCGTGCCCGAGTATTTATACTCTCCCTGGACAGCGCCACCTTCAGGCCGCTCAGCATCACTTCACAAGTCTTTCTTTCCATGAATGACCGATTCATGTCACAGTCCATACGATTGCAGCATTCCCTTTGGCCTGATATTCATTTTTTATTTTGCTTCGTCTGTGTGGATATGTTCGCCATCTGCACCTTGTTTATATACAGAAAGACCTTCAAATATGTTGACTATGAACGTGGGTATGTGGATGTGTAGATGCATAAAGTGGAAGTCTACAAATGAGAAAAATTTTCAATTACTGGGCCGAGAGCAGACTGCCCTCCACCGTAGAGGTGTGTATAATGGGGGGGGTGGATTATGGATGATATACAGTAGATGAATGCTTCCAGCTTCTGATCTGGGGGAAAGATTACACTGTAGACTATCATTCTATTATACAGTAAAATTGGTGACTGGTAGGGTTACCAACTCTGGTTGGATGTATTCCTGGACCTACCGTCTCCAACTGCCCCACCCAGTCAAATAGCCTTTTTTTCCCATCTCCATTATTTTTATAACTAATTAATGAAAGTGTTCAAAGAAAATGAAAAAAAATTACACTATTTGTTTTAATGTCCCAATGGTTTTTCTCCTGGGTTACTCGCAGCAGTGTCCAAAAGATTACTCTTCAATCCTGGAGACCCCAGGGACAGCCCTAGAGGGTTGTGAGTGGTCCCAGGATTCCAAAGGTAGTGTGTCACTAGCTGGTGCTGTGAATATAACATTATGTGACAAACTGAAAACAATGGGGCAGGACGTAACGTTATGTGACAGCCCCAAACGCAACCCTGAATAATCCTAAAGTATTCTTGCCTTAAAAATGAAAGTCAGAATAATGTTGTCATCCTAGAGGCCATTAAATTCACCAGAGAATACTAACAATCAGCACGTGCATTCTGTATCCGTTTATTTAAATCAAATGAACAAGTAGTGTAAGAAAATGTACATGACACAAAGCAAATGGTAGAATTTTTTTTTAAGTTACAGCAAACATCACTAGTAAGGGGAAGCTCATAACTATGAATGGAAAACACAAGTGGGACTCATTATGAAGCTGGAAAGGAAACCAATAAACTAGAAATGGAAGCTCGCAACTCAAAATAGCCCTCAAGTCTCAGAGACAGAGAAGGACAAGGTCATCTGTGAAAAAACTAGCAGATTGGATGAGGAGCATCCAAGTAGCTTATTACACGATACTTTGATGTTCCTTCCACTTTCCTTTTGTAAATAGCAACAAGGAAAGTTTAGATAACAAGCTGATAATTATAAAACAGACACAATGCAAGTCCAAAATATAATTAAACTATCCTAATGCTGCTACCTTACTCCATAAAACCTGAAGTCCTTCCAACCAGCCTGTTAACAAGAACTGATTTTCATGCAAATGTACAGAGAGATTCCCAGCTATTTTATTAATTGATTATAGAAAGCTCACTAAAGAATGAGTTTATATATTCATAATATACTGAAACATTTTCTGTGAACTATTTATTACATTTTAAGATGACAATGGCCAATGGCAGCAGCGGGAGCGGTGGACCTGCGAGGGAGCAGCGGCTGCGGGAGAAAATAAGGGTCGGTGATTTTCAGGCCTAGTCGAGCAGTGGCAGCAGCGGGAGCGGCGGCAGAATTCGAGAGTGATATCACAGTACAGAAAGTGATGCCGGCGCAGGGGAAGAAGATGATTGATGAGTGAGTGCTTATTTTTTCTTCAATTTTAAGTTTACTTCTTTTAAGGTAGTTCATAGTTAAGGTAGTTCGGGAGAGCGAGAATCAGAGAGTTTAAATTTGAGGTAAGAATTTTTAATTAAAAGTGTGACAGGGGTCCTCAATCCAATGCGTTGCATGGCCTGCAGCATGTGGAAATTCCTAGACGCTTCTTGCAGTCAGGATGACCACATGTGCAGTAAGTGCCAACAGTTTGGCCAACTTGAGATCCGGTTTTCAGAGCTCAAGCATCAGCTGGAGGCACTGCGGTGTATCCGCGAGGCTCAGAGTTACGTGGATAGCACGTTTTTAGACGTGGTTACCCCGCAGCTTAAGAAAGTGCAGTCAGAGAGGGAATGGATGACCACCAGTCAGAAGAAGGGGGCAGGCAGATAGTCAGGAAAGCCTCAGAGTGCATCTCACTCAACAACCGTTTGTCTCTGTTGGAAAATGGTGAAAGTGACGGTTCCTCTGGGGAGTGCAGCCAGAGCCAAGTTCACGGCACTGTGGGTGGCTCAATAGTGAGGGGTGCAGACAGGCGTTTCTGCGGCCACAGACGTGACTCCAGGATGGTATGTTGCCTCCCTGGTGCCAGGGTCAAGGATGTCACTGAATGGCTGCAGGGCATTCTGAAGGGGGAGGGCGAACAGTCAGAGGTCGTGGTTCACATTGGTACCAGCAACATAGGTAGAAAGAGGGATGAGGTCCTGCAACAAGAATTTAGGGAGCTAGGTAGCTGATTAAAAAGCAGGACATCAAAGTTTGTAATCTCTGGATTACTCCCGGTGCCATGTGCTAGTGAGTATAGGAATAGGAGGATAGAGCAAATGAATGCGTGGCTAAAGAGTTGGTGCAGGAGGGAGGGCTTTAGTTTCCTGGATCACTGGGTCTGTTTCTGGGGAAGGTGGGACCTGTACAAGTCGGACGGGTTGTACCTGAACCGGAACGGGACCAACATCCTTGCGGGGAGGTTTGCTAGTGCTGTTGGGGGGGGTTTCAACTAACCTGGCAGGGGGATGGGCTACGGAGTGGAGCTATAGTAGGGGGTGATGCACAGCCAAATATAGAGGAAAAAAACAAGTCAGTCTGGAAGGCAGAGCAAATATGTAATGGCACAAGGGGGTATGGCAAGGCTGGATGGTATTTATTTTAATGCAAGGAGTCATACGAGTAAGGCAGATGAATTGAAGGTGTTGATGAACACATGGGAGTGTGATATTGTTGCTATCACAGAGATATGGTTGAGGGAGGGGCAGGACTGGCAGCTCAAAATTCCAGGGTATAGAATCGTCAGGCGAGACAGACAGGGGTGTAAAAGAGGAGGGGGTGTCGCAATATTAATCAATGAGTCAATTACTGCAGTAAGGAGGGATGATATCTTAGCAGGTTCCTCTAATGAGGCCATATGGGTAGAACTTAAAAACAAAAAGGGGGCAAGCACTTTGCTGGGAGTGTACTATAGGCCCCCAAACAGTCAGGGGAGATAGAGGAACAGATATGTAGGCAAATCTCAGAGAATTGTAGAAATAATAGGATAATAATAGATGGGGATTTCAACTTCCCAAATATTAACTGGGATAGTCAGAGTGTGAAAGGCTTAGAGGGTGCGGAATTCTTAAAGTGCATCCAGGAGAGCTTTTTGAGCCAGCATGTAGAAAGTCCTACAAGAGAGGGGGCAGTACTGGACCTAATTCTAGGGAATGTAGCCGGGCAAGTGGTAGAAGTGTCAGTAGGAGAGCATTTTTGTGACAGTGACCATAATTCCGTGAGATTTAAGGTAGTCATGGAAAAGGACAAAGATGGACTGGAAATAAAGGTTCTAATTTGGGGGAAGGCTGATTTTAATATGATAAGGCAGGATCTGGCAAAAGTGGGCTGGGATCAGCTACTTGTAGGGAAATCCACATCAGAGCAGTGGGAGTCATTCAGAAAGGAAATAGGGAGAGTACAGCGCCAACATGTTCCCGTAAAGATCAAGGGTGGGATCAACAAGTCCAGGGAACCCTGGATGCCAAGGGATATACAAGAATGGGTTAGTAAAAAAGGGAGGCTTTTGGCAGATACAAAGGACTAAAAACAGTGGAAGCCCTAGAGGAGTATAGGAAGTGCAGGGGGGTACTTAAAAAAGAAATTAGGAGAGCGAAGAGGGGGGCATGTGTATTGATTTGTATGTGGGTTCAATGACGAGACATTTATGAAAGAGAATGTCTTTTAATCTAAAGTTTGTTCAACTCTGGTTAACAGCCTTACAGGAGACACCATGCTAGTGATCCATCTAAAATGAAACTGAAACTAAACTCCTTGTCTCTCACATGCCCTCTGCTGGTCAGGCATAAATAATCAATCAGGCAACTATGCTGGTAAGGCATCATAATCAAACAGGCAAATACCATCACTATTTGCTGATATCATTACATCTCCCTTTCTTAAAACAAAAGTATTTTACTTTTAACTAACAACATGTTTTCTTTGTATTAATCTGCATTTTAACTGTAACACTTAATGAACTTACATTATCATTATCATGATCAAGGTTTTTTAACCTTGCTTTGTGTGTTCACATGAAATATGTAAATACCTAGAACTTGAAGAAAGAATAAGATAACATTACTTCCTTCTATAACAAGAGTCCATAAATTTGCTCAATGAGTCTCTCAGGAGGCTTCACGTGTCTTGAGGATTTTCTGATTGATTGTCCTTGAATCTGAGTTGTTGCCTCAGATGATGGTTTCTCAGCTGTGTGATCAGGTTGTTCAACAGTATCAGTCTTTTGACCTGCTGTGTGATCAGGTTGTTCAACAGTATCAGTCTTTTGACCTGCTGTGGCTGGTCCCATGAGAAGATCTCGACGATTTCTTCGCAGAACAGCACCCTCATCTGTCTGAATGGTGTATGATCTTGGTTGAACTTCACTCAGGACAGTTCCCTTCTGAGTCCATATGTTTGTTTTGTCTTTGAACCTTACTTGGTCACCTGTGTGGAGTTCAGGTAGGTTTTGTGTTCCTCTGTCATAGTAGTACTTTTGCTTTTCTTTCTGTTGTTCTTTGAACTTCCTCACTTTCTCCCCCTCTTTTGTTTTCAGGAGGTTCTCCGGGATGGGTAGGTTTGACCTTAGCAGACGTCCCATAAGGAGTTGGGCTGGTGACATACCACACTCGAGCGGCGTTGTGCGGTATACAAGCATGCTCTGGTAGAAGTCAGTTCCACTGTCTTTTGCCTTGTACATCAGTCTTTTCACTGTCTGGACTGATTTTTCCACTAGTCCATTGGACTGTGGAAAGTGAGGACTTGACGTTGTGTGGACAAAGTCCCACTCTTTAGCAAAGTGTCGGAAACTTGCATTGTAAAACTGGGGTCCGTTGTCTGTGAAGACCTCGCTTGCCACGCCATGTCTGGAGAATATGGCTTTCATACATGTTATCACAGCATCTGCAGTGGTGGTGTACAGTCTACAAACCTCTGGATACAGGGAGTAATAGTCTGTGACTACAAGATAGTCCTTCCCTTGACATACGAATAGGTCAGCGCCTACCTTCTGGTAAGGTCTGTCTGGCGCTGGGTGTGGCTTTAGTGGTTCTACCGGATTGCTTGCTCGATATTTCAGGCATATTGTGCAGTTTGACACCTCATTTGTCACATCTTGGTTGATTCGTGGCCAGTACATCACCTCTCGTGCTCTTTTCTTACACTTTTCGATTCCCAGATGTCCTCCATGGATCCTTTTTAGCATCTCTTTTCTCAGACTCTTTGGGATAACTATTTTACTTCCTTTGTAGATGATGTCTTCGACCACTGATAGTTCCACCCTGCAGTTCCAGTACTCTGCCATGTCAGGTGAGCAGTCTTGCTTCATGTTGGGCCATCCATCCAAGATGCTTTTCCTCAGTCGTCTCATTGTTTCATCTTTGTTTGTCTCAGTCTTTATGAGCTCCATTTTTGCATCTGCTATGGGCAGTGCACTTGTGATCATGTCCACGTAGGCGTTCACTTTTTCATCCATTTTGGTGTTTGCGAGCTCACTTGGGTCAACAGCTCTGGACAACGTGTCTGCTGTATACATCAGCTTACCCGGTGTGTACGCAACATTCAGTGTATAGCGTTGCAGCCTGATCATCATTCTTTGTATTCTAAGCGGACAGCTATTTAGTGGCTTTTGGAACAATGCAATCAAGGGCTTATGGTCAGTCTCTACACTGATTGCTTGTCCTGACACAAACTGGTGAAATCTTTCACAGGCGTATGTGATGCTGAGCAGCTCCTTTTCTATTTGAGCATATCGCGTCTCCGCGTCTGTCATTGAGCACGATGCATATGCAATAGGTTGCCAGTAGTCATATTTTTGCAGAAGAACGGCACCGAGCCCACTCTGTGATGCATCTGATGATATCTTGATGGGTCTCGCTGGGTCATAAAACCTCAGAACTGGTTCCTCTGTGAGCAGTTTCTTTAGATCGCTCCATGACTTCTCATGCTCATGATTCCATTCCCATTCTATGTTCTTTTCAGTTAGTCGTCTCAGTGGCGCCATCTTTTCTGAGAGGTTGGATATGAATTTACCCATGTAGTTGATCATTCCATTAAACCTCTGCACGTCCTTTTTGCATTGTGGCTTTGGCATATTCTCAATGGCGGACACCTTTCTGGGATCTGGTCTGATGCCCTCACTGCTAAGGATATCTCCCACGAATGTCAGTTCTGTCACCCCGAGCTGGCATTTCTCTCTATTCAGCTTCAGGTTTGTTTTCCTTGTTGCTTCCAGCACTTTTTTCAGTCTCTCGTCATGCTCAGTTCTCGTGGTTCCCCATACTATGATGTCATCCATTGATGTATCAACTCCCTCCAGGTGCTCATAGATCATATGGATAGTTTTGTGATACACTTCAGGAGCTGAGGCAATGCCAAATGGTAACCTTAGGAATCTGTATCTGCCAAATGGACTGTTGAATGTGCACAGCCTTGAACTTGCCTCGTCCAGTTTCATCTGCCAAAATCCTGATAATGCATCTAACTTGCTGAAATACTTTGCATTTGCAAACTGTGACATGATTTTCTCACGTGTAGGAAGCTTGAAGTGCTCTCTCTTTATTGCTCTGTTTAGATCTCTTGGATCCAGGCAAATTCTGAGCTTTCCATTCTTTTTGTCCACAACGACAAGGGAACTCACCCACTCAGTTGGCTCATCTATTTTCCGAATCACGTTCAGGCTTTCCATCCTGTCCAATTCTGCCTTCAGTTGCTTTTGAAGAGCAAACGGAACTTTTGTGCATGGATGTATGACCGTTGGCATACTTTTATCTACTCTGATTGTGTGTTCTCCTGGAAGGCAGCCTAGACCCTGAAATAGGTCGTTGTACTCTTTCATGAGTTCATCATAGACTGTCTCTCCTTCGCTTTCCACAACGAGGACTCTCTTTACCAGGTTCAGTCTCTCACAGGCTTTTAAACCTAGTATGGCTTGCACATCCTTTGGCACCACGATTAATGCTAGCGTGTGCTCTCTGTCCTTGTGTGTTACTTTGACAATGCATCTTCCTTGCACTGGTATACCAATACCTGAGTATCCTGTCACTTTCACTTTTATTCCATGTATCTTTGGTCTGGGTCTAATTTTCTTAAAATCAGTCTCTGATATCACATTAACTTGTGCTCCAGTATCCAATTTAAATGGAATGTGTATGTCATTCACTTTTAGTGTCAACATCCAGTCTCTTTTTTCTTTTTTGTTTTCAGACACAACATCTACATAGAACTCCTCTATCTCGCTTTCATCTACTGTATGGACCTTGCTTTGTTGCGCTTGGATCTTACAGCGACGGGCATAATGGTTGTTTTTGTTGCAACTATTGCATGTTTTACCATATGCTGGACACTTTTTTGGTGGATGCTGTGTACCGCATCGACTACATGACTTTCGAATGCCCCTTTCATTTTTGTTCGCTGGCCACGCCTCTTTTTTCACATTGGCGCTCTTTTTGTTAAACGGTTTGTGTCCGTTCTTTCTCACTGCATCCACGTTGCAGCTACCGTCACTGAACAGCTCCTTTGCCTGCGACTTCACAGTCTCTGTAGCCCTACACAGTGCTATGGCTTCTCCCAGGTCTAGATTTTGCTCTCTTAGCAGTCTTTCCCTTAGACCATTATCTGGAATACCACACACCAGTCTGTCTTTTATCAGCGAGTCTGTCAGTCCCCCAAATTCACATGTTTTGCTTCGGTTTCTCAGTTCAGTCACATACTGATCAATAGTCTCTCCCGTTTTCTGTACACATGTGAAAAATCTGTGCCTCTCAAACATCACGTTATGTTTAGGTATGCAGTAGGCCTCAAACTGTTCCATTATTTTATCTAGCTTCATTTTGTCTCCATCAGCAGCGAATGTGAAGTTATTATACACCTCCAGCGCTTCATCACCCACGACATGTAAGAACACTGACGCTTTCATTTTATCACTTTTCTCGTCAGCTCCGATTGCCGCTAAATACAACTCCAAATGTTGTTTGAACCTCCTCCAATTTTCAGCCACATTACCTGTCAACTGAAGCTTCGCCGGTGGGTGTAATCCTACCATTTTTTCACTTTGTTAGCTATTCTCCAATGGTAAGTAACGATGTTCTCTTTTGGCTTGCTAATATGTGGAGAGCTGATTTAACTTCAGATTTTTCCTCTTCATCTCTTTCAATCACTTCTGACACCATGTATTGATTTGTATGTGGGTTCAATGACGAGACATTTATGAAAGAGAATGTCTTTTAATCTAAAGTTTGTTCAACTCTGGTTAACAGCCTTACAGGAGACACCATGCTAGTGATCCATCTAAAATGAAACTGAAACTAAACTCCTTGTCTCTCACATGCCCTCTGCTGGTCAGGCATAAATAATCAATCAGGCAACTATGCTGGTAAGGCATCATAATCAAACAGGCAAATACCATCACTATTTGCTGATATCTTTACAGCATGAAAAAACACTGGCGGGCAAAATAAAGGAAAATCCAAAGGTGTTTTATAAGTATATTAAGGACAAGAGGATAACCAGGGAAAGAGTAGGGCCAATAGGGACCAAAGTGGCAATCTGTGTGTAGAGCCGGAAGATGTAGGTGAGGTTTTAAATGAATATTTTGCATCTGTGTTCACTATGGAGAAGGACGATGTAGGCATAGAAATCAGGCAGGGGGATTGTGATATACTTGAACAAATTAACATTGAGAGGGAGGAGGTACTAGCGGTTTTAGCGGGCTTAAAAGTGGATTAATCCCCAGGCCCAGACGAGATGTATCCCAGGCTGCTGTGTGAGGCAAGGGAGGAGATTGCAGGGGCTCTGACACAAATTTTCAGAACCTCTCTGGCCACAGGGGAGGTGCCAGAGGACTGGAGGACAGCTAATGTAATACCATTATTCAAGAAGGGTAGTAGGGATAAACCAGAGAATTACAGGCCAGTGAGCCTAACATCAGTGGTAGGGAAATTATTGGAAAAAATTCTGAGGGACAGAATTAGTCTCCATTTGGAGTGGCAAGGATTAATCAAGGATAGTCAGCATGGCTTTGTCAGGGGGAGATCATGTCTAACCAATTTGATTGAATTTTTCGAGGGGGTGACTAGGTGTGTGGATGAGGGTAGTGCAGTTGATGTAGTCTACATGGACTTCAGTAAGGCTTTTGATGAAGTCCCGCATGGGAGACTGGTCAAGAAGGTAAGAGCCCATGGGATCCAGGGCAATTTGACACATTGGGTCCAAAATTGGCTTAGTGGCAGGAGGCAGAGGGTGATGGTCGAAGGTTGTTTTTGTGACTAGAAACCTGTGTCCAGTGGTGTACCTAAGGGATCGGTGCTGGGTCCCTTGCTGTTTGTAGTGTACATTAATAATTTAGATATGAATGTACGAGGTATGATCAGTAAGTTCGCAGATGACACAAAAATTGGTGGAGTGGTAAATAGCGAGGAGGGAAGCCTCAGGCTACAGGACGATATAAACGGGTTGGTCAGATGGGCAGAACAGTGGCAAATGGAATTTAACCCTGAAAAGTGTGAGGTGATGCATTTTGGGAGGACTAACAAGGCAAGGGAATACACAATGAATGGTAGGACCCTAGAAAGGACAGAGGATCAGAAGGACCTTGGTGTGCATGTACATAGATCCCTGAAGGCAGCAGGACAGGTAGATAAGGTGGTTAAGAAGGCATATGGGATACTTGCCTTTATTAGCTGAGGCATAGAATAAGTCCTATTTGAGCGTATATTTTCCTATTTTCTGTTTAAATTTTGTGAGCTTGGAGGTTTGAAAAGGGCTAGCAGTGTTGCTAGCAGTGTTCCTAGCACTGTTGCCTAAATAAATCATAAATCAGAACACCAAGAGCTATTATTATCAGCAACTTCAGACACATGCAAATGAAGGTGAACATAAATTTATACTTTATACATACCTGTTCACACCACAAACACAAAAAGCTTGGACTCCCCTGCTGTGCACAATGTGTAGCAGAGTAAGCTTTGAAAATATTAGCATGAACCCTTCAGCTTACTGAATGTCTCCATCATGTGGATGTGGGGAGAATTGTTTTTTTTTGCACTCATCATCAACCCCACTAACCAGCCAAAAATATGGCTTGAGTTTACAAGGAGATTGGTGAAATCAGATTGAAATAAAATAAAGGGAAAGGGTAAATTTGGGTTATTCGGCTGTTATAAAAGTTACACTCACATGTTAAGTGAGGCTGCATCATGTATGCAACATCTCCCCCTTCATGTAACAGCTTCAATTCTTTTGGGTTGAGAACGTATCTTAACTGAAGCTTCAGTGGACTCTGTAAAAATTCTCTCTCTTACAATCTCTAGCAAGGATAGAAACCTATTTGTGCTACAAGACCAAAAAATGAAAACATTCAGAGCAAGCAGGACATCAAACATGTCAACAGTTCAGGATATCAAGTTACAGCAGATCTGTAAAGTTCAGTATCTCAGTTAAGACCTGAGAATACAAATAAACACTCCTGAAAACCTTACTCCCGAGAGAATATAAACAAGCCAGATCCACAGAACATCCTGTGGGGAAATGGTGGCAATTACTGTATGTGGAAAACAATAAAATTGTTGAGATTTCCCGTGTTTTATAGTCCCCTTGCTCTGAATGTTTCCATTTGTTCTTTTTGGAGGTTTTTAATTATCTGGTTTTGTCTGTTCAAAAATGTAATAGTTTCAAAATAATGATCACACAAAAGCTACAGCTCAAGAGGGAGATAAGACACAAATTATGTCACATCACCATTCAGCAATAGCATTTCATATCTTACAATGATAGTTTTGTTCTCACTGACTCCATCATGTGGATTATATGGGAAGTACGTGGATTATATAGGAAGTTCAAGAGTATTATTGGGCACACTTCTCAAGATGTGCTGAGGAAATGCTTTCCCCCGCCCCTCCCCTAGGGTTTTTAGTTTGTGTAAGGACAAACCATATAGATTACATGACGATAGCTAGACAAGGCAACATATAACAATGAACATGACCCAACCATGCCAAAGCCAGGGCAGGAAAAGATGCCTGGTGTTAATATATATTTATGACCACTCTTTACAGAATCCTGGAATGATGCAGTAAACCAAAAGAGTTTCAGTCCCGGAGGTACTTTATCATCATTGTGCATTGTCAGGGTCAGGTTTGGGGATCAGCACACACTCAACCTGCTCAAGTTCATATTTCCAACCATTGCGTAATTCAAGTTAAAAAAAAGTTAAAGGTTCTATAGGCCTACCTGAAATTCTTTCTTCTTGCCACTTCTGATGTTCTAATATTTTTAGAATTGAAGAGTGGAAGGTTTTGTCAGTCATTTCCAGAGCTTCACCAACGCCACCTAACTTCTCAGAAAGTATTTCAATGTCACGGTTGGCTATGGCAGGACTCCCATGTCGGATTCTGGAGTTTTTCCTTTTTCCCAAACATGGAGACAGAGTGCAGGTGGTAGTTCTTTTAGACATAGTTCCTTTTACATTCAGGGTTTGTGCTTCTCCTAAAGTCAATCGTCTTTACAAATAATTGTGTCCTTTTTCATTAAGTAAAAGCTTTGGAAATTAAAGATAGAATAAGATGGAAAATAGCAGGAGAAAATGGAACCAACAGCTAGTCCCAGAGGAACATCATGTAACAAACTTGTAAATTTCCTGCTATGGCCCCCTCGACAGGTATTTACTGGAGTACTTTGAAGTTACAAGAAGGAATCGGCTAGTTAGCCCAACCATTCCGTGTCACCATTTATCTTCCATATGGCCATAAAGTCCTAATCGTATTTACCTACCATGTTCCCATATCCCTTCATTCCCTTTTCATTCATCTATCCAATCTAATCTTGAATGTTGACAGTTTCTACCACTAACCCTGGAATTTAATTCTATACTCACAATTCTCTTGTGCAAAGAGGTTTCTCTCACTCTCTGTTCTAAATAACTCACATTTAACCTTGTACCTCTGGCCCCTCGTTCCAGACCCCTTAACTACTTAAAGCAGTCTACTTCTACCTAATTCATTAATTTAAACACTTCTATCATATTGCCCTGTAATCTGCATTGTTCTGATGAAAAAAGCCCTCATCTTTCAAGTCTTAACTATACCTGTTATTTTGGTATCATTAGCAAATTTCAACAGCGATTCCGCTAGGCCTATATGCAAATTGTTGATATACCGTGAACAGAAGTAGCCCAAGACTGAACCCTGTGGGACTTCACTACTCTGTTCCAATCATTCTGAAACAATACCCTGAACTCCTACTCTCTTCCCTTCTAAATACATTTACATTACATTGCAGAAACATTTTGTTAATATTAAACCTGTTTTGTTAATACCAAGATTACCATGGAATAAATTAGACACAAGTTTTGGGAGCAGTAGTTTTACTTTAAAATAAAATTCTCATGGAGGGACAAATGGATTATTTATGAATTATTTTTCCATTAACCAGTGGTCCCCATTGCATTTCCTATATATCACGTTCCTTGTAATTCTGATATTAAAGTTATACATCAAACAGCTGTCTACCATTTATACTATCTAAGCTGACCAGAAAGTCTATCATAAGTATCTCTATAGATAGTCCTCCCTCCACTGTGGCAATGGAGGAGCTAAAGCTGCCTTTCCCCCAAAGTCCACTATTGTGCCAATGGAACACCATTAGCTACAGGTCAGGTAATAAGTTGCTAAATAGCTTAAAGGACTATTTATCATGTTATTCTCTGGTCTTTGCTGTGCAATTAAGGTCCTCAGGAGTATATGTAGGAAAGTCATTAATTCTCTTTCCCAGAGGGCAAAATGAACATTGCTCCACTATTTCAAAACACTCAATTTCTTAAAATGTTAATTATTTTTGCTTTCTCTAAGCCATCATAATTTAATAAATTACATGCAACATAAGCTCAAAATAACAGTGTGTCTAATATCCATCATCACATTTTATAATAGATCTTGGGGTGTTACACTACATTCCTTCCCTCCTTAACAGTTTTCAGAAATCTGTGAGTATCAGAGAAATCTAAATTATCAGCTGTAAACATTACTTCCTATATTTCCATTACCTGTCCCTAACTTTCAAAATGTTGTCACATCAAACAGGTGGCGAGCTGAACCTTCCACACAGTCAGGTACAATAGCCACATAATGAATTGCATCTGTAATCAGCAGGGTACAAGGTGGGCTGTTTCAGAGAGGCCAGTTAAAGATGGTTAAAGAAAGGTGTAATATACATTTTGCATCACAGCAGGCCTGCTCTTCATTTGCTTGAGTTCAAGCTGCACTCCAGGACCTGAACAGAGAATCTCGTCTGACACGCCAGTGAGTACTGAGGGAGTGCAGCACTGTCAGAGGTGGGGTCTTCCGAATGAGACGTTAAACCGAGGTTCCACCTGCCCTCACCAGTAAACGTAAAAGATCCCTCGGTACTATTTGAAGAACAGCACGGGAGTTGTTTCATGTCCCGGTCAACATTTAGCCTTCAACTAACACCACTAAAAAAGTTTCATTGATCATTTATCTCATTGCCATTTGTAGGACCTTGCTGTGCGCAATATTGTTGCTACATTATAACAGTGACCATTCTTCAAACGTCATTAATTGGGAAACGGTTTGGGATGTCATGAAAGGTGCTATAGAAATGCAACTTCTTCCTTTTTCTTTATTTCTTTCATATTGGCAGCAAATTCCTTGGAGGTTCACCTGATCAGCTGCCGTAACTTCAACGGAATCCCTCGACAGATACATAATGGCTTTTGCGCCGAAATTTCAGGTGGCAATCACAATCACAGAATCACAGAAACCCCACAGTGCAGATAGAGGTCATTTCGGCCCATCGAGCCTGCACCGACACATATCCCACCCTATCCCTGTAACCCCACGCATTTAATCCCCCTAATACTAAGGGTCAATTTATCATAGCCAATCAACCTAACCTACACATCTTTGGACTGTGGGAGGAAACCGGAGCACCCGGAGAAAACCCACGCAAACACGGGGAGAATGTGCAAACTCCACACAGACAGTCGCCCAAGGCCGGATTCGAACCCGGGTCCCTGGCGCTGTGAGGCAACAGTGCTAACCACTATGCCACCGTGCTGCCCAAATCAGGCAAATGTATTTTTTTTTAACCCTGTGAATTTGTCAATACAGCAAATTATTCAGACACATAGGTCGCGAATTTGCCACAGGAGGCGGGTTTGGAGGCGGGTCCGCTGTCAAAATAGAAAAGATCGACAGCCGGTAGAAAACCCGCTGTCAACCCGCCTCCATGTGAGTCTCCCAGGTGTCGGGTCTGTCAGCGGAGAACTGACCCGACACCAAGCGGCGGGGGATACAATTGAGCTAATTAAATGGCTTGTTAAGAGCCAATATAATGCTATTTTGAGACTTCCTTGCAATTTTACATTCTTCCCCATGGGTTACCCGCTGTTCGGGGAACACGCCAGCTCAAGCGCAAGCATATGGAGGGAGTCATTGGAGAGCCTGGATGCAAGCATCCAACTTTGTGCAGTGCTGGTCAGTGTTTGCAGCACCTCAATGCTGTCAAACACTGACAGAGCAACTGCCAAACTCCATGTGGATGTGGTCCCTTTAAGGAAACCGGCTAATGACGTGCCATCAAATGATGTCATGAGACCCGCTTCCTATTCATTGGCTGGGAACCCCGCAGGGCGGGCTTAACAAGACCAATCAAGGGAAAATCCCATTTACAGAGTAGCTGCAGCCAGGTTCGTGACTGGAACACAGAAACCAGCTCTCACGCCACCATCTCGCCTCCTCTGGGAAATTCGCGGCCATAAACTTTTTCAGTATATTCCCTCAAACCACGAGAGTTAAAAAGTTCACATTCACTCAGGAAACAAGCTAAATAAGCACATCACAACCACAAAGCTACTCTTCTCTAGAAAGTGGCTCAAGAATCCCATGTGTGAGATTTGAGTTAGGATCTGCCCTAGGGCAGAACACAACAGATGGACAGACTTACATAGATAGATAGACCTGGTTTTAATTCTCATGAATTGTAAATGCAGAATGCCTTATCACTATACAGTGCTGCTTGGAGTTCCTGTTACATTAGCATCAAATGATTTATATTGCAAGTCTTTGTGATGTAAGGAATCGTGTGATCAAGATGGGCAGAACAGTGGCAAATGGAATTTAACCTGAAAAGTGTGAGGTGATGCATTTTGGGAGGACTAACAAGGTAAGGGAATACACAATGAATGGTAGGACCTTAGGAAGGACAGAGGATCAGAGGGACCTTGGTGTGCATGTACATAGATCCCTGAAGGCAGCAGGACAGGTAGCTAAGGTGGTTAAAAAGGCATATGGGATACTTGCCTTCATTAGCCGAGGCATAGAATATAAGAGCAGGGAGGTTATGATGGAGCTGTACAAAACGTTAGTTAGGCCACAGCTGGAATACTGTGTGCAGTTCTGGTCATCACACTATAGGAGGGATGTGATAGCATTGGAGAGGGTGCAGAGGAGATTCACCAGGATGTTACCTGGGCTGGAGTGCTTCAGCTATGAAGAAAGACTGGACAGGCTGGGGTTGTTTTCCTTAGAGCAGAGGAGGGACCTGATTGAGGTGTACAAAATTATGAGGGGCATAGATAGGGTAGATAGAAAGGAACTTTTCCCCTTAGTAGAGGGGTCAATAACCAGGGGTCATAGCTTCAAGGCAAGGAGCAGGAGGTTTAGAGGGGATTTGAGGAAAAACTTTTTCACCCAGAGTGTGGTTGGAATCTGGAACTCACTGCCTGAAAGGGTGGTAGAGGCAGGAACCCTCACAACATTCAAGAAGCATTTAGATGTGCACTTGAAGTGCCATAGCATACAAGGCTACGGACCAAGTGCTGAAAAATGGGATTAGAATAGACAGGGCTTGATGGCCGGCATGGACACGATGGGCCAAAGGGTCTCTTTCTGTGCTGTATAACTCTATAACTCTATGTGTCAAATGTTGAGCATTTTTAAAATTCTGTTATGGTACATAAGGGTTTAAAAATCAGCTTCACTCACAAAATAACATTTCAGTCCATTTTTATATTTGAACAGAAAAGCAGGCAAGGAAAAGTATCACAATACACTTCAAAATGCTGGAAAATGCACCATGAAATGTGAAAAAAATAAAGGTTTCTGGGTGACATGCCCCAAACCCTCATCCCCACAAAAAAATTTGTGCACCACCAAAGGTCATACCTCTCTAAAAAAATGTCTAAATCCAGCACTGCCAAAATTACACTTTTGTGTACTTTAATTTTCCCTATAATACAATTGTTGAATTATTGGATTAACTGCAGCTTAAGTCATGACAAGTTCATCTCCCACTGCACTACCATTGTAAATAATTATTTTCATGTGTTATATGTGAGGCCATTGGGTTTCAGTTTTCACAGAAAGCAAACAAGTTTGTGGAATGTGATCCCAAAACACCAATAAAAATCCTAAAATTCAAAGTAATTAAAAGGAATGTAGTCATCTTGGCTGTGAACCTGTATTCAGGTATATTTTTCAGCTGTATGTTGTTTTTTGATGACATTTTGGGCGTCTGTGGTTTTTTTTGTTTCTGTTCTGCAACACCCACAGTAAGTTGGCGAATAAACTTCAAAAATAAGGGCCCAGAAATTCCGATCACAGGCCTCCTGTGGGCGGAGGGCTGTGATCTGGAAATATCTGCGCCAAGACCGGAGGGCTCCCGGGAGGTGCTCAGTTCCGTTCCTGGGCCTCTCCAAACTGCCAGTGCACAGGGCCCACGTATTCCAGAGGCGCAGGTGGATCGGAGCGTCCCTGGGATCACATGGGCCATGGGGAGCCAATCAGAGAAGGGAATCTCCCTTCATACATTTGACAGGCAGACCTGTCAAATATATGAAGAGATCACCCCCAAAACATAGTAAAGCTTCAAATAAAAAAAAATTTTAAATCACATTTTTAAAATGACTTTAAATTACAATAAATTAAGTATTTTAAAGAAAAATTTTATTTTTTGAAAAAAATAATTCAAGTTTTTAACAGGGCTAAAAATAAACTTACCTTTCTTACCTTGCCTGAAATGATAAATGAGTGGAAACATTTTTTTTTACTTTTTTCAACTCTTATCCTGGTAAAAGTAGGCCTTACGCCTGTTTTTAGCAGGCGCAAGAATTGTAAGGGGGAAAAATTCAGTTGCTTGCGCCTCCTGTTAGCACCTTAAGAGGGTGCCAAGTGGGCCGCAAAACAACTAGCACCCGGGCGTGGCGATATCTGCGCCTCTCGCGAAATTGACCGGCATTTTGCGGCGGCGCTAAACAATACCGCCCGATCTCCTGCGCACGCAGACCTTGACGTCATTCGAGAGTGCAACACTCTTGTGACGCCGCGGAACGGAAATTGAGTGGCGCCCCCCTCCTTTCCGCCTGGCGCACCCAACGACAGGTTGACTGGAACGCTTCCCAGTCGCTGTGGGGCTGGGGGGACACTATTTAAAGGGAGCCTCTTCCTGGCTTATGTGTGGTAGTCATTTTTGCACCACTCGTTCTGAGAGAGAGATTTTGAGAGAGACAAAGAGAGAAAGAGAGACTTCTGCATTGAGTCAACGCTGTCTGAGGTAGTTTTGGCTTCTGACCATAACTTTGCAGGTACTTTGGTTTTTGACCTTCATAACTTTGATTGCCTAGATATTATGGGGGCTGCAATGGATGGGACCGTCGTCCTTTCATTCACATTCGGAGGGCACAGAGACGCAGAGGGAGAGTGGCAATCATGGCCAGACGGAGGAGGGCCAACGGGCCTCTGTACAGGAGACCTTACCCTCCCAGGGTTTTTCGCCAACAGTTCTCCTACATTAATATGTCTGAGGAGCAGTGTTTGCAAAGGCTGCGCTTCAGCAAGGAGGTGGTCACTGAGCTCTGCCACCTGCTTCAGCCAGATCTGCAGCCTCAACTGAGGAGCAGGACGTCTCTGTTGGTGGCAGTGAAGATAACAGTGGCTCTCAACTTTTATGCCACTGGCTCATTTCAATCGGCTACTGGGAACATTGCCAATATCTCCCAGTTCGCGGTGCATTGCTGCATCCGTCAGGTCACAAATGCCCTCTTTAAAAGGAGACGAGAGTACATCTCTTTCCCCATGACCCCGGACAAGCAGCAAGAATGCGCAACGGGCTTTGCGATGATAGCGGGCTTCCCCATGGTGCAGGGCGCCATTGACTGCATGCATGTGGCTTTGCGTGCGCCGCAAGAGAATGCCGAGGATTTCCACAACCGAAAGGGCTTCCATTCCTTAAATGTTCAGTTGGTCTGTGACCACAGACAGCTGATACTCGCTGTCAATGCCCACTTTCCTGGCAGCAGCCACGATGCCTTCATCCTGTGCCAGACTTCTGTGGCAGACCTTTTCCAGGCACCGCATCACCCAGGAGGTTGGTTTCTCGGGGACAAGGGATATCCTCTGTGCACCTGGCTGATGACACCGCTCCGTACGCCCAACACCCCTGCTGAGCTGCAATACAACGAGAGCCATCAAGCTACCAGGAACATCGTTGAGCACACAATCAGCGTGCTCAAGCAATGGTTCCGCTGTCTGGACCATTCTGGAGGAGCCCTTCAGTACTCGCCTGAGCGAGTCTCCCACTTCGTTGTTGTGTGCTGCATGCTGCATAACCTGGAAATCCTCAGGACCCAGCCAATGCCACCAGGCATTGGAACACCAGCAGAGGAGGAGGAGCAGGAGGAGGAGGAGGAGCAGCAGCACCAAGACGGGAAGGAGGCACACAATGTACAAAGTAGAAGGGCCGTCCGTCAAAGGCTCATAGCAAGTCGCTTCTAGGCCCCTTCTGAGGAAATGGCTTCTGCCATTCAAACAACCTGAATGAAACCATCCCAACATTTTGTCACACCTCCTACTTCTTGCCCTTCGAGGGTGATCTCCTTCCCTTGCGAAATTCCCCCCTTCCGACCCTGCAGCTCCTCCATAATGGGACCCCAGTGGCTGGAGCAAGGCTGGTGGAAGGCTGCTGATTGTCACAACCTGAGACTGCAGATGCCCTTGAAGGACGGCCTCGACCAGCTCTGGGCCTGGAGGGCCTTGCTGCAGACTGCACCAACTCTGCATGGGCGGCAGCAGTCTGTCCTACAGGCAGTGGCAACTGCAGTGGAGAAGTGCCAGTGGTGGCAGCAGGAATGCTGTCATCTTGAGAGAGGACAGCAACTCCCTGCTCGACCGACACACTAGCACTCCCATGGGGCAGCACTTCAGCATCCGGAGCAATCTGATGGAGCACAGATTGCTGGCCTGCTGCAGCGCGGTGAGAGCCCCGGGGAAATGTGCCCGATCCAGCGAGGGTGGCAGCAGTCAGTGCTCGCGTGGCCTCAATCTGCGTCTGCATGAGACCAGCCAGTGACTGCATTGCAGCACTAAGCATTTGCATGGCAGCCGCCTGTGCTACAGCGAAGTGCTCCACAATCCTTGCCAGTGATTCAATGGATTCGGGCACCCTTGCCACTGCAGCCATGAGCTCAGTGTGCCTGTGCTCTGCCTGGGCACTCATTTCAGCGAGGACCTGCTCCTCCTCTGCATCCAGTGCAGCAGGACTCGATGCCATACTCTCCCTCCGGGGAGAAGGCCCCCGAGCTTCCCTACCCCCATTGCGTTGCTGCAGCCCGCTGGGTCCTGGAGTTTCACCCTCATCAGACTATTCCCCCCTACTCCCCTCCAGGGAAGGTATGCTCCCAGTGTGGGCATGGGCTGCCTCAGGAGAGGGTGGCGCTGATGCTCCGGCTTCATCTTCCTCCTCGCCTTCAGCTTCACTCCCACTGGCAGCTTGAGGGCCCGTCTCCTCACCTGGTGAATCACCATCTGAAAGCAGGGAGGTACAAGAGTGGCTTTATCGTGAGGACAGGGTGGCAGCAAGGGAGGCATGAGTGCAGCGATTTAGTAATTTGGATTGAAAGTGTCAAAGGCTGGTGATGTGAGGAACAAGTGGAAGGAGAGAGAACAAAAAGGTGATGACCTTACCATTGCTGTCCAGTACGGGGTCGGCGTCTCCAGTGGCGACGGGACCAATCACGCGGCTTGCCACAATCCTCTGGACGCGCACCTCAAGATCGCTGAGGGGTTGCAGCTGAGGCTGCCCTCCACCGGTCCATTGCTGCTGTCTCCTATTATGAGATAGCTTGGCCTGCAAGAAAAAGGACGGTGTCTGAGTAAATATACAGCCATGGTCTTGCCTGAAATGCCTGCCATAGTTGCATAGCCCTTACTGTATGCAGCCATGGTCTTGCCTGAAATGCCTGCCATAGTTGAATAGCCTTTACTGTATGCAGCCATGGTCTTGCCTGAAATACCTGCCATAGTTGAATAGCCCTTACTGGAGGCAGCCATGGTCTTGCCTGAAATGCCTGCCATAGTTGAATAGCCCTTACTGTATGCAGCCATGGTCTTGCCTGAAATGCCTACCATAGTTGAATAGCCCTTACTATATGCAAAGTGTGGAATGTGCATGTGTGTTTGATGAAAGGGCCAGAGGTGTTGGATGAGTGTTGGGCATTGGGGCTTTTAAGACTCTCTGGCCATAAAGTGAGATTGAGATGGAGGGATGGAGAGGTTTTGAAAAAAAAGGCACTCACTCTGACGACCCGAGTGAGGGCGTTGAACTTTTTCCTACATTGGAGATGGGTCCTAGGCACCATGCTGCTTGAGGAGACTCTCTGAGCCACCTCCCTCCACAATCTTCTGTACTCGCGTAGCAAAGGCCTCCTGCCACTCTCTGGGTACAGAATAGATCTTCTGTGCTCCACCGCACCAACCAGAGCCTCCAAGGCCCGCTTGCTGAAGCGCTGTGCTCGCTCCCTGGCCCTTTCCATAGTCCTTGGCTGCAAGATTTAGCCACAGGTCTGCCCAGGCCGAGATTCAAGGCTCCAATGAGCAGGGTGTGGCTGCAGAGCAAGATTGACCCTCCCCTTTAAGAATGGACTGGCGCCAGTGTGTCTGTGTTCCATCACTAACTGACAGCACCTGCGCCGCGCCTGCCCTCTGAGGTAGCGCCTCGCTCCTCGGTCTTAGCGCCTTAAGAGAGGTGTGTAGCGCCTGATTTAGCGCTCCAATCACCTCCAGGGGCGATAAAAGCCAAGTTTACTGTCGGAGGCGATAATTAGCGCCAGGCACTAAACTTTGCGCACCGCCAATAATGGCGCCCCAAATGGGGCAATACCGAATTTTTCCCCCTAAGTGTTTTCTGCGGGCGGAGGGTCTCCAAAAAATGGAACTCTCCACCCGCAGAGGCCCTGCTCCAGCGCAGCCGGAGGATCTGTCAAGAGCTTTCTTGACAGATCAGAAATGCCTGTTTCCAGCGCATGCGCAGTGCATGCCTGAAACCAGCATTTCCGATGTCCCTACGGGTGAGTACACAGCGCATACACACCCATAGGGATCAGAATTTCTGCACCAAGGCCCAGAATTTGCGGTCAGTGTTGAAGCAAAGGCCCGAAAGTAAGCTTCCCACAAAGATCTCGCAATCTCTGTGGCGAGAAGTTCATCTTTTTCAATGTGCAATTGAGGTCAGTGTAGTTTAGTGGGAATTCCATAACGCAAACTGCTGTGATGTCAACAAGCTGTCTACGCAGCCAATCACAATGCAGAATTCTCACAGACTGGGAACCAGGAAGTGAAGAAGCTCTTTTTAGTCTGACTTTTTAAAAATGTTAGAGAGCAAAACAAAAGATTGGGGCTCTCACATGGGGAAAAGGTAAACCTGATAAATGGCAGTTGGCAAGATTACCTGTAAACATCTGACATTATTCTCTGACTATATAAGCTGTGTCTTTATGCATTTCTCTACTTCACCTGACGAAGGAGCAGCGCTCCGAAAGCTTGTGATTTCAAATAAAGCTGTTGGACTATAACCTGGTGTTGTGTGACTTCTTACATTTCTCCACCCCAGTCCAACTCCAGCATCTCCACACCATGAAATAAATATGAACAAACTTTTTAAAAATATAACTATTTTTTTTAAGTTTCTTAAAAATTGTAGTTTTTATTAAAATGGAGAAACTTGACACTCCACAAAATTGAAATTAGTTTTTCAGGGCCATTAACAGTTGTTTAGCAGTCAATACGCTGTTAAAACCCCAGTTACACCTAATCCAACAAGGTCTAACTTTTAATGGGGTATTTAACAGGAATAGTACCACGGAAAAAACAAAGTTTTTGTCAGTTTCACTGATTTCCCTGATTACACTGATTGCCAGCTATGGTGGGGTGGGGGGGCGGGGGGAGTGGGGGCAGGAGGGAGGGTCACAGTGCAGCCAATGTCGGAGCAGTGAATGACTGACCGCAGCTTCAGGATTTTTGCGTTCGGATACACATGCACATCCTGAAGTTGCGGTTAGTTTCAAAAGGGTAATAACGCTTGCTGTCATTACCCACCGCAAATTCCGGGCCTATAAATTACAAATAAAGTTTTCTTTTTAATTTCCCCTTTGCTTGATGTGTTAGTTCTTCAGGATAGATTTTTTTCAGCCTTCACTGACCATAGACTGGCAGTTTTCTTATTACAGCCTGTAAACAAGCTAATAATCACTTGAGGAGCAGACATGGAACTTTTTGCCCATCAAATAGGATTACTTGAAGCTTACCAGGGAAACTAATTCAAAAAATGAGCCAACAGCTACCATGTGATACAATCTAAGCACAATTCAATACCAGGCACAAAGATGCAACAGGAAAAAAAAGAAACAATTTATCATCAGAGCTGGAGGGATAAATGAGGTGAACTGTTTTGTTAACCTTAGCCAAAGCTGTAAAGTAACTCATCCCTCTGTCTGGTTGGCCTCTGGAACCTTTGAGCATTGCTTGTTAATGTATTCCTCACATTACTGTATTTCAGACCATCCATTACTCAAGAACACATCTTATGTTTGTTCCATCAGAGCCATGCATGGTCCTAGATAAGGACCCAACAATCTCAGCCGTGGTAGCCCTCACCAACGCTCCTACAATGGGCCACATTGTGGAATATTTTCTACAGTACTTCCAATCTGACAGGTGGCATGTTCTTACCACCAATGGGGGTGACGCCAGATGAGCATGGCCCATAATGCCTTGTGCACATCTGTTGTTTCAGCACAGAAGATAGAGCGGCATGGCATTATGGGGCATTTTACAAAGAAAAATTATCAGTGAGTTTTTGAGCCAGAGCATGAGCAGCATGAATTGAGGCCACGAACACAGACCATCCACATAAAACACAGATGTTTGGCAACTATGGTATAACCCAGACCGCCTTCGCCCACAGAGGCTTTAATTTTTTTGGAGTGGCTACGTGAGTCCTCCGCACTTTGTCTGCAGATGATCCTTTAAATTTCCCAACATTCAGAACTTTTTAATTACTTCAGCAACTTTTTTTTTTGATTAAAATAAAATAAAAACAACAAATGCTGGAAATACACAACAGACTATAAAGAGAATACAGTTTAACATTTTGGGTGAAACGTTTTGAATGACAAAAGAGGAACTCCTGGTCGCCCCCCTGCCGTTCGCCACTTCCCTTCTTCTTCTGGTCACTCGCCCCTTTCCCAATACCTACATGAAGGCTGGTGACAGAGTGACCCCAAATTCATGGTGATGAGGTCTGGAGTCAAGTGGTTCAGATGGAACCCAAACTGAGCATTGGTGAATAGGTGTCACATGGTGGCACTATTGATGTTTGGCAGAAAGTTGATAGGGTGGTCATTTGGCTGAGACACTCGCAAACACTTCAGCCTTGTCTCGTGCACTTACTGGTCGCATGGCTTGATGGTGATCAATGAGAGAGGAATATGCTAGGCCATGAGTTTACAGATTGTGTTGGTATACAGTTCTCTTCTCTTAGGCAGTCCCTCAGAACTGAGGATGATTTGCTTCCACACTAAAAATGAGTTCTCAGGTGACTGATGAGTCCAATGCGGGACCTACAGTCTCTGTCACAGGTGGGGCAGACGGTGGTTGAAGGGGCGGGTGGTTGGGGTGCTTGGGTTGACGTGCGCTCCTTCCACTGTTTGCGCTTGCTCCGGTGAAGAGACTCGAGGTGTTCGGTGCCTTCCCGGATGCTTCTCCTCCACTTTGTGCAGTCTTGGGCCAGGGATTCCCAGGTGTCGGTGGGGATTGACATGAATCAGTCATTCATGAAAGAAAGACTTATGAAATAATACTGAGCAGCCTGCGGGTGGAGCTGTCCCGGGAAAGTATAAATACTTGGGCATGGGCCCAGCTTGCGCAGGGCATTCTTAACAGGAACTAGTGAAGGACACAACTAGACCTCCATGTTGTAAAACAATTGATTAAAGCTTTGTTTAACGCTTAGACCAAGTGCCTAGTAATTTTCTTACATCAGGGATGTTGCACTTTTTCAAGGTTAAGCTGCTGCAGATGACCCATAGCACCTCATGAATGATAGATATGTCCTTAATCTGTCGCAGTTAGCACAGTGAAGGAAGTCCTCACGATGGAGACGAGACTTTGTCTTCTGAAGGACTGTGCAGTCGTCTCTGCTACCAGTTCTATCGTGGACAGATGTGTCTGCAACAAGTAGATTGATGAGGAGGTGGTCAAATAAGTTACTTTCTCCTGTTGGTTCCCTCACCACCTGATGCAGGCCTAGTCTAGCAGGTATGTCCTTCAGGACTCAGCCAACTCGCTCAGAAGTGGTACTACTAACACACTTATCTAGACTGCTCAAATCTGAGCTAACATACTTATCTACAGTGCCAAAAACTGAGCTAACACTCCAACACATAAGGAAGGAGGAGGAATTACCGGATAATTTACTCCAGAGTACCAGAGGAAAGCACAGGCAAAGGAAGGAGAGAGTGTGACTGTCAGTCAGCCAGGTAAGGGGAATGTAGGAGAGGTGGTGAAGGAGATCCATCAGACACTGCTCCTGTCCAACAGGTACAAAGTACAGTACTAGGTACCTGTAAGGATACGGAGGAAGACTGTGGGAAGGACAGCCAGAATGCTGACCAAGGCACCATGGAGCAGGAGGCTGTCCAAGGGCAGAAGTTGCAAAGTAGAAAGGTTGTAGTTAATGGGGATTCTATAATTAGGAGGATAGATACTATTCTTTGCAGTCAGGATTGAGAGTCACAAAGGGTGTGCTGCCTACCTGGTACCAGGGTAAGCACATCTCGAAACAGCTGGAAAAGAATCTAGAAAAGGAGGGGGAAGTTCCAGTTGTTGTCCTCCATGTCGGAACTAACGATATAGGAAAGATTAGGGAAGAGGTCCTCCTAAGGGGGTATCAAGAGTTAGGATCTAAATTGAAAAGCAGGACCTCATGGGTAATAATCCACGTGCAAATTGTCACAGGGATAGAAAGATTAGGAAAGTCAACACGTGGATATAAGTGTGGTGTGGGAAAGAGGGGTTCCATTTCATGGGACACGAGTACTGGTACTAGGACAGGAAGGAGCTGTACTGTTGGGACAGGCTGTACCTGAACCAGGCTGGGACCAAGGTCCTAGCAGAAAAGAAAACTGGGGCTGTAACTAAAACTTTAAACTAATAACATAGGAGAAAGGAACTGCTAGAAATTACAGAAACCTAACAATAAAAGAATCAGGAAAAGAAAGTAAAGGACAAACTATATATCCAGAGGACTGGCAGACAGCTAATGTTGTTCCGATATAAAAAAAGGGAGATAAAACAAAACCTGGGAACTATAGACCAGTCAGCTTAACGCCAGTAACAGGAAAGATACTGGAATCTATACTAAAAGTGATAGAAGAGCATCTAGTGACAGAAAATATAATAAAACATAGTCAGCATGGATTCTGAAAGGCAAAGTCATGCTTAACTAACCTAATTAAATTATTTGAGGAGGTAACGGAGAGTAGACAAGGGTATTGTAGTAGATGTCATTTACTTTGATTTTAAGGAGACCTTCAATAAGGTGCCATGCAGTAGGCTCATAACAAAGGTTAGGGCATGTGGAGTCAGGGGACAAATAGCTGACTGGATAGCGAATTGGCTAAAATATAGAAAGTGGAGAGTACGGGTAAAGGTTAGCTTTTCAGATTGGAGGATGGTAGAAAGTGGTGTTCCACAAGGATCAGTGCTAGGACCACTGTTATTCATAATTTACATAAATGATTTGGACTTAGGAACAAGTAACTCCATATCAAAATTTGCAGATGATAGCAAACTGGAAGTATAGCCAACATTGAGGAAGAATGTAACATAATACAAAAAGACATTAGAAAACTTGCAGACTGGGCAGTTAAATGGCAAATGAACTTCAACATAGATAAATGTGAGGTGATGCACTTTGATAGGAAAAATAGAAACATCACCTACGCCTTAGAAAATAAAAAACTGAACGGGGTAGAAGAGGAAAGGGATCTAGGGATACAGGTGAACAAATCATTAAAAGCAGGTCAGCAAAGCAATTAAAAATATTTTTAAAAAGCACTGGGATTATTTTCTAGGGGTATGAAATTCAAAAGTAGTGACTGTTATGTTCATTAATAACTAGTCATTTTTATTAAGAACAGCTAGCTTTTGCTAGACACTTTATTGAGCACATGTGGACTAGGCACAGTATCTGTAGAGGCCTCCATCTTGACTGCTGCCTTGTGGGTAGCCTAGTGCATCCTGGATAGCCCACTCTTATATACATACAGCACCACCTAGTGTACCATTCCAGAATGACAGGTTACTGATCATTACATCCCCCTTTCTTTGAGGTTAAACAAAATCAGTATCAATCAATATCAATCAATAGCAACATAAACATCTTCAACAGTCAATACATTTTCAATGTAGTTTTCTTTGTACTCAAAGATTAAGTCTATCAGGCTTTTTTACTTCATGTGTGGATCTTCTCAGCACAGGTAAGTCTGATGTGTTTTCATGAGAGCCTATATGTGTATTTGTGTTAGATTGTTCTGGTGGTGAGTGACAAGTTTCAGTTGCGGCATTGTCATCGATTTGCTCTTCGATAGTCTCTTGTGTTTTTAGGAGGGAACGGCGGTTCCTCCTGAGAATCTGTCCTTCCTCAGTTCTAACAGTGTATGACCTTGGTCCTACTCCCTCAAGAACTGTAGCTTTCCTGTTCCATGCATCTGGATCCTCAATCCTGACAACATCATCCCTTGTCAATGGTTTCAGAGTTTTGGATGACTTGTCATAGTATGATTTCTGTTTCAGCTTTAACAGTTGAAGTCTCTGTCTTAGTTCCTTACTCTGCTTTTCTTTTGCACAGCAGGGTAGCGTGGTACACAACTTGTGACCCATTAGGAGTTCAGCAGGTGAAGAACCAGAGTCTAAAGGTGAGGCTCGGTAGCTCAGCAGGGCGAGACAAGGATCAGACTTGCTTTCTGTCGCTTTCTTCAGTAGCTGCTTGAGAACTTTATCACCTTTCTCTGCCTTACCATTCGACTGAGCATACAAAGGATTGGATGTGATGTGTTGAAAGTCATAATGTGCTGCAAACTGTTGCCACTCCTTACAGTTGAAGCACGGACCATTGTCGCTAACGGCAATCCTGGGAATTCCATGCCTGGCGAAGATGGATTTCACATGCATTATGGCACTGCTTGCTGTGGTGCTTGAGAGCAGCGCCATCTCAGGATAGTTAGAATAGTAGTCAATCACTATTAGATAGTCTTTACCATTTAAATGAAAAAGGTCCATACCAACCTTTTGCCATGGTGCTGTTGGTGTGTCAGCTACTATCATTGGTTCCTTTGTTTGTTTGTTTTGGTGTTTCTGACATGTCTCACATTTGCCTATCATGTTCTCAATGTCCTTATTTATGCCAGGCCAATAAACAGTGTCTCTTGCTCTCCTTTTGCATTTTTCAATTCTGAAGTGTCCCTCATGAATCCTTTTGAGCATGTCTTGACGTAGAGCCTGTGGAATGACTATTCTGTTCTGTTTTAGTAATAGTCCACTTGCGACACTCAATTCTGACCTTGTGAAAATATTTTGGACAGGAACCTTTTGGCCAACCATGATGAATGTTCTCTATTACTGTTTGTAATATTGTATCTTTTACTGTTTCTTCTGCTATTTGCTTTGATTTTGTGTCTGACATGGGCAGCGCAGCAGTGACCATACTCACATGAACATCCACGTCTTCTTCAGTAGAGCTCACATGACTCATTGTGGGTGTTCGGGATAGTGCATCTGCTAACACTATGTGTTTGCCTGGTGTGTAGATCAGTTCAAAGTCATATTTTTGCAGCTTCATCATGAGTCGTTGAATCCTTGGAGACATCTCATTCAGGTTCTTTTTTATGATGGCAACCAGTGGGCTGTGGTCTGTCTCAACTGTGAAGGTGGGAAGTCCATATATGTAGCCATGAAACTTTTCTAGTCCAACTACCAAGCCTAGATATTCCTTTTCAATCTGGGCGTATCGACACTCAGTATCAGTCATAGACCTGGAGGCATAGGCAACAGGCTTCCAATCTTCACCCTCTGCTTGTAGCAAGACCGCACCTAGGCCATCTTTTGATGCATCCGTTGACACTTTGATTCTTTTTGTTGGGTCAAAGAAGGTGAGTACAGGTGTGGTTGTCAGCACTGTTTTGAGGTTTATCCACTCTTGTTCATGTCTTTCTGTCCATGCGAACTCATTTGTTTTACGTAGCAGGTCTCGCAGACAGGCTGTCTTGGCTGACAAGTTAGGAATGAACTTTCCAATGAAGTTTATCATCCCCATGATGCATAGCACCCCTTTTTTGTCAGTGGGTCGGGGCATTTTGAGTATGGCGTTTACTTTTTCCATATCTGGCTCTATTCCTTTACCAGATAGATTATCTCCTAGGAAAGTGACTTCCTGGATGCCAAACTGACACTTGGCTTTGTTGAGCTTCAGTCCATTCCGGCGTATGCTCTATAGCACTTTAGTCAGTCTCTCATTGTGTTCTTTCAGTGTGGAGCCCCAGATGATGATGTCATCAGCATAGACCCGAACTCCTTCCAGACCTTCAATTATGTGTTCCATTGCTCTATGAAAGATTTCAGATGCAGATATTATCCCGAAAGGCATTCTGAGGAAACAATACCTGCCAAATGGTGTGTTGAAGGTACAGTATTTGGTGCTCTCTTCATCCAGTTTTAGTTGCCAAAATCCTTGTGAGGCATCAAGCTTTGTAAAGTATCTGGCACCTGACATTTCACTGGTGATTTCTTCTTGCTTGGGAATCTGGTAGTGTTCACGTTTTATGTTTGCATTTAAGTCTTTTGGATCCATGCATATTCTTAGATCATTGTTCTTTTTCTTTAAACATACCATGGAGTTAATCCAGTCTGTTGGCTCTTCGACTTTCCTGATGACTCCTAGTGTGGTCATTCTGTCCAGTTCATTCTTGAGCCAGTCACGCAGGGGTGCTGGAACTCTTCGTGGAGCATGTACCACTGGCTGAGCATCCTCCTTTAGCTGGATCTTGTAAGTGAATGGTAGAACTCCAAATCCTTTGAACACATCCTGGAAATTATTCACTACAGAATCCACCGACTCATCTGGTCTGCTTATGGCACAGTTTATACGGTAGACTCTCTTGACCAGTTCTAAGTCCTCACAAGCTTTGTCACCCAGTAGTGAATCAAGTCCTTCAGCCACAACAGAAAACATGAGATGATGCACTTTGTCTTTGACTGTCACTTTAAGTCTGCATACACCTAAGCTATCTATTTTCTGTCCATTATAGTCCTTCAGTAGTACTGACTTTTTCTGTATTTTGGGCTTTTCTTTCATATTGTTAATGTCACTCATATTGATTAAGTTTGCTTTTGCCCCAGTGTCTAGTTTCAATGTAACTAATGCTCCATTTACCTGCAGTGGCATCATCCATTTGTCCTCTTTTACTGCATTAACTTTATGTTCAGCATTGTTAACTCCTGAGGGCTGCACATTTTCTGTATCCTTTTTGATATTGTCACATGACACCATTCCTACAAAACATGTCTCACTTAAATCAGTGTCCTCAATTACATTAACTCTTTGCCCTTTCTTAGTTTTTACTTTTGAAAAGCATTGTTTGGCAAAGTGATTCTTTCCATGACATTTTGTGCACATTTTTCCAAACGCTGGACATTATTTTAACTGGCGTTTGTAACCACAGCGTTTACAATTAAAAATTCCTTCCTCTGATTGCTTTTCACTTCTGTTCTGCCCATGTTTCTTCCCCTTGTAGGACACAGCACCGACAGCAGCACTTACTGCAATCGCATCATCATTGATTTCACTGAAAGTCTTGGCATGCTTTTGAGCTAGCTCGCTAGCTTGGCATATTTTCACAGTAATTTCCAATGTTAGTTCGGTTTCTCTCAACAGACGTTCCCTGACTTTTTTATCATGAATACCAAACACAATCTGGTCACGAATCATGGATGCTTTCAGCTCAGAGAAATTACACGTCTGTGCTTTCAGTTTCAGATCAGTCATAAAGCTATCAAAAGTCTCATTTTGCTGCTGTGTCCGAGAACGGAAGATGTACCTCTCATAGGTTTCATTCTTTTTGGGAGAACAATGTGGATCAAACTTCTTTAGCACATCGTCTAATTTTTCTCTGTTCTCCTCTGGATTAAATACAAATGTATTAAATACCTCTATCACCTGTGGGCCTGCAACCGTGAGCAGCAATGCTATTTTCCTTGCATCTGGCTTCCTACCGTACCCGATGGCGGCAATGTAGAGTTCAAATTGTTGTTTAAAAGTCTGCCAATTGTATTCGAGATTTCCTGTGAGTTTCAATCGCTCTGGTGGCTTCAAATTCTCCATGTCACGTTGCACAATATTCAGCAGATCTTACCAATCCTGGTACCATGTTATGTTCATTAATAACTAGTCGTTTTTATTAAGAACAGCTAGCTTTTGCTAGACACTTTATTGAGCACATGTGGACTAGGCACAGTATCTGTAGAGGCCTCCATCTTGACTGCTGCCTTGTGGGTAGCCTAGTGCATCCTGGGTAGCCCACTCTTATATACATACAGCACCACCTGGTGTACCATTCCAGAATGACAGGTTACTGATCATTACAGTGACGTTATGTTAAACTTGTAGAGGACCCTAGTCAGGCTGCACTTAAACTGTGCACAGTTCTGGTCTCCATACTATAAAATGGACAGGAGCACTGGAGAAAGTGCAAAAAAGATTCACCAGAACTGAGAGATTACAGCTATCGGGAAAGGTCAAACAGGTTGGGGATTTTTTCTTCAGAAAAGAGAAAACTGAGAGGAGGCCTGATAGAGGTCTTTAAAATTATGAATGGGTTGGACAGGATAGATGTGGAGAGGATGCTTCCACTTGTGGGAGAATCTAAAACAAGGGGCCATAAATACAAGATAGTTACTAATAAATCCAATAGGCAAATAAGGTTAGAAATTGAATCTCGCTACTACAGGAAGTGGTGAGACAATTAACTTCGATGCTTTCAAAAGGAAACTAGACAAGTACATAAGAGAAAGGGGGATAGAAAGCTATGCTGAAAGGCTGAGCTGAGGTGGATGGAATGGGAGGAGACCCGTGTAGAGTAGAAAAACCAGCACAGGCTAGTTGGGCTGACTGGTCTGTATCTGTGCTGTATATTCTACTGTAATTCTATGTAACACAACCACCTACACTAACAAAATCTGTGCTAATACCTACTTACACTGCAGAAATAGTTTGTGTGTGGTGGTGGGAAGCTACTGATGTTGCAGTAAATTATTTTCTTTAAAAGACATGAAGTTATGTCAAATTCTTGGAATGCAATCATTTCCATATGCAACAGTCATTCTGGTCTTTTTGACTACTGAATTTAATGCAACATTCAGGAAGTTGTGTATTAATTTTAGAATAATCAGAGGAAAATGAGATACAAAAATCTGCAAACAATCATTGGCAGAACCTGCTTTCTGCTCTAAAACATAATGAAGCTTTTAATATACATGATGCCGACAATTAGCCATTTAGTGGCTAATGGCAAAAATATATAAATCATAAAGCAGCTGCAGCCGACCATGATCTGTACTGACAGCAACTTAGATTTATATAACACTTAACGTAGGGGCGAGAAAATATATATAGCAGATAAGGGAACAGACATGGGTTTTGAGAAGCTATTAAAGGTGGAGAGAGATGGAGAGGAGAGGTTGAGGGTTTAAGAAGGGAGTTCCAGAGATTAGGGCTGAATGCTCTGCGACCAATTGTGGGCTGAAGGACAAGAGACTGCACAAAAATTCAGAGTTGGAGAACTGAAAGGCGTGGGAGAGGATGCAGGGCAGAGATAAGATGGACCGAGGGCACAGAGGAATTAAAAGACGAGTATGAGAAATTTAAATTCATTGCATTGGAAGCCAATGTAGATCAGTGAGGATAGCAGTGACCAAAACCAACAGGATTTTTTAAAAGCAAGACCCTGCAGACAGGCAGGCCCTGAAACGAAACTTAAAATGTAGGAATCTGTGGAGACAGACAGCTAAAGCAAACACAGAATATGCATTCATTCGCCTTGAAACAGATCAGGCTAGAATGGGCCTAAATCGAGGCCATTAGGTTTCTGCATATTTAATCGGTAACAGCTCACAGTAGCCATCAAGTCAGGATGGGGACAATCAAGTTTTATCCATGACAAACAACCAGGACATCAAGGCCATTAGACCCGGAGACAACCACTCCAGAAGTCGTTAAAGTAAATGGCTGTAATCATTTTAAACGAGCCCGCCAAAAGTTAGACAAAAGACTGACCTGATTTGGCGCGCAGATAAGGAATGAAGAACCGGGCATAATTGTCGGCCCATCAGTGGCAATCGCTCTCTTATCTCTTGCTTGTGGCCTTGGCCTGCTGCCTGTCGTTCTCGTGCCCTGGCCTCATGGCAGGCTCTCTTCTCGCTCCCCGCGCCGCTCAACACCAAGGATGCCCATTGCACCGGGGCCAAACGCGGGAGGAGAACGGACCTGATTCAAAAGCACACAGGACACACAGGCCACAAACGAGCAGACGAGACAAGATGAAGAATATGGTAAAAGCAGAGAAGGGCAGCGGAAAGACGTGTTGGGGGACAAACACCTAGTTATAAGCTGGCACGTGAAGAAATAAGTTGGCGTTTACATGCATGGACAATAAAACCCCAGAGTCATAGCCAAAGTCGAAGAATAAGCTAGCGTTCAAAGGATGGGTAGAAAAATCAATAATAGCCCAGTCTAAGAATAAACTGGCGTTCGAAGCTTGGATAGAGAAATCATTTAGACAATACCAAGACCGCCAACCGACCTCCAACCGCAGCAATACCGTCGACGACCGCCCAAGGAAGAAGATGACCCATCGCAACTCGACGACAACGTTAGCTGAGGAAAAGGAGGGTGCTTCGCATCAACAACTTCAGCACCGCACCCTGTGACCAAATGGTGACGGGATACTCCAAAGGACAGAAAGAGTGGACCTCAAAACCAACCTAGTTAAAGCAACAGGTTTCGGATTGGTGAGCATGAATTCCTGGCCCCTCATAGCTTAATCTAGTTAGGTATTGTCAGGGTTGGGGAAACACGGGGCCGTGTAGATACGGGGCCGTGCTCTCCGAGCAAGGTAGGTTCTGGACCCAAGTGCAGAAACCAGGCTAGAGGCAGGCATACAATCTTAAGGAACAATACTTTATTCATTACTTAACTAGATTCATACATAACTAGATTCATACAAGAAACACAACAGCATACGTAAGAACTCGAGACAGGAACACCACATCATACATAGAACTCGAGACAAGAACAATATACATAGAACTCAAGACAAGTTACAAAACGGCTAGTCAAGAATAGGAACTCAGGACAGCTTCCATGAGGCAACCTACTTGTCCATACTGAGCTGGGATAAGCTTACCACAAGCGCAACCAGCTTGCCGAGACGAGACTCGAGACAAGCTATCACGAGGGGCTGTCACAGGGGTAACAGGCTTATCAATGAGCTCAAGACAAGCGCCAACATGGCAACACGCGAGTCCAGCCCAGCACCTTATCAAGACTAAGAACAACAAGAACACAGAGTTAGATACATCTTAAATACAGAGCTCGAGATACATCTTAAATACAAAGCTCGAGATACATCTTAAATACAAAGCTCGAGATACATCTTAAATGCAGAGCTCGAGAGAACCATGGCAGCCAGCTAGTCAAAGCCAGGAGCCACAGAGGGAAGGCTAGTCCCCGGTTACCCGGTTAGGACTGAGCAAGGAAGGAAGCAACCACAGAACTTATATACCAAGAAAACCAGATGAAACCCATGAACAGCTAACAGGCCGTTAAGAATTAACACAGGAGGCTAGGAACAATTAACAAAGGGCTAGAACCAAACAAGTGAAGGTGCCATCTAGAGGCTAGAGAAGGAACTGACTGGCACCCTCACAGGACCCCATTCTAGACCTTGCTCTCAGTGGAGCAGGTTGTGCTGCTGCTGCTGCTGTTGCTGCTGTGTGGGAGGTGGTGGTCGCCTTGGCCTGGGAGTGGAGGGGAAGGAGTGACCCCAGGCCACCACTACCAGCAAGCTACAACCAACTTCAACCATCTACCGAGGTGCCTGGAGAGGGAGGAGTAGAGGACAGAGGAGGAGGTCAGCATTACAACTGGAGAGGCCTTCCATCACTGCCTCCCAATTTGGCCTCCAGTCCAGGAGAGGGAGAGAGGAATACCACTCAGCTCCAACTTGGAAGGAGGGGAGGAGCTGCATCCTTTAACATCTGCAGGTGGGTGTCTTTTGTGCATTCCCCTAAAGACTTTGCATTCTAGGCGGGGGGAGGAAAGAAGACGGGCCGGAAAGCCTGGCCTGGGTTGGCTGGAGCCTGCCCAGGTGAAGCTTTTTCCCTTGCATTGAGAAGACCTGGTGTGGGGCTGAGCCTGGGCTTTCTCCAACCTACCCAGGCAAAGACATCTTCTCCCCCTGCCCGAAGACCATCTGCCTAAGACTTTGCTTTTCCATCGGGGAGTGCACCCTGCCGACACCCACCCACCGAATACCACCTTGAGTGAGGACCCTGCCTTTGCAGCCCCCCTCCTTCCCACCCCCCTCTCTCTCTCTCTTTGTCCTCTCCTTGCCTCTCTGAAAAGGCACCTCCCCTTTAAATCTATCTATTGCCAATTAAGCAGAGGGAAGGAAGGCCCCTCTCCCATTAAACTCCATCAAGGGGAGAGGCGGGCCATTAGCTTTAAACTCCCTCAGCTCAGTGGAAGACCTCAAACCTTCACCAAGGCCATTAACACCATAGGGCCTGTGACTTGGGGTGTGTGTGGCTCTTTTAAAAACCACCCCATTATGGCTTCCACATCTACGGCGGTGACGGGGCCAGCAATGACTTATGCGGCAGCGACGGCCAAAGCCACGGCTGCTCCCGCTTCTGCTGCTGCCCCGTCGCCGTTCCGACTCGTTACAAAGAAGCTTGGGGTGAAGAGCTATACCCACCCCAACATGACCATCGAGGCGTGCGTGAAGGCCATGGCTGGGGTCGTCGGCCCTCCAGCCATACTCGCCGCCTCGAAAATGTATGGGAAGGCTGTGTTCTTCCTGGAGTCGGAGCGGGCGGTGGCCCTGGCCATCACCAAGGGGCTCACCGTGGGCGGGACCTTCCTGCTGGTGGACCCTCTGGAGGCCACCGCGCAGAGGGTCGTGTTATCGAACGTGCCGCCCTACATCTCGAGCGAGCACCTCCTCCCCCACTTGCTCCAACTTGGGGAGGTGAGGTCGGGGATCACGCCGATCCCGCTCGGATTCCGGGAAGCCAGCCTTCGCCATGTCTTCTCCTTCCGGCGCCAGGCCTTTGTTCAGCTGGCACGGGAGGGGGAGACTGACGGGGCTTTTTCGGTCCTCCATGAGGGGACCCTTCACTGCGTCTTCTGGACGACGGACGGCGTGCGGTGCCACGCCTGCAAGGAGGTGGGGCATGTACGAAAAAACTGCCCCGCCTCCAAGGCCGCCAGGTCGTCTGGCGTGGCCGAGGCTGGCGCCGCCGCCGCTCCTCCCCCCGGGTCTGGCCGTGCCCCCCCCAAACAAATACTACCGGGGTGCGGTCGTCGTCGGAGGTCGATGCCATCCAGGCCTCCGGCGAGGGGGAGGAAGTGTGTCCGGTCGGGAAGAGGGCGCGGAAAAATAAACACCGTGAGGTGGGCCCCCCCAGGGAGGGCGTGCCCCTGGATATGGAGCCCCTGACACCCGAGCGCGTTGCTGCGTTAATCAGGGAGGGCGAGAGTGGGAGGGGCCTCGTGCCCGAGCCTGTGGCCGCGACCGCCGAGGCGGGAGCGCGAGAACCTGCGGCCGGGCTCGGGCCCAAGGGACCCGACGAACCTGCTCCACCGGAGGGAGCAGGGGAGGCCCCTGCAGAAATGGAGGTCTGCCCCTATCCCTCCACTTTAAAAAGAAGGTGTGACTCCCAGGAGGAGGAGGAGGACCAGGAGGAGGAAGGTCCCTCCGGTCAGGGGGAGTCTTCGCCCGCCGCGGGTACTGCGCCCTACCCCACCGCTGTCACCATCCTGAGCGATCGGTAGGGGTCGCCTGTCCCTGGGGAGGCTGAGGCAGAGGTGTCTGCCCAGCTCATGCCTCCCGGGAATGGGGATGAGACCCTGCCCGTGGGGGGGGTCGGGGAACAACCCGCGGCCGAGATCGATCCCCTTTCGGTGGCGTTACCCCTCGACAAGTCGGGCGGCTTGGAGCCTGGGTCGGGCGAGCTCACGGAAGATGAGCTCGCCCAAAGCGGCCCAGGTGCTGCTCAACCTCGTCGAGGATTTTACAAGAAATACCCCTTCTGCTCGGTCGGAGGCCGGTGGCGCGGTAGCTGAAGGCCCTCTGTCTGTGTCTCTGGCGCCAGGCGACTTGGAGGAGATCGGATTTACATATTCTCCGGTCTCTCCGGTCTCTCCGGTCATTCCGGCGCCTGGGGCGGAGGGGGGCTCCGAACCACCGCCGTCTTCTGGCCCGGTGCCCCTGCAGGAGCCCAGGGAGGAATCCTCCGCCACCGATCCTGGGGGTGGGATCCGGGCGGAGGCGGGGCCGGCCATTGCGGCTGAGCCGTTCACTGCGCTCTGCGTGACGGACGGGTCGGCCGCCGGTGGCGACCCCCCGGAGGAGGACGGGGACTCGGTGGTGGGGGCGGAGGACGACTGGGATTCCATCGCCGATGAGGCGATGGATGACCTCCCGTCCCTCGCCGGGACCCCCCTCTTTCCCATCGAGGAACTCCGGGACTTTGTGGCCACGTGCCAGGGTCGTCACAGGATTCGGGTGGCCCTAGACAGATGGCCGGACCTGGCGCTGCTCGTCAGGTCGGCCCGCACCGCCGTCAAAGCCATGGACGCGGGCGCGGGAGTGAGCCAGCTCGGGCTGCGTCAGCTCCGGTCCTTCCTCACTGGGCTGCTAAGGGAGTGGCGGTTGACTAGCGGCCGCTCTCCCTTCCCCCGTTAGATGTAAGTAGAGGTTGATCTATGCTTCTGAGATGAAGATAACCATAGCCTGCCTCAACATCAACGGCAGCAGGGAAGCTAGCCGCAGATTTAATAACTTTTCGGTCCTTCGGGACGGGAAGTATGCGGTGTGCTTCCTGCAAGAAACCCACACCGTTCCGGGAGACGAGGCCACGTGGCTCCTGGAGTGGCAAGGAGGGGTCAGCATGAGTCACCTCTCCAGTGTTTCCAGTGGGGTGGCTATCTTGCTGGCCCCGCATTTTCAGCCGGAGATCTTGGGGGTCAAGGAGATCGTGCCGGGCCGATTGCTCCAGGTCACTGTTCGCCTGGGGGGCGTGCCGCTCCATCTAGTGAACGTGTACGCCCCTGGGGCCGGTGCGCAGCAAGCGCGCTTCTTTGAAGAAGTGTCCACTCTTCTGGGCTCCATCGACGCGGGCGAGTGCGTCATCCTCGGGGGGGATTTTAATTGTACCCTCGAGGCGAGAGACCGCACGGGCACCCTGCCATGCCCGGCGGCGATGGAGAAGTTGAGGGACCTGGTTGGGTCCCTCGACTTGGTGGACGTCTGGCGAAATCTCCATCCCGAGTCCAGCGCCTTCACTTGCGTGAGGTCTGGGAGAGGAGCGTCCAGAATCGACCGCCTCTACATTTCCCAGGCATACGTCTCCTGCGTTCCGGCGGCTTCCATGCGGCCGGTGCCGTGCACAGACCACCACCTGGTGTGGGCGGAGCTCGTTCCGCTGCGCGCACGGGGGGGGTCCGCGTATTGGCACTTTAATAACCTGCTGCTGGAGGACGCACGGTTCCGGGATTCGTTTAGTCGGTTCTGGGCCGGCTGGAGAAGGAAGCGGGGGGGCTTCCCCTCCTTGAGGCTATGGTGGGATGTGGGCAAGGCTCACATCCATCTCTTCTGTCAGGAGTACGCGAAGGGGTCGACCAAGAGGCGGGAGGCCCGGGTCGGGCAGTTGGAGAAGGAGGTGCTCGACCTGGAGTCCCGTCTCGGTCAAGTCTTCGAGGACCCGGCCCTGCGGATGGTGTACGAAGAGAAGGGCGGCGCGCTGAAGGACCTGCAGCTTGTCGGGTCCCGAGGCGCGTACGTGAGGTCGCGGATCCAGTTCCTGCGGGACCTGGACCGCGGCTCCCCCTTCTTCTACTCGCTGGAAAAAAGACGGGGGGTCCGTAAGCAGCTCTTGGAGCTGCTGGCCGACGACGGATCTCTGGTCTCGGATCCGGAGGGAATCCGCGCGGAGACCCGCGCTTATTACGGGGCTCTGTTCTCTCCGGATCCGTCCAGCGAGGATTCACGCGGAGTTTTGTGGGAGGACCTGCCGAAGGTCGGCCTGGAGGACGCCGAAAAATTGGACGCTCCTCTGAGTCTGGAGGAGCTGACCAGCGCCCTCCGCCAGCTCTCTAGGGGAAAGTCCCCGGGGCTGGACGGGCTGACCGTGGAGTTCCACAGGGCGTTCTGGGACGTCTTGGGGGGCGACTATGCGCGGGTCCTGGGGGAATGTCTGGCGACCGGGGAGATGCCCCTCTCTTGGCGCAGGGCGGTTATTGTCCTGCTGCCTAAGAGGGGTGATCTCCGCCTCCTTAAAAACTGGCGCCCGGTCTCCCTCCTCAGCACGGACTATAAAATCTTTGCCAGGGCTATGTCTGCTCGCCTAGGCGCCGTGCTGGCCCACATGATCCACTCCGACCAGCCCTACACGGTCCCGAGCCGGACCATCCATGATAACATCCATCTGGTCCGGGACCTGGTCCACCATTCCCAGAGGGCTGGTCTGTCGGTCGCCTTCCTTTCCCTGGATCAGGAGAAGGCGTTCGACAGGGTGGATCACGAGTATCTCTTCGGGACTCTGCGCGCATTCGGGTTCGGGACGCATTTTGTCGCCCGGATCCGACTTCTGTATGCTGCCGCGGAGTGTCTGATTAAAGTTAACGGGTCCTTGACGGCGCCCCTTCGCTTCGGGAGGGGGGTGCGTCAGGGATGCCCCATGTCCGGCCAGTTATATGCCGTTTGCGTAGAGCCTTTCCTGCGCCTCTTGCGGAAGAGGTTGACGGGACTCGCTCTGCAGGGGCCAGGCGTGGAGGTGGTCCTCTCGGCTTACGCCGATGACGTGCTCCTCACGGTCACGGATCCTGCTGACTTGCGGAGGATGCGGGAATGCCAGCAGATTTACTCGGACGCATCCTCCGCCAAGATCAACTGGGAGAAATGTTCTGGACTCCTGGTGGGTCAGTGGCGGGTGGACTCCCTGCCGGAGGAGTTCAGGCCCTTCGCCTGGAGCACCACGCACCTCCTCTACTTGGGAGTCTACCTCAGCCCTGCCGAGGACGCCTGGCCGGCGAACTGGCAAGAGTTGGAGGCCAAAGTCACCGCTCGCTTAGGACGCTGGACAGGATTGCTCCGAGTGTTGTCCTACAGGGGTCGAGCAATGGTCATAAACTAACTGGTGGCCGCCATGTTGTGGTACCGGTTCGTCACTTTGATCCCTCCCCCTGCGTTTGTCGCCAAGATACAGAAGAAGCTCGTCGACTTCTTCTGGGACAAAAGGAAGCACTGGGTCTCTGCCACGGTTCTGAGTCTCCCGCTTAGGGAGGGAGGTCAGGCGTTGGTGTGCCTCCGCACCCAGGCTGCGACTTTCCATCTTCAGACGCTGCAGAGATACCCGTACGTCGAGAATCCTCCGAGATGGTGTGCGCTGGCGACGTATTTTTTCCGCCAGCTGCACGGCCTCAATTACGACATGCAGCTCCTGTTTTTGGAAGTGGGCGGCAGGCGTGCCAGCCTGCGGGAGCTGCCTGTCTTCTACCAGGAACTGCTATGGGTTTGGAACTACGTCGCCTCCAGGCGGAGCTCTCCCCCGTCAGGAATGGCGGCTGTCCTCCGGGAGCCGCTGTTCAGGAATCCGCACCGCCACGTCCGCGAGTTCATGTGGCTGGCGGAACGCAGGGCTGTGCCTGGCAGGGTGACTAGAGTCGGGGACCTACTCGATGGTGGAGGAGCGGGCTGGATGGCGCCGGAGGAGTTGGTGCGGCGCATGTCTTGGGACAACGTCCGGCTCGTGGTCGATGCCATCGAGGCGGTGAAAGCGACGCTGCACCCCGGCGCCACGAGGTGTATCGAGGCGGCTCAAGCACGTGGGGCGATCCCGTCCGAGCTTTCCCCCGTTCGGACGGAGTTCCTTATCGGTGCCCTGCCCCGAAACTCCCCTCGGGGATCGGCACCTCACAACTTGAGCCGTCTCGAGGAGATGCCCTCCATACCTTTTCATTCTGCACGGAGGGGTTTCCTGTACAGGCTGCTCCTGCACACCTTCCACTTTGTCATCTTCGCCTGCCGTCCGGACACGCCGTGGCGTGCCGTTTTGCCTTCCGGCGGAGGCGGAGGTCCCCAATGGAGGGCTCTCTATGCGGGAGTCCTCCCTTGTTCTATTGGGGACTTGGCCTGGAGGGTGTTGCACGGAGCAGTCCCGTGCAATATATTGTTAAATAGGTTCACGGACACCCAGGCCGCCTGTTTGTTCTGCGATCTGGAGGAGTCCGTGTTCCACGTTTATGTTCAATGTGTGAGGTTGCAGCCCCTCTTCCATTATTTGAAGGGGCTGCTCCTTCAGTCCCACGCTCTTGATCTACGGTCACCCGGTGCGGAGGGGAGCGGGCAGGCTGGAGGACCTCCTCGTGGGTCTGCTCCTGGGGCTGGCGAAAAAAGCCATTAATTGGTCCAGGCAGCGGGCGGTCGAGGGGGTCATCCAGCCAGATTGCCTCCCTCGCTTCCGCGGCCATGTTCGCGCCCGGGTGGCCCTGGAGATGGAGCACGCGGTGTCCGCCGGCGCGCTCGAGCACTTTCGTGACCGGTGTGCGCCGCGGGGACTGGAGTGCATAATTGGTTTAAACAACCAAATTTTAATTTGATTTGTTAAGCTTTATTTAAAGATTTATTAGAGTTTTAGTTACAGTTTATTTGTTGAATTTATTTTGGTCTTACAAAAAGAGGACCAAACACGTGAAGGTGCCATCTAGAGGCTAGAGAAGGAACTGACTGGCACCCTCACAGGACCCCATTCTAGACCTTGCTCTCAGTGGAGCAGGTTGTGCTGCTGCTGCTGTGTGGGAGGTGGTGGTCGCCTTGGCCTGGGAGTGGAGGGGAAGGAGTGACCCCAGGCCACCACTACCAGCAACCATCTACAACTTACTTCATCTACCGAGGTGCCTGGGGAGAGGAGGAGAGGACAGAGGAGGAGGCCAGCATTACAACTGGAGAGGCCTTCCATCACTGCCTCCCAATTTGGCCTCCGGTCCAGGAGAGGGAGAGAGGGGAGAGGAATACCACGCAGCTCCAACTTGGAAGGAGGGGAGGAGCTGCATCCTTTAACATCTGCAGGTGGGTGTCTTTTGTGCATCCCCCTAAAGACTTTGCATTCTAGGCGGGGGGAGGAAAGAAGACGGGCCGGAAAGCCTGGCCTGGGTTGGCTGGAGCCTGCCCGGGTGAAGCTTTTTCCCTTGCATTGAGAAGACCTGGTGTGGGGCTGAGCCTGGGCTTTCTCCAGCCTACCCAGGCAAAGACATCTTCTCCCCCTGCCCGAAGACCATCTGCCTAAGACTTTGTTTTTCCATCGGGGAGTGCACCCTGCCGACACCCACCCACCGAATACCACCTTGAGTGAGGACCCTGCCTTTGCGGCCCCCCTCCTTCCCACCCCCCCTCTCTCTCTCTCTTTGTCCTCTCTTTGCCTCTCTGAAAAGGCACCTCCCCTTTAAATCTACTAATTGCCACTTGAGCAGAGGGAAGAAAGGCCCCTCTCCCAATTAATTCCATCAGGGGGAGAGGCGGGCCAGCTACTTTACACTCCCTCTGCTCAAGGGAAGACTTTTACCAAGGCCATTAACACCTTCAGGCCTGTGACTTGGGGTGTGTGTAGCTCTTTAAAGAACCACCCCACTATGGCTTCCACATCTGCAGCGGTGACGGGGCCGGCAAGAACATATGCGGCGGTGGCGACCAAAGCCACGGCTACTCCCGCTTCTGCTGCAGCCCCGTCGCCGTTCCGACTCATAACAAAGAAGCTTGGGGTGAAGAGCTATACCCACCCCAACATGACCATCGAGGCGTGCGTGAAGGCCATGGCTGGGGTTGTCGGCCCTCCAGCCATATTCGCTGCCTCGAAAATGTATGGGAAGGCTGTGTTCTTCCTGGAGTCGGAGCGGGCGGTGGCCCTGGCCATCACCAAGGGGCTCACCATGGGCGGGACCTTCCTGCCGGTGGACCCTCTGGAGGCCACCGCGCAGAGGGTCGTGTTATCGAACGTGCCGCCCTACATCTCAAGTGAGCTCCTCCTCCCCCACTTGCTCCAACTTGGGGAGGTGAGGTCGGGGATCACGCCGATCCCGCTCGGATTCCGGGAAGCCAGCCTTCGCCATGTCTTCTCCTTCCGGCGCCAAGCCTTTGTTCAGCTGGCGCGGGAGGGTGAGACTGACGGGGCTTTTTCGGTCCTCCATGAGGGGACCCTTCACCGCGTCTTCTGGACGACGGACGGCGTGCGGTGCCACGCCTGCAAGGACGTGGGGCACATACGAAAAAACTGCCCCGCCTCCAAGGCCGCCAGGTCGTCTGGCGTGGCCGAGGCTGGCGCCGCCGCCGCTCCTCCCCCCGGGTCTGGCCTTGCCCCCCCCTAAACAAATACTACCGGAGTGCGGTCGTCGTCGGAGGTCGATGCCATCCAGGACTCCGGCGAGGGGGAGGAGGTGCATCCGGTCGGGAAGAGGGCGCAGAAAAATAAACACCGTGAGGTGGGCCCCCCCAGGGAGGGCGTGCCCCTGGATATGGAGCCCCTGACACCCGAGCGCGTTACCGCGTTAATCAGGGATGGCGAGAGTGGGAGGGACCTCGTGCCCGAGTATGTGGCCGTGACCGCCGAGGCGGGAGCGCCAGAATCTGCGGCCGGGCTTGGGCCCGAGGGACCCGACGAACCTGCTCCAGCAGAGGGAACAGGGGAGGCCCCTGCAGAAGTGGAGGTCTCCCCCTATCCCTCCACTTTAAAAAGAAGGCGCGACCCCCAGGAGGAGGAGGAGGACCAGGAGGAGGAAGGTCCCTCCGGTCAGGGGGAGTCGTCGCCCGCCGCGGGTATTGCGCCCCACCCCACCGCTGTCACCATCATGAGCGATCGGCAGGGGTCGCCCGTCCCTGGGGAGGCTGAGGCAGAGGTGTCTGCCCAGCTTGTGCCTCCCGGGGATGGGGGCGAGACCCTGCCGTGGGGTGGGTCGCGGAACAACCCGCGGCCGAGATCGATCCCCTTTCGGTGGCGTTACCCCTCGACGAGTCGGGCGGCTTGGAGTCTGGGTCGGGCGAGCTCGCGGAAGATGAGCTCGCCCAAAGCGGCCCGAACATTTCCCAGGTGCTGCTCGACCTCGTCGAGGATTTTACGAGAAATACCCCTTCTGCTGGGTCGGAGGCCGGTGGCACGGTAGTGGAAGGCCCTCCGTCTGTGTCTCTGGCGCCGGGCGACTTGGAGGAGATCGGATTTACATATTCTCCGGTCTCTCCGGTCGTTCCGGCGCCTGGGGCGGAGGGGGGCTCCGAACCGCCGCCGTCATCTGGCCCGGCGCCCCTGCAGGAGCCCAGGGAGGAATCCTCCGCCACCGATCCTGGGGGTGGGATCCGGGCGGAGGCGGGGCCGGCCGTTGCGGCCGAGCCGTTCACTGCGCTCTGCGTGACGGACGGGTCGGCCACCGGTGGCGACCCCCCGGAGGAGGACGGGGACTCGGTGGTGGGGGCGGAGGACGACTGGGATTCCATCGCCGATGAGGCAATGGATGACCTCCCGTCCCTCGCCGGGACCCCCCTCTTTCCCATCGAGGAACTCCGGGACTTTGTGGCCACGTGCCAGGGTCGTCACAGGATTCGGGTTGCCCTTGACAGATGGCCGGACATGGCGCTGCTCGTCGGGTCGGCCCGCACCGCCGTCAAAGCCATGGACGCGGGCGTGGGAGTGAGCCCGCTCGGGCTGCGTTAGCTCCGCTCCTTCCTCACTGGGCTGCTAAGGGAGTGGCGGTTGACTAGCGGCTGCTCTCCCTTCCCCCGTTAGATTTCAGTAGAGGTTGATCTATGCTTCTGAGATGAAGATAACCATAGCCAGCCTCAACATCAACGGCAGCAGGGAAGCTAGCCGCAGATTTAATAACTTTTCGGTCCTTCGGGACGGGAAGTATGCGGTGTGCTTCCTGCAAGAAACCCACACCGTTCCGGGAGACGAGGCCACGTGGCTCCTGGAGTGGCAAGGAGGGGTCAGCATGAGTCACCTCTCCAGTGTTTCCAGTGGGGTGGCTACTTTGCTGGCCCCGCATTTTCAGCCGGAGATCTTGGGGGTCAAGGAGCTCATGCCGGGCCGCTTGCTCCAGGTCACTGTTCGCCTGGGGGGCGTGCCGCTCCATCTAGTGAACGTGTACGCCCCTGGGGCCGGTGCGCAGCAAGCGCGCTTCTTTGAAGAAGTGTCCACTCTTCTGGGCTCCATCGACGCGGGCGAGTGCGTCATCCTCGGGGGGGATTTTAATTGTACCCTCGAGGCGAGGGACCGCACGGGCACCCTGCCATGCCCGGCGGTGATGGAGAAGTTGAGGGACCTGGTCGGGTCCCTCGGCTTGGTGGACGTCTGGCGAAATCTCCATCCCGAGTCCAGCGCCTTCACTTGCGTGAGGTCTGGGAGAGGAGCGTCCAGAATCGACCGCCTCTACATTTCCCGGGCATACGTCTCCTGCGTTCCGGCGGCTTCCATGCGGCCGATGCCGTGCACGGACCACCACCTGGTGTGGGCGGAGCTCGTTCCGCTGCGCACATGGGGGGGGTCCGTGTATTGGCACTTTAACAACCTGCTGCTGGAGGATGCATGGTTCCGGGATTCGTTTAGTCGGTTCTGGGCCGGCTGGAGAAGGAAGCGGGGGGGCTTCCCCTCCTTGAGGCTATGGTGGGATGTGGGCAAGGCTCACATCCATCTCTTCTGTCAGGAGTACGCAAAGGGGTCGACCAAGAGGCGGGAGGCCCGGGTCGGGCAGTTGGAGAAGGAGGTGCTCGACCTGGAGTCCCGTCTCGGTCAAGTCTTCGAGGACCCGGCCCTGCGGATGGTGTACGAAGAGAAGGGCGGCGCGCTGAAGGACTTGCAGCTTGTCGGGTCCCGAGGCGCGTACGTGAGGTCGCGGATCCAGTTCCTGCGGGACCTGGACCGCGGCTCCCCCTTCTTCTACTCGCTGGAAAAAAGACGGGGGGTCCGTAAGCAGCTCTTGGAGCTGCTGGCCGACGACGGATCTCTGGTCTCGGATCCGGAGGGAGTCCGCGCGGAGACCCGCGCCTATTACGGGGCTCTGTTCTCTCCGGATCCGTCCAGCGAGGATGCGCGTGGAGTTTTGTGGGAGGACCTGCCGAAGGTCGGCCTGGAGGACGCCGAAAAATTGGACGCTCCTCTGAGTCTGGAGGAGCTGACCGGCGCCCTCCGCCTGCTCTCTAGGGGAAAGTCCCCGGGGCTGGACGGGCTGACCGTGGAGTTCCACAGGGCGTTCTGGGACGTCTTGGGGGGTGACTACGCGCGGGTCCTGGGGAAAGTCTGGCGACCGGGGAGATGCCCCTCTCTTGGCGCAGGGCGGTTATTGTTCTGCTGCCTAAGAGGGGTGATCTCCGCCTCCTTAAAAACTGGCGCCCGGTCTCCCTCCTCAGCACGGACTATAAAATCTTTGCCAGGGCTATGTCTGCTCGCCTAGGCGCCGTGCTGGCCCACATGATCCACCCCGACCAGCCCGACACGGTCCCGGGCCGGACCATCCATGATAACATCCATCTGGTCCTGGACCTGGTCCACCATTCCCAGAGGGCTGGTCTGTCGGTCGCCTTCCTTTCCCTGGATCAGGAGAAGGCGTTCGACAGGGTGGATCACGAGTATCTCTTCGGGACTCTGCGCGCATTCGGGTTCGGGACGTATTTTGTCACCCGGATCCGACTTCTGTACGCTGCCGCGGAGTGTCTGATTAAAGTTAACGGGTCCTTGACGGCGCCCCTTCGCTTCGGGAGGGGGGTGCGTCAGGGATGCCCCATGTCCGGCCAGTTATATGCCATTTGCGTAGAGCCTTTCCTGCGCCTCTTGCGGAAGAGGTTCACGGGACTGGCTCTGCAAGGGCCAGGCGTGGAGGTGGTCCTCTCGGCTTACGCCGATGACGTGCTCCTCACGGTCACGGATCCCGCTGACTTGCGGAGGATGCGGGAATGCCAGCAGATTTACTCGGACGCATCCTCCGCCAAGATCAACTGGGAGAAATGTTCTGGACTCCTGGTGGGTCAGTGGCGGGTGGACTCCCTGCCGGAGGAGTTCAGGCCCTTCGCCTGGAGCACCACGCACCTCCTCTACTTGGGAGTCTACCTCAGCCCTGCCGAGGACGCCTGGCCGGCAAACTGGCAAGAGTTGGAGGCCAAAGTCACCGCTCGCTTAGGACGCTGGACAGGATTGCTCCGAGTGTTGTCCTACAGGGGTCGAGCGATGGTCATAAACCAACTGGTGGCCGCCATGTTGTGGTACCGGTTCGTCACTTTGATCCCTCCCCCTGCGTTTGTCGCCAAGATACAGAAGAAGCTCGTCGACTTCTTCTGGGACAAAAGGAAGCACTGGGTCTCTGCCGCGGTTCTGAGTCTCCCGCTTAGGGAGGGCGGTCAGGCGTTGGTGTGCCTCCGCACCCAGGCTGCGACTTTCCGTCTTCAGACGCTGCAGAGATACCTGTACGTCGAGAATCCTCCGAGATGGTGTGCGCTGGCGACTTATTTTTTCCGCCAGCTGCACGGCCTCAATTACGACATGCAGCTCCTGTTTTTGGAAGTGGGCGGCAGGCGTGCCAGCCTGCGGGAGCTGCCTGTCTTCTACCAGGAACTGCTATGGGTTTGGAACTACGTCGCCTCCAGGCGGAGCTCTCCCCCGTCAGCAATGGCGGCTGTCCTCCGGGAGCCGCTGTTCAGGAATCCGCACCTCCACGTCCGCGAGTTCGGGTGGCTGGCGGAACGCAGGGCTGTGCCTGGCAGGGTGACTAAAGTCGGGGACCTACTCGATGGCGGAGGAGCGGGCTGGATGGCGCCGGAGGAGTTGGCGCGGCGCATGTCTTGGGACAACGTCCGGCTCGCGGTCGATGCCATCGAGGCGGTGAAAGCGACACTGCACCCCGGCGCCACGAGGTGTATCGAGGCGGCTCAAGCGCGTGGGGCGATCCCGTCCGAGCTTTCCCCCGTTCGGACGGAATTCCTTATCGGCGCCCTGCCCCGAAACTCCCCTCGGGGATCGGCGCCTCACAACTTGAGCCGTCTCAAGGAGATGCCCTCTGTGCCTTTTCATTCCGCACGGAGGGGTTTCCTGTATGGGCTGCTCCTGCACACCTTCCACTTTGTCATCTTCGCCTGCCGCCCGGACACGCCGTGGCGTGCCGTTTTGCCTTCCGGCGGAGGCGGAGGTCCCCAATGGAGGGCTCTCTATGCGGGAGTCCTCCCTTGTTCTATTGGGGACTTGGCCTGGAGGGTTTTGCAAGGAGCAGTCCCGTGCAATATATTGTTAAATAGATTTACGGACACCCAGACCGCCTGTTTGTTCTGCAGCCTGGAGGAGTCCGTTTTCCACGTTTATGTTCAATGTGTGAGGTTGCAGCCCCTCTTCCATTATTTGAAGGGGCTGCTCCTTGATTTTTGGTTGCACTTCAGGCCCACGCTCTTGATCTACGGTCACCCGGTGCGGAGGGGAGCGGGCAGGCTGGAGGACCTCCTCGTGGGTCTGCTCCTGGGCCTGGCAAAAACAGCCATTAATTGGTCCAGGCAGCGGGCGGTCGAGGGGGTCATCCAGCCAGATTGCCTCCCTCGCTTCCGCGGCCATGTTCGCGCCCGGGTGGCCCTGGAGATGGAGCACGCGGTGTCCGCCGGCGCGCTCGAGCACTTCCGTGAACGGTGGGCGCCGCGGGGACTGGAGTGCATAATTGGTTTAAACGACAAAATTTTAATTTGATTTGTTAAGCTTTATTTAAAGATTTATTAGAGTTTTAGTTACAGTTTATTTGTTCAATTTATTTTTTTGTCCTACAAAAAGAGGACCAAACAAGTGAAGGTGCATCTAGAGGCTACAGAAGGAACTGACTGGCACCCTCACAGGTATAGGGGGTGGGATAAGGATAAGGGGATTGTTAATGTAGTTGTTTTCCCTCGATGTGCCGGGTGTTCCCCATTCCCATATAAGTGTAACTGTTTATGCTTGTATTCATACCAGTAAGTCTCATAAGATTGTGTTTTATGCTGCTTTAATAAAATTTTGGTTTTCTTGCACCAAACCACTTGTCTACTCGATTTTCTGTATCGCCGCCTGTACCTAAGTCTGGTGTCTAGAACCCAGGGATGTGGGAGCGATTCGAACTGCTCAAAGACAGTCAGAGGTGAAGCTGACTGGGCGCACGCCACCCCCTACATCCTCCATCACCATCGCTGGGTATGTCCTGTCCCACCGGCAGAGGTGGCGGCACAGTGGTACACAGTTGGGAAGGAGTGGCCCTGGGAGTCCTCAACATTGACTCCGGACCCCATGGCTTCAGTTCAAGCACGGGCAAGGAAACCTCCTGCTGATTATCACCTACCGCCCTCCCTCAGCTGATGAATCAGTATTCCTCCATGTTGAACACCGCTTGGAAGAAGCACTGAGGGTAGCAAGGGCATAGAATGTACTCTGGGTGGGGGACTTCAATGTCCACCAAGAGTGGCTCAGTAACACCACTACTGGCTGAATCCTGAAGGACAAAGCTGCCAGACTAGGACTGAAGCAGGTGGTGAGAGAACCAACATGAGAGAAAAAGAACATGCCAGGAGCAGCACCAGGTGTACATAAAAATGAGGTGCCAACCTGGGGAAGCTGCAACACAGGACTACATGCTTGCTAAACAGCAGAAGCAGCTTGCTATGGACAGAGCTAAGCGATCCCTCAATCAACAGATCCGATCAAAGCTCTGCAGTCCTGCCACATCCAGTGGTGAATGGTGGTGGGCCATTAAACAACTAATGGGAAGAGGAGGCTCCATGAATGTCCCCATCCTCAATGATGACTGAGCCCAGCACGCGAGTGCAAAAGACAAGGCTGAAGTGTTTGCAACCATCTTCAGCCAGAAGTGCCGAGTGGATGATACATATCGGCCTCCTCCGGACATCCCCACCATCATAGAAGCCACTCTTCAGCCAATTTGATTCACTCCACATGATATCAAGGAATGGCTGAGTGCATTGGATACAGCAAAGGCTATGTGCCCTGACAATAGCCCAGCTATCATGCTGAAGACTTGTGCTCCAGAACTAGCCGTGCTTCTAGCCAAGCTGTTCCAGTACAGCTACAACACTGGCATCTACCCGACAATGTGGAAAACTGCCCAGGTATGTCCTGTTCACAAAAAGCAGGACAAATCCAATCCAGCCAATTACTGCCCCATCAGTCTACTCTCAATCATCAAAGTGATGGAAGGTGTCGTCGACAGTGCTATCAAGCAGCACTTACTCACCAATAACCTGCTCACTGATGCTCAGTTTGGGTTCCGCCAGGACCACTTGGCTCCAGACCAGACCTCATTACAGCCATTTGTCTAAACATGGATAAAAGAGCTGAATTCCAGAGGTGAGAGTGACTGCCCTTGACATCAAGTCAGCATTTGACAGAGTGTGGCATCAATGAGCCCTAGTAAAATTGAAATCAATGGGAATCAGGAGGAAAACTTTCCACTGGCTAAAGTCATACCTAGCACAAAGGAAGATGGTTGTCGTGGTTGGAGGTCAATAATCTCATCATAAGGTCAGAAGTGGGGATGTTTGCTGATGATTGCACAGTGTTCAGTGCCATTCGCAACTCCTCAGATAATGAAGCAGTCCATGCCGAATGCAGCAAGACCTGGATGACATTCAGGAATGGGCTGTTAAGTGGCAGGTAACATTTGCACCACACAAGCGTCAGGCAACGACCATCTCTAACAAGAGTCTAACCAGCGTCCCTTGACATTCAACGACATTACCATCACCAAATCCCACATCAACAACATCCTGGGGGTCATCATTGACCAGAAACTTAACTGGACCAGCCACATAAATACTGCGGCGAGTGTCTCACCTCCCAACTCCCCAAAGCCTTTCCACCATCTACAAGGCACAAGTCAGGAGTGTGATAGAATACTCTCCATTTGCCTGGATGAGTGCAGCTCCAACAACACTCAAGAAGCTCGACACCATCCAGGACAAAGCAGCCTGCTTGATTGGTACCCCATCCACTGCCATAAACATTCACTCCCTGCACCACTGGCACACCGTGGCTGAAGTGTGTACCATCTACAAGATGCACTGCAGCAGCTCGCCAAGACTTCTTTGGCAGCACCTCCCAAACCCGCGGCCACCTTGAAGAACAAGGGCAACAGGTGCATGGAAACACCATCACCTGCAATTTCCCCTCCAAGTCACACACCATCCTGACTTGGAAGTATATCGCCGATCATTCATCGTCGCTGGGTCAAAATTCTGGAACTTCCTCCCTAACAGCACTATGGGAGTACCTCCCTAACACCACAAAGACTGCAGCGGTTCAAGGCGGCGGCTCACTACCACCTTCTCAAGGGCAGTTAGGGATGAGCAATAAATGCTGGCTTTGCTAGCGACGCCCACATCCCAGGAACGAAATTTTAAAAAACTAGGCAGTCTTCATAATGGAACATATGAAGCTCAGAAAACGTTTTGCACAATTTAGTTCAGTCTGACCAAGTGCGAGGTGAAGTAGAATGGGAGAAGGCTTGGGCGGAGCATAAACACCAGCATAGACCAGTTGGGCCAAATGGCCTGTTTCTGTGCTGTAAATTCTATGCAAGTGTCTGGGGAGAAGGGTGGAGTTAGTTCAAGGAAGAGAGTTTTGGCGGTGTGGGATTCGGCGATGGTTCAATTGCAGGCAGTTGCGAATTGTCCATGATGATGTTGAACAGGAAGTTTGACAGCATGGATAAGGTCAAGAAAAATGGCAGAGAGATAGAGCTGAGGGGTCATCAGCGTACCAACCTCATGCCCGTTGATGATGCCATGTGGGGGCATCGTGTAAATGAGAAAAGGGGAGAACCAAGTGTAGTTCCTTAGAGAACTTGAGGTGGTAGTGCGTGATAGGAAAAAGCCATTAGAGATGTACTGTCTGTGTTTGGACAAGTAGGAAAACATGCGAGGGGAAAAAGCAATGGTTGGCCATATCAATCAAACACTAGAAAAGTTGAGGAGGGCAAGAAGGGATGCAACACAGTTACAAACCTACAGGATGTCATTCATGTTTCTGGCCATGGCAGTCTCAGCAAAGAAATTTCATAATGGTGTACGTTGTATATTGTCTGCACATAATCAAATCTTAAAGTCTGGAAGATTGCTAAGGACTTAACAGATAATAGATGTATTTTTAATATATTGAGTGTTTCCGTAAGCTTTAATGATCAAATGGTCAAAATTCACATGTCAAATAGCTGTTGATATACAGCTCACTTTAAAGGGGTATTATTGACAGAATGCTGTCTAAGAAGAAAAGAAATACTTGCATTTATATAGCGCCTTTCATGACCACCGGATGTCTCAAAGTGCTTTACAGCCAATGAAGTACTTTTGGATTGTAGTCACCGTTGTAATGTGGGAAACGTGGCAGCTAATTTGCACACACAGCAAAGTTCCACAAACAGCAATGTGATAATGACCAGATAATTTGTTCTTATGTTGATTGAGGGATAAATATTGGCCAGGACACTGGGGATAACTCCCCTGCTCTTCTTCGAAATAGTGCCATGGGATCTTTTACGTCCACCTGAGAGAGCAGACAGGACCTCGGTTTAGCGTCTCATCCGAAAGACAACAATATTTATAGGCTAATCAATAAACTCACTATTAGTTTAATAAAACAAGTGAAGAGTGGCCTGGACAATTTCTACAGGAAAACTACCACCTCCATAAATAGAAAAAAACTACATTGCACAAATAATGGAACAATGTTCCAAAATCAAACATAGTTGTTTTTCCAGGAGTTGGAGTATAAAGCACAAACAAAGATGACAAAGGAATCCAGTACTCAAATGGTCAAGAGTAAAACTGTTACCGACTGAATAGTTCATCACAGGCCTGATTGGCTTATATTGGGTTTTGCCTGTGCTACAGTACAAATGCACACAGTAAGATTGCTCCTCACTTAATCCTAACATTACTGGCTGTCGAATACTGGGAAACACATGCAGCCTTATCAAATGTTGATTTTAATATATTACTGCACACACATATCGGCAGAACATTCTTCAATAAAATCAACTGGTCTCATCAGCTGATTCCACATTATAATCTTGTTCTTGCATCGTAATCTTGTAAAAGGCTCCCTTATCCTATCACGAGACAACTCTGCACAGCAAATCTAGCAGCTACACAATGATGAATGATAAGGGAACACTTTGCTAGTAACATAACTGACATTGGGACTAATGAGATGGTGCCCCAAATAAGGGCAGCCAAAGTGGGATGGGAGCCAGTGAACAAAGTTCATTCGGCCTCCAATTTCTATACAGATTCAAAGGTCACCCCATAATGGAGCTGGAGTGCCTGCACAGTGGTCTAACAGTGTCCATTATAGGAGATCTCATTATAAACAGAAACCCTAGCAGTCCTGCTCAATGCCTACTGCTCCTCTCTGCACAGGCCAGAAAATCACCAAGCACACAGAAGATAGCCAGCAACCCTTCATTTGTTTCCAGTGCATAACATTCTGGTCTTGGCCCTGGCCCTCCCAAGCAATGCTTCTGGAATACCACAAAGTTATTTAAATGAATTGGCCTTGTGTTATCCAGCTCGGTCAGCTCATTTGTGCACAAGCATGCATGGCATTGCATTGAACCATAATATCTATAAAGCTCTATAAAGTTGAGCACAAAGCTAGGCTGACACTCCAGTGTAGTGCTGAGGGAGTGCTGCACTGTCGGAGGTGCCGTCTTTTGGATGAGATGTTAAACCGAGGCCCTGTCTACTCTCACAGGTGGACATAAAAAATCCTATTTCGAAGAAGAGCAGGGGAGTCATCCCCGGTGTTCTGGCTGTTGAGTCTGTATGTCCCAGTTATGTTTAGGATCAATCACTGGACACAGACAACAAGAATAACTTTTAACAGGTCTTTACTATTCGAAGGTCAGGGCTGAACTGCCCAGCAAATCCTTGCACAACACTTATATACCGGTGTGGTCACCACCGGTATTACAGTATTACAGTATACAGCAGCCAAGAGAAAGTAGTACATCTCTTAAGGTAGTTCTCTTAAGGTAGAACAGGTTACATACACCACAATCCTCCCTTTTTAGCTTAACAGTTATATCCCCATTTAACATAACATAATAACATATATATATATATACAACTTCATGCAAAACAGTTCAAAGATTCAGTCTCTGAGGAGGCCTCCTGATTCGAGTTGGATAACGCCTTTCAGGGGTCTCTGATTCTCGTTGCTGGGGTGACTCATCTGGTTGGCCTCTTATGGATTGGACATCATCATCAGGTACATTCACTTCTGAGATAGATGCTTCAGGTTCACTAACTTCTTTCACGGTTGTCTCTGCCGTAACCATGGGTTCGACCCTTGTTCTCGATTCTACCAGTTGGTCAGCATGACGCCGTATTACATTTTCCCCAATATCTACCGTGTACATCAGGGGTCCTTGTCTGGCCCGAATTGTTCCAGATTGCCATTTCTCGTTTTTATAGTCCCGGGCTAACACCGGTTGTCCTATTTCGAAGCTCCGAGTGGTCTTGTTATTTATATGCTGGAACTGTTTGTTTTCAACTTCCCTCCGCACATTTGGTTTTAACAAGTCCAACCTGGACCGCAACCTCCTGTTATAGAACATCATGGCAGGACTTTGGTTTGTCACTGCATGAGTGGCGTTTCGATATGCCAGTAGGAATTTGTCCACCTAGTGTTGTAGTGGAATCTGATCTTCGCTCATGGCCTTTATTGCTTTTTTAAACGTTTGTACAAATCTCTCGGCCAACCCGTTTGTAGCCGGATGATATGGGGCAGAGGTATAATGTTTCACCCCATTCTTCTTCATGAATTTCTGGAATTCATCTGAGACGAACTGCGGTCCGTTGTCTGAACATATTTGTTCTGGCAATCCATTTCTCGCAAATATCGTTCTTAACACCGCGATCGTCTTTTCCGAGGTAGTGGTAGTCATCTTAATCACTTCTGGCCATTTAGAATGTGCGTCCACCGCAATTAAAAACATGGAGTCCATGAAAGGACCAGCAAAGTCAATATGTACACGTTGCCATGGGGTTGAAGGCCATTCCCATGGATGCAGCGGTGCAATTGGAGGTGCATTTTGCACTTTTTGGCACCCTGAGCAGCTTTTCGTCAGCTCCTCTATCTGTTGGTCGATACCCGGCCACCACACGTAAGCCCTAGCAAGGCTTTTCATCTTGACTCCCCCCAGATGACCTTCATGCAGTTCCTTTAGAACTCTCTCTCTTAACTTAGGAGGAATAATCACCCTTGTTCCATACATCAATGTTCCTTGACAGACGGACAGCTGTTCTCGTCTTGCTGAGAATGCCGGTAACAGTGGATCACCATGTGCTGGCCATCCCTTCACTGTCACTTCGTAGACCCGGGACAGTGTCGGGTCGTTCCTGGTTTCTCTTTCAATACTTGCATTGGTGACTGGTAAACATTCGATGATGGTCGAGTGAAATAACTCCACAGGATCAACCGTCGGTGCCTCCTCCTCTGTAGGTAGTGGCAGGCGCAACAGCCCATCAGCATTACCATGCTGCTTTGTACCTTTGAATTCTATCTGATATTGATGTGCCCCTAGGAAAAGGGACCATCTCTGGAGTCTCTGTGCTGTCATCACCGAAACACCCTTCTTAGGGTTAAAAATGGATACCAACGGCTGGTGGTCTGTCAGAAGCGTAAACTTTTGGCCCTGCAGGTAATGATTAAACTTCTTTACTCCCCACACAAGGCTGAGAGCCTCCCTATCTATCTGAGCATAGTTGCGCTCAGCGGAGGTCAATGATCTGGATGCGAACGCAACTGGCCTCTCCTGGCCATTTGGCAACTTGTGTGAGAGTACTGCCCCAATACCATATGGAGAAGCATCACAAGCCAAACGAATAGGCAGCGTTGGGTTGAAGTGAGCCAACACTTCCTCTGAGGTGATCAATGCCTTGCTTTCGCGAAAGGCCCTCTTACAGTCCTCGCTCCACTTCCATGGTACTCCCTTCTGCAAAAGAGCGTTCAGCGGGTGCAGTACCATGGATAAATTTGGCAGAAACTTATGGTAATAGTTAATCAACCCTAGAAACGACCTCAATTGGGATACATTATCCGGAGCGGGAGCCTTCACAACAGCTTCGATCTTGTCAGGAGACTTATGAAGCCCCTCCTGGTCAATGACATGACCACAGTACGAGATCCGCTTCTGAAAGAATTCACATTTCTGGCGATTAACTCGAAGACCATATTCTTTCAATCTGGTGAGCACCAGTTCCAAGTTTGCAAGGTGTTCCTCATCATCATCTCCTGTAATCAGAATATCGTCCAGGTAACATTGTGTACCTGGAATTCCCTGTAATACCTGCTCCATGGCCCTCTGCCAAATTGCTGGAGCCAATGCCACTCCAAAAACCAGTCTATTATACCGGTACAAGCCTCTATGCGTGTTGATCGTGAGATACTGGCGTGACTCTTCCTCAACTTCCATCTGTAAGTATGCCTGCGCCAGGTCTATCTTGGTGAAGTGTTTCCCGCCAGACAACGAAGCGAAGATATCCTCAATCCGTGGAAGCAGATACTGCACCATGTGAAGCACCGGATTAACAGTGATCTTGAAATCTCCACAGATGCGAACCTTCCCCGGTTCCCCCGGCTTGTTGCTCGATGAACGCTTCATGACTGGGACAATGGGCGTGGCCCACTCACTCCAGTCTACCTTAGACAGTACTCCTGAACGTTCTAGCCCTTCCAGCTCAGCTTCCACAGCAGGTCGTATTGCATAAGGTACCGGTCTGGCTTTGAAAAATTTCGGGTTTGCATGTTCTTCAACCTTGATGTTTGCCGTAATTCCTCTCAGTGTTCCCAGTCCCTGTTGGAACACCTCTTTAGCATCGTCCAATATTCTGGACAATCGTTTAGGTTTGACATCTTTTGTACCGGAATCTACCGTTAGTGCTTTTAAGGAATGCCAGTCCATATTTATTTTCCTAATCCACTCCCGTCCCAGTAGTGGTGGACCTCCCTCAGGTAGCACATATAAGTCCATTCCTCGGCTTTCTTTGCCCTTGTGGACCACCTTTACCTCTATCTTCCCGATGGGGTATACTCTTTGCCCCGTGTATGTTTTCAATACAATCTCCGTATCCCGTAGGGGAATATGTGGGAATAACCTTTTGTAATCTTTCTTATTCATGACCGTCAATGCCGATCCAGTGTCCAATTCCATCTTCACTTGGACTCCTGCTATCTGAAGTGTGACCCAAATTGTTTGGAGGTCTGCTTCCTTACCAACATTGTGTCCTCTTAGACTACCCAGTTCATTACTGCTGGAGTCTGAATCTGACTTCTGTTCGTTCGAACTGTTCTCTGTCACCTTGTGTACCTTTTTGTACTTTTCCTGCGGTGACTTTTTGTTGCTGGTCTTCTTTCCTGACCGGCATACTTTAGCTATGTGACCAAGCCTGCCACATTTTCTGCATTCCTGATTTTTGAACCAGCACTGGTTCTGATCGTGCGTTGTCTTTCCACAACGATAACATTTTACTGTACTCAAGACCATTTGATTGGTGCAGAGTTCCGGTGACCGTAGCTGCATTTCCGCAGTGCCTCTCGCTGCGGCTTCTTGCGATGCTGCAATAGTGACAGCTTTATCCAGCGTAAGATCATTCTCTTCAAGCAGTCACTTTTGTGTTCCTTCTTTTAACAATCCACACACAAATTTATCTCTCAGCGCATCTGCTAGCCCTGTTCCAAACTGACAGTACTTTGATAGCTTACATAGTTCAATTAAAAATTCAGCGTTGCTTTCGTCTTTCAACTGCGTTCTTCTGTAAAATTTAAATCGTTCCGCTATCATCAGCGGCGTGGGGTTTAAATGATTTTTCAGGACAATAACAATATTCGCGAAGGTCTGATCCGCCGGTTTATTTGGTGATAGAAGGTGCTTCAATAGCCCGTATGTCTTCGCCCCCATTGAGCTTAATAAGGTTAATGCTTTCTCATCATCTGGTACCTTATTTGCTTTACAATAAACTTCCATGCGTTCTACATACGTGGTCCAATCTTCGATATCACTATCAAAGGTATTAATGCTCCCATGTTTAGGCATCCTTGCAAGTTTTTAAATTTTTCTTTTTTTCTCAAAATGGCGGCTTCCCGCGCTTGTCTTCTTCCCCCGCCTACTAAAATGGCGGCTTCCCGCGCTTGGCGGTCTTTCCCGCGCTCGTCTTCTTCCCCCGCTGACTACAATGGCAGATTCCCGCGTTTGCCTTCTTCCCCCGCTGGCTGCAATGGCGATTGCCTTGCTGCTGCCGTTCTCGCCTCCCCAGCGGTTCTCACTCCCCGACGCTGCTTTGCCTCACAGCCCCGCTTGCAGCCCGGTCCTTTACACCGGCTGCGTTTGAATTCTCCGCGGCTCTCGTGCCTTAAGCTTCTCAACTCCCCGACGCTGCTTTGCCTCGCAGCCCCGCTTGCAGCCCGGTCCTGTACACCAGCTGCGTTTGAGTTCTCCGCGGCTCTCGAGCCTTAAGCTGCCCCAGTCGCTGCGCCTCTCGGCCTCGATTGCAGCCCGGCCCTTTCAACCGGCCGTGGTCGAGCTCTCCGCCCTTATTCCTCCGTTTTCCCTCCCCTACTCCACAGTCAACGCGGCCGACTTTCTGCTCGTGTCGCTGATTGGCTTACCCACCACCGTGGTAGAAGGGATGATCACCGCCTGTCGCTGATGGAGGGCTTCGTGGTCAGAATTCTTTTTCTTTTTAACCCGGGTTCTCGATGCCTCCCGTGCGATGGTGCTCAGCAGGATGATGAGGGCGGGTGCCTCTTCTCGACGCCCGTTTTGAGGACGAAGCTGCCTTGGATGTAAATTTGTCACAGGGTAAGATCGGACTCGTCGCCACTGTTGAGTCTGTATGTCCCAGTTATGTTTAGGATCAATCACTGGACACAGACAACAAGAATAACTTTTAACAGGTCTTTACTATTTGAAGGTCAGGGCTGAACTGCCCAGCAAATCCTTGCACAACACTTATATACCGGTGTGGTCACCACCGGTATTACAGTATTACAGTATACAGCAGCCAAGAGAAAGTAGTACATCTCTTAAGGTAGTTCTCTTAAGGTAGAACAGGTTACATACACCACACTGGCCAGTATTTATTCCTCAATCAGTTGGAGGGTGAGAGAGTTGGATCTCAAACCAGCGTACTAAGCTTAAATAAAGGAGACTATGAAGGTATGAGAGCAGAGTTAACTAAAGTAGTCTGGGAAAATAGATTAAAGTGCAAGACGGTACAGGAGCAGTGGTGTACATTCAAGGAGATATTTCACAACTTTCAAGAAAAATATATTCCACTGAGGAAAAAGGGGCGTAAAAGAAAAGACAGCCATCCGTGGCTAAGTAAAGTAATGAAGGATAGTATCCGACTGAAAACAAGGGCATATAAAGTAGCCAAATCTAGTGCGAGGATAGAAGATTGGGAAGCATTTAAAAGCCAGCAAAGAATAACTAAAAGATTAATTAAGAAAGGGAAGATAGATTATGAAAGTAAACTAGCAAAAAATATAAAAACAGATAGCAAGAGTTTCTAGTTATATAAAAAGAAAAAGGGTGGCTAAAGTGAATGTTGGTCCCTTAGAGGACGAGACCGGGAAATTAGTAGTAGGGAACATGGAGATGGCAAATACGCTGAACAAATATTTTGTATCAGTCTTTACAGTAGAGGACACTAAAAATATCCCAACACTGGACAAACAGGGGGCTATAGGGGGGTGGGGGGGAGGAGCTAAACACGATTAAAATCACTAAGGAGGTGGTACTCGGTAAGATAATGGGACTTAAGGCGGATAAATCCCCTGGACCTGATGGCTTACATCCTAGGGTCTTGAGGGAAGTAGCGGTAGGGATTGTGGATGCATTGGTGGTAATTTTCCAAAATTCCCTGGATTCAGGAAAGGTCCCAGCAGATTGGAAAACTGCTAATGTAGCGCCCTTATTTAAAAAGGGAGGTAGACAAAAGGCTGGAAACTATAGACCCGTTAGCCTAACATCTGTGGTTGGTAAAATGTTGGAGTCCATTATTAAGGAAGCAGTAACAGGACATTTGGATAAGCATAATTTAATCGGACAGAGTCAGCATGGTTTTATGAAGGGGAAGTCATGTTTGACAAATTTGCTCGAATTCTTTGAGGACATAAGAAACAGGGTGGATAAAGGGTGTAGTGGCGCTTCTTAGTTTCCAAACAGGCAGCCACTGAGCTGTGGGGCTGTTAACAACGAGTAGACGCGTGTCGAAATAAAACGTTCCCAAACGTAGCTTTGTCTTTTAAACTGTTTACTATAACACTTCACAAACGGAATTACAAAGCAAACACGTATAAACGAACACGGTCAAAAACTGTATTGCTCCAAACCTCACAACTTCTGCCTCCTTCAGCCACGTGGAGTTTAAACTGTAAAATGGCTGCATACCATGTGTGGCTTAGGGACTGTACCATTGTGGCAAGAATGAAGGGGGTGTCTCGGACTATACTACTGGAGCAAGAAAATAGGGGGTTTCTTAATACAATAAGTCAATCAGGTAAATTAACTGTATTATGCTATTTAACCAATATTTTAAAGTATTTTCTTAAGCTTTTATGGCTCTTACATTCTGGCCCCTAATTGACTAGGCACATGAAGCGTATCAATTACTCAAACATTAAGAGTCATAAACTAATGAGTTCAACATATTTACAATATAAGTGTCCACTTTTTTCGTTCAGGAACTTTTCACGCTGCTTCTTGTAGCAGGCAGAGCTTTGTGATCGGTCTTTCCAGGGTACTGGTCTTGGTTTGCAAACAAACGCGACGAACGACGCCTCTGGAGTCTGGCATGGTCTTAATTATTTTTCCCATCAACCAAGAATTTCTAGGGGCTGAATCATCCACGATTAAGACAATGTCTCCGACAATGAAGTTCCTCTTTATTTTGGACCAATTTTGACGCTCCTGTAGCAGAGGTAAGTATTCTCTTGTCCATCTGGTCCAGAAAAGGTCTGACATATACTGAACTTGCCTCCACTTCTGACGGGCATACAGATCTTCCTTTTTGAAGACCCCCGGGGGCATGGCTGGCTGTGTTTTCAACAACAACAGGTGGTTCAGAGTCAGGGCTTCGAGGTCATTGGGATCATCTGATGTCTTAGTTATCGGTCGGTCATTAATGATGGCTTCAACCTCGCACAGAACGGTTTGGAGTCCCTCGTCGTCGAGCGCTTGCTGCTTCAGTACAGAACTGAGTAGTTTTCTTATGGTGCGTATCTGTCTTTCCCAGACACCACCATGGTGGGATGCAGCCGGAGGATTGAAGATCCACTTAATCCCTGTTTGCATCATGGCTTCCTGTATTTTAAGCCGATTCCAACCTTCAATAGCTTCCCGTAGTTCTCTCTCCGCTCCGACGAAATTAGTGCCATTATCAGAACGCATAATGGACACCTGACCTCTTCTACAGACAAAGCGCCGCAAGGCGTTAATACAGGAATCAGTGTCAAGCGTGTGTGCCACCTCAATATGAACTGCTCTGATGGTCAAACAAGTGAAAAGCACACCATATCTCTTGACAAGGCTCCGTCCTCGCTTTACCTCGAAAGGCCCGAAATAGTCCACCCCTACGTTTGTAAATGGGGGCTTGTCTGGTAACAAACGGTCTTCAGGCAGGTCTGCCATTTTCTGCTCCCCAGCTCTAGCGTGTAACCGTCTGCAAACAATGCATTCAGAGAGTATTTTTCTTATTACAGAATTAGCTCCTGGAATCCAGTATCTTTGTCTTAGCTTCGCAAGCACGTGATTCCTCCCACTGTGTCCAATACTCTGGTGTATATGCTGAAGAATGAGAGTAGCAACCCGGAGGTCCTTAGAAAGGATAGCAGGATGCTTGGCCTCCTCTGGCATAGCAGGTTTGTTTAGTGTCCCTCCCACCCTCAGTACTCCATCTTGCAGTATAGGGTCCAGCTTGTAGATATGACTACCTTTCTTGATTGGAGTATTTCGCTGTAAAGCTTCGATTTCTTCTGGGTATCTTTGTCTTTGACTGAAGCAAACTATCTCCACCTCAGCCTTGGCCAAATCCTCCATGGTCAATGAATTCTTACCCAATGTGGTCTTGTGCTGATGCATATACTGCTGTAGAAGCATTCTCTGCTTATCGGGGTTACTTTCAGACTGACTGATAGTGGCTCGGTACTCTTTTCTCTTACCGCTCAGGTGTAGCAGCAACTCTTTCAACCTTAGAAACCATGCAACTGCTTTCCTCAACTGGTGCCATCCTGAGAAATGGTTAACAAGCTTGTTCACTGTGTCAAAGTTCTCTTTCGTAGTTATGAGATTTACTGTGACTGATCTCTTGACTTCGACGTCGTCTTCAGCAATCTGACTTGGCATATCTGGTCTTTCTGGCCATGATCTCTCTGTTTCCAGCAGATAACTTGGGCCTTGTATCCAAGTTTCACTCCTCATGAAGTTTTCAGCCTTCAATCCCCGTGAGGCTTGATCTGCTGGGTTTAATGAGGTGTTTACATACCTCCATTGAGATGGTTGTGTAGCTTCTCTAATGGATGAGATTCTGTTTGCTACGAAGGTCTTGAAGCGTATCTTCTCATTCTCTATATACTTCAGCACCGTCGTGCTATCCGTCCAGAAGACAGATTCTTCTAGTGGGAGCTGTAACTCTTTCCGCATCGCCTGGTCAACTTTAACTGCAACAACCGCTGCCGTCAACTCCAGTCTCGGGATGGTGACCTGCTTCAGCGGAGCCACCCTGGATTTCCCCATGAGGAAGGCACAATGTTTCTGGCCCTGTTGATTTGTCAGCAAGAGGTAAGTAGCCGTGCCATAGCCGTCCTCACTGGCGTCCGAGAAATGATGTAGTTGAGCCGTCTTTGTAACTCCAAAACTCACGGGCTTGATGCATCTACTGACGTTGAAGCTAGAAAGTTGTTGCAAATCTGTCAACCATCTGTGCCATCTCTGAGCTTGACCTTCTGGAATATCTTCATCCCATCCTCTCTTGTCTCTACACAGCTCTCGTAGCATCAGCTTCACCGGCAGAATGAGTGGTGCCAGGAATCCAAGAGGGTCGTAGATGGAACTGACCACGGAGAGAATCCCTCGTCTTGTGGATGGTCTTTCGTTCACCATTATCCTGAAGTTGAACGTGTCTGACTCAATGCACCATTGTACACCAAGAGCTCTCTCGATAGGAAGGACATCGTGGCTCAGGTCCAGATCTTTGACTTCAGTGGCTCTTTCCTTTTCTGGGATAGAAGCTAGAACTGCTCTGCTGTTGCTTATCCACTTAGTCAGATGGAATCCTCCATTCGAACACAGAGTTCTAAGGTCTCTTGACAGTGCGATGGCATCGTCTTCTGTTGACACGGACTTCAGACAGTCATCGACATAAAAGTTTCTGAAGATTGTCTCCACAGCCTCTGATGGTGCTTTGCCTTTGCCATCTTCTGCAGTTTTTCTGAGAGCGTAGCTTGCACAGCTGGGAGATGATGTGGCTCCGAACAAGTGTACAGCCATTCTACATTCCACCATCGCTTGACTAACGTCGCCATCTGGCCACCAAAGGAAACGCAGGAGATCAGCATCTTCATCAGGGATTCTGACTTGGTAGAACATTGATTCTATGTCTGCCATCATGGCATCGAGCTCTTGTCTAAACCTAGTCAAGACGCCAATGAGGGTATTAGTAAGATCAGGACCTTGAAGCAGCTGGTCGTTCAGTGAAGTTCCTCTGAATGAGGCGGCGCAGTCAAACACTACACGGATCTTTTTCTTCTTTGGGTGATACACACCGTGATGAGGAATGTACCAGACCCTTCCATCGTCTCTGTTCAACTGTTCCTCGGGCACTTTTACAGCATAGCCTTTCGCTATGATGTTTCTCATGAAGCCTTTGTAGTCTTCGTGAAAGTCGGGGTTCTTGTTCAGCTTTCTCTTTAGACTGATGGCGCGTTGCTCTGCTATGCAGCGATTGTTCGGCATCTTCGCGGTCTGTCTTCTCAGTGGCAAACCAATGTGATAGTGGCCATCAATGAACTGTGTAGACCTTGTCATCAAATCCATGAACTGATGGTCTTCTTGTGACATCTCTGTCTTTTCCTCACAGCTGCGTTCTGAAAAGTCTGCGTTGAACTGCTGTATCAACAGCTCTTCAATGCTTGCGATAGAGATGCGATTAACTGTGACATTTTGTCGTTCCTCCTTGTTCGACTTGTTGCCATCATCTCTCCTTACCGTTCCATTGACTACCCATCCAAGGGCTGTCCTGATGGCGTAGGGTCCGTCATCCTTGCTGTTTATCACCTGCCATGGCTCCATAGTTTTGTAGGCATTGGTTCCAATTAATAGGCCAATTTCTGCTTCAATGTATGGGAGATGCACCTTTTCTAGGTAAGGCCATCTATTCACATCCTTCTGCAGGGCTAAGTTCCCTATTCTAACAGGAATCTCCCTCTGTGTGAAAACATTAGGCAGGTCTATGAAGTCCTTCTCTTCAAGTCCACACACTTCTAAGTCTGACAGGATATAACTTTGCATTGACTTCTCATGACCCATGGTGCGTAATAGGATTTCTGTTCTTCTGCCTCTAACGTTCAGCTGTCGCATGAGTGATTCTGTGCAGAACGTTGCTGAACTACCTGGATCCATGAAGGCGTAAGTCTCCACAAGCTTCTCGCTCCTCTTAGACTTGATCTTTACTGGTACGATGGCAAGAATACAATCACTGTCACCGGCCCCAGTGAGTCCACAAGTCTCTGGTTCTAGCGACACCAGAGCACTTGAAATAACCTTCTCGTCGGTATTGTTTTCTTCACTCTTCTTAGAGACTTGTTCTTCTTTATGGATATGCAGCAGACTGGGATGTTTCCGAGTGCACTCTCTGCATGTTGTTCTTTGCTTACAGTTTCTACTCAGGTGCCTCTGAGAGAGACATCCAAAACATAGGCCGTTGTACTTCAGGAATTCGATTCTGTCCTTATGTGGCTGTGCTTTGATGTCGCTGCAGAAATCCAATGTATGATTCTTCTGGCAGAATAAGCATGGCTTCTGAAAGGCATTAGCAGGCGTCACTGTGCTGCTCTTTTTGGGAGATGAGTTCTGGGGCCTTTCTTCCTCGGCCTGAGTGACGATAGTTGCAAAGCTGCTTCCCCTGGAACCACCTTTCCTGAGAGTCTTTGATTCAACAGGCTTGGCTTTCACTCTTCCATCGGTGGTCGGGCTGGCGTCCTGGATGTTTCCAAACAATGGGTCCCTAGCAATTTTAGCCTGTTTGTCTATGAAATTCACTAAGTCTGCAAACCTGGCTCTACTTTTCCGTCTCTCTATTATCTCAAAGGCTGTTCTTCTCCATTGTTCTCTCATCCTGTAAGGAAGCTTAGAGATGATGATTCTCATAGTCGTAGGATTGTCCATCTCTTCCATGAATTCAACATCCTCCATGGTGTTGCGACATCCTATGAGGAAAAGAACATATGCGTTCAATGCCTCTCCGTCCTCCGATCTGATCTGTGGCCACTTGGTAGCCTTTTCAATATATGCAGTGGCTATCTTCAGCTCGTTACCATAGTGCTCCTGCAGTAACTTCCTGGCTTCTATGTATCCCCGGTCCGGTTTCATGTGTTCACAGCTTCTGACCAGGTCTTGTGGTTTACCACTGGTGTACTGTCCCAGGTAGTACAACTTATCACTGCTGCTCTCTGTTTTGGAGTCAATGGCTTGTTCAAAGGATCTGATGAAGGGCTTATACTTGAGTGGGTCGCCTTGGAACACTGGTATGTCTCTTTGAGGGAGTCGAAACAGAATCTGTTGTTTTACAAGCATCTCTGTAATTTCGTTCTGACGTTGCATCACTCGGTATAGGCTTCTCCCTGTGTCTTCAGGCCTCTGGTGGTCATCAGCAGGGTCTAGTCTAGACCGTCTGACGTCTGGGGTAGCATCACGTGCTCCTGTTAGTGGAGAGGCCACTCTTCCACGCTGTAATGCCAGGGGATTGCCTTCGGACTCTCTTGTAACTCTTGAAGGTGCCCTGGATCCAACTCTATGTGACAACATTGACTGGCAGTATTCGCTCCCGCCGTCCCGTGAGCCTTCATAATCTTCATACGCACTCAACCTGGCGTCTGAGACCGCGATAGCTGTTTTTATCTCCAGCTGTTCTTTCTTTGCCTGCACCTGGGCCTGTTGGGCCTGCAGTTGGGCCTGTTGGGCCTGCACTTGGGCCTGCAGTTGGGCCTGTTGGGCCTGCACTTGGGCCTCTTGGACCTGCAGTTGGGCCTCTTCCCGTTCAAGAGCTTGCTTCTCCGCTAAAGATGCTGCGCGCGCCATCAACGCCGCCCGTTCAACCTCCTCTTTCATGCGTCGCGACAAGCTTGTGGTAGAAGCGACTGACCTGCGTCCAGAAACAGAGCTACCTTCTTTTCGATTTTTGCTCAGTCTGGCGGAAGTCTCTGAAATGCTATCGTCTGGTCCGACTTCATCGTCAACTTTATCTTTCTCTGCTGTATCAGCATCTTGACGAATCTTTAACATCCACTGTTCTGTGGCCTTGATATAGTCCTTAATGCTGGTTGATTTAAGATCAAACCAGTTGTGCTGATCAGCGTTTCCCTCTTCTTCAGACAGAAGTGCTAATACATCTTCATTGAGTACATTAAATTCTTCATGCAGCTTGGAGAAATCGTAATACATTATGTCTTCAGCTTTCTTAATATTAGCATTATCTTCCATGAGACGATCAATTATCTTCATTTTTCCAGTTATCTGAGCTAATTTAGCCTTCCTTGCACCTATGCTTCTATGTAACTTCTCTTCCATTGCCTTTGGGGGGAGCTTTATTTCCCTCTTTTGGCCAGCAATCCTTCTGGCTGGGGGAAGCTCCTGGCTCCGTAAGGCCTCGGCCATTTTACCCACAGCTGTTATTTAGCTTCTCAATAGAATGAACAAAGCAAGTAACAGTCACTGTACCTTTGCTTTCTTATATTGTCGTCTGGCTCCGTGACCATTCATGTATACGTTTGCCGACGATTCCGTCCTTTCCTTCTTAGGGAGCAAGTTTTTGACTAATGTCTTAGTTTCCAAACAGGCAGCCACTGAGCTGTGGGGCTGTTAACAACGAGTAGACGCGTGTTGAAATAAAACGTTCCCAAACGTAGCTTTGTCTTTTAAACTGTTTACTATAACACTTCACAAACGGAATTACAAAGCAAACACGTATAAACGAACACGGTCAAAAACTGTATTGCTCCAAACCTCACAACTTCTGCCTCCTTCAGCCACGTGGAGTTTAAACTGTAAAATGGCTGCATACCATGTGTGGCTTAGGGACTGTACCATTGTGGCAAGAATGAAGGGGGTGTCTCGGACTATACTACTGGAGCAAGAAAATAGGGGGTTTCTTAATACAATAAGTCAATCAGGTAAATTAACTGTATTATGCTATTTAACCAATATTTTAAAGTATTTTCTTAAGCTTTTATGGTTCTTACAAAGGGGAACCAGTGGATGTGGTGTATTTGGATTTCCAAAAGGCATTTGACAAGGTGCCACACAAAAGATTACTGCACAAGATAAAAAAAATCACAGGATTGGGGGTAATATACTGGCATGGGTGGAAGATTGGCTATCTAACAGAAAACAAAGTGTTGGGATAAATGGTTCATTCTCGGGTTGGCAATCAGTAACCAGTGGTGTTCCGCAGGGGTCAGTGCTGGGACCCCAACTCTTTACAATCTATATTAACGATTTGGAGGAGGGGACCAAGTACAACGTATCCAAGTTTGCCGACGATACAAAGATGGGAGGGAAAGCAGTGAGTGAGGAGGACATAAATAACCTGCAAAAGGACATAGACAGGCTAAGTGAGTGGGCAGAAATTTGGCAGATATTTGGCAGATGGAATATAATATTGGAAAGTGTGAGGTTATGCACTTTGGCAGAAAAAATCAAAGAACAAGTTATTATCTAAATGGAAAGAAACTGAAAAGTGCTACAGTACAAAGGGATCTGGGGGTCCTGGTGCATGAAACACAGAAGGTTAGTGTAGTGTATGTGCCTTTAAGAGCCCCAGGTGTGCTGTAATGCCGGTAATTGCCACTCGGGCTATATAAGCCTGTATATTGTGTATATCCGTTAGAACCCCCCCCCCCCCAGACTTTGCTTAGTAAATCCCTATGAACCAACTCCTGTCTTCAGTGTCTTTATCAACACACGGACACGACAGTGGCGACGAAGTGGAAACGGACTTACCTGCAATTCGGCAGCACCTCAAGGACATCGATTCCGCGGGCGTCCAGAAGACTCAAGGAAGTGAGAAAAGCTTTATCACCACCAGCTGGCCAAGCTGGTGGCAGGTACTGCGCTAATCCTTCCTGGGCATCAAGCTGGGGCTCCAGCGGCTGGCTCTACAGCTGAGACAGGCAGCGAAATCGGAGGCAAGCAATAACGGACTGGGAGGGAGCACTCGGGAGACGGCCGGCGCGGCAAGCAGGTCAGCGTTCAGACCTGGAGAGAAACTCCGGCGGGAACGAGTCTCCGACAGTAAATTAAAAAAAAGAACGGAAACCACGGTAAACAGCGTTGTCATCGGCAGCAGCAGCGGGAAAGCATGGGAAGCGCCATATCTTTGCTGCAGAAAAGAAAAAAAAGCGCGGGAAGCGCCATATCTTTTCTGAAATGCCTAAGTCTGGCAATATTGATGCTTTTGATAGCAAAATAGAGGATTGGACCACATACGTGGAAAGAGTAGAGGTATATTGCACTGCAAATGGAATAGAAGATGAAAAAAAAGCTTCAGTACTTCTGAACTTAATGGGCGCAAAGGCATACGGGCTGTTACAAAATTTAATCACTCCAGCCAAACCAAAGGACAAGAATTTTAAAGAAATTGTTGATACCCTGCAAGAGCACTTAAACCCAACACCGCTGCTGATAGCGGAACGATTCAAGTTCTTCAAGAGAAATCAACACAAGAATGAAAGTAACGCTGATTACCTAACCGGATTAAGAAAGCTATCAAAGTACTGCCAATTCGGGGCAGGACTATCAGATTATCTTCGAGACAAATTCATTTGCAGTCTCTTAAGTGAAGGAACACAAAAAAGGCTGCTTTCTGAAAAAGATTTAACATTGGACAAAGCTTTCAGTATGGCTGTATCATACGAAGCAGCAGCAAGAGGAGCTGCAGAGATACAACAAAAGACACAGGACTTCGGCACCCATGAAATGACACAGGGTTTCGAAAGATGTTATCGTTGCGGCAGATCCACCTATAACCAGAGGGACTGCTGGTTCAAGGACAAAGCATGCAGGCAATGCGGAAAGATGGGACACATTGCACGGGTATGCCGATCTGGACAAAATAAATCCACGGACAGGAAAAAAATCAATAAAGAAAAGTACAGGAAGGTACAAATGATGACGGACAGTAGCTCCGAAGACCAGAAGAGCGATAACGACTTCGAAAACAAGAGACTAAGCTGTCTCAAATTACATAATGTACTTGCCAAAGATGATTACCAAACCATTTGGGTTACCCTCACGATAGCAGGGTCCCCAGTTAAAATGGAGCTAGATACAGGATCAGCTCTAACCGTAATAAATTGACGGGATTACGAGGCGCTATTTTCGCATATGCCTCTAAAAGACACATCCATTATCTTAAAAACATATACGGGGCAGAAAGTATACCCCAAAGGAAAAATAAGGGTGCCTGTTGTATACAACGGCAAAGAAATACAAAAGTTGTATTTATACATTCTACAAGATGGTGCTCCACCGTTGTTGGGACGTGAATGGATCAGAAAGATACCTTTAGACTGGCACTCCATTCAGGCACTGACGGTAAGCAGTAAGAAAAAAAACAATGATGACCTCATACCTGAACGATTAAAAGACATCTTGGCCAACGCCAAAGAAGTGTTTCAAGAGAAACTAGGAACCTTGAAAGGCATCACCGCCTCAATAAAAGTGGAAGATGCAGCAATTCCCAAATTTTTAAGGCAAGACCGATGCCATACGCAATACGTCCAGCAGTCGAGGCAGAGCTGGAGAATTTGGAAAAAGCAGGCGTATTATCCAAAATAGATTGGAGCGAGTGGGCAACACCCAGCGTTCCAGTCATGAAAAAAGCATTGAATTGAATAAAGATAAATCTGAAGAACAGAGAAAAATTCGCATCTGTGGAGACTTCAAGGTGACTGTAAACCCGGTCCTTCATACAGTACAGTATCCTCTTCCGAGGATAGAAGATATTTTCGCCTCACTATCCGGAGGGAAACGTTTCACCAAAATTGACTTGGCACAGGCATATCTACAGATGGAGGTTGAGGAGGCCTCTAAAAAGTATCTCACGATAAACACACACAAAGGCCTGTACCAGTACAATCGACTGGTTTTTGGAGTAGCATCAGCTCCAGCTATCTGGCAAAGAGCTATGGAGCAAGTCCTGCAAGGGATTCCGGGGACTCAATGCTACCTAGACGACATCCTTGTAACAGGAGAAAACGACAATGAGCACCTTGCCAATTTGGAGCAGGTGCTCACTAGGCTGAAAGAACGGGGCCTACGAGCGAATCGCCCCAAGTGCGAATTTTTCCAAAATCAGATATCATATTGTGGCCACATAATTAATAATGAAGGGTTGCATAAGTCACCTGAAAAAATTGAAGCGGTCATAAAAGCCCCAGCACCTGAAAATGTTTCACAATTAAGGTCGTTCCTGGGATTAATAAATTACTATCATAAATTTTTACCGAACTTATCAACTCTTCTACACCCTCTTAATGAACTTCTACAAACAGGAGTGATTTGGAAATGGAACGAAGACTGTAAACGTGCCTTCCATAAATGCAAAGACTTAATCACATCCGAAGAAGTTTTGGCTCATTACAACCCATCACTGCCAATCAGACTGGCGTGCGATGCATCCCCTTACGGCATAGGAGCAGTATTATCCTATAAATTCCCTGATGGCTCAGAACGGCCGATAGCTTTTGCGTCACGCTCATTAAACTCAGCTGAGCGTAACTATGCCCAAATCGACAGGGAAGCACTCAGCCTGGTATGGGGAGTGAAGAAATTCAACCATTACCTACACGGACAAAAATTTACCTTGTTGACTGACCATCAACCCCTCATCTCCATATTCAACCCTAAAAAAGGTGTTCCCATTATGACAGTGCAAAGGCTACAGAGGTGGTCCCTTTTTCTAGGGGCACACCAATACAACATAGAATACAAAGGATCAAAACAGCATGGGAATGCTGACGGTTTATCGCACCTACCGTTGCCAATGGTAGAAGAGGCACCTACAGTAGACCCAGTAGAGATGTTCCACTCTACCATAGTGGAATGTCTACCAGTAACAAATTCTGCCATTGAAAGGGAGACGAGAAATGACCCTACTCTCTCACGGGTCTACGATTTAACAGTGAAGGGATGGCCAGCACATGGCGAACCACTGTTGCCAGCATTCTCGCAAAGAAGAGAACAGCTGTCAGTGTGCCGAGGAACCTTGATGTGTGGATCCAGAGTGGTAATTCCACCCAAACTCCAGGATAAAGTGCTAAAGGAGCTTCACGAGGGGCATCTGGGTGGAGTGAAAATGAAGAACCTAGCTAGGGCGTTTGTATGGTGGCCAGGTATCAATGGAGACATCGAAGAAATGACCAAGAGCTGCCTAGGATGCCAGAAGGTCCAAAACGCTCCACCACAAGCCCCTCTACATCCATGGGAGTGGCCCTCATCTCCCTGGCAAAGGGTGCACATCGACTTTGCTGGTCCATTTATGGACTCAATGTTCTTAATCGCGGTTGATGCACACTCCAAATGGCCGGAGGTAATAAAGATGTCCTCCACCACCACGGAAAAAACCATCACAGTATTAAGGACCATATTTGCCAGGAATGGGCTGCCGGAACAGATCTGTTCTGATAATGGACTGCAATTTGTGTCCGAAGAATTCAGAAAGTTCTTAAAAAACAATGGGGTTAAGCACTACACGTCCGCCCCATACCATCCCACCACCAATGGATTGGCTGAAAGGTTTGTCCACACCTTCAAGAAGGCCATAAAGGCCATGGGTAATGAAGACATAAAACTTCAGCACAAGGTGGATAACTTCTTATTCGCATACAGGAATGCAACACATATGGTTACCAACCAAACTCCCGCCATGATGTTCTTCAATAGAAACCTAAGATGCCGGCTGGATTTGGTCAAGCCCAACATCAGAAGGGACGTGGAGAACCGGCAGTTTCAAGGCATGAATGAAAGGCCAACTAGAACCTTCCAGATAGGTCAACAAGTTTTGGCCCGGGACTACCGTACCGAGAAATGGCAGCCTGGAACTATCTGCACACGACTAGGACCACTGATGTATACCGTGGACATCGGAGAAAGCATAATAAGGCGCTATGCTGACCAAATCATAAAGTCATCCAAAAAGGGACAACCTACACCACAACTCTATACATCTAACGATGAAGTAGAGATACCCATATCTACCTCCGATCCGGTGATACTGGAACCCGACACTGGCATTCAAGTCGAATCAGCCTTGCCAGAAGAACCTACTACACCACCAGAAACTACTACACCCCCGAGGCGTTATCCAGACCGAGTCAGGAAGCCTCCTGAGAGACTGACTTATAATTAATTAACGACAGCAATGTATATTATTTTGCTTATAACATGTAATTAATAATTACTTAAAATATGTACTGGTTAGCTAAAAGGGGAGGAATTGTAGTGTATGTGCCTTTAATAGCCCCAGGTGTGCTGTAATGCCGGTAATTGCCACTCGGGCTATATAAACCTGTATATTGTGTATATCCGTGAGAACACCCCCCCCCAAGACTTTGCTAAGTAAATACCTATGAACCAACTCCTGTCTTCAGTGTCTTTATCAACACACTGACACTACAGTTAGTATGCAGGTACAGTAGGTGATCAGGAAGGCCAATGGAATCTTGGCTTTTATTGCAAGGGGGCTAGAGTATAAAAGCAGGGAAGTCTTGCTTCAGTTATGCAGGGTACTGGTGAGGCCACACCTGGAATACTGCATACAGTTTTAGTTTCCATATTTAAGAAAAGATATACTTGCTCTCGAGGCAGCTCAGAGAAGGTTCACTCGGTTGATTCCGGAGATGAGGGGGTTGACGTATGAGGAAAGGTCGAGTAGGTTGGGCCTCTACTCATTAGAATTCAGAAGAATGAGAGGCGATCTTATCAAAACATATAAGATTGTGAGGGGGCTTGATCGGGTGGATGCGGGGAGGATGTTTCCACTGATGGGCGAGAGACTAGAACTAGGGGGCATAATCTTAGAATAAGGGGCTGCCGTTTCAAAACTGAGATGAGGAGAAACTTCTTCACTCAGAGGGTAGTAGATCTATGGAATTTGCTACCTCAGAGAGCTGTGGAAGCTGCGACATTAAATAAATTTAAAACGGAGATAGACAGTTTCCTAGCTGATAAGGGAATTAAGGGTTACGGGGAGCGGGCAGGGAAGTGGACGTGAGTCCAGGTTCGGATCAGCCATGATCCTATTGAATGGCGGAGCAGGCCTGAGGGGCCGTGTGGCCTACTCCTACTTATGTTTATGTTCTTATAACAAAAACAGATTATCTGGTCATTAACACATTGCTGTTTGTGGGACCTTGCTTTGCGCAAATTGGCCGCCACGTTTCCCACATTACAACAGTGACTCCACTTCAAAAGTACTTCAGTGGCTGTAAAGCACTTTGAGACATCCGGTATATAAATATATAAGTCTTTCTTTTCTGAAGAAAAACTGGAGCAGGAAAGTACCTGTGCTACCAGCTGCTTTCCTGGTTTGGTGCATAATAATACAACCATGTCAATAATAAGTCTGTTGACATTTTTTTGTCAGGAAAATGGGAACTGCCCTGGACCCATCAGCAATTTATGAGCCGACTTTACACCCACACAGACACAGTTGCCAGGATTTCCTCAGTGGTTCTCCTGATCGGCCACCATTCCCTACTACACCAGGTAAAGAGTTGTTTCTACTGATTCTCCAAAGGTACAGCAGCCGAACGGGAAAACACTGAGGAAATTCCTGGTGTATTATTCTCCATTTGATGTCACATATCTTGAAGTGCCAGCCATATTTCACTACAGGATAAGAAAAGCAGCATCTTACAGCGAGCTGAGAAAATTACATTATCACTTGTGGGCTTAACACATGATGAACAGAGACACAGTCATAATTGATCCTAATTAGTTATATGTACAGATACTTCTAAATCCTATTAAAGCAGAGTGTATTGAGTTTCAATAAACCTTTGCCTTTCGGAGACAGATGCAGTTAAGAAGTAGGTACAGCTTTATGATTGCGGTGAAATACTTTATTGGTCACAAAGTAGTTGCATTGCAAAGGATGTACAGTTCTCATTCCCATCCTGGCACTGTGAATCTCTCCAATTCCAGCATTTTAAAAGGGGAAACTTAATAGGGAAAGGTGGGGTGGCTATGTTAATAAAGGAAGGAATCACTGTAATACAGAGAAATGATATTGGGTCAAAAGATCAGGATAATGAAACAGTTTGGGTGGAGGCAAGGAATAATAAGGGGAAAAAACACTAGTGGGCATAGTCTATAGGCCTCCGAACAGTTGCAACTCTGTTGGACGGAGTATCAATCAGGAAATAGTTGAGGCTTGTAATAAGGGAGCATCTATAATTATGGGGGATTTTAACTATCATATTAATTGGACAAATCAAATTGGGCAGGGCTGCCTTGAGGATGAGTTCATTGAGTGTATTAGGGATGGGTTTCTTGAGCAGTATGTAACTGAACCGACCAGGGGGCAAGCAACCTTAGATCTGGCCCTGTGTAACGAGACAGGATTAATTAAAAATGTCCTAGTAAAAGATCCCCTTGGAATGAGTGACCATAACATGGTTGAATTCCATATTCAATTAGAGGGTGAGAAGGTTGGATCTCAAACAAGCGTGCTAAGCTTGAATAAAGGAGACTATGAAGGTATGAGAGTGGAATTGAGTGGATTGGGAAAATAGATTAAAGGGTAAGACGATACATGATCAGTGGTGTACATTTAAGGAGTTATTTTACAACTTCCAAAAAATATATATTCCACTGAGAAGAAAAGGGTGTAAAAGAAAAGTCAGCCATCCGTGGCTAAGTAAAGAAATTAAAGATAGTATTCGACTAAAAACAAGGGCATATAAGGTAGCCAAATCTAGTGGGAGGATAGAGGATTGGGAAAACTTTAAAAGACAGCAAAAAAAACAAAAAGATTGATTAAGAAAGGGAAGATAGATTATGAAAGTAAATTAGCAAAAAATATAAAATGATAGTAAGAGTTTTTATAGTTATATAAAAAGAAAAAGGGTGGCTAAAGTAAATGTTGGTCCCTTAGAGGATGAGACCAGGAAATTAATGGTGGGAAATATGGAGATGGCAAAAACACTGAATGAATATTTTATATCAGTCTTTACAGTAGAAGACACTAAGAATATCCCAACACTAGACAAACAGGGGGCTATTGGGGGGGGGGGGGGGGGGGGAAGGAGGTAAACACGATCAAAATCACTAAGGAAGTGGTACTCGGTAAAATAATGGGACTCAAGGCGGATAAATCACCTGGACCTGATGGCTTACATCCTAGGGTCTTGAGGGAAGTGGCGGTAGGGATTGTGGATGCATTGGTAATAATTTTCCAAAACTCCCTGGACTCAGCAAAGGTCCCGGCAGACTGGAAAACTGCTAATGTAACGCCCTTATTTAAAAAGGGCAGTAGACAGAAGGCTGGAAACTATAGACCGGTTAGCCTAACATCTGTGGTAGGTAAAATATTGGAGTCCATTATTAAGGAGACAGTAACAGGACATTTGGATAATCATAATTTAATAGGACAAAGTCAGCATGGTTTTATGAAGGGGAAGTCATGTTTGACAAATTTGCTGGAGTTCTTTGAGGAAGTAACATATAGGGTGGATAAAGGGGAACCAGTGGACGTAGTGTATTTAGACTTCCAAAAGGCATTTGACAAGGTGCCACACAAAAGATTATTGCTTAAGATAAAAAATCACAGGATTGGGGGTAATATTCTGGCATGGATAGAGGATTGGCTATCTAACAGAAGGCAGAGAGTTGGGATAAATGGTTCATTCTCAGACTGGCAATCAGTAACTAGTGGTGTTCCGCAGGGGTCAGTGCTGGGTCCCCAACTCTTTACAATCTATATTAACGATTTGGAGGAGGGGACCGAGTGTAACATATCAAAGTTTGCAGATGATACTAAGATGGGAGGGAAAGTAGTGAGTGAGGAGGACATAAAAACCTGCAAGGGGACATAGGCAGGCTAAGTAAGTGGGCAGAGATTTGGCAGATGGAATACAATACTGGAAAGTGTGAGGTTATGCACTTTGGCAGGAAAAATCGTAGAGCAAGTTATTATCTTAATGGCAAGAAACTGGAAAGTACTGAAGTACAAAGGGATCTGGGGGTCCTGGTGCACGAAACTCAAAAGGTTAGTATGCAGGTGCAGCAAGTGATTAAGAAGGCCAATGGAATGTTGGCTTTCATTGCTAGGGTGATAGAATATAAGAATATAAAAATAGGGAGGTATTGCTTCAGTTGTACAAGGTATTGGTGAGACCGCACCTGGAATACTGCGTACGGTTTTGGTGTCCATACTTAAGAAAGGACATACTTGCTCTCGAGTCAGTACAAAGAAGGTTCACTCGGTTAATCCTGGGGATGAGGGGATGGACATATGAGGAGAGGGTGAGTAGATTGGGACTCTACTCATTGGAGTTCAGAAGAATGAGAGGCGATCTTATTGAAACATATAAGATTGTGAAGGGGTTGGATCGGGTGGATGCGGCGAGGATGTTCCCGATGATGGGTGAAACTAGAACTAGGGGGCATAGTCTTAGAATAAGGGGCTGCTCTTTCAAAACTGAGATGAGGAGGAACTACTTCACTCAGAGGGTGGTAGGTCCATGGAATATGCTGCCCCAAAAAGCTGTAGAAGCTACATCATTCCATAAATTTAAAACAGAAATAGACAGTTTCCTAGAAGTAAAGGGAATTAAGGGTTACGGGGAGCGGGCAGGAATTTGGACATGAGTCTAGGTTCGGATCGGTCATGGCCCTGTGAGTAGTGGAGCAGGCCCAGGGGCCGTGCAGCCTGATCCTGCTCCTATTTCGTGTGTCTAATTCTGTTAGATTCATGAGATGGTTCTGTGATAGTAGATTGGCGGTTAGGATCAGATCAGCCATGATCTTATTGAATGGCGGAGCAGGCTCGAGGGGCCGATTGGCCTACTCCTGCTCCTATTTCTTATGTTCTTATGTAACCACGGTTTCAGTTCAGTCATTTTTGAATATATTTCATATCCACTATAGCTCTTCAATCAATCAACAAATGACCGACTTGTCCCAGTTTCTTTGCACATGTGTACATACCACTGGTGATTTTCTGATTTGTTGAGCATGAGCACCAATTCAAGTTTCAGTGGCCAAGTTTTGAATAAAAGAACACAGCATCACACTAGTTAGTGCTCAGAGACTGGAGAATGCAGCCAATCTCAGCACATGCCATTCCCTGAACAGGACTAACTTTTGTTTTTTTAAAGAATTATATTTGGCAATGTGCTTATTTAAAAATGTAATTAACCTCCACTCTGTGCAAATGCATTTTGGCGTTGTTTGGCAGAAACTAGTGCAACAGATCAGAGATGTAAACAGAAAATGGCTTCAGAGAAACTTCACTACAAAAAAGGAGTTTTATAATTTCAATTAGTCAACTTCTATCTTGTAAAATGATTGTGTTGGACCTTTCAACAAGAAAGCATGCTCTGCTGTGATCGACGAGCCACACTGCTGTACATATTTTGGGATAAAAAATTCTCTTTAAATACTATGCAGTTCAATTATTAAATGAACACAGGATTAAGGCACACACAATCCTCAAATGCAAATAAAAATTTATTGGCTAACAGGTTAAAACTGACATAACCTAACTATTTCAATAAAATAACATTTAAAATTAACCAAACTCACTGTACAACTGTAGAATTACAGAAGAAAAACTACATCATGAACCTGATGTATTTACAACATTAGCAAAACAATGGTTACTAGCATCATTATAAACAACAATGGCTTTCTGACAAATTTTAATAAGTCACTGGATGAAAGTGCACCTCTTCCTTGCTGGTCTTTGATAAAGAAAGTATTGCACTGGTAATGACAGAAACTGTTACAAGGGCTTGGTCCCTTCCTTAATCTAAATCAGGAGAAATGATTGTCTTAGTTTTACAGATCTGTGAATTGACATCTTCCAAACAAGAGGTGCAATTGAGGGCTTTAAATGAAACAGAATTGTGTTAATGTTCCTGAATGTTTTAAACAAGTAATTGCAGCATACCAATAAACAGATTAGACAAGAGTCAGAATAACGGTGCCATTTTCTCTTTGTACAGGGTTAAGTATTTTAAATTGGGTGTGTAACTATATGTACAATTTTTCTATTAACAGACATTTTTGTTACTACAATGGATTACTATTTGGGATCCAAATTCATTGGATACTTCATTTTCCACTGAATACAAACAACATATTATAGTCAATATTTGACCTAAATACAGACCGAGCAGACAGACAGCACCAAGCCACGTGAGGCTGCTAAAATATCCATTTATATTGACATGAAATTTAAATTGTCTGGTCCAATTTCAAATTTTGGAATTTTAGTCTGGTACACAGAGAGCCAAGGAAAAAAGTTGCCTGATTTAGCCACAATGAATTGATCTTCCATATTATGCAATGTAGGAAAAACAAATTGGGAGTCAGTTAAAAATGCCTGTCATTTCTTAATTGAGTCATTTATTGTGCAGAAAATTTCCATAACATATAGTGCAGTCTAACCCAAATCCATAAAAGGCATTATGTGACTCAGCACTGCTGGGCTAACAAGGGGAAAAGGTCTTGATCACTTTCCAGTGGGCCCTGGTAGAAAGTGTGCATGTGTGGACATTGGGCGAGGACAGGGCCAGACTCAACTTTAATGGGCCCAAGGTAGAACAGTCTGCCAGCAATCCCCATTTAGCTCACACAAAGAATGAACACTTGTGGGAGGCAAAAGGATGTCCAGCACCTGTGTGATCGTACCCAGCAAGAGCCTTTAGGAGAAGAGTGAAAATTGGGTGGGGAGAAGGATTAAGGAAGAAAAAGAACTGAAGTATTGCACGTTCATAGAATTCATCACATAGATACAGTCTCACTAAGTTGTCATAGTAAATTTCCAGATCTGTTGTTATAACTCTGCTGAGTAATGCAGGACTAAATTACCACTAGTCTAGAGTAGAATGGCACTGAAAACATCCAACACTGCTCAAATATCGAGCTCATGAAAAGGATGCAGAGTTTCTCTGCTGAAATACTGGAATATATGATTTTTCACATATGCATATGGCTCAGCTGAACCAAGCATCTTGGGCTTGGCACATGGGTCAATCATGTATTTCTCAATCCATTACAACCGGCACTGCTTCAGTGAAGATGGAGAAGATAGATTTTGGTGATGCAATGATCTGCTCCCTGGACTACAGACACTGCCGGAAATGACTGGATTTGAAATCATGGAACATTAGGAAAATGTGAGCTCTGAACTGGAATTAAATCAAATGCAGTTACTTCACTTGTTTACATCACCCTCCTCAATTCTAACCCAAAAGTTATTTTAATTCACAATTTAAAACATATGTACAAACAAGTAAAGCTACACATTCAGTATCCACTCAGCCAGTAACATGGTCAGCATTACTAAAACAATTACAAGAGAAGATATTTTACATTTAAAAGAAAATAGGTTATAATCATAAAATATTTACCTTGTTAATACTGAACACATTTTTATCCTAACAAAAGCAGGTGAATTCAGGAGCTTAGAATTCTACAAGTTTTAAGGCACTATCACCGGGCTTCAAAATTTAACCAATTAACTTTTAGCCCCGAGACAACTGCTTCAACATTTAGCTATTGTGCAAATACACCACAGAATTCTTTTAAAAGTTAATACTAAAACCAAAATTCTTACAAAAAAGTCTCTTTCTACTTGTGACATAAAACAGAACAAAGGATGGATCAAATCAGATAGTTTTCAAATAATTCTGCCCTTAATATCAGAAATTTCAAACTAAAAATTTTGATATATACTGAGGCTAAAATAATGTGGCCTATCTTCTTTTTCTTAATGACATGTCTGTCTGACTCCAGTTCTTCTGTTATTAATCCAACTGTTGACATGGTGTGTGTGTCAATTTGTACTGTTCCAGAAGTATGTGGAATTAAGTACTGTACTTGGATGTAAACATAAGGTGCACTACTGTAACCTTAAGAAATGTCACCATTTCATCTTTTGTCACAAAAAAATTGAAATAAAAATGTAGACAACAATTTAATGTTGGAGATTTATCCATTGTTGCTCAATTAAAACGTGGATGCTAATACCGTCAGCCATGACAATGAAGCTCCTTCCAACAGTATAAAATTGTCAGAAATACCAATGCTCACTGCCATCATTTGTAGGCTTGTAAGTGGGATTCTGCAGGATTCAGGCAGAATTTGTAAAACCCTACTGAGAGGTTTTGACAAATTTGAGGTGCTTTAGATTTTATTGTAATTCTATCCTAAAATGCCAACAGATTAATTTTCATTTCTCATTTGAACTCTTAATTTCTGCTGATAATAGCTGGTTTTAGAAAGTAAATGGAAAATTGAACTAATTGATTCAGAAGGAGGAACACAATCTGGGCCAGTCCAGGAGACCATATTCAATAATGCTGTCTTAGAAGCAATACAAAAAGCATAATAGCAAGGGGTGCGTGATAATGAAGGGAATGTTTACATAGTTTGTTGATTAAAAAGGGAATTAACAGTACAGGATAGATCAGGTGCTCTGGTAATGCAGAATGTTAATGAGATCCTACTGTAGCTACACAACGTATAACAGCTGTGTGTACAGTATTGCAGATGTTTTCAAGTGTACATTATGTAACAGGTACTTTTTAAAAAGAAATACTAGCTGGAGCTTCTCTGCCAACTCCGCAACCTATTTGTATAACATCTTACTTTATTTCAGTCAGGTACGTGCAAGGTGGCTGATATCTGAAAACAAGGTCCATGCATAGTCCTTAGTTTATGAGATGCATATGTAAATCAGTAGAATTCCAACACTGGAAAAAAACATGCTCAAGCACATCACCACACTGGTACACACTTGGCACCAAAATCTGAAAATTCCATGCATGACCAGGCATCCACATAACTGAGGTTCTTAATTCTGTAGCTGTTCATTAGGTTGGTATGACTACGTATCCAGAAGCTGATGGAGAGTGGGCCAAACAGTCAACTATCTCTGTGCTATTAATGGAAATATGGGCAAAAAGGACAGCTCTGTCCCTGTGCTGCTTGCTATACTGCCATTGTATTGCTGTGCATACACAGACACTCCACAGTTTGACTAAGAAAATGCAGACACCACAACATTGTACAACGTCCCAGCTCCAACTCTCTGGAAGGTCTCAGGAAGCCTTTTAAAAAGAAGCATCTTTCATAGGTCTCCGTCTGAAGGTGGTTGACAGAGCCGGTATAGTCTAGGAGGAAATAGAAGGAAATTACTAATGAAGTGCATTTTCAAATTTACAATCCATCTTTCTCTATGGAGAAAAACAACAGCAATATAGTCCTTCAGTACTCGAAATGGAGAAAAGCACAGCCCAAGTAGAGCTGGCCCTGGGATTCTGAAGCTTCCAGTGCAGCTGGTCTATACGCTCCCCAGATTATCACATTACACTGAATAGGTCACGGAGGGTGAAATTGCTTTTCAGTGGTAGAGCGAATCAGCAGCCCATTTTGCACCGCACCCGATTTTCTTTTCCATTGACTGCTGATTCGCCATCGCCCATTTCGCACTACCCCCAAAAGCCAATTTCAACTCTTGCATCCCAAATGGAAGACAACTCCCATTAGCAGAAAATTAGAAGTATCCTTTGCTCCCTTGCCCAACAAATTCTGCTGTATGTGTTCCACAATATTTTTTAATGCTGGAATCAGAACAAAGTAAATTATTGAACACTGCCCACTCACTGCATTTTTATGTATTCCATATCAACTACGAGCTGGTTTTTGGGTGTTAAAGAAATGCACATTTTCCTCAAACTTCCAAGCAAACCCAGGCTCATTTACCAACCCCTTTTCAAGTAAGTTACTCTAAAATCCCCATCTCCAACCAGATCACCAATACAATCATCTGCATCCTGATAGTTGTAGTTTTCTTCCCATACCATTTACCAGCAGGCTGGGACCCTCCATATTAGGTGCTTAAAGCTAGCTCTGAGCCCAAGATTGCTGAACATTCTTACACAGAAAAAGTCTTCCAACCTCCTAAAATGCTCATTGCCCATCCTTGCAGTGTTACAGTTCTGGGCTCTTAATTAGTTGCCTTATCTGATCATACCACATCCCAGTCTGGCAATTACTGAAGTCAAAGGCAAATACCTACATGTATATACTGGTTTACATGTACATGCCTTGTAAGCAATTTCATTTAAAATAAATTTGTGCCTTTGTTTTGCATTCAAATATATAAGCTAGGATTTGGTGACCATTACTCCATTACTCATTTCTGTCAATTTTATCTAAACAACCACAACTTGCATTTATATAGCACCTTTAACACAGTAAAACATCCCAAGGAGCGTGATCAAACACAGACACACAAGGAGATATTAGGACTGGCGACCAAAAACTTGGTCAGAGAGGTAGGTTTTAAGGAGCGTCTTAAAAAAAGGGCGAGGTGGAAAGGCCAATGGAGAGAATTCCAGAGCTTAGGGCTCAGGCAGCTGAAAGCACGGCCGCCAATGGTTGAGCGATTAAAATCGGGGATGCAAAAGAGGCCAGAATTGGAGGAGCGCAGAGATCTTAGAGAGTTGTAGGCCTGGAGGAGGTTACAGAGATAGGGAGGGGCGAAGCCATGGAAGGATTTGAAAACAAGGATGAGAATTTTTTTTAAATCGAGGTGTTGCCGGACCGGGAGCCAGTGTAGGTCAGCGAGCACAGAGGTGCCAAGGGCTATTTCAGTGCTGTGGAAGGGTGGAAAGCTGATTGGAGGAGTTCAAACATGGGGTTGCAGGAAAGAAAGGCATGGATTTGGGAGGCGACAACAAGGTCAAGGACTTGAGATGAAACAGCACTTTAAAATACTGTGAGGTACTTGAAATATGTTAACTAGGTGGGAATAAGCATTCTGAAATGGTACTTTTGTTGTTCCTGGCTGAACTAGAAGGACCACTGGTGTAACTTCTTAAATCTGACACATAGTTTATTACTAACATATGCATGTGTAACTTACCTTGGTACAGATTGTGGCATCTGATCCATTACTTTCAAATTTTTGGCTGAGTTCTCAACCCTTGCACCCTGCAGAAATAAAGAGAGAGTCCTTTGTTCTTAAATAATGGCAATTGGGCTGTATATTCATAATAACAGTTTTGAGTTTAAGACTATTAGGCACATGTCTTGGATCCATTTATTTGGTATTTTGAGGATCTTACCTGTTTTCTCATAATGTCCGTGGCCTGCATAATACATCTGGGTAAGAGTCCATGGCTACGAGCCAAAATAACAGCTTGTTCCAGGGTCACACTTAAAGTACTCCTGAACAAAATGAAAATATCAGGACAATTAACATACCCTCTGGATTACATTAACACTGCAACAAAGACAAAACACCTTCTGCACAATCTGCTCAGATGAGGAGAAAAACAAATGAGTTGATTAACTCTAAATCCCATGAAAGAGATCAAATACTTTAAGAGCCATTTCATTTTTTTTCTAAAGCAAATCCATCAATATACAAGATGAATTCTCCCAAGATTAGAATTTTGGTCCCAACGTCATGAAATTTAAAATTATGTCCTGTCCTCCTCCCCATGTGTCCAAAAATGTAATCAGTTAATTGTGCATCTAAAGATGTTGATGTCGCTTCATGGGCTTGCCTGAAAACAACAGGCATTTACTATTGTTTGCTCAAAGTGTTTAAAATTTATAGCCCTATTGTGCAAAACTCAGCATCTTCGTGCAACTTCAGCACTGTACAATTACTGAAGTGTAAAAAAATGCTGAAAATAGTTTAAGCAACACGTTGCTGTTATGTCTGATCAATCTGGTACATGACATAAATCACATTAGAACAATTTGGTTGGACCAATTTGAGGTGAATACACTGTGGATTTAGCAGATTAAAATTGGGATTTTGACAAAAAATACATTTGAATAGCACACCAACACTCTTCATTGACATTTGTTTTTGTACAGCAGCTGACATGGTACAAATAAACAGATACAAATGCAATACACTTTAACCAGAATGGCTTTCTTTGAAAAAGATTTGTGATTTCAACAAAAAACAGTACTAAACAGCACTTGCAAAACACCTTAAAAGGGAAAACATTAATTGTTTGAAACTCAAAAGTTAAACTTTGAGATTACATAAAACCAGTAATGATGGAAGAAAATATATAAAGGTGATAGAAAATAGAATTAAACAGAGGTTGTATTCTGCAAGTAAAACTTGGACTGAATGGTGAATAACCTGAAAATACTAAATTATTGCAGGCTACTGTATAATTAAGAATGTGAGGATTCAGTTTTGGATGACATGCTCTGCTGTAAGTCTACACAACTCTAGATAATAAGGGCATGACGACACGACCATGTGATGCTTCAAAAACCAGGTAGAACAGAAGATTCCACTTGTACTAAGCTTATACTAAAGGAAATGCCGCTGTATAAATGTAAAACAGGATGTCCCAAAGCGCTTCATAAACAATTAATTACTTTTGAAAGGTAGTCACCCATGTAGGAAAATAGGGCAGCCAATTTTCCCACACCAAGTTCCCACAAACAGCAATGAGATAAATGACCAGATAGCCTTTTTTCTTTTTTTAAAAATAGTGGTGTTGTTTGAGGGATAAATGTTGACTAGGACACAGAACTCCTCTGTCATTCTTCTTACACTATCTTGAACAGGCAGACAGGGCCTTGGCTTAACAGCCAAACAAACACTGCAAGGCTACCAGCCAAGAATTGGAAAGTGGGACGAGGCTGGATAGCTCTTTCGGCCGGCACAGACATGATGGGCTGAATGGCTTCCTTCTGTGCCATAAATTTCTATGATTCTATTCTCTAAGAATAAAGCACTCATTAAAAAGTTTTACAATAACCCTCCTCTCAACACAAATTTCCACACCAAATCCAATAGTAAGTTCACTGTCTCCAGTGCAACACGAGGGTTGGCATTTTCTGACTTGCACTTGCCTGCAAGCAACGGGAGTCACTCAGCACATTCATATTCACCTCATCAGTGGCACTGCAGAATTCTCAAGATATGTAGCATTTACAGTGCTTCAGAACATGGGCCTCATCTCTACAGTGCTCAGATTCTGCAATAAAACCCTGCAAAATGTGCCAAGACTGCTGGTGAACTGGAATTTGGCCCATTTATATTCCTAGTCAGATTTCAGGGCAAAGACTCAATGTTCAGCCTTCTGGCCTTCCTCAATGTTACGGAGAACTACCATTTAGTAAGGCAGTGCTGCATGTCACTAGGTTAATATTACAACGCTGACCATGAAGTCAGGATTGCCATGATGGCAGCACTGTGCCATGAACACAGTATGAGTGGGCCATACGGATTTATTTCACAAATGGATGTAAATGTTCAAACATGCCCTACATCACCGGATTCTGACATTTTTACATTATAATTTTTATTATAGCATTCCAAGAGCAAACAGCAAAGGCACTGTACGGTTTCAACTGCAAGACTGAGGTAATTGGACAGATTTAAATTACCTCTGTATACCAGTGCTGCACATAACAATCTGACAAGCTCCAAGCCGGTTGCAGAGCTCCGACGATATGGGCAAGGTTGCAATTCCAGAAGCAGAACTGCTCGAGCTTGTTGTGGACGCTGAATGTTTTGGACTAATGTACAATTCCATAAGTCGCCGAAGTTCCTCCAACGCATTGAGGGGACGTAGCAGCTGCGAGGTTAAAAAAAAGCATTACGTACGAGTCTGGTTTGTGTCACTCTTTTACATACAAAGAATTGCACTGCACTGTGTGCAATACCTTTTCCCCCATCTTTTTTTTTTCCCCCCAGTGGTTTTTGCCTCTGGCAGTATTGAAGCACAGCAGTCTATGCAGGATCAAACACAGCTCAGTGTACATATTCATTCCACATAGCGTCATAATGGCACAGAAGGAGGCCATTCGGCCCGAGTCCGTGCCGGCTCTCTGTAGAGCAATCCAGTCAGTCCCATTCCCCCGCTCTATCCCCGTAGCCCTACAAGTTTATTTCCCTCAAGTGCTGATCCAGTCTCCCCTTGAAAACATTGAGTGTCTCTGCTTCCACCACTTCCGTCGGCAGCGAATTCCAGGTCATCACCACTCACTGTAAAAAAGTTTTTCCTCACCTCCCCCCTGTATCTCTTGTTCAAAACCTTAAATCTGTGTCACCTAATCCTTGTACCATCAACTAGTGGAAACAGCCTTTCCCCGTCTAGCCTATCCAAACCCGTCATAACCTTGTACACCTCTATCAAATCACCCCTCAACCTCCTTTGCTCCAATGAAAACAAATCCAGCTTCTCCAACCTGTCTTTGTAGCTAAGATCCCCCATCCCCAGAACCATTCTGGTAAATCTCCTCTGCACCCTCTCAAGGGCCTTCACATCCTTCCTAAAGTGTGGTGACCAGAACTGGCTGCAATACTCCAGTTGTGGCCTAACCAGCAATTTATAAAGGTTCAACATAACTTCTCCACTTTTGTACTCAATACCTCTATTTATGAAGCCCAAGATCCCATATGCTTTGTTAACCACTTTCTCATTATGTCCTGCCACCTTCAGGGACCTATGCACATTAACTCCCAGGTTTCTGTCCCTGCACACTCTTTAAAACTGTGCCATTAAGTGTATATTGCCTCTCCCTGTTCAATCTGCCAAAATGCATCACCTCACACTTCTCTATTAAATTCCATCTGCCACTTGCCTGCCCATTCTGCTAGCCTCTCTATGTCCTGTTGGTCAATTGATATCACCCTCACTGTTTGCCACACCCCCAAGTTTGGTGTCATCGGCAAATTTAGAAATTCTACTCTACCAGTGGGGTACCGCAGGGATCGGTGCTAGGACCCCAGCTATTCACAATATATATTAATGATGATCTAGACGAGGGAACTCGATGGAATATCTCCAAGTTTGCAGATGACACAAAGCTGGGTGGGCGTGTGTGCTGTGAGGAGGATGCAGAGAAACTCCAGTATGATTTGGACAGGTTGGGTGATTGGGCAGATGCATGGCAGATGCAGTATAATGTGAATAAATGCGAGGTTATCCACTTTGGTGGCAAAAACAGGAAGGCAGATTATTATCTGAACGGCAATAGATTGGGAGAAGGGGAAGTGCAACGAGACCTGGGTGTCCTTGTGCACCAGTCGCTGAAGGTAAGCATGCAGGTGCAGCAGGCGGTTAAGAAGGCAAATGGTATGTTGGCCTTCATAGTGAGAGGATTCGAGTACAGGAGCAAAGATGTCTTGCTGCAGTTGTACAGGGCCTTGGTGAGACCACATCTTGAGTATTGTGCGCGGTTTTGGTCGCCTTATCTGAGGAAGGATGTTCTTGCCATGGAGGGAGTGCAGCGAAGATTCACCAGACTGATACCTGGGATGGCAGGAATGACGTATGGAGAGAGATTGGGTCGATTAGGCTTATATTCGCTAGAGTTTAGAAGAATGAGAGGGGATCTCATTGAAACTTATAAAATTCTAACATGACTAGACAGACTAGATGCAGGAAGGATGTTCCTGATGGCGGGGGAGTCCAGAACCAGGGGTCACAGTCTAAGGATAAGGGGTAAGCCATTTAGGACAGAGATGAGGAGGAATTTCTCCACCCAGAGAGTGGCGAACCTGTGGAATTCTCTACCACAAAAGGCAGTTGAGGCCAACATTAAATATATTCAAGAAGGAGTTAGATATATTTCTTAAGGCTAAAGGGATATGGGGAGAAAGCAGAGACAGGGTACTGAATTTGGATGATCAGCCATGATCTCTTTAAATGGCGGAACAGGCTGGAGGGGCCGAAAGGCCTACTCCTGCTCCTATCTTCTATGTTTCTATGTATTCCAATATCCAGGTCATTTATATACATCAAATAAAGCAGTGGTCCCAGCACTGACCCTTGGGGAACACCACTGTCTACCATCCTCCAGTCTGAAAAACAGACATTTACCACAACTCACTGTTTTCTGTCCTTAAGCCAATTCCTTATCCAAGCTGCCACTGACCCACCTATTCCATGAGCCTCAATTTTGTTAACCAGCCTTCTATGTGGTACTTTGTCAAACACCTTCCTAAAATCCATGTAGACAACATCCATTGCATTCCCTTCATCAATCCTCTCTGTTACTTCATCAAAAAATTCAATTAGATTAGGTGAACACGATCCGCCATTTACAAATCCATGTTGGCTTACTTTAATTAGCTTAAACATCTCCAAGTGCCTGTTAATTTTTTGCTCGATTATTGTTTCTAAAACTTTACCCACCACTGATGTTAAATTGACCAGCCTATAGTTACTAGGATTGTCCTTACACCCTTCATGCACAAAAAGCTGAATAATTATATAGATTTTACAGCACAGAAACCAGCCATTCAGCCCAATTGGTATGTGCCAGTCTTTATGCACCACACGAGCCTTCTTTCACCCCATCAGCATATCTTCTCTCCCTCATGTACTTATCAATATGATCTAAGCAACATTGGCATATCTTGATATGCCTTAAAACGTGAACTGCAAGGCAAATGTTGGTGTTACATGACCTTGCATTAAAGAAAAAGGAGAGCTAATGACAGTATGGTACATCACTGCCAAATTTGGCATAGCTCATTAAGACAAAGAGCAGGATTTACAAGCTGGTTTATGTTTTCATTGGTGTGAGTGACTTCTAATTGCTTGATAATGCTAATTAATCTGCTTGTCCAGTAAACGCAGATTATTCAAAATCATACAAGGTGTTCAGTTAGTAATATGACAACAGCTTGTTTAGACCACTGGAGACAACTTACCCGGTTTATCTTTACAGCTGCAGTAGAAGAATCAGAAGGTAAATTAGACCTTTCTAGATAGAATGCCCTAGGAAAGATCAAAATCTGAGAATTCAGTTCCAATTTAAGAGTTAAATATGTAATGAAAACACATTAAAGAAAAAAGGCACGAGGTACAAAGTTCCTGGATCTGGACAGCCAGGGTAACAGACACCAACAGATCCTTCAACTATTTTTCCTTTTACATCTTCCTGCTGAATTATTCTGCTCTTGAAGCTAAACGATGTCAGTGCCAGAGAATGAAAGATTTTTTCTAAATGCAAGAGTAAATCTCCCACAACTCTGTCCTGATATTCCTTAACCCAGTCTCCAGAATTCCAACTTTTATTGTACCATTGTTTGGTGCTTCAATTTAGTTCCCCAACTGGCCACGATCACCAAAACTTGCTGTGGTAAACCACTGTTTGTATTCCACTGTGTACATGCCTGGACATGCCTCGGCTGACTCCTCCCACAAGTCCTAGTATAAAGGTGACTGCTCCCCAGCCCCCTTTGTATTCTGGACCGGTCGACCACTCGAGGCAGACCTTCATTCTTTTGTTAATAAAAGCCTTTAGTTACTCTCTTAACTCTCAGTCTTTTATGAGTAATTGATAGCGCATCAATTTTATTAACAAAATTTTTATAATGGAGAAGATCCTCACACCAGCATGCCTGGACTTAGATCATCGGGAGGCGGACTCATCCACCAAGTTTACTCACTGGCTTAAGTGTTTCGAAAAATACCTGACCGCCTCCGCAGCAATCAAATCGGACGAGGACAAACTGGATGTCCTGACCTCCAAGGTGAACCACCGAGTGTACTCGGTCATCCAAGACGCGACCTCGTACGCGGACGCTATCAAGCTCCTCAAGGACCAGTACACGCGCCCAGTGAACGAAGTGTACGCCAGGCACCTTCTGGGGAATCGACCGTGGAATACCTTCAGGCACTGTCTGTGCTTGGCCGGGCCTGTGGTTGTAAGGATGTAAAGGCCGCCGTGTACACAGAGGAACTTATCCGGGACGCTTTTGTAGCGGGCCACAGATCCAATTACACCCGACAGCGACTGTTGGAGCAGAGTGACCTCGACCTCAACAAGGCCTCTGAACTCGCACTATCATTGGATGCAGCCTAGCGGGGCATGGATGCCTACTCCTCTGCACCGTGGACGCCGCGGGGAATGACAGCCTGGGACACGGTAGGACCGCCTCATAGCGCCGTGCCACCCCAGCCACGGCCCAACTACCGCAGCAGTGTCCCAAGGCCAGACAGCAGTGCCCCAAGGCCAGAAATGCTACTTCTGTGGCCAAGCAAAACACCCCAGAGCGCGCTGCCCGGCGAAAAATGCGATCTGCTCGGGCTGCGGGAAGAAGGGACACTACGCTAACGTCTGCAGGGCCAAAGCCACCCCGAACCCCAGCAGCGCCGCGTGTGGGCCATGCGGGCCGCCATCTTGGGCCTCCCCGGCCATGTGCGAACCACCGGTACAGCAGCCATTTTGGACGCCTCCAGCCACATGGGGATCATGGACGCCGCCACCTTGGACGACAGCCGGAACGCAGCAGGCCCCCAACACCGCCTCATCTGATACCCGCAGCGACACACCGACCCCTACGCTGGCATCCGTTACACTGGACCAAGCGAGACCGCACCAGCTGGCCAGTTCCACAATGGACATTAAGGTAAATGGCCACGATACAATCTGCCTTTTTGACTCTGGGAGCACGGAGAGCTTCATCCACCCCGACACGGTGCGGCGTTGCTCTCTCCCAGTCCTGCCTGCGCACCAGCGGATTTCTATGGCCTCCGAGTCCCAGTCGGCGGACATCGGCGGCTACTGCGTAGTGACACTCGTAGTAGACGGGACCGTGTACGATCATTTTAAACTTCTGGTCCTGCCAGACCTCTGCGCTGCCGTCCTGCTGGGGTTAGATTTTCAGTGCCACCTTAAAAGTGTTACGATGGCGTACGGTGGACCCCTACCCCCACTCACAGTCCGCAGCCAGCAGCTCCCAAATTGCCCGCCGCGCACCAGGTGCAACCTCGCCACACTGAGTCACACCCCCACCCCCACTGTTTGCTAACCTCACCCCCGACTGTAAGCCCATCGCCACAAAGAGCAGGCGATACAGTGCCGGGGACAGGGTTTTCATTAAAACCGAAGTGGAGCGGCTCCTGAAGGAAGGGATTATTGAGGGCAGCACCAGCCCCTGGCGAGCCCAGGTTGTGGTCGTTAAGACCGGCGAGAAGCAGCGCCTGGTCATCGACTACAGCCAGACAATAAATCGCTACACCCTGCTGGACGCCTACCCACTCCCCCGCATAGCTGATATGGTCAACCAGATCGCGCAGTACCGCGTCTTCTCGACCATTGACCTGAAATCAGCGTACCACCAGCTCCCTATCCGCCCTGAGGACCGCCAGTATACTGCCTTTGAGGCAAACGGCCGCCTCTACCACTTCCTTAGGGTTCCCTTTGGCGTCACCAACGGGGTCTCCGTCTTCCAAAGGGAGATGGACCGGATGGTAGATCAAAATGCGTTGCTGGCCACTTTCCCATATCTGGACAATGTGACCATCTGCGGCCGTGACTTGCAGGACCATGACGCAAACCTCGAAAAATTCCTCCGCACCGCCCAACTCCTGAACCTGACATATAACAAGGAGAAGTGCATATTCCGCACAAACCGCCTCGCCATCCTTGGCTGTGTTGTGGAACACGGAGTCATCGGCCCCGACCCCGACCGGATGCGTCCCCTTATGGAACTCCCACTGCCTCAAGGCCCTGAAGAGGTGCCTAGGGTTTTTCTCCTATTATGCCCAGTGGGTCCCCTACTATGCGGACAAGGCCCATCCGCTGATCAAGTCCACCTCTTTTCCCTTGACGGCAGAGGCCCGCTTAGCCTTCCACCGTATCAAGGAAGACATTGCCAAAGCCACCATGCACGCAGTGGACGAATCCATCCCCTTCCAGGTGGAAAGCGACGCGTCCGACTTTGCCCTGGCCGCTACCCTCAATCAGGCGGGGAGACCCGTGGCCTTCTTTTCACGAACCCTCCAAGGCCCGGAGACCAGACACTCCGCTGTTGAGAAGGAGGCCCAGGCGATTGTGGAGGCTGTGCGTCATTGGAGGCACTACCTGGCCGGAAAACGATTTACCCTGCTCACTGACCAACGTTCAGTTGCTTTCATGTTTAACAACAAGCAGAGGGGCAAAATCAAAAATGACAAGATCTTGAGGTGGAGAATCGAACTTTCCACCTACAATTACGAGATCTTGTACCGGCCCGGGAAGCTCAATGAACCCCCGGATGCGCTATCGCGTGGCACCTGCGCCAGCGCGCAGATCGATAGACTGCGGGCCCTCCACAATGACCTCTGCCACCCGGGGGTCACCAGGTTCTTCCACTTCATCAAGGCCCGCAACCTGCCTTACTCTATTGAGGAGGTCAGGACCATGACCAGGAACTGCCAAGTCTGCGCTGAGTGCAAACCGCACTTTTATAGACCAGACAGGGCCCACCTGATAAAAGCCACTTGCCCCTTCGAGCGCCTGAGCGTTGATTTTAAAGGGCCTCTCCCCTCCTCCGACCGCAATGTGTACTTCCTCAATATTATTGATGAGTACTCCCGTTTCCCGTTCGCCATCCCCTGCCCGGACATGACCAGTGCCACGGTCATTAAATGTCTGAACGACCTCTTCACCCTGTTCGGTTTCCCCAGCTATATCCATAGCGACCGGGGCTCATCGTTTATGAGCGACGAACTCCGTCAGTACCTGCTAACTAGGGGTATTGCCACAAGCAGGACCACCAGTTACAACCCCCGGGGGAACGGACAGGTGGAAAGAGAAAATGCGACAGTTTGGAAGGCCGCCCTGCTAGCCTTAAAGTCTAGGGGCCTTCCAACCTCCCGCTGGCAGGATGTGCTCCCCGATGCACTCCACTCTATTCGGTCACTGCTCTGCACTGCCACTAACGCCACCCCTCATGAGAAAATGTTTGTCTTCCCAAGGAAGTCCACATCGGGGACATCGCTACTGCCATGGCTGACGTCCCCAGGGCCGGTCCTACTGAGAAGGCACGTGAGGACCCATAAAACGGACCCCCTGGTCGAGAGGGTCGACCTCCTCCACGCCAACCCCCAGTATGCTTACACTGCATACCCGGACGGGCGGGAGGACACAGTCTCCATAAGAGACCTTGCACCCTCGGGGGCCGCAGTAACCCACTACTCACTACCACCCCCCCCCCACGATCCGATATCCAGCCCCAGCAGACGGCAGGCCTCGGCCCAGCGACCCGCTCGACATCTACGAGGACGACACGCCTGTGCCACAGCCTACGCGGGACTCGACGCCGGAAGCTCCACTACCCCTGCCGTCGCCACGCCGATCACAGCGGCAGACAAGACCTCCGGAGAGACTCCAATACACTAACTTTTAATACACTTCACCCCGCCGGACTCAATTTTAAACAAGGGGTGAATGTGGTAAACCACTGTTTGTATTCCACTGTGTACATGCCTGGACATGCCTCGGCTGACTCCTCCCACAAGTCCTAGTATAAAGGTGACTGCTCCCCAGCCCCCTTTGTATTCTGGACCGGTCGACCACTCGAGGCAGACCTTCATTCTTTTGTTAATAAAAGCCTTTAGTTACTCTCTTAACTCTCAGTCTTTTATGAGTAATTGATAGCGCATCACTTGCCTACCAAGGTTGGAATTCAAGCGAGGGATAGGTCTGATGCCAGACACTAAACCACACCACTAAGTATCATTTCCAACCACTTTGAATCTTGTTTATTTAATTGCAAAGAAAGTTAAGTTTGTGTGTGTGTGAAGTGGAAGAGAAGTGTCCAATCTTCATCCAACAGCGATTCTTCCAGAATGTTAATGTATGCTGATCTACCAGAAGGATTAAATGCAAATCAGAGTTTACACAAACCTGGCCCCTTCACCATGGGATCTTGGGGTAGACCGGACTGAATCTTTGACCGGACCAGAATACTCCCTTAAGGGAGGATCTTCCAAATAACAAAAAGGTTACAAATTGCTACTTTTTTCTAAATTCATTCAGCAAGTAATTAGCTTACCTGAGTTTTCGATAATAATATTTCACTTTTTCAAGAGAGGTTGAATTAATCTGCTGCTGAAATTCTTCTGCTGACACATTATCTGGAGAACATTGGCCCTCAAGAGCTACAGAGAAAAACAGAATTATTACAACCTTAATCTAGAACCTTGCTGTGGCTGCCTGAAATAGTCACCACACAAAACCGCCAATTATGAGCAGGAAGCAAGTCTTCATGGAATGACAGCAAAGAGCAATCGTTCTGCATACAACTACACCAGAGAGCAATAGTTGAATCATGAATCTAAATTTTTTCTGATTTTTTAAAAATTCTGATTTGTTTTACTCAATTCCTTACAATGTCCTGATGGATGCAAATTGTTACCAAGCACAAGTTTGCTCTTTACAGCAAGTAATGTTTTAGTCAATCTGGCAACAGGCCAACTTGGTTTGAAGCAACTTCTGTATTAGTTAGTATTCTATTGCAGCTTAAATTGATGGTTTATAGAGAAGCCCACTGGAGAAGCTGTGACAGATTACAATACAAGTGCAATGGTTGATCATTCAGAGAAAAACATATTACAATAGAAAATTTCCAATAAGGTTAAGCACTTCATACATACACACAAGAGTTTAGGTGAAGCAAAATGTGTGAAATGTTACAAATAAGACTAGTAACAGTCTTTCGCATTTTATTTTAGACTTACAAGGAAAATGGCAAAGTTTAAAGGAAAGCAATTATACCTTGAGTGAACAGCACCGTGTGTAGCTTTAAACTTCCACCATTCTGAAACTTAGAAGGCAACTCTGCAAAGTTATGACTTTCAAGGTAAAAAATAACTTTCAGTGCTTGCCGGCTTCCATCTATGTGATAAGTGATGGGGTTGTCTGCAAAAATAAAATCAAAATCATCACTTTGTGTTTTGGCATCACATTCCAAAGTAAGATTACGTATCTTGCTGAATCTTCCCCCATACACCACTGGAGCAACCTAGTGCTAGGTGATGGTACACAAAGAAAATTAATGTGAAGTATGACATCTTTAAAGCTTTAAAGGCTCAATTATCACAATTGGCTGGTGAACCCTTACATATCCTCACCCTGTATAAATGCAAGTCCACCACAAAGGCTGCAGTTCATTTTGACTAGGAATAAAAGAAAATAACTAGAATGTATTTTTCAAAGTCTGCTGGGAAGGAAGGGAGGGCGCATAGTGTATTGGTTGCTCCCAAGAAGAAAGCAAAATACTCTGCCAGGTAGGCACCCTTTCTACAGAGAATGCCGACAAGAGAAAGCATCGCCAGCCCAATCAAGTGTTCTGAAAAAAAGTGTTCAGGCAAATCCAAATAGCCATGTGAAAAATACATTCTATATAAGCCTTATTAATGGAATCCCAGATAAAATGAAGCCTCACAGGTCCCGATAGGTTCCTGCTAATGAAGTACAGTAATGGGTGTAATACAGCAGTGCGTAAAGCAATTCACTTGCCACTAGTGAGCCTAAAGTTTGGTTATCAGCCTGTCCAGAGTCTGAGAAACACAAAACAGATGATGATTATATTTTCTACTGGTACAATATGCATAAAATGCCAAACATCATTAACGAATAGCAATTGCTGCTCCATATTGGAATTATGGGGAGGTAGATTAAAAACTAGAATCAGTTTTATTCAGCTCAAGTGTGGGCAGGAATAAAGCATGCATTCATAAAACACTCAATTAGGATACCAGATGAGTTAAAGGTGATTGTTAGATTCAGGCACAAGTCAATCACAGAGCAGGAGCCAGAGCAGAGCAAGCACTGCAGTCTTCCAGAGAGAAATTTAATATCAAGAATCTGCTGGTTCAAAGTTGAGATCACATCAGATGAATGGAATCTTATAGCACAGAAGGCAGCCATTTGGCCCATCGTGCCTGTGCCAGCTCTTTAAAAGAGCTATCCAATTAATCCCATTCCCCTGCTCTATCCCCATAGCCCTACAATTTTTTCCCCTTCAAGTATTTATCCAGTTCTCTTTTGAAAGTTACTATTGAATCTGGCTCCACCACCTTTCCAGGCAGTGCATTCCAGATCATAATTCGCTGTGAAAAAGATTCTCATCTCACCTCTGGCTCTTTTGTTAGTCACAATTGTAGAATGAGTAATTCACCAACTTAATTGCCAAACATTTCACACTGAAGGGAAGGTCTCGTAATCATTCCTGCAACTCAACAGAGGACCCTGAAAGCGATAGCCAAGAAGCCATAAAGGTCCCCTTGGGTCACACATTAAACCAGAGAGAGTCCACAGCATCGATAGCAGCTTGTTGTCCAAATGCAGTTTGTAGTTTTCTTACTACATCAGGAATGGGCGAGTGTTCAATGAGAAGGTATGGTTAAGATGGATGAGAATTTAGATAATAGAATTTAACAGCACAGATGGAGGCCATTTAGCACATTGCACCAGTAACTGCTCTCTGAAAGTTATCCTTTTACCCTGAACCTTTCATCCACCTTCTGCTAATCATAGACTGAAGACATCTTAAAGGATTCCTCCAATTACACAGTAAACCTAACTTTGAGATTTTATAAATTGCAGTCAGGCATTGCAGACTAGGATTGTGCCCATCAGCATGAGAAAACCCTAATGGGCATTGAGCACAAGACTTCAAAAGCCCGAGGTGGACAGACTTACTGTAGCCAGCTAAATCCATCAGTTTATATTTGAACCAGCTGGAGTGCCCGGCAGTGCCGAGGGTTTTTTTGAGGGCATGTTGTTGTTGGAAGAGAGAGAGAGAGAGAGAGAGAGAGAGAGACTGACTGCTGGATTTAGTTCGGGATTAGCCTGGAGAGAGAGAGAGCGAGGGGGGGAAGGAGCGCCTCAGGCCTGGCCCGATGGACCCCTGCGAAGGAAGGAAGGAAGGCGGCGAGCTCTCCCTCCCTCCTTACCTCCCTCACCCCCTCTCTCCCTGCTTTACTCTCTCTCCCTCCCTCCCTGCCCCTCTCTTCACCCCTCTCCCTCCCTCCCTCCCCCTGTCTCTCCCTCCTTTCTGGTACCAGAACGGAGTCAGTCCGACATCAGGAGGCCGGGTGCCCATTGCTCCGAAGCGAGCCCGGGGTTCCTCATTGTTAATGTGGCAGGCCTTTGGACCCGGTTGGCCGGGCGGCAGACGAACACCTTTTGCTGCGGTGGTGTGAGGGGGGGGGGGGGGGGGGGGGGGGGCGGGGGGAGGGAAAAGAGAGAGAGACGCCGCCGCTCACCTGCTCGCTTCCCTCTTCCCCCGGGCTGTGCGGGGGAGAGAGAGACAGACTGGGGGGGAAAGAGTGAGGCGCCGCCGGTTGCCAGGGTAACCCTCCTCCCTCCCTCTCTCCCTCTCCCCCCCCCCCCTCCCGAGCGGCTACAGGCTGTGAGGGGGGCCCGGGCCCGGTTGCCGGGGTAACCCTCCTCCCCCGCCCTCCTGAGCGGCCACAGGCGGAGAGAGGTGCCCGGGCACCGGGGAAAACCTTCTTCCCCCCCACCCCCGAGGGGCTACAAGCTGAGAGAGGGGCCCGGGCCCCGGGGAAATCCTTCCCCACCTCAACTCGCTCCCAAAGTCCCTTCCACACACACACAAAGTGGGAAAAATAAATCAAGAGTTAGGAATCAAGATGGCTGCCACTCACCTCAGCTCAGAAGGATTAGGCCCGTCCACACATGCAATGAAACGCCCCCCGTAATGCACCGATTGGTCAACCATCAGGTTAATCCCCTGTACGATTGGTCAACCATCACGTCACTCAACGCTAATGAGCGGAATGTTGCCGTTTTTTGAACCTTTTTTGTATACTGTCTGAACAATTTTTGTCTGACCAAAAAGTAAATACTCCTATTAGAGTCCCCTAATGATAAGCTTTCTTTTGATATAACCTATGTGTAGGTACGCTCTATAACTTTTGATTGTAGAGACAGACAGACAGAGTTATATATATATATAATTACATCTTGTTCCAATAAAAATACTTGTTGATTGAGGATTTTTTTTTATAAAAGGATAAATGAACAGAAAATAGAGCAGATATAATTGAAAAAGGTAATAGAGGTGGCTCGGTGAGTTGGTGAAATAAAAAAGGCACATACTAAATGGAGGAACATTAATTTGAATCAGACACTGGGAAAAGGTGGTAGCAAAATACTGTGGATGCTGGAAATCTAAAATAACAACAGAAAACGCTGGAAAAACTCAGCAGGCCAGGGCAGCATCTGTGGAGAGAGAAAGAGTTAACGTTTCAGGTCGATGACCTTTCGTCAAAACTGGAAAAAAGTAGGAAATGGAAAGCAGGTTTAGGGGCTGGGAAAAGGGGGAGGGGATGAAAGAACAAAAGGGAAGGTCAGTGATAGGATAGAAAGCAGGAGAGATTAAGAGACAGAGAGAGACAACACAAAGATACATTGCAGACGACACAAAGCTGGGTGGGCGTGTGTGCTGTGAGGAGGATGCTGAGAAACTACAGGATGATTTGGACAGGTTGGGTGATTGGGCAAAAGCATGGCAGATGCAATATAACGTGGATAAATGTGAGGTTATCCACTTGGTGGCAAAAACAGGAAGGCAGATTATTCTCTGAATGGCAATAGATTGGGAGAAGGGGAAGTGCAACGAGACCTGGGTGTCCTTGTGCACCAGTCGCTGAAGGTAAGCATGCAGGTGCAGCAGGCGGTTAAGAAGGCAAATGGTATGTTGGCCTTCGTAGCGAGAGGGTTTGAGTACAGGAACAAGGATGCCTTGCTGCAGTTGTACAGGGCCTTGGTGAGACCACATTTTGAGTATTGTGTACAGTTTTGGTCGCCTTATCTGAGGAAGGATGTTCTTGCCGTGGAAGGAGTTCAGCGAAGATTCACCAGGCTGATACCTGGGATGGCAGGAATGACGTATGAGGAGAGATTGGGTCGATTGGGCTTGTACTCGCTGGAGTTTAGAAGAATGAGAGGGGATCTCATTGAAACTTACAAAATTCTGACAGGACTGGACAGACTAGATGCAGGAAGGATGTTCCCGATGGTCAGGGAGTCCAGAACCAGGGGTCACAGTCTAAGGATAAGGGGTAGGCCATTTAGGACAGAAATGAGGAGGAATTTCTTCACTCAGAGAGTGGTGAACCTGTGGAATTCTCTACCACAGAAGGCAGTAGAGGCCAATACATTAAATATATTCAAGAAGGAGTTAGATATATTTCTTAAGGCTAAAGGGATCAAGGGGTATGGGGAGAAAGCAGGGACCGGGTACTGAATTTGGATGATCAGCCATGATCGCATTGAATGGCAGAGCAGGCTCGAGGGGCCGAATGGCCTACTCCTGCTCCTATTTTCTATGTTTCTATGACATAGAGAGATATTCAAGGCGAGAGGAGGTGGTAATGGGACAGTTTAAGGAACAAAGGATGGCTCTAGATGGGGTGTGAATTGTGCTGGCGGAATGAAGGACAGCTGCCATGTGGGAACTGGGTCCTCAGAGTTGGAGGGTAGTTTATTTGGATAAGGGTAGACGGACGTCAAATGGGGTGTCCACCTGGTAGGATGACATTATCATGCCTTTAAAACCTTAAAGGGAAGTTTATCCCAAACATGGTGTTTTTCCTCCCGGAATGGAAAGTCCAGCAACAGCTCAGTCGAATGATGTGTGGAGAATATAAACTGCAGAAGAATTTAAATGCCAAAGGATTGCAGCTTTTAAGCTTTGGGAAAGAGGCCTTCCATTTATTTGCTAAAATTAGATGTTTTACATACAGATCTCGACTTATCCAGTACTACTGCCATTTTGCCATTTCCAGAAGCAATGAGGTTACATTTCAGGACAGTCTATTTTATGGTACATAGAAGATAGGAGCAGGAGTAGGCCATTCGGCCCCTCGAGCCTGCTCTGCCATTCAATGCGATCATGGCTGATCATCCAAATTCAGTAGCCTGTCCCTGCTTTCTCCCCATATCCCTTGATCCCCTTAGCCTTAAGAAATATATCTAACTCCTTCTTGAATATATTTAATGAATTGGCCTCAACTGCCTTTTGTGGTAGAGAATTCCACAGGTTCACCACTCTCTGGGTGAAGAAATTCCTCCTCATCTCAGTCCGAAGTGGCCTACCCCTTATCCTTAGACTGTGACCCCTGGTTCTGGACTCCCCCGCCATCGGGAACAGCCTTCCTGCATCTAGTCTGTCTAGTCTTGTTAGAATTTTGTAAGTTTCAATGAGATCCCCTCTCATTCTTCTAAAGTCTAGCGAATATAAGCCAATAGGCTTCGATACTACATTACAAGCAATGCACCCCCATGGAGTACAATGCCCTTGCCAATGTTGGGCTGAGCTTGTTGCTTAAACTTGCTGTGGACAGCATCCATGGAGCAGGGAAAATTTAAATCTGCTTATTTAACTAGCTAAAAATGCAGGCAATAACCCCATCCTGACCAAAACACAGGTGACATACGCGCAATGCACACAAGCACAATATTTTCTGGCATGAATCAACCGACTCACCAGCTTGATTCATATATATGAACTGAGAAAACTAGCAAAAGCTGATCAACAATTTGAAAAAAGCCAACATAGCCCCCAAAAAACTGATACCCCAAGAATGGCTCGAATTACAAGCCGACAACATGTGTATAATGTGGGTTTTGTAATTTAAGTTATAGGTATACACAAGTTGCCTCCACTTACTTTGGAGGAAATAAAAAACCAAGTACATAAAAACCTGAAGGGAGAATCAAATGTCGAAGGCAAAACATTCTACATTAAAAATGATGCATCAGGTTAATTTTAAGCACCTTTATTTTTCACTATTAACAGATCTTTAATCTACATAGACGAAAAAAGTGGCTTTTGAATTTTCACCCAGATTATTTCCACAAAAGTTACCTCAATATTCACAGTCTCTCCTTCAACCCTCCCAACCCAATTCACAAGAGCATTATACCCACTGCAGTTCAGAGGCACTGTACCCCATTCCAATGCTCCACTCTTCCACAGAGATACTGCCACCTCCATGTACCCTCCCCCTCTATGTCCCAATCTTTATTTGGCTTCCTGTACAATGATTTAAATGTAATTTATATTTCGTGGTTTTTTTACTTCCTCGCTTGCAGTCTCCGTGTCTCAATGAGGATATTTCAATGTGGTTGAAGAGCCTTGCTGCTGTTTTTCCTGCTCACAAGGCACCACAGATCCCCTGTAGAGGGCGCCACATTAAAACAGACGCTGGATTAGTAGAAATCTCCGCCGACATGCCCGCAAAATGTCTGTGGGCAACTGTATGCGAGATGAACACAAAGCCATTCCTTCGCCACTGAGGGGAAAATCTAGGCCATGGTTGGCACGTACATTGATTGTATATTATTTAATGCGTGCACACTATTTTGAGAAATATAATTCCCAGAATTTGCAGAAAAAATAACGGCATATGAACACACACTGTTAATGTGCAAATTGGTCACCTACTTGTGGCAAGGAAGAGATACCGTGATTTGCAAATCGCCATGTTGATTTTATGAAGTTGCTGCATTTGCAAATTAATTGGCCATTAAACTCACCACAGAAAGTTAAGTCTAGTAATTAACAGCTCTTTTAATGACATAGTAATTGTAAATGATTGCTAATCAACCTCTCTTTCACAGAAAGTGAACAATTAAAATATGGAGTCTCATACCTTCAGGTTGTGAATTATTGTTGAAATTTTAAAAAAGTGAAATGTTTACTTTTTTTACTTTTCCTTTCGGTCTTTTTTTTTCCACTCTCTCTTAATCCAACCTTTATTTCCCTCTCAAATTCTTTCTGTGCCTGATTTGACATTGAATCCATCTACTCTAATTCACCTTCCTCCTCAGTCCTTCCTCTGTTTATTTCTCAATCCTTTAATCTCATTGGTTAAGAAGATACACTGTTTGTCCCTTATTCACCAAGGTCCTAGATGCCCAGTTGCCCTCATTGCATCATTTTCACCTCGCACTTCCAGAAACGAACAAGTCCACCTAACTGGGCATGCCACAAGATGCCTCGCTCCAGCAAAATCTGGGACATATAATTGTCTTTTGGACAAGGCAGATTGCTACAGCGCGTATAATCTAAATGTAAGTGGGTTCACTCCTCTAGTTCATAATTAAGTAAAACTGTACTAGATTTTTAATTCTTGGTTTAATTGTACACCAATAATAGATTCAACTAAACACTATCCTGCCGCATTAGTCCAGAGCTTCGAATTTAGTAATGAAAACGATTCAGCTTTGTCAGTTTTCATTGTGGAATGTAGTCATAAACAGGGGGAAAATTAAAGAGATATTTCAAACCAGTATAATATGCAGTTGACATATAAATCTTCAAAAATAAGCAAATGCCCATTGTTGAAAACTTCCATTTCAGCAACTGAATTACACAATGAACATGCCCCAGAACAGTGCCCTACAGATCTATTAGTATTTCAACCAAACAGAAATTCTAAAAGAAATGTATTTTTTCCTGAAGTGTTGAGTGTAAAACTCATTATTGGTAACAAATTGTGTAACTTTAGAACTTTTCTCTTTAACTTCAACAGTTTGGCCTACACAATAATCAAGATGCAAGACACAAGCCAGGAAAAAAAAGACATTTTGGGGTCTACTGATATTAATTCTTACTTTCTCCCAACATGACTTGGCATGCACAGTTATGTAAAAATGTCTGGAGATCCTAATAATAAACTGAATGTGGAAGCACTTATTGAGTCAGCCTCATCGAATAATGCTGTTTGTTGATTCTCTGGTCTGTCTCTACAGCTAGTTAAGTCGGCAGATTCAAATTGCCCATAATCCAGGATCCTGTCCCATCAGATACCATGGCTCTTTCAAACACACATTTGAATCCACAGATTTTAATGTGTTGCCACTGAATCAGATCCATCCATTTGCAACATCAAGTTTGACTGCACATGCGCCCCCTCATTGTTTCACAGAAGTCAGCACCTATTGTTCCAGTTAATTCACAAGGGTCTTTAATAAAATGATTATTTATCATGTCAAAAATGGCTGAAATTATTCATATGACTCAGTGGCAGGAAAATTGGACTAAAGCATTTAATAGATGATTTTAAAAGGATCTAGACAAACCAACTATGTGCACCAGAGAGTGATACCATTTTTTTAAATAAAGAATCTCAATAGGCAACACTAACTTTTACACTTCAAAAAAAAGTTAAACCTGCAAAACAGCTTCAGGTTCATTCTAATGATAGGATGCTCATATTCAGAGTGGCGGAAAAATTGTAGAAAAGCATGAAATAGAATGAACAATTCTGTGATGGAGACCTGCTGATGAGAGTTTGCACAATTCCAAAACCTATCTTTATATTTACTACTTCTGATCACGTGTACAGATACGCCAACAGCTGTTTGTATAAGCATTCACCACCTCCCCCCCCCACCTCTCCCCCATCCTTTATGGTTTTGCATTTCTTCATGTATCTACACAAAATTCCATGGTCGAGAGTTTCTGACCAGTTCCTAGGCTTTTAGCATTTTTTCTGCTATGCAACTGGCTGGTCAGAGACGTGAAGTACAAGTTAGGATGCCTCGTCTGACCGTTTCCCCGTTCTGAATAAAGAACTACCTAGGCCCACCCTTTCCCACCCCACTCGCCCCCACCACCCATCTACCACCTCCCCCCACCCCAGCCACTATACATTCCTCCCGAATTTTTCGAGGGGGTGACTAGTGGGGTGGATGAGGGAAATGCTGTGGATGTGGTTTACATGGACTTCAGTAAAGCTTTTGACAAAGTCCCACATAGGAGACTGGTCAAGAAGGTAAGAGCCCATGGGATCCAGGGTGCCTTGGCGCATTGGATCCTAAACTGGCTGAGTGGCAGGAGGCAGAGGGTGATGGTCGAAGGTTGCTTTTGTGACTGGAAGCCTGTGTCCAGTGGGGTACCTCAGGGATCGGTGCTGGGTCCCTTATTGTTTGTGATCTACATAAATGATTTGGATGAGAATGTAAAAGGTATGATCAGTAAGTTCGCAGATGACACGAAAATTGGTGGGGTGGTAAATTGCGAGGAGGAAAGCCTCCGGCTACAGGACGATATAAACGGGTTGGTCAGATGGGCGGAAAAGTGGCAAATGGAATTTAACCCTGAAAAGTGCGAGGTGATGCATTTTGGACGGACAAATAAGGCAAGGGAATACACAATGAGTGGTAGGACCCTAGGAAGTACAGAGGGTCAGAGGGACCTTGGTGTACATGTACATAGATCCCTGAAGGCAGCGGAGCAGGTAGATAAGGTGGTTAAAAAGGCATATGGGATACTTGCCTTCATTAGCCGAGGCATAGAATATAAGAGCAGGGAGGTTATGATGGAGCTGTACAAAACGCTGGTGAGGCCACAGCTGGAGTACTGTGTGCAGTTCTGGTCGCCTCACTATAGGAAGGATGTGATTGCTTTGGAGAGGGTGCAGAGAAGATTCACCAGGATGTTACCTGGGATGGAGCGCCTCAGCTATGAAGAGAGGCTGGACAGGCTGGAGTTGTTTTCCTTGGAGCAGAGAAGGCTGAGGGGGGACCTGATTGAGGTGTACAAAATAATGAGGGGCATAGATAGGGTAGATAAAGAGGAACTTTTCCCCTTAGTGGGGGGGTCAATAACAAGGGGGCATAGATTCAGGGTAAGGGGCAGGAGATTTAGAGGGGATTTGAGGAGGAACTTTTTCACCCAGAGGGTGGTTGGAATGTGGAACTCAATGCCTGAAAGGGTGGTGGAGGCAGGAACCCTCACAACATTCAAGAAGCATTTGGATGAGCACTTGAAATGCCATTGCATACAAGGCTATGGACCAAATGCTGGAAAATGGGATTAGACTGGACAGGGATGGATGGGCGGCGCAGACACGATGGGCCGAAGGGCCTCTTTCTGTGCTGTAAAACTCTATGACTCTATGACTCTAATGCAAAAGCACCTACAGCTCCTGCCACTCCCCTTTCCCAACTAGTTCTCTTTCTCTGGGGGTCTTCCCCCGAATCCCAACTATTACATACCCATTTCCATTTGAAGTGCCCTATGTCAGGATGAAGCACTCTCAAGTCAGGTACAGCACGGTTTAGATGCAGAGTGTAGTTCTCCCTCCCCTGCACTAACAATGTGTCTCAGCCCCAACCTCAGATGGGCGACTACTATTGCACCAAAGCAATATTTTTCCACAACCTTTAGCCTCTTTGAGCGCAACTGTCAGTTAAGCAGCCTCACCTATTTGCACTACAAATTGCATCAAGGCTACCCAAACTCGTATCACAAACAACTCCCAAAGCCAGCACGAGAGGTTCATCCCATCAGTTTGGACAGGGTTGGAACCTATGTTGCATACATGTAAAAACAGCACCTAACCTACTGCATCACATTATCTTCTAAATACTTGATTCTTAAAAAGGTATACAGATGGTTAGAAAGGATAAGGCAAATTAACTTCAAGAAGCACAATGTGCTTGAAACAAAACCTCTTCTGGTTATGGTTTTATTTTGGTTCATAATTATTGCTGCAGAGCTTCACCTTTCTTTGAAAGCAATTTCAGTATTGACCATAAACGTTGGTTAATATTCTCCAGATAATAGTGTGTGAAATCCTTACTTGCTACTGGGTATTCATGCTCCAGCTGTCTGAAATAGAATGTTACGTTATCCAGATCCAACAAGGCGACCTTGGTGTCTTCCAGCATGATGCGCTCATCTTTCTGTGCAGAAGTGAAACAGTAATTATTAGTTCCGCTTTACAGAAATAAGCAGCAAGTAATATCCAGACTGCAGAAACAAGAGAAGCCAATAATGCAGTTGGCCTGTGCATCCATCAGTCAACTGCTTCAAATGAATCCCTCCTGTATGTTATCTTACTTTAACATAAATCAGGCAACATAAAAGGTATCCTTTACACTGTTATAAAAAGATCGTGCACAGGGGGATGGAGGAGGGGGGAGGAAAGGAAGTGGGGGAGGGGGAAGGAATCTTGCATTCCATGAATGGAATAGTGACTTCTGGGATTCAATCTCACTTATCTATCGACAGCATATCGTAATTAGGCTTGAAAGCTTATTCTGGCCTTTCCATTTGAGCTGCCAGCACACTTCACTTCTGCCTCTATCAAGGTACATTTTTGAAACAGTAACTCTTTGCATCAGAACATTTGAAGTAAATGCACCCAGCAGGGGTTGAGATCCCAGCAAGTCAAACAAACCCGGGGCAGGGTTGCAAGGAGGTACAGGCATTGTTATGCAGAGCGGGCACTGGGGTTCACACATGCAAAGAGGAAAATCAATCTCCTTTCTAGAGGAAGTCAGTCAGAGTCAAAAACACTTTTAGGGATACTACATGAATGCTCCAGACCGAGGCCAAAAAATAAGCTGTCAGCACAATGTGGACAGGAGATTCCAGTTTGCTCCAATTTTACTAGAAGAGTGACATAAACAATAGTTGAACACGCATCTTTTCCACTAAAATTAGTGACCACAGGAATTCCAGCCATTAGATACCTAATGACACAAAGGAGTTAAAAAATACAAAATTCCATTTGAAATGTTAACTTGAAAAGTCTCAAAATTTGCCGACACAGTTGCATTCCCCAATGCAAAAATACACAAGCAACAAAAATCAATTAATGTTTATTCCATTTGTAAAACTTTTATAGCTCGCTTGAAACTTCAATCATGAATTATTTAGGTTCTCTCACTAAATAAATTGGGGTAATTCCCTGAACCCCATGGAGCATGGATTCTGTATGGTCCAGTAGACATAACATGATAATCTGTAAATTTATGCACGTTTACTTACTACATTTGGAGAAAGCAGTGACTGAAAGTTGAGAAGGACCCCAGTAACAGCTATCTGCTCAAGCCACTTCTTGCTGGCCTCTTTGCTCTCCTCTTCATATTCTCCATTGTTGTTATACCGGTGATTCAAAGCAGCCAGCAGCTGCTCAGAAAAGGTACAGATGGCCGCTACAAGGCTTTGGCAAAAGAGGACATCTCGGCGTATTTGTAACTCCAGGTCTGTTGAGAGAAGAGGAGTAGAAACTCAGGAGTCAGGAATAGTAGTCAAAATTAGTGCTGCACTGAACAGTTAATGTGTTTGGTGATTTTTTTTGTTGAAGTACAAGAATCGAACACAACTTAGGCTGCAATTATACCTCAGCTCGTGGTCTTACAATGGTGTTTGTGAAGAGAGAGCAAGATACACACCACACACACACTACCAAGAGAAAGAGAATTAGGGCGAACAATTGAGTCGCGCCCCTTTTGGGGCGTTAACTTAGCCGGGTTTAGCGCCCCGGAAAAATTAGCATCCCCTTGGCCAAAATTGAGTGGTAGCGCCCCAAGAGGGAAGCAGGGCGCTACCGAGTACCCCGCCTCCCGCTTGGGGCTCGGAGGGAATATCGCGGCGCTACGTGCCACGGTATTGCGGGCCTTCCTCCCCTAGCGCGACCCGGGGCCCAGCTGGGTCCCCGGGGATCGGGAGTGCCGGCAAAAGAGCCCGGCATTCAAGAGAAGCGCTGGGCTCATGGAGCGCAGCCGGCACGCCGCGGTGGGGGAGGCTGGTCAGGAGGCCGGGGACGGGAGCGGAGGCAGGTGCTGGCAGGCAACCAGCGACAAAAATGGCCACCCGGCACTGCGCCTTTAAATAGCGCCACCCCGGCCGCAGGTAGGACCCCCTGACCCCGTCGGACATAGCGTCCGGCAGTAAGTCAGGGGGCACTACCAAAGATCGTGGCCGGGGCGCAGCACACGGCGATGATGTCATCGCCGGTGGCGCAGTGCCGCGGGGCTTTAATGGTTACTGCCGTTGCTAACCTCCCGCTGAATTTTGCGGGAGGCATTGGCAACGCCACGCCCGGGTGCTAGTTGCTTTGCACCCCGTTAGCGCCCTCTTAGGGCGAGAGGCGCAAAGCAACCAAATTTTTCCCCCTTAAAGTGTGCGCGTTTGTGTGGAGGAGGAGGCGCGAAGAGACACATTTAACTGACCTTTTTAAAAAAACAGCACCTATACCCCCTGATGCTCATATTCTGGGGGCTCACATGCCCTGGTAACAAGCCACAACAGAATTCCTTGGGCCAGCAGGATCCAAAAAAAAATATTCCAAAAAAAAAGCATGAAATATTCTTAAAAGCACTTTATGAACATTGACTTGGGTGCTGCCTTCCTCATTCAACCAAGGGGCAGTTGTCTCCTATATCATCAAGCCCACAAGGCTCCACAAGTTGCCACTGGTGCTGTGGTTATTTTAAAGAAAAGCAGCAAGTCTGAATCAGATGAATGAATGGCTGGATGGATGGGTGAGGGACATTTGTTTACAACAAGGCTTGGAACTTTTGAAAAATGTAAACAGTTTGCGCCACAAAAATGTTTGAAAGTAGATTATAAAAATAAAAAGTGAATCACTACTTCTACCAAATCATAAAAAACACATTCTCTTCATACTTAAAATTTTCCACCTTCTTACTAAGTAGAGGAGAAGTATAATGTGGCCTTGAAAAATCTGAGGTCTACTAGCTCCATCCTTTACAAACCAAACTTTGCCCTGTCCAAACAAATGAGTAAAACCAAAGTAGACTCTTCGCTATACAAATAATCTGCTCGGAAGAGCATTCTGTGGCAAAAAAATAAGTCCAGTCACTAACAGCCAAACTGATGCTACAAACTTGGTGCATTCAAGATCGAAACAGCTTTATGGAGGGAGAACAATGGCAAACTCAATGTAGTTGGATTTTTGAGGACAGCATAAAAATCAGATATAATAAATAAATCTAAAGGCTAGCAAATGCAACAATTCCTTCAAATACATTAAATAATGAACCTTAATTTGCTCCCCATCACATGGGAAGGGATATTGTTTAATCTCATCAGTAAATTGAATTTTATTTACACAACAGAACACAAAAGGAAAATACTCGTCACTGCAGAAAAAGATAACATTAACGACTTGACTGAAGCTAGAAATAGAATTTAACCAGTTGCAATAGATATTACACATCTTTAGAAAGGTTTTGTTTAGTAACTAACTTTACATGACAGCTGAAAGACATAACAAACCAAAATAAAGTTAAAAAGGGAGTGCGCAAAAGGCATTCCATTTAATGCTTTAAAATCCTAAGTCCACTGAAAACTCTCGTGTATTATCATTTTTTTTACACCTTTTCACACCAGCCAGATAGATAGGTAGGAATGTTGACATCCTGTTCCAAGTGGGCGACGTAATATTACCACAGAATTACAGCAAGTTTTTTTTAAATTGAGAAACAATTCATTTCAGAATGCTCCTCAAAGGAATAATCTACATATTAGCATTAAACCCTTTGGCATTCATTTGCTATGGAACACAGAAAAACAATTGCTGAAAATATAAAACTATAGTTAGTAAATTATTGTATATGGACCACAACCAAATCAACACATCATTGTTTTAGATGGGTCTTCTGTCTTAACTTTGGCCTTTAAGTTCCAAAACATTTAACGTAAAGATTTTAGCAATAACCTTGGTTCTTTCATCTCACTACAAAGGTTACTTTCACCTGTAATACAGTTTTTATTGGGCTATGGTAGAAGGAGTTATAAAGTAATGCACATACTTTTTCTCCCCACGTCAGTTTTGCTTACCTGAATTGCAGTGATTAAAACATGTCTTACCTGTGCAGTGAAGTAGAGCTAAAAGCAATTGATTTTTCCCATCTGTGGAAGCAATTATACAGAAGTTACTGAAATGTCAGTATTAATACATCTTGAAGTTAAGAAAATAGGGCCTAGAAATTCATTATGGGGCGCCCAGCTCACCTGGGCGCCGGAATTACCGCTGCACGCGGATCCACTTGCGCAAGCGGGATATTCAGTGTCAGCGCACCAAGTGGAAGGCGGCCGCTAAACAGGGGTTTCGGCGCCCCGCTTGGGCGCTGAAACTGATTATCGGCGCGCTAGTGGCCGCAGCGCCACTCGCAGCGGAGCGGCAGGCTGCGGTACTGCAGGCCTTCCTCCCTCTCTTAAGGGGGAGGTGCCTGCAGCAGCCGGAGCCCCGATCGCGAGTGCCGGCAAAAGAGCCCAGCAGAACGGAGAAGTGCCGGGCTCCCGGAAACCAGCCGGCAATGCCGCCGGGTAGCGGGGGGGTGGAGGAGGCCGGGGAAGGAGGTGCGGGCAGGCGGCCGCCGAAAAAGCGGCCGGCCGCACCTCCACTTTAATTACCGCCACAGGTAGGCCCTGTGTACCGGTCGCTGTCTGCGGCCGGCGCTGAAGAGGCGGGCGCAACTTAATATGGCGTTCTTCGCGGAAACGGGGCGCTGCGCACACCGATGACGTCATCGGTGGCGGCGCAGCGCTACAGCCTAACGCCGCCATTAGCACCCCGCTGAATTTCGCCTGAAGTTTGCAGACTGGCGCAAAAGCCCTCTTTGGGTGCAAACTGGTGGCGCAGGCCACTGAATTTCTAGGCCTAGGTTTTAAATGTAATGTTTACTCAGGATACTAGAACAATGTAAAATTACTCAATCCGCCGTAGTGTTGCAGGACCAAGTGCAATATTCAGGTCAAGCAGGCTTAGATGGCGCTGGAGATAATTGGTCCAAAGTAGAGAAGGGGAAATGAGAAGACAGAAGCAGCATATGGGAGGGAAGAGCAGATGAGGGCCAAGTACTAGTGGAGAAGAGGGAGGGGGAGGAGGAAGAGGAAAAGAAGGACAGGAGAAATGGAGGAGAAGATAGCAGACAGGAGAGAGGAGGCAGAAGAGGAAGAGGTGAGAGCAGCAGAATGGAGAGAAGGGGATGACAGGGTTGGTGGGGTGGGGTGGGGGGGGGGGGGGGAGGGGTTGGAGTAAATGCAGGGATTAGTTATGGGGAAATGGAAATATAAGGTATGAGACCAAAGCAGGAGCCAAAATAATGATTCACAATCTGGCAGCTGAGTACTGCTTCTCTCTCAGGCTGCATTTAAAATTCCTGATGTCATGAAGAGAGAAGTTTCAATGCACGAACAGGTATCTAATGATACGGGCTGTACTTCGGACCTTGCACTGCCATTGGTCTTTAAGAACAGGAGCCTTATAATTAAAAAATGATTCAAGCAACATGATATTCCAAAGGTCTCTAGCAGTCTGGGAAAACAGCCGGAGCATTGGGATCATCAGGGGTGTCACTTCTAGTCATTTGATGCTATGAACCATCAGAAACGTCTACATGACGTTTGGTTTCCATTGTGTGCTCAGTATTATATGTACAACACAGCGGAGAAAATTACTTTAAAAGACAAGCCAATCACTTAAAATATTGAAGTACAATTTACAAGTACACTGGAGTACTTGCAATCACATTAAGATCATCTTCTCTGATTTCCCTCCTAAACACCAGCACAGGAAAAAAAAGTGTCTCATAATAACAATCTCAATATGGAAGAAATGCGTGGCATCATAAAACTTAATTGAATCCAGTGCAATATTCCATGGGAGATTAAAAATGTTAAAATATAGTCTATGCTGCAAACTACCATTCAATACTGCTCAAGTTTTTAAAAAATTTATTTTGAAACTTCCACACACACAGTTGTAAAACATTATCTTTGGCCCTGTGAAAAGCCTAAGAATATGCTCATTATATAAACACAGGTTACTATTTACAGGAAATGTATGAGTAATTAAAAGCCACAGATCCTGCAGTGCACAAAACTCCAGGTTAGTAATTGCAGAAATCTAATGACAGATTGCAAATCTGCAGAGCACAGCAGTAACCAAGATACCTGCATGTTTGGTGATGGTATGCCTAGATAGTGAAAAATACTTGTTTGAAAAAATGTGTAAACATGGAAAATTTCAGACATTACTTGTGATAAGTTATTAAAATGCAACGTATTGACACCTAAAAGGTGCCATTAATTTCCAGTTGTGAACGCCGCAGAAAATGTGTTAATTTCAATGGGTTAGACTATCGGGGATAGGAGTGGATCTTTAGTTCAACAGAATTGAAAGTCCACTTGGCTATCAATGGTCACTGCTGTTGTAACTATATTTTTTAAATGCAAATATGAGAGGATGATGAATCCAAGTGATCTAATGGAAAATAATAAATCTACAAAGTGCTTAGACAGGGTTTTTACTACAGCAGTTATACATTGGATCACAAAGAGTGCATGGGACAGCAAAATGCACAACATATACGTCTCTTATTACTGCTTAAATCATTTCAGCTTCACTCAGTATTAGAATGTCTTCCCTTCCAGCAGCAGTTTTTAGTCGGTAAGAACTCAATGGAACAACATTTAGAATTATGATTAAATCCAAAGGCCTGCAGAATGTATTTCATGTGTTAAATCACTTAAACTACAAAACATCCCAGGGTTCCAGTACGTAATGAATTGAGAAGGCATGCATTTCCACCAGGGTCTATTTCAACTTAGCTTTAACTCATGTCAAACAGATCCTTGGTGTACTGAACCCAAAAGGAGTACACATCCTTTTGTACTATGGCCCAGTTACAATAAAGTAAGGTAATGGTGAGTAAAAATGATTTGACTAGGTTTACTTAAATGCTACCCATTAATTTAAAACTATTGTACAAGATGTTAAAAGGTGACTCATGGGAAGAATTGGTCCCAAAATTCATAAATACATTACTAACCTTCCACATACTCCTGTACATTGTCCACTAAGGCATTGATTGAAGAAGGCAAGTTCCAGGGGTCTTCCTGCATATTTGTTTGGATTATACTTCGACATTTTATGTTTCGGTCAACTTTCTGTCGAAATTCTGAAGAGATTCTGGGAGTTAGTGATCACAGTCTCATTACTGTATTCGTAGCCATTTCTGATATGGAGCGACTATACATAGAGTCATACAGCACAGAAAGAGGCCATTCGGCCCATCGTGTCCGCACCGGCCATCAAGCCCTGTCTATTCTAATCCCATTTTCCAGCACTTGGTCCGTAGCCTTGTATGGTATGGCGTTTCAAGTGCTCATCTAAAGGCTCCTTGAATGTTGCGAGGGTTCCTGCCTCTACCACCCTTTCAGGCAGTGAGTTCCAGATTCCAACCACCCTCTGGGTGAAAAAGTTTTTCCTCAAATCCCCTCTAAACCTCCTGCCCCTTACCTTGAAACTATGCCCCCTGGTTATTGACCCCTCTACTAAGGGGAAAAGTTCCTTTCTATCTACCCTATCTATGTCCCTCATAATTTTGTACACCTCAATCAGGTCCCCCCTCAGCCTCCTCTGCTCTAAGGAAAACAACCCCAGCCTGTCCAGTCTCTCTTCATAGCTGAAGCGCTCCAGGCCAGGTAACATCCTGGTGAATCTCCTCTGCACCCTCCCCAATGCAATCACGACTTCCTATCGTGTGGCGACCAGAACGGCACACAGTATTCCAGCTGTGGCCTAACTAGCGTTTTGTACAGCTCCATCATAACCCCTCTGCTCTTCTATTCTATGCCTCGGCTAATGAAGGCAAGTATCCCATATGCCTTTTTAACCACCTTATCTACCTGTCCTGCTGCCTTCAGGGATCTATGTACATGCACACCAAGGTCCCTCTGATCCTCTGTCCTTCCTAGGGTCCTACCATTCATTGTGTATTCCCTTGCCTTGTTAGTCCTCCCAAAATGCATCACCTCACACTTTTCAGGGTTATATACCATTTGCCACTGTTCTGCCCATTTGACCAACCTGTCTATATCGTCCTGTAACCTGAGGCTTCCATCCTCGCTATTTACCACTCCACCAATTTTCATGTCATCTGCGAACTTACTGATCATACCTCCTACATTCATATCTAAATCATTAATGTACACTTCAAGCAGCAAAGGACCCAGCACCGATCCCTGCGGTACACCACTGGACACAGGCTTCCAGTCACAAAAACAACCTTCGACCGTCACCCTCTGCCTCCTGCCACTAAGCCAATTTTGGATCCAATGTGCCAAATTGCCCTGAATCACATGGGCTCTTACCTTCTTGACCAGTCTCCCATGCGGGACTTTGTCAAAAGCCTTACTGAAGTCCATGTAGACTACATCAAATGCACTACACTCACCCACGCTCCTAGTCACCCCCTCGAAAAATTCAATCAAATTGGTTAGACATGATCTCCCCCTGAAATAGCCATGCTGACTATCCTTGCCTTTCCAAGTGGAGACTAATTCTGTCCCTCAGAATTTTTTCCAATAATTTTCCTACCACTGACATTAGGCTCACTGGCCTGTAATTCCCTGGTTTATCCCCACTACTCTTCTTGAATAATGGTACTACGTTAGCTGTCCTCCAGTCCTCTGACACCTCCCCTGTGGCCAGAGAGGTTCTGAAAATTTGTGTCAGAGCCCCTGCAATCTCCTCCCTTGCCTCACACAGCAGCCTGCGATACAGCTTGTCTGAGCCTGGCGATTTATTCACTTTTAAGCCCGCTAAAACCGCTAGTACCGCCGCCCTCTCAATACTAATTTGTTCAAGTATATCACAATCCCCTGCCTGATTTCTATGCCTACATCGTCCTTCTCCATAGGTGAACACAGATGCAAAATATTCATTTAAAACCTCACCCACATCTTCCGCCTCTACACAGATTGCCACTTTGGGCCCTACTCTTTCCCTGGTTATCCTCTTTCCCTTAATATACTTATAAAACACCTTGGGATTTTCCTTTATTTTGCCTGCCAGTGTTATTTCATGCCCTTCTTCGCTCTCCTAATTTCTTTTTTTAAGTACCCCCTGCACTTTCTATACTCCTCTAGGGCTTCCACTGTTTTTAGTCCTTTGTATCTGCCAAAAGCCTCCCTTTTTTTCCTAATCCATTCTTGTATATCCCTTGACATCCGGGGTTCCCTGGGCTTGTTGGTCCCATCCTTGACCTTTACGGGAACATGTTGGCGTTGTACTCTCTCTATTTCCTTTCTGAAAGACTCCCACTGCTCTGGTGTGGATTTTCCTACAAGTAGCTGATCCCAATCCACTTTTGCCAGATCCTGCCTTATTCATATTAAAATCAGCCTTCCCCCAATTTAGAACCTTTATTTCCAGTCCCATCTTTGTCCTTTTCCATGGCTACCTTAAATCTCACCGAATTATGGTTACCGTCACCAAAATGCTCTCCTACTGACACTTCTACCACTTGCCCGGCTACATTCCGTAGAATTAGGTCCAGTACCGCCCCCTCTCTTGTAGGACTTTCTACATGCTGGCTCAAAAAGCTCTCCTGGATGCACTTTAAGAATTCCGCACCCTAAGCCTTTCACACTCTGACTATTCCAGTTAATACTGGGGAAGTTGAAATCCCCTACTATTATTACCCTATTATTTCTACACTTCTCTGAGTTTTGCCTATATATCTGTTCCGCTATCTCCCCCTGACTGTTTGGGGACCTATAGTACACGCCCAGCAAAGTGCTTGCCCCCTTTTTGTTTTTAAGTTCTATCCATATGGCCTCATTAGAGGAACCTGCTAAGATATCATCCCTCCTTACTGCAGTAATTGACTCCTTGATTAATATTGCGACACCCCCTCCTCTTTTACACCCCCCTCTATCTCGCCTGAAGATTCTATACCCCGGAATATTGAGCTGCCAGTCCTGCCCCTCCCTCAACCATGTCTCTGTGATAGCAACAATATCATACTCCCATGTGTTCAACACCTTCAATTCATCAGCCTTACTTGCAAGACTCCTTGCATTAAAATAAATGCCATCCAGCCTTGCCATACTCCCTTGCGCTGTTACATATTTGCTCCACCTTCCAGGCTGACTTGTTTTTTCCCCTCTATATTTGGCTGTGCATCACCCCCTACTATAGCTCCACTCCATATCCCATCCCATATTGGGTGAGCCGGACATGGTCTGCTGGTGCACCACTATGCTGCGCATGATGGGAAATTCTGATTTGCTGCCGTTATTCCCCACATACTGCATTTCTATGGAAGTGGTAGAGTAATGCAAGAGCAAGTTACATTTAACACAGCACCTTTGAATTAACATCACTCAAGGCACTTTATGGAGAGAGAATGTACAGTGGACACTGAACCAAGAAGTGGGGCAGGCAACTAAAAATATAGATGGACTGGTTTTAGCGAGGCATTGGACATGGGTTTGAAGTTATACATCTGTTTAGGTAGCTCTCAGTTCGAATCAGGGAATTAAAATTCTACTGGCCATTTTAACCACAAAGAAGAATGCAGAAGAAACAAATCAAATTAAATGAAATGTAAATTAAAACTCCCTGAAAACACAGCTCTGTGCTTAACCAGGGCAAGAGACTGAATGTGTATTCATTTCCACAGTCATCAATCTCATCAAAAAGCACAGAAGGCGAGAACCAGTTGTTACTTTACTTAAGACTAAACGCTAACTGTTTTGTACTGTTGAGAAAATTAGTATCGAACAGTGTTAGATAATTTGAGGCAGTCCGAGAGGGCAATTCTGTAATGGTATTAATCAAAAGTTGTGTAGGATTTACCCTTCCGGGGCTATAAAAGTCCTGGTTTAAGATTTCCCTCCACATTTTAGAATGTTGACCTATTGTTGAAGGTAATTTTCTCACTAAATTTTGTGATTTCCATATTTAAACAGCATAAATCAAATGTAAAATTTACATGGCAGCCATTTGTACACAAAAGTAATATAAACAGACGTATAGTTGGAATGCTTCCAGGGACCATCCCTAATGGTTAGTTAGCTTTCACTTTGTGTAATCCAACTCCCTAAGCACTTGTACACCAATTCACAAGTGAATGACTGGCACCAATTCACAAGTGAATGACGGGCACCTACAGAGATTTATGAGAAAGGCCATTAATGTACCCATCATTTCAAAAATGAAGACAGAATTAGTACTTGGATTTTATGACCATGTAAGCCTATGTTACCTTGTATGTTGTATTCTGTACTAATGCCATTTGTCTCTTCAAAGGCCTTGGCCATAACTGACCCCTTGAGGAGTGCATCAATGGAGTCCACCTGTAAGAATTCAAACATCAGTGAGCATCACAATTTGTTTCCATGTCATTTAAATTTCCAATACTTAGTTTTTATGTTTTATTTCACAAATTATGCACAGCAAGTACTACAAGATCAGCCATAGTGTTGCTTACGGTGAGACAAAGGTTAAGTTGTTGCAAAAGAGTGCTAGGATGTTGAAGTGGGCAAGAGGTGGTGATAGAATTTGGAAAGAGGTTCTAAGAGATCTACAAAGAGACAGAGAAGCAAGTGTTTTTGATTGGTATTTGTCTTAGTTGTTACTGGTAAATAAATACATTTGTTCCCTTCACTTAATACTCAAAAATAAATACATCTCCGAGTGCAGTATGAGTAAATAGCTCTTCACTGCCAATTTAGGGTGTTGCTTTTATAGGGAAAGCCAAAAAATATTTAAAGCCCAAGAAAAGATGAAACTAGGTTATGTTTAAATTAATGTGCATCTTTCTCTCTTTACCACACATCTCAAACAATAGCGTTACCAAAATGGACTACTCAACTATACTTGTTTAAATCAGCACCATTCCTCCCTCTAAAAACTTACGTAATGTGACAGTGCTTCCAGAGCTCACCACTGTATACATTAATCACTCATCATCTCAACAAAAATAAATTCAATTGGCGTAAGTATTTAGAATACATTATAAAATACAAGACCTACTCCTAGCCATTCCCACCCTAATTCTTCCCTACTTGCTGGTTTTCTCCTCATGAGTGTTTAGCTCACTAGAAATGCCAACTGTAGTTGCAACAAGTTGTCTGGTATAGTAAAAAAAAAATCTTTCAAAGTTACCTCAAAAAAGATGTTGAGTTCATGTCAATTTTGCTGTCTTATACAAAAGAACAATTGCAGTTATTTTCACAACTCCCAAGATGGTTTATGTCCTCAGTAATTTTCTATTATTACACTGGAGTGAAGGGGGGATGGGTTTACCAACAAGTCTCAGCAAACTAAGAATGGCTAGGTTTGCTATCACTCATGAAAACAAATGCACAGATGGGATTACATACTGCTACCTTGTGGAATCCCATCAGCTGAGGGTGACTGATTGAGGAACCCCCAAAAACGCACGACTCAGGCTTCTCAGAGGAGGCTGATCAAAAATGTTGCTGGAGGCATTTTGAATGCAGGAAATAGGACTATATCGACAAGTTTTAAAAATGTTATTAATTTTGTAATACTTGACATCTTTATAATTACAAACTTTTGAACAATTTCATTGGTAACTTTTGCTGACTGCTTATTCTGGATTGGCTGTTCTCATATATCTTAGTAGCTTTTCATTGCAAGTTTCTCTACCTTCTGATTGGTGCAATTCCTAACTAGTCAAATGGAATTTGTTGCTGCTTTATGAAAATGAAATTTGAGCCAACAAATGCAAGTCTGACAAAAATTTGCATGGACAAGCTTGGCACCTCAAGTGTGCAAAACAAAGACCTATTAGATGCAACCTATATGTGGATGATGGCAAAGTGTATGTACCTGATTAAAGAGATGCTCAAGGCAGCCATGTAATTTGTCCTGTTTGTCAAGAGGAATTCTCATGTCGCAAGGCAGTTCATCCCCTGTTTTAAAGAGAGAAAGTAGATTTCAATTTATGAAAATAAAATTATACAGGTAGATGAAAGAATTTTCAACACCTCTTCATCTGATCAATCTTCAAATCATATACTAGTGCTGCGTAGAGGGCTATGACAGAAAATATATCCGAAAAACTGGAGTCTCGTGAACAAATGCTTCCAGCAGCACACAATATCACTGCACATTTTTGGGGAGATTCCATGTAACATCAACAATTTTCTGATTAACATTACACAGTAAAGAAATAAACTTCACAAATGCTATAAAGAAGGAAATATGAGCTAATATGAAAATCCAAATGGAAGCATGTATGGAAAATCCATTAACTGTGGAGTGAACCCCAGTTAGTGCAGCTCTGCATCTTTATTGCCGAACTCCACTAGTTTCAATTTGAAAAAAGACATTTGCACCGTTGGAACAAGATGGACTGCCAGTAAATGGCCCCATGGTAACTGTTGATGATTACAAATGTGAATGATGAGACACGGCAGATTTCTTCCCCTAAATACCATAGTCATCATCTTGCTGACCTTACACACACACACACACACTCACTTGTGGTTAAAAACTACACAAAAAATAAATGGGTTACATTTTGGAGGAGAAAAATGCTACTGCAGTCCTAAAAATAGTTAAGCGCTTTCATAACGTTTTACTTGGAGCAAAATCTTACCTGATCCCATTTCATCACTGCCCAGATAGGAGCTCCTGCTGCGGTCACTGGTATAGGACAGCACGGAATCTCTGTTGCTATTACATTCACTGCAAGACATCACAAAATACAATTGGAACTTTGAGCATTAAAATCCTCAACACATGTCCAATGACACCCTTCCATTAAACAAATGGTCTGGAATTCAAATCAAGACCAGTCCCCATTCAAATATCAATTGAATCTTTACTGAATTATGTTCACAAAAACTGTATAAAATCTTGGCAACGGATCAAGGTTTTTTTGTTTTTCTAAAGCCAACAGTAGTTTGCTAGTTTTTTCAGTGCATAGTAAGTAATTTACAAGCACATAAAACAGTAATGTTTAAAACCTGGTGATTTATACAAAAACTGAAGTCGATATAATGAAATCCATGTCACAATTTATCATGTATTTTGTTTTCCAGAAAAGGAGAGTGAACTGTACTCTACACCCATTCATATTCAGCCCTTGGGAAGCAGATACTTTGCATTAAAAAATATATAAAATAGAACGTTGGTAAAAATGCCCCCCAATAAGCTATAATATACAATGTGATAAAGTCAGGAGCTAAGACTCAACAACAGAGAAGCTTATGAGGTAAGAATGTAGCTTTCACACATTGGGGCTTGACATCAGTCTTTTATATGGCAAAGCAATTTAAGTGCCAGTAGATGATGTGCTCGATTTATATACTATAAAATTCTGAATATCCTGTACAAAGTATCCAAGTTATCACTTCCATTTTCAATTTATAGTTAAATATAACTGGCTTTCATAGCTACACAAGTCTACGCAGTGTTTACTGGGAACAACCACTTGTATTATTGCGCCAATACCACAGTACACTACATACATTCCATAACTAAATGTGAATACATGTTGAAATTTAGGAGTCAGAATTCTACTCTATTCACTTTATAACATCTTTATATAATTTACTTCAAATTGGCACCTGGTAGCTTATAAGCCTTTATTATACCTTTTGGCTTAAACTGCAGAAATATTGGGACAGGAAATTATTCACACCATTCCTCTATTTGCCTCCAGAGGGCAATATATCAAAGACCCCCTACTTTCTTATCCAAAGCACACATACACATACCAAACTGTGCCGCAGTTACACAGGAATTTAATAAAACAGATATTAACTTACTTATGCTACATTTCTTAAAATACCCTAGACTTCACGAATGACTAAATCATTTGGATCATCCTGCCTCTATTGCTCCGAATATTACAACTCAGTTACCGTCATGATTTTTTAGAAAATAAAACACAGTTACATATAAAGTAAATTAACTCAATGACTTGCTTTATTATAGTAAACATAACTCAGAAGAGTCCAGAGATCCCATCTGAATTAGTCATCACTATAAAATCACTGAAGTCCAAATATTCTGAATTTACCAAATGAGACCACCTCCTTTCTGATATACATGCACTCTTTTTGCAAATTCTAAATAAATTACTGGTAAGGATGAAATTGCTGCAAACTGTGCATTCATTCACAGCTTTGTAAAGAAACTAAAGATATTGTACAGAACAGAATGAACATACAAAGCTACCTTCAGTCTTATCCTTGGGGATGGAGGTTGGAACAATTTACAAAATGAAGAGATGCAGACAATTTAGAAACAGAAAGATTGGCTTAAGTACTGCTTGTTTCAGTATTCACAACATCCTGGAAAGCAGTTGGGGGGAGGGGGGGGAAGAGTAGGGGGTTGTGAAAGGATTGTCCCTTACAGATTATCTGGAATTGCTATAAAAACATGGTTATTTTGCATTTCCATAGGACTGCTCAATTTTGATGGGTGCCTTTACAGAATAATTGGAGAAAGAACTCAGAGCTCTTAGGAAAAGAAAGGACACAGACAATTGTAATTGTCTTTTAGAGTTTAATTAAACCAATGGCTACATAATCTATACGAATCAGAGAAACTCCTACGCACGCATGAACAGTTGACGTTGCCTGTATAAATCTTTTAGGAATTTTGTGACAAGATATGCTGCGCCTGAGCCAACAAGCTTATTTAGTACATTCAAAAAATGAATTAACATGATCTTTGGCAGACTCCGAGTGCATGTGCGCAGAAGTCGGGTGAAGAGGGGCTAGGGTTCGGTTGAGATACCACCCACAGTAGAATATCCTGGCAATGGTTACAGTCAAGGTTTATACATAATAGTGAGGAGTTGGACGAGGTGCTGAAAGGCAGTCTGTCTCTACAGAACCATATGCTAAACAAGAAGTGAGCACTTTCATGAGCGGAGGAGAGAAAAACTCAAGAAAATAAAAAACAACCGCAGTTTATACATCCCACAGATGACCACCAGAGCATTTTTTTCTAACCTATCAAACGTGAATGTTAATTAGCACATTAATGAGCTAATACTGCGCAACAAAAATTAGACTTATCTGAAGTGTAGTTATGGCCATCATTCACAAAATATGAGCCTGTAAACCAAATTGAATAATGTTTGGAAACTGAAAAATAATGGCCCGGATTTTGCAGTCACGCCGTTAATTACACTTACACTTGCCCACAGACATTCTATGGGCTTTTGCACTGGAACTTGCGGTGGTTAGAAATCCATTTCAGCGCAGCGCCCTCTACAGTAATTGAAAGCAAATTATTAACCTGGTTAGGAAATTGGCTGAGCGACAGGAGACAGAGCGTAGGGATAATGGGTAGGTACTCAAATTGGCTGGATATGACTAGTGGTGTCCCGCAAGGATCTGTGTTGGGGCCTCAACTATTCACCGTATTTAGATGATGGCATAGAAAGCCACAGATCCAAGTTTGCCGATGACACAAAGATAGGTGGCATTGTAAGCAGTGTAGATGAAAGCATAAAATTACAGAGATATTAATAGATGAAGTGAATGGGCAAAACTGTGGCAAATGGATTTCTATGTAGCAAATGTGAGGTCACCCACTTCAGAACTAAAAAGGATAGAACAGGGTACTTTCTAAATGGTGAAAAGCTAGAAACAGTGGAGGTCCAAAGAGACTTGGGAGTCCATGTACATAGGTCATTAAAGTGTCATGGACAGGTAGAGAAAATAATCAAAAAACTAACAATGCTAGCCTTTATATCTAGTGGACTAGAATACAAGGGGGTAGAAGTTATGCTGCAGCTATACAAAGCCCTGGTTAGACCACACCTGGAGTACTGTGAGCAGTCCTGGGCACCACACCTTAGGAAGGATATATTGGCCTTGGAGGGAGTGCAGCGTAGGTTTATCAGAATGATACCCGGACTTCAAGGGTTAAGTTACAAGGAAAGATTACATAAATTAGGGTTGTATTCTCTGGAATTTATAAGGGGTGCTTTGATCGAAGTTTAAGATATTAAGGGGAACTGATAGGATAGAGAGAGAGAGAGAAAAACTAATTCCGCTAGTTGGGGAGTCTAGGACTAGGGGGCATAGTCTAAAAATTAGAGCCAAGCCTTTCAGGAGTGAAGTTAGGAAACACTTCTACACACAAAGGGTGGAAGAAGTCTGGAACGCTCTTCCACAAACGGCAATTGATGCTTGGGGGTCAATTGTTAAGTTTAAATCTGAGATTGATAGATTTTTGTTCACCAAAGGTATTAAGGGATATGGGGCAAATGTGGGTATATGGAGTGAGGTCAAAGATCAGCCATGATCTCATTGAATGATGGAACAGGCTCGAGAGGCTAACTGGCCTACTCCTGTTCCTAGGGGATCTGGAACCTGCATGAACAGGGCAAGAAACTATGCATGTCCCTAACCAATTGAAGAATCGCTAATGAACAGTACAGTCTGAAGCAGGGAGTGTCAGTTAGAATAGTTAATTCAATGCCAAATCCATGTGAAATAAGAGAGGGAAAGAAAGATGTGATTGAAAGAGAAAGAGACACAGAAAAAGTAAAATAATTTTTTTTTTTAATCTTTTAAAATCTGAAGGAATGATACTCCTCACTTGTAAAAGTTAAATTTTCAATGCTAGAGAGGTTGTTTAGCAGTAATTAAGACTTAACACACCATTAAAAATTAGTTTGCACTAGAATGGACAATCTGTAATTTTTCCTGGCGCATTTAGTGGGTATCCAGTGGGCAAGTACCCCAACTTCACACATTCCATGTGTTTCAATTGCAAGTCTCTGGGCGAGATACTGGTACAGCGAAGCTTCTAGTGGAGCAGTGCAACTCTGACAGCAACTTCCTGATTTCTGTGTTTAACTGCGCATGTGCAGTCACCCAAAGTTGTTGTCCAATTTACTCTTAATAGTGGTGAGCACCGATAGCCTCACCATTATTTTTACTGCAAAATCCGGGCCATTGCCCTCACTATAGGACCATAGGGCTTTACAGCGCCGGAGACCAGTCAGCCTGCTGGGTCTGTGCGCCGGAGACCAGTCAGCCTGCTGGGTCTGTGCGCCGGAGACCAGTCAGCCTGCTGGGTCTGTGCGCCGGAGACCAGTCAGCCTGCTGGGTCTGTGCGCCGGAGACCAGTCAGCCTGCTGGGTCTGTGCGCCGGAGACCAGTCAGCCTGCTGGGTCTGTGCGCCGGAGACCAGTCAGCCTGCTGGGTCTGTGCGCCGGAGACCAGTCAGCCTGCTGGGTCTGTGCGCCGGAGACCAGTCAGCCTGCTGGGTCTGTGCGCCGGAGACCAGTCAGCCTGCTGGGTCTGTGCGCCGGAGACCAGTCAGCCTGCTGGGTCTGTGCGCCGGAGACCAGTCAGCCTGCTGGGTCTGTGCGCCGGAGACCAGTCAGCCTGCTGGGTCTGTACACTTCTTTGGTCTATGCACCTCTTTGGTAGAGCACTCCAAAAATGTTACTGCCCTGCTCTCTCCCAATAAATTTGTATTGCGCCAAGTCAAATGTTTATGACTCTTTCTTTAAAGATGCAATACTCGCAGCTCCAATTACTCCATGGCAAAACATCCCATGCTCTAAAAACTCACTGTATAAAGAAATTTCTACTAAGCTTTCTCTTCACTCTTCGTGACCATGTTAAATTGATGACAGTGTTATTCCCTCACCAACCAGAGGAAATAGTCTTTTTCCTATTCACCCGATCAAAACCTTTTGCAATGTTAAAAACCGCTGTTAAATCATCTTTGCTCCAACAAAACTAATCCTAGTATCTCAAGATATCCCAATTTTTTTTTATCGTTTGATATCATCCTGCGACCTCAACTGGACATTAAAAATACACAAAAGACCACATTGTTGCACCTCACAAAGCTGCACATCATTTAACAGTCAATAAAAAGCACGTGCAAAAACATGAAATATTTGATGTGCTTTATAAATAAAATATGCATGAGGTTTGAGGCTTTACAGACAATGAACCTTTTGTGCCACATCTGGCATAAATGTGAGCTGTAATGTATAAACTACTCCCCCCAACAGTATCCTCTATTGATATCACACCTGTAACATAAATGCGGTCTTATCAAAAACCTGGTTTGTTATTTGACTGGATGACAGCCACTGCCTGATCATCTTACAAGGAGAATACTCAATGTAATGCTGATGCAAACATTCAAATAGCAGGCAACATGACCCAACTGTTGAAACACACCTGAAAGTAGTCGGTTCTCCACAAACTTATCTAATTTTTCCTTTAATTGTTGGATGCAAAAATACAGCGTGGCTAGTAAACCATGCTATGCTTAAGCCATTCATAACATAATGGAAAACATTATAGATTTTTATGGATGGGCTGAATAGAGTCCTTCATCTATAATTTGTGACCAGGACCTCTACTAGTGCTTTGGAATTGGATGCTTGTAGGGTTTTCCAAGAAGGGCCTTGAGTGATGCCCCAGGATTTCCCTTGGAGCAGCCAATGAATTTTGTTGAAGTAACACAATTAGATTTACTATGAGCCCATTCTCCTCTTCACTAAAAAAAAAAGCACAGATTAGAAGCCATTACATACCAGCCCTGAAACCAAACCAAACGACCTGTTAAAACCACCATCAACTGTTGGGAGCTTATGTATTTTCAGATCTCTATAGGACTCAATAATAAATATTTTTTATAATTCACACACATCCTACTCAAGAAAAAATGCTAGGAATTTTTTATACTACTGGTTATGAAACTCAGAACGGATTCGAGAAATGTTTTGTATCCAAAATCAGAAACTTGGTGCAAATAGCAGATTGTGAAAAATGGTTTGTGGAGGACACCTGAATAAACATTGTTTTTTTCACCTCACTATTCTGCATAAATACCTGCAAGAGCCAAACATTTAAAAAAAGCTTTCAATGTTTGGAACTGAACTCGTGAGAAAATTGTTCACAGACTGGTGGAAAAAAAGTCTTTCAAAACAGCTGGTATTTCAAACCTACACCAAGCATGAACAAGTTGCAAGAAATAAATCTGTTTCAAATCAGCACACAATGGAGCAATTGATTAATTCAACTTGTAGTGTCTGCATTTTGGAAAAAAGAAAACAAATTTAGAACTACTACTTCATGCTTCACTTTTGCTTTAAATTCTTATAGACTGCATAAACAGCACAGCTTATAAAATTCCAGCGCTCATTTTACAGATTTAGTTTAAGAAACTGGCAGATGAGATTGTTCACTTCATAGTTGGCATGTAGTTCAATTAAAACAAAACAGCGGCGCTGCATCTAGCACAGAGATTCTGAAACACTGCAGGAAAAGAAGCACACTTTCATGCTGTAACTGGAAGCTGTTCAGTAAGTACTATTTGGGTGCAAATAGCTGAAGTATGAGAATATAAAATTAGCCATTAGTAAAGTGGGGGGGGGGTGGGGGTTTGGTGGGCAAGCAGTTCAGCATGCAACTCGGTTACAAACCATCCCTTTATTCACTATGTTGCACAGTTTTACGTCACTCCAGAAAGAATCAAAAGTCAAAAGGAACTGTCTTAAACTCAGTCCAGTAAACCCATGACTCCATAGCCCCAAACTATCAGAAATGTAGTACTAATTCAATGACTGCTTGGGAGGGGGAGGAGAGGAGAGCACAACAGAATACATCATGTGCTGAGAGAGAGTTGCAAGTTAGGTTTTAACCATAACACAAGAGAAATTACCATAGATATTGCATATAATACACACTAGCTGCAAAACATTTGCACCATAACACACCATACATGGCAAGCCGCTTGAAAAAGTAAGGGCCCAGAAATTCGGGTCTCCATGGGCGAGTACGTACGGGGTACTCACCCGTAAGCCCAATGGAAGTGCCGGTTTCCTGCATGCACTGCGCATGCGCGGGAAACCAGCACTTTCGTTCCCCTGAATGAAGAGGTTCAGAGGTCGAACGCGTGCGCAGGAGAGGCTGCGCGTGCGCATCGAACTTCGTTTTTTTTTGCAGGTTTTCCCGGGAGGGTAAGTCTCCAGAAGTTAGACATGTAAAAAGCAGGCGTAAGGCCTGCTTTTCACAAAGTAAGTGGTGAATTAATTAAAATTAAAACATTTTTTCCACAGGTTTATTTTTAAATACTTTAAAGCAAGTAAGTTTATTTTTAGCCCCGTTAGAAAATAAAATTATTTTTTTCAAAAATTTAAATTGTTTAAAATAGTTATTTCATGTAATTTATAGTTTATTTAAAAAGTGATTTAAAAAAAAAAAAATTATTTGAAGATTTAGTGCCGTTTTGGGGCCGTAGTATTTATAACTTTTGACAGGTCTTCCTGTCAATCTTATGAATGGAGCATTCCCTGCTCCGATTGGCTCCCCATGGCCCACGTGACGCATCGAACTAACTGCGCCCCTGGGATACGCAAGCACTGCACGCCGGCAGCTGGACCAGGCCCCGGATTGGAATTCCACAGGGGCCCACAGCTCAACGGCCGGCGCGCAAGGCAAGTGCAGATCGGGGGCTTGCACCCGCGGGAAGCCCCCGACCCGAATTTATGGGCCAATGAATTCATCTTCCACGCATACTGCAAATAAAGCAACAATCTGGGCGAGGAGTTTCTACAGTGAGAACTAAAGCCAACACAGCCTAACATACCTCACAAAGCCAACATTTCAAAAATTCGTTCCCAAGTGCAGAGAACTGAATTAGGTGGTCAGGCACGAATCGCATTGTCTGGTTGCTCAGCGCAACATTCTTTGACTGTGGGGACAATAAACTCGAATACAGATTATTTTGGATTTTTAAATAGTATTTTTTAAACTCAAGGTAATTACTCACTCTTACCTCCCCAATCATCCAATGTCACCCGAGTCCGAGAAGGGAGTTTGATGACCTGGTGTTGGACTCCCACCAATGCCAATCTATAATTGGCTGCAATAAATGCACAGAAGTAGCCAAGGAACTAGGCTTCATCTATTTTTAGTCCCTTCCTGTGTGTCAGCCCTGCCATTTACTTGGTGCCTCTCTACAAGATCGGAAATGCAGTGTGTAGGGAATTATGCACATAAACCCACAGTGGGCAGCATCAAACCTTAAAAATTTCATTTTTCTTTGCAAAATATTCTGCATTTGTATTTCACCCAAGTTAGTTTACCAATTTAGAGACATGGGCAACAGTATACACAGTGGTTATTCTATTAGTGAGCCTATACATTCTTACTATAAAATAGATAAATAGATATTGGTGAAATGGCCTTGTGACACAGGAGATTGGCGCCCGAATGTTTGTTTTGTAGAGGTAGCATGTTGGCTCGACCCAGTGACTCCCCACAAGGTGAGTTTACAATTTCAGCTGGGTGACCAGATTGCATCACTAGGAGAAAGCCAGAACCGGAGAGACGGAAAACTTCCCTACAGATTAATTGTTCTACATCACGCCAGACTCAATCTTAATTAAAAGCAACCCATTATGAAGCCCCATCAACAGAATCGTGCCAGCTTTCCAGCCAGCCAGGGAATGACCAATGGCACGAGTTCAAAAAGGGAGGAATATTGAAGGGTACAACGAGTGAGCAGGAGGATGGAATTAGATTAGGTGGCTGAGGTGAAGGAAGAAAACTAGTGCAGACTTAACAGGGCCTCATGGCTTGTTTCAGTGTTGGAGCATTCTATGATTAAAAACACCCAACTTACAATATTTGTACAAATAAAATATTAACTATTAAAAGATCTACCATAAAGTAATGTTTGGTTACTGGTGTCTCATTAAGGGAATCAGGAGAGATCCATACCTATAGGAATCCCTGTAACTTGTTGTATCATGGCCAGAGTCATCCTGCTCTTCTTCATTCACCACAAAGCAGACTCTCTTTGTTCCACAGTGTTCAGCTTTGTCAATATCGTTTTCTTCCATCAGAATGGATGGGGGCAGTGCGAGGTCTGAAGTATGCTCCGAAGTCTCAGACTGGGCAGGCTCAGTTATTGAGGACAGCAAGCTGCAGACACAATAGAAACAATGTTACCAGCTGATCTACAATAAATGCTTTGCATATGGAAATAATTTTCTTTTTCTTTGTCAAGCCACCTGGAAACAATCACCTCGCATTTCAGATGGAGTGGGTACCACTTCTTGTACTTGAGGGACACATGTAACTCAATTCAGAGGTGAAAACTACCAGACAGATTGATTCAAGTTACAGTTAGACTGTAATACAGTTAGTGAACAAATGTTATTTATTCCAGGTCATCGGTGACTGCCCTGCAAACAGAATATTACAGCCTTTTGACTAAAACTGTTGAGAAATCACAGTTTGAATCACAATTGGCGTTTATCCTCCAGCTTCCTTGGGTTTCCGAGTTTGGTATCCTGGTTGGGTCAATAGGTCACACGAGTTCCCAGTGAGCTGCCAAAAAAAGTATCTTCCAGTTGAATTGCTTCAATGTCCAAACAGGGGCTGCTAGAGGAATTGCAGTGAGAGTGCACTATATACAAATAAAGTGATCGGTTTCTTTCAATATACAGATTCACTGATGCAAAACAAATCATCTGGTGCTTAAGGTCAGAATTATCTGACTATTCTGCTACCCATCATTGCTGCAGGTTATGACCAGCTTAATATTAAATTTGATGTCATTCGAATTTGGATTTATGGTTACTCATGGTCTCAAGTCGGTTAAAGCAGCGAGCAGCTGAGCCAGATTTAAAAAACGCTCTGATCCAGCTGATCCCCAGCTTGAGCTGAGTTAGATGATCTCACCCAGTAGTTGAACGCTGGCTGAGGAACCGAAGCCACCACTCAGGAAACCGAGAAAAAGATTACGAGTTTTCCACAAGAGAGAAAAAAAAAGGACAAATTAGCCCAGGCTTTTCCAAGCACTTCCCAGTAACTGCTTAGAGAGCAGCACCTGCAGAATGATATGGAAACAGGTCACCTCACTAGCTGAGAAATAAACATGACTTGTTTTTGGGTGGGAGGGTTAGAGAAGGAAACAAATTTCAAGAGAAACAGGCCATCTAAACCTGCTTAAAAACTATTAGTGCAGCAAAACCATTAAATAAATAATCACCAGAGTATTTGTTAACAATTAAATTAAAAACCCAATTTGCTGTAATGGTACAAAAGCAAATTTTTGCAAAATGGGTAATCATTAATGTTCAATTCAGAGCCACTGACTACTTACACATTTATTTGCATTACATATTGCTTCATTTCCTTCGAAGAAATCTCCAGTTTAATAAAAAGCTGGAAGAAAGAGTCCTGAATCTCCAGGTCTTCCTGCTTCAATAGAAAGCTCAAGCCTCCACCTTCTTGGGTCATCTCCCCATTCTGTTGATTTACCAATTCATCTGGATCCAGCTGCTGGTCTGTTTCCCCTTCCCCCCTAACTAAACACTTCCATAGAGGTGCCGCCATGGTGGTGATGCTATGCCGAGTGAAATTCATAGGATTTATAATACCTGTGAACAAAAATGACATTTTACTGATATTCACCCAGTGATTACTTTGGCAACCAATTAAAGTACCACTGAACATTACACATTTCTGGGACCATGAACAAGAAATAATACAGAATATGGCCAAGATCAAGCACCCAATGTTGCCAGCAGTAAATTACCAAAATATTATTTTGAGGAACAAATTCCAAGTCCCAGCCTTGATGGTCAAAGCCACCTACATACATACAAGAGTTTTGTAAACAGCAACAAGATGTAGCTAGATGGAACACAGGATCCAACCTCAGAGGAGGTTAAATAAATGTGTAAATTCAATCTGCCAATCCAAACTGTGTTTATAACAACCATGGAGAAGTCCAGAGCCCGAGAGGTGAACGGAGCAGAAAGTAAATCCATCTTGAAGCAACTCGCCATATAAACTCAAATACATGACTGGTTTGTACAGAATGTTCTCTGCACCATTTCAATGGCCCGGAATTTGCTGTACTATTAACGGCAAGGCAGTCAGACAGCACTCGCCATTATTACAGGGCAAATCTGACAGCAACTTCCAGCATCCGCACAGGCACAGTTAAACGCAGAAATCTGGAAGTTGCTATCAGTGATACCCTGTTCCTCCACAGGCTGCGATGTTGCCGCCTTCGCCAGTGGAATCTGCACTGAAATCACTGTAATGGTGTGAACTTAGTGTAATTACCCACTAATCTCATACTAAAGACAGATGAAAAAGTTGGGACTAGTGCAATCAGGAGTAAGAGTTTTTAATGGCGCAATAAAATTGGCTATCTAATAGAAAGCAGAGAGTTGGGATAAATGGTTCATTCTCAGACTGGCAATCAGTAACTAGTGGTGTTCCGCAGGGATCAGTGCTGGGACCCCAACTCTTTACAATCTATATTAACGATTTGGAGGAAGGGACCGAGTGTAACATATCAAAGTTTGCAGATGATACAAAGATGGGAGGGAAAGTAGTGAGTGAGGAGGACATAAAAAACCTGCAAAGGGACATAGATAGGCTAAGTAAGTGGGCAGAGATTTGGCAGATGGAATATAATACTGGAAAGTGTGAGGTTATGCACTTTGGCAGGAAAAATCATAGAGCAAGTTATTATCTTAATGGCAAGAAACTGGAAAGTATTGCAGTACAAAGGGATCTGGGGGTCCTGGTGCACGAAACACAAAAAGTTAGTATGCAGGTGCAGCAGGTGATCAAGAAGGCCAATGGAGTGTTGGCTTTTATTGCTAGGGGGATGGAACATAAAACAGGGAGGTATTGCTACAGTTGTACAAGGTATTGGTGAGACCACACCTGGAATACTGCATACAGTTTTGGTGTCCATACTTAAAAGACATACTTGTTCTCGAGGCAGTACAAAGAAGGTTCACTCGATTAATCCCGGGGATGAGGGGGTTGACATATGAGAAGTTGAGTAGATTGGGACTCTACTCATTGGAGTTCAGAAGAATGAGAGGCGATCTTACTGAAACATATAAGATTGTGAAGGGGCTTGATCGGGTGGATGCGGTGAGAATGTTCCCAATGATGGGTGAAACTAGAACTAGGGGGCATAATCTTAGAATAAGGGGCTGCTCTTTCAAAACTGAGTTGAGGAGAAACTTCTTCACTCAGAGGGTGGTAGGTCTGTGGAATTTGCTGCCCCAGAGAGCTGTGGAAGCTACATCATTAAATAAATTTAAAACAGAAATAGACAGTTTCCTAGAAGGGGAATTAGGGGTTATGGGGAGCGGGCAGGAAATTGGACATGAGGCTAGGTTTGGATCGGTCATGGCCCTGTGGGTGGCGGAGCGGGCCCAGGGGCCATGTAACCTGGTCCTGCTCCTACTTCTTATGTTCTAATTCTGTGTTAGATTTCAGGAGAAGGTTCTATTCACAGGGATTAGTGGAGACCTTGGGAACAGGCTGCCAGCTAGGAGTCCTTCAAGAGTAAAGTGGGCCTGTTCCTGGCTGGGGTGGAGATCACCTCTTACAGAAGGTAAGTACTGTAGGAAATACAGGGACAGAGTGATCTCCTGGACGAGTTTCGATCGCCTAGATGGGTCGGAGAGGAATTTCCCAGATTCTTTCTCCCAAATTGGCACATTGGGGTTTTTTTTAAATCTGGTTTTTCGCCTCTCCCGGGAGATCACATGGGTTCGGGTGGGATGGAGAGTGGAAGTAGATTTGAGGTTAGGATCAGATCATCCATGATCTTATTGAATGGCGGAGCAGGCACGAGGGGCCGATTGGCCTACTCCTGCTCCTCTTTATGTTCTTATGCTTGTTCTTAATAAGTGATAATTACTGCTGAACAACCTCTGGCCCTGAAAAATTAATTTTACAAGTGTGGCATCTCATTTCCTAGAAAATTAATGTTGCAGATTTTTAAAATAATTTAAACTTTTTCCTGTTTTTGTCTTCTCCTTTAACCACATCTGTATTTCCCAATCTTTATTTTGCTTCCTGTACATGATTTCAATGTAACTTATATTTCCTGTTTTTTTTACTTCCTGGTTTGGACTGTGTGCGGTTCAGTGAAGATTCTTCAATCTGATTGGTTGAAGAACTTCCCTGTTGCGTGACCTGCTCAAGCAATGGATCAGATGCCTGGTTACTAGAAATCTCTGCTAACAAGCCTGCAAAATGTCTCTGGGCAACTGGACACGAGGTGAACAGCAAAAGCTGTTCCTTCGCCACTCACAGCAAAATCTGGGCCAATGTTTTTACACAGATTTTCAGAAAAATTAGTTTAATCAATAAGTATTAAAATTAATTTAACATACTGAGGTACCAGTTTTCCTGAACATTGCTCCCATTCATCTTGCACAAAGATCAGCAAAAAGGGGATGAGACCCCTTACACTGGGTCAGAAGGTTGTGGGATCAAGTCCCACTCCAGGGACTTGAGCACATAAAAAAAAGCTAGGCTGACACTCCAGTGCAGTGCTGAGGGAGTGCTGCCCTGTCGGAGGTGCCATCTTTTGGATGGGACGTTAAACCGAGGCCCCGTCTGCTCTCTCAGGTGGACATAAAAGATCCCATGGCACTATTTCGAAGAAGAGTAGGGGAGTTATCCCTGGTGTCCTGGCTAATATTTATCCCTCAACCAACATAACAAAAACAGATTATCTGGTCATTATCACATTGCTGTTTGTCGGACCTTGCTGTGCGCAAATTGGCTGCCGTATTTGCCACATTACAACAGCAACTCCACGTCAAAAGTACTTCATTGGCTGTAAAGCGCTTTGAGACGCACGGTGGTCGTGAAAGGCGCTATATAAATGCAAGTCTCTTTCTTTCTTTCTCTATCCCATTTACGTGGGATTTCCCTGGCAGGAGAGAGCAGAATCTTCAATGTAGCAATGTTATGAGCTGGGAGGGACATTTCTAGCCTTCCACCTTTTTCTCCTACTGTTAGTGGTAGGGCGGCCAGGCGCAAGGGCATTAATGAGCTGTATAATATTTTTATCTCGAGTCTATCAAGTCATACATTGCTTGATCAAATTTGCTATATTTTTATGATGGGCAAGTTATTGCTGCAGGTAGATTGCTGTGGGACTGCAGCAAGCATCAGAAATTATGCTCAACCCATCCAAACCCTGATGCTTGCAAACTAAGTCAACAATCTTTCCCGATGCAAGACATTTAGTTAGTTCTTCTCTCCACAAAACCTCTTATTCTGTTATTTGCATAATGAGATTTTTTTTTTGCCTCACCTCCCATGGTGGATTTGCAATATTTGCTTAAGACACAAGTGCCTTATTTGTTTATTCTTTGCTCCTCCCTCACTCTTGCTGAAGCGGTTGGTGTAGCACTGCCTGGGGAGGTTTTTCTCACCATCAAATCACCAATGACCAGGGACACTAACAGATGACGAGATTATTTGAAACTAGATTATTTGTAATTTTTCCACCTGATCAACACGTGACGTAGGTGGTTGTACTTTGGGAATTGCAATTCCGTAGGAGCAGGATGAAGACTAAGTTTCACTATGGCCCTCTCTCTCTCTCAGAATTTGTCTGAAGGATCTGAAAATCCCCATGCAATTTTCAACTCTGAGAATGAAGCCCCAGGCTGCCTTAGTCAAGATAAATGTTCCTCAACAAAAATGGTAGGTAAGAGGAAGCAAAAAAAAAAACATTTTCAAAATTTACTTGAAATCACAATTTCCACAAAATCTGATCCTAAAAACCCATCTCCAATTTCCAAAAAGTGTTTCCAAGCCTATTTTCATTTCTGATATCAAGTGCTGTTGACAACCGGAGGACTGCCATTTTCTCCCATTTATCAAGAAGATTTATTCAACAACTGACCATACATTGCTACAAAATTTGGGATATAAATCACTGGAAGTTTATAACCCTACAAACTTGAAGTCCAACTCTTACACGGGTAATATAGGAACAGGAGTAGGCCATTCAACCCCTCGCGCCTGTTTCACTATTCAATGAGAGCCTGGCTGACCTGTATCTTGACTTCATCCACCTGCCTTGGCTCCGTAGCCTTTTATACCCTGGTCCAGCAAAAATCTATCGATCTCAGATTTAAAATTATTAAATTGATTGCTTGCCAAATTTCTACAACCTCCTCCATTCCCACCGTCCACGGCCCCAAAAACTCCTTCCTGGAGACACAGCGATTTACTTGTTCTTCTTCCAAATTAGTATACTGTATTTGCTGGTCACGATTCGGTCTCCTCTACATTGGGGGGATCAAACGCAGACTGGGTGACCGCTTTGCTGAACACCTCCGTTTAGTCCGCAAGGGTGACCCTGAGCTTCCTGTCATTCTCTGCCCCACGCCTCCTACACTGTTCCATTAAAGCTCAATGCAAGCCCGAGGAACCTTCCAATTAAGCACTTAACAACCTTCTGGCCTCAACATTGAGTTGAACAATTTTAGATCATAACCACCACGCCCATTTTCTCAGACAGCAGGTGCTGGTAATGGTTCTGCTGTAACCACTTACACCTCCTCTGGACCCAGTTTCGTTATTATCTCATTATTAACCCTTTTTTGCCTTACGCCATCATCCCTTCCGTCATCAAAATCACTCCTGCCCTCCACCCGTAGTTATTCCCTCCCCCCAACCCCTTTCCTCCCTCCCCCCTCACTACCTTGTTCCTGTCTCTGTACTTGCTTCTTAACTGTTAAATCTCTAAATTCTTCCAGTTCTGATGAAAGGTCATCAACCTGAAATGTTAACTCTGTTACTCTCTCCACATCGGCTGCTTGACATGCTGAGTGTTTCCAGCATATTCTTTTTTTAAATGACAAATTTTAGTTTGGTAGTTAAACAAAAAGTGGGAAAAATCTGCACAATGCAGACCAGACAAGATTGGATACAAATAAAGGTGATGATGAACATGGATTTATAGCACGTTTACAGCACCTTGAACATATCAAGACATCACAAGGTGCCAAATAAAAGCTGAAAATGGGCATTGTGCACAGGAAGAGTCAGGAGAGAGGAGGTAGGTTTAACGTGAGGGCACAAGGGTATAGAAAGACAACTCCAGAATAAAGAGGCATGTTGGCTGATGCTTGCCAACTATGGCAGGACAAGGGGGAGGGACGGATGGATAGATAGATAGATAGGAAGGAAAGACTTGCATTTATATAGCGCCTTTCATGGCCACCGAACGTCTTAAAGCACTTTACAGCCAATGAAGCACTTTTTGAAGTGTAGTCACTGTTGTAATGTAGGAAACGTGGCAGCTAATTCGCGCACAGCAAGCTCCCACAAACAGCAATGTGATAATGACCAGATAATCTGTTTCAGTGATGTTGATTGAAGAAGATATTGGCCAGGACACCGGAGATAACTCCCCTGCTCTTCTTTGAAATAGTGCCATGGGATCTTTTATGTCTACCCGAGGGGGCAGACGGAGCCTCGGTTTAATGTCTCATCCGAAAGACGGCACTTCAGACAGTGCCGCACTCCCTCAGCACTGCATTGGAGTGTCAGCCTAGATTTGTGTGTTCAAGTCTCTGGAGTGGGACTTAAATCCACAACCTTCTGACTCAGACGAAAGTGCTACCCACTAAGCCACTGCTGAATGGTTGGGTAGGGCTGGGGCACAAGAAGGTTGCAGAGGAGTTTTTAAAGCCAATGAATGCATCCTTCCAACGGTTCAGTGGATAAATAAATGTTAGTGATGCAACCATAGAAGATCCCAGATTTAATCCCAGCTCTGTGCTGAATTAACCATCAGCAGCTATGGTGGCAGTAGGCGTACTACAATTAGCTCAGCAACTGGCCACAGAGAGATGAAAATTCAGCTAGGGCTGTGATTCCTGATGGCATCCAGTGACTTCTGCTGGAAAAGAAAGGAGTGAGTGTGAGTGTGAGTGTGAGTGTGTGAGTGTGAGTGTGAGTGTGTGAGTGTGAGTGTGTTTCAGAAGAGCGCAGGATCAGGCTTCCTGTTATGAACCAGTCAGTTAACCTGCTGACAGTTGCGGTCTTGGCTCACACATGGAAAATGCAGACCTGCACGAGGCACCAGAAGGCCGTCAATACGCATGGAACTGTACCCCAGCATGCATCATACGAACATATGAACTAGGAGCAGGAGTAGGCCACTCGACCCCTCGAGCCTGCTCCACCATTCAATAAGATCATGGCTGACCTGATTACTCCATATTCCTGCCTACCCCCGATAACCTTTCACCCCCTTGCTTATCAAGAATCTATCTACCTCCGCCTTAAAAATATTCAAAGACTCTGCTTCCACCATCCTCTGAGGAAGAGAGTTCCAAAGACTCATGACCCTCAGAAAAAATTTCTCCTCATCTCTGTCTTAAATGGGCGACCCCTTATTTTTAAACAGTGACCCCTAGTTCTAGATTAGAACCTCTTGTAATGCAGTTGGTCAGTGAGATTAAATTCAACTCATTCAACAGGAATTTAAAGTCAACATTTTCAGTCAAGTAGGAATTGACCAGTAATTTACATTTAAAAAACAGAACTAATTTTAAACAATCAACACCTGTTAATTACCTTGCTCTTGCTCCAGGCCAAGGAAAGAATTTTTTCGACCAAAGCGTATGCTGAAAGATCTTCCAAGAGAGGTAGTACTTTTTGGACAGGACACTTCAATTACATTAACATGACAATTGGTTGGACAGAAATCAGTGCTGTTTAACAGGTGTAACTTGGTTGAAGCTTGCTTGAAGGAGGGCCATGCTCGGTTTTTCAACTCCTGGGCAAACTAAAGATAGCCACAAAGAAACAGAATTCAAGAAAAATGCATTCATGAAAATTCCCCATATGATGCAACAGCTTCCAAAATTTAGATATAATACAACAGGTACATAGTATGCTCATCTTTGTGGCATCTGGTAGTATGTATGGACAGCACCTCAATAATGAATTTAATTTTCTTCAGTTACAGATATTTTAAATGCTGAATGTATAAAGCAGCTAGTTGTTTATTTTAAACGGGGGCAGAGATTCCACTGGTCACTATATGCAGCAATATTTTGAATTACTTGTTAAGATTTCCCCAGTTAACTTCACAAATGCTTATACAATGCCACTACATCTGATTTCTTACCCCTTATATATTGCAGCATTATCTCCCAATTGGAGATTGGATTTAAGCTTTGTTACAAAATCAGGAGATTCCCATTTCTCATGCATGCATCAGAATCATAGAGCAAGACTTGAACCAAATCATAATAAACTACCAGAGGAAGATTTGAACCAAACCATAATAAACTACCAGAGGAAGACTTGAACCAAATCGTAATAAACTGCAGTGCAGGATTTGAACCAAATCATAATAAACTACAATACAGAGTTTGAACCAAATCATTATAAACTACAGTGCAGGGCTTGAAGCACAATTAGCACATACCTACACATACCTAGTGAATGCACAAAGCTCAGCTCTCATCAGGGCCACTGAGTTGCAGCTTTCATAGAAAAACAGATGGAATCATAGATTTTGATCCCCAAAATATTGGTAAAAATACTACAGCTTCGTCTAAGAGTTAAACAGAGCACTTGCATGAATCAAATTTTACAGGTTGGATTCTACAATTCAGCAAACAAATTTGTTGCAAGTACCTGTGAATAGTTGGCAATTCGCTTGCCAATGGTGTCGAGCTTGGTCTCACACAGATGTCTGAATTCAAACTGGGGCTTAAAGATAATGGAATTCCTAGAAGATATCAATCCTCTGCAATTCTTTATAAACTGACGATCATCTGCTGCTAAAGCTTCTAAAATCTGAAAAAGAGGCAATGTTTGTTATTGAGGTCTTTTGAACAACAAAGTATTAATTGGAAAAAAATCAGTTTGTTGGAATATTTACCATGGGACCTGGAATGTAATTTTTTTAATTTACCAAATAGTTAGATTAGACAGGTGACAGAACGGGGAGGTGGGGGTGGTGAAGGAGACGGGCGCAGCATTTTTCATTACAGAACAAATAAGGGGAGGCTTCCTAAAAATGCAAAAGCAGGCCTTCAAAATTTTATCTGAAATCAGAAGATTGTGTTTGTACTTGAATAATCTCTTACTATAAAACATGGCACACAATGGAGTTTAAAAAAAAATATAAAGTGGGGAAATCCCACTTACTTATTGGCAATCAAAGCTACCTCAGTTACTAGTGGAATAATTTTGGCTGACACATCTTGGAAGCAATGGGACTTGAGCAATTGCATAAAATACAAAACAATCTGGCAAGACCTTGATGCAACTTCATGCTAATTGCTAGTGATGCTGATTCCCAGGAGGGTTGCCAACCTTTGTTGGGAAGCATCCCTGGAGGCTTGCTAATGTGACATTCTGACCTAGTGACATCTACAAATGTTATTGCATTTACCTTAAAGGTTGGGCCTCGTGTCGTTGGGTATCTTTGCTTGTGGTTTGGCACAAGCAGCTGGTGTGCAAGAAGCTCAGAGAACCAGGGAGTCTCTGCAAGCAGGTGCAGAAGGGAACCAAAGATGGGGAAGGGATTTCCAGTGGGGATACCAGAGGTGGGAGGAACCTTGATCCTACCAGTAAGTAATAGTAATAGCGCTACCACTCAGATTCCCCTGATAACCAACAGTAATACAGTAACTCACTGACAGTCTACGTGTAACACACCACCACCTTCTCAAGGGCAATAAATGCTGGCTTTTACCAACACCCACAGCTCATGAATGAATTTTAAAAATGGGTGCAACACCCAGATATCCTACCTGTAACGAGTAGGAATTGTATAGCCCACTGAGATTCACTCAAACTACAGCCAGAATCCCCTCTGCACTGCTCAAGGGCTCAATGTTTGGGGCATTTCTCACATTGTCCTAAACTCAGCTTGGCACCAGCATTTCTAAAACACTCTCTGGTTTGGACTCAAAGTAGAGCCCTCCCCCCCACAGTGGACCCCAGTTCCCTCCACCCCCCCCCCAAATTCTTTCTCCTCCCCCCCCCCCCACCCCCCAGTTTTCTCCCTCCCCCCCACCCCAGTGGCCCCCAGTTCCCTCCCCTCCCCCCATCCACCCCCCCAGTTCCCTCCCCTCCCCCCACCCCTAATGGCCCCCAGTTCCCTCCCCCCAGTGGCCCCCAGTTCTAACCCCCCCCACCCACAGTGGCCCCCAGTTCTCTGCGCCCCCCCCCCCAGTTCTCCCCCCGACCCCAGTGGCCCCCAGTTCCCTCCCCTCCCCCCAGCCCCCACCTAGTGGCCCCCAGTTTTACCGCCCCCCCCAGTGGCCCCCAGTTCCCTTCCCCCCCCTCCCAGAGCCCCGCACCTGTCCATCTCTCTTCCCTTCCCCCCAACTGCCAGCCCCAAACAACTCTCGGCTGTTGTTTTACCACCTGGTCCTTGTTCCAGTCCAGCCACTGCTAAGCAGGGGCCACCTCTGTGGCAGCAAAGTTTGACCGTAATTGATTCTAAATTATTTGTCCCCTTAAGGAAGTGGTACCAAGTGACTTGGGTGAAAAGGTATCACTAGATCTTAAATAGTTTGCATTTGTTTATCTTTTGCACAGAACCAATCCATCAGCTTTCATGGTAATTCCAAGTTAGTCTTGGGAAGAAGGAGACAGTTGGCACCCAATCCTGGTCAGTCAAGTGGGCCATCTCTGTCAATAGAGTTCACCAACGGCCAGGGAGGTGGGATTGTAAACCTACTAGGGTTTATTAAATTGCATTTGATAACCTGAAGTGAAGGCTTTGAAGTCCAAATCATTCCTTAACACCATATCTATTATATATTCCTTAACACCATATCTATTATATAAACCAATGTTGTAATTTATAGGTGGTCTTGTCTAATAATTGGAAAATATATTAGAATTCCACAACATGCACAAGAAATCAGTCCTTGAAGGATTAATTGAATAATCTATACCTTAGCAGTTAAATTGAAACATCCCTTGGGCTCCACCATTTTTTCCTTGACGTGGCATTTTATTCCTGCAGTGCTGACGTACTCGTAGACAACACCATGCTCCAGATGCACGTTATCCACAGTCATGTTGATAGGAGAGGTCGCCCCGTCAGTGTTTGACTGCAAGTCTGCAAGGATCGATAAGTGATTACCTCTCATGGGTACAAAGACTGACTGAAAACAAGCCTCAATTATTCACTTGAGATTTAGGTTTAATTACACACTGCAATCAGTATTTTACTATTTTGAAGTAGCCTCTGCTTCACTGGCAGCTTGGTTAAGCAGAGGAGCTTTACAGGTCAAGCCACACTAATTTTGTATAAGAGTTGGAAACAGAATATCTGAAAGCCTTTCTGCTTGCTCTGACAATGGTATATGACAAGGGGTGGGGGTAGAGATGAGAATGACCTAAAATTAAAGTGAAGAAGATAAAGTACGAATAGTTGGCACCAAGTTAGTTGCCTGCAGGGCCTCAAGGATAGTAGTGAGCGATATGGAAATGGTGTTTAAAACAATAAAGGGATTCAACAGGATAGATGCAGAGAAAGTATCTTCTATGGTGGGGAAATCCAGAACAGGAGGGCATAAACATAAAATTAGAGCTAGGCTATTTAGGAGTGAAACAGGGAAGAACTTTTTCACACTAAGAGTTTGAAATATCTGGAACTCGCTTCCCAAAAGGCCGTAGATGTTGGGTCAATTGGAATTTTTAAGACCAAGGTTAATAGATTCTTGTTAGGTAAGGATATCAAGGGATATGGAGCATGATGGCGTAAGAATATAGAGGAAGGTGACATAAATGGAGTTAAGTACAGATCAGCCATGATTTAATTGAATGGTAGAACAAGCTCAAGGGGCTGAATGGCCCACTCCTGTTCCTATGAAATATAATGCTGACCTATTAGGTAATGCTTTTCTGAGGTTAGAGGTTAGGGATGTTACAAATGAAAATGGCAAGAACTTGGCTGTACATCGAATTCATACCATATCTGACCTGGGGGTGACTGATGCTCACAATGAAGCGGAGCAAAAAAGGTTCCTACTCTGGTGCCGACAATCCTTACTTAGATTGATCATCTCAACTATTTATTGCAAAGTATGTTCTAGGACACCAGATATCACCGAGCAATATCAAACATTAGATATTAAGAAAAAATCTCTGAGCACAAACTATATAAACTAAACTATGTGAAGACAATGCAAGCTGCAAAGGATACTCAATACAGGGTTAAAAATATCTTGCCAGAAGTTACAAAGAACAGACAAAAGGTCAGGATCACAATGTGTGAAACAATATGTAAATGTCAGAACTGAGATTGTGTCACTGCAATTGAATATACTGGCCTGCTGTATACAAACAAAAGACGAATACAGAATGGACTGGAATGTCCTCAACTCTGAAGGATTAACTATCTTGGAACAATGCCCAAAAAGAAAGCAAAATTTGAAGTTTCCATTTTCTTACAATGGGTTTCATACCCTCCCTCCCTCATTCTAGACTAGTCTGCATGAAATGTTTTTGAAGGAATGCTAGTTTAGAAAAGAAAATTCTGATGGAAAATAGGATCCTTAAAAAATGAAAGTGGTTGGGATTTGAGCATGTATTGACATGCAAGTGACAATGCAACTTGCAAGTCAGGTAGATGACTCCCCAGAGCACTAATTCAAGGACTTCCAATAGATGGTCTCATACCACATGGACAAAGTACCTCCAAGAAATTTTATAAACATATTTTTCACTCTAATATCAGGCAAGATCACCACTGCTTCCCCATCCCACCACCCCCACAATTCCCTCATGACATGAAAACATTAGGTGCCCAGGGAGTGCAGTTCTGCACATGTGCTCATACATGCATGTGTTATGTGCAGAGCTCTGTTGTTACTTAGCTCAGTGTGAGGTGCAGTTAACAATACACTTCAGATCTTCTAGCCGAGCATCACGAAGAATGCCAAATATTGGTGCTAGACCTGGATTTGTGGCGTAACAGCAAGCTGCTTCGATAAAACTACAAGATCTTGCTAAAGCAACTGGTTCCCAAAGAATCATAGAAAGTTACAACACGGAAGGAGGCCATTTCGGCCCATCGTGTCCGCGCCAGCCAACAAAGAGCTATCCAGCTTAATCCCCCTTCCCAGCTCTTGGTCTGCAGCCCTGCAGGTTAGAGCATCCCAAGTGCACAACCAAGTACTTTTTAAATGTGGTTAGGGTTCGTGCCTCTACCACCCTTTCAGGCAATGAGTTCCAGACCCCCATAACCCTCTGGGTGAAGAAATTTCCCCTCAAATCCCCTCTAAACCTTCCACCAATTACTTTAAATCTGTGCCCCCTGGTTTTTGACCCCTCTACTAAGGGAAATAAGCCCTTTCTATCCACTTTATCTATGTCCCTCATAATTTTATACACCTCAATAAGGTCTCCCCTCAGCCTCCTCTGTTACAAGGAAAACAGACCGAGCCTATCCAGTCTTGCCTCATAGCCAAGATTCTCTACTCCCGGCAACATCCTTGTAAATCTCCTCTGTACCCTCTCTAGTGCAATCACATCTTTCCTGTAATATGGTGACCAGAACTGCACGCAGTATTCTAGCTGAGGCCTAACTAATATTAATGGGCCAGAACTTCGGGTCCCCACGGGAGAGTACGCGCTGGGTACTCACGCGTAGGCCCAACAATAGTGCCGGTTTTGTGCAAGCGATACGCATGCGTGGGAAACCGGAACTTCCGTTTCCTTAAAAGGAAGGGGTTCACAGGTCGAACGCATGCGCCGGAAAGGCAACGCGTACGCCTGGAACTTCCGTTTTTTTTGTAGGTTTCCCCGGGAGGGTAAGTCTCCAGGAGCTACGCTTTTAAAAAGCAGCCGCAAGGCCTGCTTTTAACAAGGTAAGTGGTGAATTAAGTAAAATTAAAACATTTTTTCCACAGGTTTATTATTTTTAAATACTTTAAAGAAAGGTAAGTTTATTTTTAGCCCTGTTAGAAACTGTAATTAATTTTTTCAAAAATTTAAATTGTGTAAAAGTTATTTTATGTAATTTATAGTTATTTTAAAAATGTGATTTTTAAAAATGTATTTGAAGTTTTAGTTATGTTTTGGGGCTGAATTGTATTCATAGATTTGACAGGTCTTCCTGTCAAATCTATGAATACAGATTCCCTGCTACCATTGGCTCTCCATGGCCCATGTGATCCCAGGGGACGCTTCGAACTAACCGCGCTCCTGGGATACACAAGCACTGCGCGCCGGCAGTTGGAGCAGGCCCCGGATCGGAATCCCACACGGGCCCACAGCACAACGGCCAGTGCGCTCGGTAAATGCAGGTCAGAGGCTTGCACCCGCGGGAAGCTTCCGACCCGAATTTCTGGGCCAATGTTTTATACAGTTGAAGCATAACCCCCCATCTCTTGTATTCTATGCCACGGCTAATAAAGGCAAGCATTCCGTATGCCTTCTTAACCACCTTATCTACCTGGCCTGCTACCTTCAGAGATCTGCAGACATGCACTCCAAGGTCCCTTTGTCCCCCTACACTACTCAGTGCCCTGCCATTTAATATGTATTCCCTTTCCTAGTTAGCCCTCCCCAAATGCATTACCTCACACTTCTCCGGATTGAATTCCATTTGCCACTGTTCTGCCCACCTGACCAATTTATTGATATCTTCCTGCAGTCTACAGCTTCCTTCTTCAGTATCAACCACACAGCCAATTTTAGTATCATCTGCAAACTACTTAATCATACCACCTATATTCAAGTCTAGATCATTGATATATACCACAAAAAGCAAGGGACCTATTACTGAGCCCTGCGGAACCCCACTGGAAACAGCTTTCCAGTCACAAAAACACCCATCAACCATTACCCTCAGCTTCCCAGCCAGTTTTGAATCCAACTTGACACTTTACCCTGGATCCCATGGGTTTTTAACTTTGTGATCAGTCTGCCATGTGGAACCTTATCAAAAGCCTTGCTAAAGTCCATATACACTACATCAAATGCACGACCCTCATCTACCCTGGTTACCTCCTCAAAAAATTCAATCAAGTTTGTGAGACACGACCTTCCCTTAACAAATCCGTGCTGACTATCCTTGATTAATCCGTGCCTTTCTAAATGAAGATTTATCCTGTCCTTCAGAATTCTTTGCAATAATTTTCCCACCACCGAGGTTAGGCTGACTGGCCTGTAATTACTCGGTCTATCCTTTTCTCCCCTTTTAAAACAAGGGTACGACCCTCCAGCACCACACCTGAAGCCAGAGAGGATTGAAAAATGGTCAAGGCCGCCGCTATTTCCTCTTCTGCTTCGCTTAACAGCCTGGGATACATTTCATCCGGGCCTGGGGATTTATCCACTTTTAATGCTGCTAAATCCCTTAATACTTCCTCTCTCACCATGTTTATTTCATCTAATATTTCACACTCCTCCCCCGATAGCAATGTCTGCTTCGTCTCGTGCAGCCAGCTGACTATGAAACTGCCAAGACTCTTAAGATCAACAGCATGGAAAATCTGCTGAAAACAGGTCTTCCCCCTCCCAGTCAGTTTTACTGAGTTGTGGCTACTTGAACCGACTGCAAGACACCCGCAGTGCACGTAACTGTGGTACGACCATGGTGTTCTCACAATGTAAATGCAGCTTAAAATTGAAAACAGAAGTGGTTTAGCATCTTCCTTTGCACAGCAGCTGTAAAGGCTGACAGAACATGAAAGCCACTATCAAGGTGCATGATGAATTTACATTTCCTAGATATTGGTCAAAAGATAACAATGCCTGGCAGCTGAAATGTACACAACCAGCTTGATGTGCAGATCTCTATGTGGTGCGACCAACTTCTATGTGGAACTCATACTTGTTTGAAGCCAGTTGTGTAAAAAAGGCAAATAAAAACTGTACCTTAGCCAGTTTTATTCTTTACATATTCAACTTTGTGGTTCTACACATGCTCCTTGGGATTAAAGCAACGTGAACAGAAATTTTATGACTCATGTTACAATGGCCATCAATCTAACTAAATTTGAAACTCTGTGCACTGGATATTTTAAAACAAATTAATGTGAAACACTCAGGCTTCTAAAAGAGGTTTAGTCAGACAGGTTCCGTTTGCAATTAACCACAACATACCTGCCTCCTGTTTGCTCTTGTTGATATGATCAAATACTTTAGTTTGACTGGTTGAGACATCTAACAGCTTACCATGCACTGATAGATCAGAAAGACTGCAAAGACAATCTGCTTTGGCTTTTGTTTGTGTTGTCTCCTCATCTACATCTTCAACAGTCCTATATATCCACTGACTAGATCTTTTTCTCTTGAAAAATGGAAAAGAGAGCAAGAATGTATTAGGATTGTTCACCATTTTCATTTGAACAAATTTGAATGTCTGAGTCTAATGAAGCAAGTTTTAATACAAAAAAAACAAAAATGTTAAACTTTATTTTCCTTCATTTGCTCAAATTGAGCCTTTTCACACAACTGATTAAGAAATGTTGAATTGCTTATTAGTTTTCAGTTGAACCAGAGTTACTTATAGGAAAATGAGGAGGAATGCAATAATTGAAAGATTAAAAAAATTAAAACCCTGACAGTTGTATTTTTTAACACCAGAGCCTGGGTGGGATAGGGTGGGGGAGGGGTTAAATATTAGTTTTATTGGTCCAACTAATCTTGGGTCTGCTGTAGTAACTGAGATCACGTTCAAAATCAGTATAAAATGGAGATTAATGGGTCACTGTGATTATAATTGAAATATGCAAAGTGGGATAGTATTAACCAATTATTGTACCAGGGAGTAACACAAACACTTGGTATGTAGCATCATGCCAAGGTTTCCACACAGATTAAAAAACCTGAAACATCCTGAAGTAAGCAATGGTAACAAAAAAGCTAGCTAAACAAAGACAGAAAGTTTTATAGAAAGTTAACCTATAAAACGCATCTTTACGTGACCTCAGTCAGGGGCCATTGGGCTGGCATTCTACCGAAGGTGCTACACAGATTCTTTGAGCTTTGCCGATTGAAACTATTACTTAACACTCCAGAGAGACCGACACATATCCATGCATATGGTTTGCAATTTTGTGCATATGCTTTCGAACAAAACGTGTGAATAGGACAAGGAACTTCATAACTGTACAGAGGCACCTAATTAGACTGTAGCAGTATACAAGTTATTGCTCAGTACTGGAAGCTAAACAGGTTTTTATTCCCTCAAACATATTCTTACAGAATTGTGCAGAAATAATGAAATAGCATCTTCATCAAAAATTCCACTTTTATGCAAGTATTCACTCCAACTGTGTAATTAGCAATATAAAACATTAATGCAGAGTTAGTGAAACTTTACATCAGTATAATTTTTTGTCCAAAAGCACCCTGCCCCTGACAACCCCTTAGCTATACTAGAGCCCCAAATGATTCTCTTCCTAACAAGACAGACCAACGAACACCTCCCAACCCTTAGCCAATAACTGCTCTTCAGCTACTCAAAGGCTCTGTTGGGTGGATTGCTTGGCAATGCCCCACTTCCTACTTTTGCAGCAGCACATAGCCTCTGGTGATAATCAGAACCATTGCAGTCAGGGGGATTGCTTTGCAATTTCGCCACACAGCAGTACCTCAGTCCAAGTCACACGCGATCCTGATTGGATATGCCATTCCTTAATCATTGCTGCACCAAAGGGGATGATTTTTGCCAATGGAGGTGCGTTGGAGGCGGGGCTGCTGCTCGTCAGGTTTCAGTCCAGCCATCATCGACTTCTGGCCAACCCACGCTATTTTCCCTTGATTGACCTCGTTAAGCCCACCCGGTGGGTTTAGCAGGCCAATTAAGGGAAACCCAGTTACAGAGAACGTCAGTGTTTGACGTTTGATTTGACAGATGAATTGTCATCGTTTGACAGCTCTGTGAAGCTGTCAAACACTGACATTATTCTCTGTTGTTTGATGAATCCTTGTATTCAAGACTCATCAAACCGCTTTTGTGAGCAGAAATTAGATGGTTGTTGCACTGGAGAATGCAGCAGCCATCTGTCATTTTTGCCGGTGAGATGCGGGAGTCTCCGGTTCCCCAACTGTTGAAGCCTGCAGGAAGAAACAAAGGTAAGTAAACATTTTCTAGCACTTATCACTCACCTCACATACTTACCTCTTCACACTTGCACCCATCACTTACCTCCACAGTGCAATTTAGCACCATTCCGACCCCCGCAGACCCACTGCTCGCTTTGGTGACCCTGGCGGGGTTTCCCAATGTCGGGAATCCCGCGCCTCTGGTGGAAAAATGGGGATAATCCTCTAAACTGCCTGTTAACTGGCAGTTAGTTGGCTGTAATCCCCTTCCCGCCCCGGCGCTGGTTGGCTACCCGCCTCCTGGGAAGATGGCACAGAGGCGGGATGGGTACGCCTCCCCAGGGCTGGCAAAATCCAGCCCAATGTCCTAGAATTCCCTACCAAATACCATTGTGGGAGCACCATTACCACAAAGACTGCTGTGATTCAAGAAGGTGGCTCACCACCACTTTCTCAAGGCAACTAGGGATGGGCAATAATTGCAGCATTGCCAGCATTACCCACATTCCTTCAACAAATTAAAAATGTAGAGCCAAAACTGTATATTTTTCCATGACAAACTTGGAAAACAACCCTCATTCTACCGCTACATTGCACACCACTTTAGAATTCCAACACAACATGGCCTTTAGTTTCACTGTGCAATACATTCTTCTGGAATATTACAAACAGTTCCAATTCAATTCACTTACATCTGCGGCAGGAGGAGGGAAGAGGAAGAATTGCTCTGGTTGGTTATGTGTAGGGAAATGGTAAACATATTATTTTTCTATTTACTTACAATGGTACACATTGACGAGACCAATTCATCCGCACCTAGTTAGAGAGAAAACCCATGGTTGCATGCAGTATGCAGTATTACTGCTACTTACCAATAGATGCTGTACATTTTTTCGATAAGCACTGAAGTGTTCAAGGACCTCAGTGTAGTTCTCTTTGCTGACATTATTCCCGTTTACTTTCAAAATACATTGGCCAGCGAGAAGCCCAGCTGCTGCAGCCCCAGACCCTGCAAGATAATCAGAATCTCAGCACATTCTTGTAAACCATTTATAGTCCACAAACTTAAAGCTGTACAACCCTACAACAAACATTGTAAAGCACTCTACTGACTAGATTATGCTGAATGCCCAGCTGGGAGCAATTGTCCAGGGTGTGGTGGCTCCGGATCAATCCTAATCTAGGCCAAAGTGCCAGCTGTCGCCATTGGGGCTACTGTGGGATGAACGTGATGCAGAACACTCGAACAGCTCTAGACAGATGTGGAGGTTGGGGGGAGCGAGGAGGAAGGAAGGGAGGAAGGGCCATCAAATTTACACAGGGTACAGAAAATAAAATATACAAATATATTTTTTTAAGTGAAAGCTGGAATGGGGTAGAGGGAACTTTTAACAGAAAGCACCCCCTCCTCAGATTTTCATTTAAATACATTATCCATTTAAAGCCGCTCACATTCAGTTACATCAAGTGTCGTCTAAGTAGTACAGGCAGAATTTTCCTCGTTACCAACATGAAACATTCTCAAGAACTGAATCTTCAGGATTTCATGCAGTATTATTATTTCTCGTTTACCACTTATAGGTAAATGTTCCAAAATATAAACACAAGCTGGTATGTTTAATGGTAGACATGGACCACAACAAGTAAATGAGGTAATAAACCAAAATGAACCAACAGAAGAGAGTACAGGGTGGCATAAAGAAATAATCTACTGATGGAAACCATCACAAGCAGGCCTGGCCATTCCTCCCGCTCCCTTACCCACAGTTCACTCACATACACACGAGAAAGAAGATGAAGTCAAAATGCACCCGCGCTGTGACCGTAAATAACTCACGAAGACTGGACCCAGCATGCACTATTTTCCATTTCCTCAATTTCTTTGCAGTACTTCACATTCATTCATAAAGATGGAATGTTTAAACCAGTTAGTATGTGAGGAGTGGGGAGAGAGAGAGAGAGAGAGAAGAGAAAGGGGAGAAGGAGAGGGAGTAAAACAGACCGACAGCTGCGTAGTTTCTGGCAAGATGGTATGTCATGACGGACCTCCTCCTGAGCTTGTGTGAAATCTTGATAAGACAGAAGACAGATTGTCTACTCTGTAAGCTACCCATATGTTTTGTAATATCCCAGAACGGGGTTGTTTTGCAGGGAGAAGAAGAAACACGCTCTTTGAAAATATATGTTTTACATTTGAAACCCCGCACAAGCAAACTCAAACCAATCATAATCAAAGTCTCAGTGAAACTTTACCCCAAGAATTGTTTTCATCTACATAAATCTCCTGAAACCCTTCACACCCATTGTTTTCAAGAAGTTTTGCATTTTTGGCGAGAAGAGCCTTGAGACATATGGTTTTCAGTCAATAATTCTGGGAATCCCAGTGCTCACACATCTCTATATAAATAGCTCTTAGCATAATCATTGCACAATGCTGCCCGGTGCCCAGTATTCCGCAATGTCCTGCTGTAATCCATTGCACAAAATCCAGCCTATAAATGACTCATTTAAAAAAAAAAATCCTCAATTTTTTACCTAAATTAGGATTAGCTCTCAACATTTTCGCAGACAGTTTGCAGTAAATAAGCAACAGAAAGGACAACAAAATCCTTCGATGATGCTTTTGAAAAGTCATGGGTTTGATTGTGTAAAACAAACCCATCTTGTATATGGAATCCTAATAATAGAACAATTTGTTATAACGTGCCAACCTCAAAAGGTTCTTAGAGTCTTAATTATTCTTTTTTTGTATTAACCACATTTAGCTCACCAGTCCGGAGGAGTTTTCCTTTTCCAACTTAAGTTGTTGATTAAGGGACAGAAATCAATTGCTCTGAATGAATATTTTATATCAGTCTTTACAGTAGAAGACACTAAGAATATCCCAACACTGGACAAACAGGGGGTTAAAGGGGGGGGGGGGGGGGGAGGAGTTAAACACGATCAAAATCACTAAGGAAGTGGTACTCGGTAAAATAATGGGACTCAAGGCGGATAAATCACCTGGACCTGATGGCTTACATCCTAGGGTCTTGAGGGAAGTGGCGGTCGGGATTGTGGATGCATTGGTAATAATTTTCCAAAACTCCCTGGACTCGGCAGTGGTCCCGGCAGACTGGAAAACTGCTAATGTAACACCCTTATTTAAAAAGGGCAGTAGACAGAAGGCTGGAAACTATAGACCGGTTAGCCTAACATCTGTGGTAGGTAAAATTTTGGAGTCCATTATTAAAGAGACAGTAACAGGACATTTGGATAATCATAATTTAATAGGATAAAGTCAGCATGGTTTTATGAAGGGGAAGTCATGTTTGACAAATTTGCTGGAGTTCTTTGAGGAAGTAACATATAGGGTGGATAAAGGGGAACCAGTGGACGTAGTGTATTTAGACTTCCAAAAGGCATTTGACAAGGTGCCACACAAAAGATTATTGCTTAAGATAAAAAATCACGGGATTGGGGGTAATATTCTGGCATAGATAGAGGATTGGCTATCTAACAGAAGGCAGAGAGTTGGGATAAATGGTTCATTCTCAGACTGGCAATCAGTAACTAGTGGTGTTCCGCAGGGGTCAGTGCTGGGTCCCCAACTCTTTACAATCTATATTAATGATTTGGAGGAGGGGACCAAGTGTAACATATCAAAGTTTGCAGATGATACTAAGATGGGAGGGAAAGTAGTGAGTGAGGAGGACATAAAAAACCTGCAAGGGGACATAGACAGGCTAAGTAAGTGGGCAGAGATTTGGCAGATGGAATACAATACTGGAAAGTGTGAGGTTATGCACTTTGGCAGGAAAAATCGTAGAGCAAGTTATTATCTTAATGGCAAGAAACTGGAAAGTACTGAAGTACAAAGGGATCTGGGGGTCCTGGTGCACGAAACTCAAAAGGTTAGTATGCAGGTGCAGCAAGTGATTAAGAAGGCCAATGGAATGTTGGCTTTCATTGCTAGGGGGATAGAATATAAAAATAGGGAGGTATTGCTTCAGTTGTACAAGGTATTGGTGAGACCGCACCTGGAATACTGCGTACAGTTTTGGTGTCCATACTTAAGAAAGGACATACTTGCTCTCGAGTCAGTACAAAGAAGGTTCACTCGGTTAATCCCGGGGATGAGGGGATGGACATATGAGGAGAGGTTGAGTAGACTGGGACTCTACTCATTGGAGTTCAGAAGAATGAGAGGCGATCTTATTGAAACATACAAGATTGTGAAGGGGTTGGATCGGGTGGATGCGGGGAGGATGTTCCCGATGATGGGTGAAACTAGAACTAGGGGGCATAGTCTTAGAATAAGGGGCTGCTCTTTCAAAACTGAGATGAGGAGGAACTACTTCACTCAGAGGGTGGTAGGTCCATGGAATATGCTGCCCCAAAAAACTGTAGAAGCTACATCATTACATAAATTTAAAACAGAAATAGACAGTTTCCTAGAAGTAAAGGGAATTAAGGGTTACGGGGAGCGGGCAGGAATTTGGACATGAGTCTAGGTCCGGATCGGTCATGGCCCTGTGGGGAGTGGAGCGGGCCCAGGGGCCATGTAGCCTGATCCTGCTCCTATTTCGAGTGTCTAATTCTGTTAGATTCAGGAGATGGTTCTGTGATAGTGGATTGGCAGTTAGGATCAGATCAGCCATGATCTTATTGAATGGCGGAGCAGGCTCGAGGGGCCGATTGGCCTACTCCTATTTCTTATGTTCTTATGTTATGTTCCCTGACCTCCATCCTCCAACAACTTGCATTTCTATAGTTCGCATTATAAATAGAAGCATTTCAGTGCTTTATGGTTTGTTGGATAGCGAGTAGACCCAGAGCAGTAGGAAGAAAGGAAAATGGATCTGGAGAGGATTGGATTGGAGCCTAAGAGTAAAGAAGTCTTACTGCAATTATATAGGGCCTTGGTGAGACCACACCTGGAGTACTGTGAACAGTTTTGGTCTCCTTACCTAAGGAAGGATATACTTGCCTTAGAACGAGTGCAACAAAGGTTCACCAGGCTGATTCCTGGGATGGGGGAAACTGTCCTATGAGGAGAGATTGAGTAGACTAGGCCTATATTCTCTGGAGTTTAGAAAAATGAGAAGTGATCTAATTGAAACATACAAAATTCTTACATGGCTCGACAGGGTAGATGCAGGGAAGATGTTTCCCCTGGCTGGGGAGTCTAAAACAAGGGGTCACAGTCTCAGAATAAGTGGTTGGCCATTTAGGACTGAGATGACGGCATTCAAAGGGTTATGAATCTTTGAGCATCCACAGCCCTCTGGGGTAGAGAATTCCAAACGTTGTGTATATTCAAGACAGAGATCGATGGATTTTTGGATATTAAGGGAATCAAGGGATATGGGGATAGTGCGGGAAGGTGGAATTGAGATAGAAGATCAGCCATGATCTTACTGAATACCTTACTGCAGGCTCAAAGGGCCGAATCCTGCTGCTATTCTTATATTCTCATGAAAGGGAAAAGCCTTGGAGGGATTTTATGTTGAGAATAAAGGATCTTAAGGTTGAATTTCTGGGACACAGGAAGCCAGTGGAGCTTTGTGAGGACAGGGATGATGGGAATTTGTATGGGTGAAAATGGGACCATGGCATTCTGGATGACCTGCAATTTATGGAGGATGGAAGCAAGGCTACTGGCAAGCAGAGCACTGGAAACATGTAACGGTAAAGGTGTAAATTAGTGCTTTAACAGTAGATGGGGCAGATGTGGTGAACAGCTAACTTGTTCAGTGAGAAGAGAGTGAAGCCACCTGAACAGTAGACTTAATAACTGCTATTCTGCAGGCTTTCGTGTTCCAAGTTCAATCCTCCGAATTTGCCATTCCTTCTGAAAGGGATCACTTGCACTCCCACACCAAGGGGTTGATTTTCCTGGAGCCGTCAGGCGGGGGTTCAGGCGTGTGGGGGGGGGGGGGGGGGGGGAATCCCGAATTCAGGGGTCCCGACACCATCCCACCCAAAATCTGCCTCCACGTAAGTTTCAGGGGAGGTGGGTACCCGCCCCGCACTGGGACCCGCCGACCTGAGGCAGGAAGGGATTAGTGCCAATTAACTGCCTGTTAACAGACAGTTTTTAGCCTAATCCCTATTTTGAGGGGGGTCGTGTGGGATTCCCAACGGCTTCAAACCAGCCAGGTTAGAGCAGGTGGGCCGCCGGGTTGAAGGACTTGGAGGGATCGCGATGTCGGTGTTCAGGTGAGTGATGGGTGCATGAGTGCAAAGTTAAGTGTGTTTGGTGTGTCTAAAGAAGTTTAAATTACCTGTACTTACCTTAACAGCCTTTCTTCCTCTAGGTTTCGGGAGTCCATCATTCAGCCGGCCCTGAAAGCAAAATGGCTGCGAGCTGTCAAAAGTGACAGCCTTCAGCTTTCATTGCCGGTGAGACTTCTAACTGAGTCTGTGTAGAAGGACTCAGGTTAGAAGTCAGACCGTCAGTGCTTGACAGATGAAATTTCAGTCTGTGACGTCACCTGTTGCCGGGTGGCCCTTAATTGGCCTGCTGAGCCCACTGGGCGGGCTCAACAAGGTCAATCAAGGGAAAATCGCGTAGATTGGCCAAACATCGATGTAGGTGGGACTAAAACCTGAAAGTTGTAGTCCCGCCTCCTTCCCGACAGCTTTATGAAAATCTACCCCCAAGTTTCACGTAATAACCAACAACAACTTGCATTTATATAGTGCCTTTAATGTAGAAAAACATCCCAAGGCGCTTTGGCTCATTGACGAGTTAAGAGTGCTGACTACTCCTACACCACTCTTGCCTATTAAGGCCCTGATAAAACCACCTCTGTGACCTCCTCCCTCCTAATATCTCCTTTGGAACAGCGTTAAATTATCCCTGATTATTCCACTATGAAGCAGCTTTGGCTGTTTCTCTACCAAACCTAATAAGACAAGCAAATTTAAAATCAAGCAGAATTGTAATCTATAGATGGAATTACCCCGCAGTTGGCAACGTGAAGTCTTGTCCATTGGAAAAATGAATAATTTGAACAGTTTTATGTCTACATCAGAACTGAGTAGACAAGTACCAATACTGGATTAGAAAGTAGAGATGCAACAAGTGAACAGGAAATTATTGGGTACCTTACAATTTCATGCTTTAAATCACAGTTTACATTTGGATCAGGTACATGTTTATCTGGAGCAGACCGCATACGTCAACTCAAAACCTTGCTGGAGATTTTAAACAAGAACTTGCAACTTCAGCTCTGTCATCTATTCACTATAACTTCATAGTGGCAGCAATATAGACCTACATTGCCAAAACATTTATTTAAACAGTCTTCTCATTCAGAATATAGTCATCTTAAAAGTTAAAATGAATCACATTTAAAAACTATCTGAAGTGACAAACGTGAACATTAACCATGGTTCAAGAAACTTGGGGTAAGAAACTACATTGATTTGAACTCTGATTTCCCCCTCCCGCCACCCCGAGTCAGAAATACATCTGAAGAAAGCAGCAAGGTCTAACAACCTAGCCCATCATTAATCAAAAAGGGAACACATCAAAAATTTGTTCAAACAAAAAACTTGCAACACCCACCAATGTTTCTGCTACTTCTGAACCATCTTTCATTTTCCCAGTAATAATATCCCAGCACCTCCTACTCACCTGCTTACAATTATGCCATTTCTCTGCAAGTTCAAACTTTTTTTTTTATTGTTCAAAGAAAGTTAAATTGCAGGTCGCCATGCAAGCGTTTGAAAGTTAAGGTTACCGTAATAGTAGAACTGTAAAAGCTGCATTTTCAGCTTTTTATTGAAGCCCTGAATGAAGGATAATTGAAGTAATACTAGAACGCTGGTGGAAAAATGTTCTAAATCATGTTGGAACTTGTATCTAGTGTGGATTGTGTGAAAGTGGCAGTGTGTTGATATAAATCAACATGTTCTGTTATAGGACCTGGGTTTGCAAGACGATTGGCCACTTGACAAATTTCTGACCTTAAACATACCATGGCCGGAGGGGGGGGGGGGGGGGGCGAGAAAAAACAGAGGAAGAAAAATGTATACGCAAGGCGCAAAGTTAGTGAATAGCCTGTTCCCGTGCATTTCTTAGCGGTTGACTGAAGGCAATCAGTGTTAGAATTCGGTTTTCTCTGCCTGTCCTCATGTGATCCCACGTTCTTGGAAGGGGGAGGAAAAAGCAAACAAAAATGAAATGCAAGAATTATAGCAGCAATTTAAATGCAATGCTTTCAAAATCAGAGACATTTGGAAGGAACACAAGTTAAGTATAGTCCTATGTTTCCAGGATCCTGTTTGGAAAACAGAGAAACTGGGGAAAAAGGATGGGAATTAGTGATCCAGTAAAGCAGCACATTGGCATGTTGACACACAGTGGGAGGACTTGGGTTCTTCCCCTGTCTGAGTTCTCGGTATAGAACAGGAAGTAGAGTTTGAGTGTGAAAGAGAGAGACAAAGAAAAAGGGGGGAGAAAAGCAAGTCAATCACCAGATGCCCTCTGTCATACCCCCACACACATACAAACTCCCACCCAAACACCCCACACACATACAAACTCCCACCCAAACACATAGCCTGTGGAACTCTTGCTCAAAGTCTGTTCAGAATTGCATCCGTTTGGTGAGAGGATGACATACCACGTGCAATGGGAGAAAAATGAATTAATTTTCATAGAACTGCTCAGAAAAAGTGTGATTTTGAAACATTGCTGGCAATGGAAATGTTGAACAAAATCTCTTTCTAATAAACCTCAGAAAAAATGAAAACACTTGACAAATTTTCTTCATTTGACAGCTCAAACATTTAAGATGCATTTGGCACTGTTCAAGTGTGTATTCTGTAAATATCTGTTAGCTTTGTATAAAATTAGATAATGCATATCATCAATGGCCTGTCAACATTTCTAATAGTTAATATTGCAATTATGACAATGTTTACATCAGATCTGTAGAATCCAATACCAATTCCCATCTTTGTGCCAACATGACGGTCTTACCTTTCAGAACTGCATGAACAAATGGAGGGGCAGCGCCACGGATCTGGAAGCTCAGTCCTTCTGAGGAGTCGGGAACTTTGATTATCCTGCATCAACAATACAAGATAAAGGTTGGATAGCTACACTCAACTAGCTAATCGCAACTTTCTATTTATCACTAGAACATTATAACGTTCCTAGGCTGGTCATAACTCTGGTTACAAAGTGCCTCTTTGAGAACTTTCCGACAACATTGCCACGAGAATTCAAACAGAAATAAATGCTGCAATCAGACTTGGATCAATCAAAAGATTTGAGCCATGAACAGCAGCTCATTAAAAAGTAATTGAAGGTTTCCAATTCCACATAAGCTTAGTCACAACACATGAGGTTTCAACATTCAGACTGTTTAAAGTGCATCATAGCATCTAACTGCCCAAGAAACATTGCAAGCACCAACTCTGAACAAACTACTTTACAGTGTGGAATAATGTACTAATGGCAACAGTTTAAGTGATGATACCACAAGATGAAATCAGATGAACAGGAATGGTGAAGCTAAAGCTGGAATTTAAAAAAGGTCCACTATCTTCCAGAAGAAAAAGTTAGCAAGCCAGTTTGCGAGACAACAGATGTTGTATCAAAACGCCTCATTGCATTATTTGCGGACATTGGAGAAAAATTATCTCCTTCTGTTTCCTGAGGACTTTTGCGAAAACAATTTCATGTGCAAGCAAAAACATGTCAAAAAGAATTTACCACCTTTCAACAATGGTTCCTTCTGGCCAAAAGGACTAAAAGGTGCATCAACACTGGACAACTTTTAAACAGGTTCAAGCAATGAAACCCAGAACATTAAAAGCACAAAACAGCCAAAGGCCATGACTATTTTGTATGTGACTTTGAGATGCATTGCTGCAGAAGCTCTGCAGAACACATTAATTATGGTCACATGGTTACAGTTCATTTAAGCACCAAGTTTTTTCAGATTTGATTGCTTCGGTTTGTTCATAAATCTAGACTTTAAAATCCATTTGGTCTAATGCAGGCAGCCGATTTGTCTTTTTGGCAGGCTAGAACTGAATGTGAACAACTCGTGGTTTACATACTGCCGTCAGAACATTACATTAAACTTCAAACACAAATGGATTTTTTTATTACTTAATAGGATTTCATTACGCCTACTTTCAGAGGGAAAGCATACTGCTGGAGGTGTGTTAAAAAGCTTAAAAACAATTACATCAATTGTCATGTCACCAAGAGAATGTTCACTGCATAAACATCACAAAGCAGAAGCATATTTAGTTCTCTTACGGTCAGCATTTGCACTAGAACAAAACCACAAAGGAACATAATGCACCTTTAGCTCAATGTTTCCAACTTCCTCACAGTATCTAAATGAGTTAAGTGGAGGAAAATCAGGTGGGTTCCTTAACAGGCATGTGCTCCAAGCATCCAATTTTGTGATATTCACCACACTCTTCAGTTGGCCATGCCCCCAATTTGCTAACAGCATAAAACTTAGATACATTTCCTCATAACTGTATCTAAATAATTTATCTGTAATATCCTCTCCCAATAACCCATAAGAGCTCCAGACTTTGACACATTCAACTGTTTTCAACCTGGGATCCCTGGACTCGAGAGGTTCAGTGAAGTCATCGGATCTGACTGAATGTTGCTTTTGTTGCCCTATAGTAATTTTTTTAAAACTATGTGCGCAATGAAAAGGCTGTTCTCCTTCTCTTTCAGAGGTTAGGAGAGGTGGTCTCCAATAGTTTGTCAATAGCCCGGATTTTGTGGCGCAGATGGTCGCAAGCCTTGTAAAAGGCCCCACAAATTCCAAGTTTCCGCACGCACGAAAACCCGGAACTTGCAATCCGTCAAGGTTCGCCTTGACAGATCGTCTGCCTGCAACCCAAAAACACTTATGCTGGTGCAGAGTTGGGCTATTTGCCCAACCACTGCCCATGAAACCCTTACGCCTGGTAAAAGCACAAGGGTTAATATAAATAAGAACTTAAGAAATAGGAGCAGGAGTAGGCCATTCGGCACCTCGAGCCTGCTCCGCCGTTCAATAAGATCATGGCTGATCTTCTTCCTCAACGCCACTTTCTGCCACTATCCCCATTTCCCTTAATTTCCAAAAATCTATCGATCTCTGTCTTGAATATATTCAAATGACTGAGCCTCCACAGCCCCCTGGGGTAGAGAATTCCAAAGATTCACCACCCTCTCAATGAAAACATTTCTCCTCATCTCAGTCTTAAATGGCCGACCCCTTATTCCGAGACTGTGACCTCTGGTTCTAGATTCCCCAACCAAGGGAAACATCCTCCCTGCATCTACCCGGTCAAGCCCTGTAAGAATTTTGCATGTTTCAATGAGATCACCTCTCATTCTTCTAAACTCCAGAGAATATAGGCCTAGTCTACTCAATCTCTCCTCATAGGACAATCCCCCCATCCCAGGAGTCAGTCTGGTGAACCTTCATTGCACTCCCTCTATGGCAAGCATATCCCTCCTTAGGTAAGGAAACCAAAACTGTACACAATACTCTAGGTGTGGTCTCACCAGGTCCCTACATAATTGCAGTAAGACATCTTTACGCTTGTACTCAAATCCTCTAATAAAAAAGGCCAACATACCATTTGCTTTCTTAATTGCTAGCTGTACCTGCATGTTAACTTTCAGTGATTTGTGTACAAGGATACCCAGGTCCCTCTGAGCACCAACATTTCCCAATCTCTACTTTTCTATTTTTCCTACCAAAGTGAGTAACTTCACATTTCTCCACATTATATTCTATTTTCGCCACTCACTTAGCCTGTCTATATCCCCTTAAAGCCTCTTTGCATCCTCCTCACAACTTATATTCCCACCTAGCTTTGTATCATCAGCAAATTTGGATATATTACATTTGGTCCCCTCATTCAAATCATTGATATAGATTGTGAATAGCTGAGGCCCAAGCACTGATCCTTGCGCTACCCCACTAGTTACAGCCTGCCAACCCGAAAATGACAAGTTTATTCCTACTCTCTGTGTTTTGTCCGTTAATCAATCCTCAGTCCATGCATTATATTACCCCCAATCCTATGAGCCCTAATTTTGTTTAATAACCTCTTGTGTGGCACCTTATTGAATGCCTTCTGAAAATCCAAATACACCACATCCACTGGTTCCCCCTTATTTATTCTGCTAGTTACAACCTCAAAAAACTCCAAGATTTGTCAAACACGATTTCCCTTTCACAAATCCGTGTTGACTCTGCCCAATACTATTATTATTTTCTAAGTACCCTGCTACCACTTCCTTAATAATAGATTCTAGCATTTTCCCTACTACTGATGGCAGGCTAACTGGTCTGTAGTTCCCCGTTTTCTCTCTCCCTCCTTTCTTAAATGTTAAATAAAACTTTTAAAACTAAAATAACATCCACAAACATTTATAATTAGTTTATGTAAATTTTGGCCCAAATTAAAATGTTGAAAATTATTTTTCAAAAAATTACATTTTTATTTTAAATGCTTCATTAAAGGGACTTTCAATTAAATTTGAAAATGGGAACATTTATTTTTATTCCAGTTGTGTAAATTATTTAGGGATTGGGTTCATGCTTATGGGGATTCCGATCGTATATGGAATCCCCATTTGAGGAATCCTCCTTTCTGATAGGAGGACCTGACCCCATGTGATCCCAGGGACCCTGTCGAACCGCCTGCATCCCTGGGCCTTTACGTAGGTGTATGCCTGCAGGCCCAGGACCCGAAGTCTCCGAAGCCCGGGAATCAGCAGGTAGGTTTGGATTTTTTTGATTTTTTTTTTCGGGTCGGAGGCATACTCCAGAGGTATGCCTCCAACCGCAAATTCCAGCCCAATACTTGGAGGAGGACCTCATCATAGAAATATTAGAAGCCTCTGATTTATATGGGTATGGCTAAGAAGAATTCTAAAAAACGACAAAGGAACTTTGATGGCTAATAGAAGGTGCAATGAGTTACTATACTGTCCTTTGAACTTGGGACCTGGGTTTGAATCCAGAACCCAGCTGATGGGATGAAATTATTCTTTACAAGGGTCTGAAGTGAAAATCAGTTTGGACAAGCATTAAGTTAATGGTGTCAATCAGACCATAACGATGGCAGATGTAGGAAGTGAAGTGAAAAGAGTCACACCAGCACAATTGGGAATAAAAACACAAAATGCTGGAAATATTCAGGTCAGGCAGCATCTGTGGAGAAAGAAAGAGTTAACGTTTTAGGTTGATGACCTTTCATCAGAACTGGAAAAAGTTAGACATGTAACAGGTTTTAAGCAGGGGAGGGGGAGGGGGGAGGGGGGAGGTTAAATGACAAGCAAAAAGATTAAACGACAAAAGGGATGATGGTGCAAGGTGAAAGGAAATGGTAATGGGACAAGTAAAAAAGCAGAAGATGGGTCTGGGTGGTGTAAATGGGAATATCAGAATCATCAACAGCTGCCGTCCTTCAAAAATGGAGGCAAAGGTTATGATCTGAAATTCTTGAACTCAATGTTGAGGTGCTGTTCCTCGAGCTTCATTAGAACAGCGTAGGAGGCTGAGGAGAGAGGTCAAAGTGGGATGGAGAATTAAAGTGACAGGCGCCTCGAAGCTCGGGGTCACACTTGCGGACTGAAAGGAGGTGTTCCGCCAAGGTTAAAATATAACATAGTTGAGATAGCTTTACTCTCAATATAAACTACAAATGATCAAGAAGTTGCGAATGGCAAAAGTAGCTGTAGAAATGTTCCAATCTGCAACACCAACACCCCAAAATCCACATAGGTTTATGACCAATGCAACCGGAGTGAGGACACTTGAAATGCATTGGTTGTGATTATATAATTTGAAACTAGATAACCCCTTTCAAATGCCAAGCAGCTTACAGAAATGGATGTGATGTGATTACAAGAATATTACAGTTTTGCACAAACTTCTTTAGTTGGTCACATGAGATGACTCACTCTTTGGGTTTTGTTGCAACCAGCACCCTCAGTGGCCTCCGACTGCAATGGAACTGATTTAGAATAGTCTCCACTTCCAGAAGTGGTCGAAGGAAAACCAAATCCTCATTGATAGAATAAATCTTTCTTCCAACCTGAAGACCTGCCATCTATAGTACAAATGAAGAGAGTCAGATTTTCAAAAACGGTCGAAGTTCAGCCCACAGTATGAACACTAATAAAAACCAGGCTATATATAAAAATCAGAACTGCTTTCATGGTAACCAGCTCCATAATAGAGGATAAGCAAATGCAGATATTGTAGGTAATGTGCATTGTATGAGGGGAAGACTATACAATTTGAGTTGGATGGCTTTAACTACAGTAGGCTGGGGCCAAATTACACAGTAAACAAGTCCATGACCCCTTCATTCAAAGCAAACCTTTCCATTGAAATCCAACAATACATCAATATGGAAAATTTGTACAGCAAACATGTAGTTTTAATTAAATTTGGTTTTTTTTTCCTGTTCTTAAATAACTGATATCCTGGTTTACATCAAGCACATCTGCTCAGCTTTTACACAAGCCTGTTGCATGATAATGCAGTTGAGACACTGTGACCAGCATCCTTAAAGGTTCTGTCATTTATTACCAGACTGGCAATCTGTGCTTAGTATTCTAGTCTCCTGTGAGCTGTGCTCACCACGTCTACAAGTGCAGCTTTGAAAGCAACTCAACAAATTTAACACTCAACTTCTCCAAGATAGGTTTAATGAGCAAAACATTCATTTGCAAAGACACCTGCAGATTTCCAGAGAGTGTATTTCTGTGTATATACAGTTCTAGTGTCTATCTGCTTCGTTATGTGATGCATTTAAACAATGGGTCTTTGAGAATTTTCAATGGCAGGCTTAAGTAATTGGTTATCCACAGGAAATATAAATTCTAATTGGAAGTTGACAAAAATAAAATTGGTGGTTTCTCAGGTATAAGTGAGGTTGGTTTGCAAAATATAGACATCCAAGAGATGCTTTAAAAGAACTATATAAACAAAAGGGGGGGGGGGGGGGGGGGGAAGGTCGGAGAAGAAGCATAAAATAAACTGACGTTATGTCAAAATAACTACTGTTTGATTTCGACCATTAATCCCCACAAAACAGATCCACCACAACCATCACCACGAGGATCTAGTTTACCCAAAATCTTTCTCAAACCACAAATCGGCACAGCTCAGACTTTTCAAGTATGCTTTGGGCTGTACTGAATCCGTGAAAGAATTTGCATAAATGTATAAATATTTTTAAATTAGAGAAGCATGAAATTATTTTTCATTTATATTGTATGAAGTCTAAAACTGGTAGGTTATTACTGGGGAAACACACACACGCGTTAAACTAATCTATTCATATTAATGCTTTGCTGTGGAAATGCTGCTGCTATGCTGGTGTTGGGCAATCCCATTGTCAAATGAAGGAAGGCGCTTGAAAGAAATTGTTGGACGCTGATGTAGCTGCATTTCTACATTTGAAAAGATCTTGGAGGCTTAACCGTAAATTCTTGTGTAGATTTGAACTACAGTTTTAATACAGTATTCTGGTTCCAAGATCTCTGGTACCATAATCTCTCAATCTACAAACCCCACCAGGCAAATTATAGTAGCTGTCAGTTACCGTAAATTGCCTATGACATTATGTGATTGCAAATGTATCATCTTGCAGAAGAAGAAATTCACATGACCAGGGATATCAAATATGATTATGGAGCCAAATAAAACTTTTATAATTAGGTTTTTCTAACAGTATCAAATATGCAAACCAAACTGTAGCTTTCAAACCTGTTCAAAATATTAGCAAGCCATAGCAAACTCATTGGCTTTCACTATGACCCTAATTTGGCCATGCAGTAGTTTTCATCTTAGAAGATAACAGCCCACCAATATGTGTGTATCAATTATAAGTATACTTAATGGGTCTGGAGTTTGGAATTCATTCATTAATCTAGCAGTTCCTCTGGCTTAAAATTGTTTTTTTTTTATATAAAGACATTAAAATGAGCTGCTGTTGGCTTTGATCACTACTGAGAGCTTTTCTTTATCTAGATCTACTGCATTATTTTGTAATAAATTAACTTCTTGTTACAAATTTGGGTCTGCTGTAGATATGTATTGGGTTCAATGTCATCTTGCTTTCATGGGAATTGACTTACACTGCCCTATAGCTGCGATAGTGTAAACCAGGGGCATTACAAAAGTATCCCCTTGAAATGTGAACTCCTGTCTTTCACACGTGTGCGCCTTCAATAGACCAAGCAAACGCTTGGTGAGAAAAACCTGAATATGAATCATTAAGCTGCAAGACCACCCATTTCCACCTGTGTAATGTCATCTGTCCAACTGCTGCGGAATCCCTTGCCTATGCTTTGGTTATCTCCAGACGCAATTATTCCAATTCTTCCAGAAACTTGAGCTCGTCCAAAACTCTGCTGCCTGTATCGGAACTCACACCATCCCGTTCACCCATTGCCCTGGTGCTGGCTGACCTGCATTGGCTCAGAATCCACAAATGCCTCAAATTTACAATCATCATCCGAGTCTTCAAATCCTTGCCCCGCCCCATCTTTGTAACCTCCTCCAGCCCTACAACTGTCTTAGAACTGTGTTCCTCCAATAGTTGGCTCTTGTGCATCCCCAACTTCCTTTGCCTCACCATTGGTGGCTGTGCCTTCAGCAGTCTAAGCCCTAAAGCACTGGAATGCCCTCCCTAAACCTTGCAGCCTCTCCATCACCCTTTAAGATGCTCCTATGCTGAACTGGAAGTTCCAAAATTAGTTAACACTTGAATTCTCCCACTCTTGCTCTACTGCTACATGGAAGCCAAATATTGCAAGTCTTTTTTGTGCAGTGGCAGGTAACTTGGTGTCCAGATCGCTGGGGCTGTTCTGTTCATTGGATCTGAATGTCAATATGGGCAGCAGAGCAAAACTGAGAAATTACCTCGGCAGAAGAGCCACTTTGTACAGATTTCACTACAATGGTCTTATTTTTCTCCTCAATTTCAAACCCGTAGCTCTCATCTTCGGGGAAAATCTAGGAAAAGAAAACAAAATTTAAGAAAAAATGCCACGTTTGTTATGACAATATGAAATATCTGAAAACTTTCATTTTAATTATTAAACCATTGCCCACAGCATGCTAATCCACAGCTCACCTGAGCCCAAACAAGTCAATTTAAATGGGAGAAGGGGGAAATATATCCAACTGTAGAACAGTACAAACGTCAAAACTGGTGAGGTTTCAGCACTTGAATTTGGAATCATGTTGATTGCCACCGAGGAGCATTCATGTTTGGTTTAAATACAATTCATATAATAATTCTAATCAGATTCAAGCTTTTTTTAAATTACAATGGTTTACTACATTTTCAGACACACTTGCTCTAAAGTTTGAAAAGAGCCGTTTTCCCTAGGGGTAAGATCAGTCCACTGCAGTCAATGGAAAGGAAAATCAGGCAGGGTGAATAACCGACGGCCGATCCGCTAGTACCGGTTTCATACCTCCGCCGAAATTAGATTTAAACTCCTGGTTGCTCAGAGTTTTTCTTTACCCCATCAAATTTAATCATCACTACATTTCACGCCGAGGGAGAATGCCTCTTTCCAAACTTCAGACTAATTTATTGTAATGTTCTATGGGAGAAATCACCTGAAGTATACTATAATGGAGGAAGCCAACTTCTAAGTGAGACACTTCTAAAACTTCAGTCAACAGCGCCCCACTACACCTTTTGACTTCCTAAGTTTTTAATTTAGGGCCAGTGAGTTACTCATTTTCCTTCACAAACACAAAACATCCATAATGATTTATTAATGCTACAAACACAAGGCAATTAAGCAAGGTCCCCAGTCTGTGATTAACAAAAGAGCATTAGTAGATCATAGAATTAATCTCACCTGTGCTGCCGTTAGCTCTTCAACTACAGCTCCACTAATCTTATTTCCTTGCCCTTTCCCAGTTTCCTTTTTGTCCTTCCTTTGCAAATACTTATTAGAATCAGAAACATTGGAAGGTGAACAGAATAGTGCACAGTTGAAGGGATAACGTAAAGGATCACTTGTAACAAAGACCGATTACTGAAACCTATTCAAAAACTGATAGGTTGCAACCTATCAGTTTAAACCTTTTCTAGCCCAGGTGGAGAAAAGATGATGGAGGTAATGGAGGGCAATCAAACATTGTGTGATACCAACCATCAAGAGATGCAGCAATGGATCATAGAAGACAGCCATTCAGCCTATCTTTCCATAAAAACCTTGGGTCTCCCATCACAACATCCGATTGCTGAATGAAAGTTTTTACAGCCAGTGCCCATACAGAGATGATTCCAGGTATTAATGACTCTTTGGGTGATGCTCTTCCTGACATCAATCCTGAACTTGCCTTTAACCAGTTTGAAGCCATGTTCCCTTGTCCTGCAATCATGCTTAAACTGAAAAAGTGCTCCAGATAAAGGCTTACTATTTCTCCTAGTACTTCACATAAGTCTGTAAGGCCCCTCTCAATGCTGAAGAGTTGGTTTTTTTAAACATTTTCACACAACTCAAACCTTTGACAGTAAGGACCAGCTTCGTGGCCTTGCTCTAACATGCTTCCAGGTCTTGAATCTTTCTCTTGCGTTTCAATGAATAAACTGTTCTGTTCGACGCTCTACAGCTTTGATTTTGATTGGCACTGTTTAACACCACTGACAACCCGTTAAAAATAAATGGGCTGTTGCTGGTGCTAAAATATTCCCGATTAGAAAATCTAGGCTTTTCTGTCCAGCATTTTGCGCTCACTGCTACAAAGCCTGCCTATGACGACTTTGGCAAATGAAATAAAGTTCAGATTGTTCCAACCATAATTGATTGAAATTTAAAAGCCTAGCAAACTCAGAGTCTTTGACATCACTAGCATAGCTGCAACATAACCAGATTGTTATCATTGCATTAAACTATTTATCATGTAGCGGCCACAAAGTAACTGTCAATGGCCAAAAATGTAGATTTCAATAAGTCTATGTATTGTGGAGTTGCTTAAAACCTTATAGTTTCACATAAAAATTAAAATCTAAGTTAACTGTGACAATGGACCTTATTTTAGCTCCTTGGCTTTTATTCGCTTTCATCTTAAAAAGGAAGCAGCAGAAAATAAAACATAGAATATGGAGGAGGAAAATCTCAGTTCAAATAAATTGAAATGGTTGCTTAAACTTTCAAGACAGCATTCATGTTTGGTTCAAATACAATGCTGAGAATTACTAATTAGATCCAAGCTCTTTAAAATAAAAATCAGAGCTGGTTTAGTGCACTCAGACACATTTCATCACTTGAGAAAAGTGTGAATATACTAAAAAACCAAACCACCAGCTATCCCAGGAAACGAGACTCTTCCCCCATCAATCCCATTTAACGACTTGTCAATCCATACCCTGTTCTGACATTGAGAAGTAAATTCAATTTCTTCTGAACACGTCGTCACATAGTTTTAGCAACGGTCCAAGTACACTTTCATTAGGCCACATGCAATTGAAATAAATTAGGATATTGGTTACAAGCATAAGCATAAGGCAATATCTGCAGAGGAATCAAATTAATTCTGAAACATTGGGGACAGCTAGATTTTGACATGTAGTAATCAAATAGAATTTATCTCATTGAAACTTATAAAATTTTAACAGGACTAGACAGACTAGATGCAGGAAGGATGTTCCCGATGGCGGGGGAGTCCAGAACCAGGGGTCACAGTCTAAAGATAAGGGGTAAGCCATTTAGGACTGAGATGAGGAGGAATTTCTTCACCCAGAGAGTGGTGAACCTGTGGAATTCTCTACCACAGAAGGCAGTAGAGGCTGATGTAAGAAAAAGGAGACTTACCATCAAGTAACTTTAAAGTAAGCTTTAAGTAACTTATAAACACACTATATACAAGAGAGGTCTTTACCATGCCTCTGGTAGAAGCCTCTTACAATACTGAACAGACCAGTATTTATACCAGTCCAACAGGAAGTGACATGACAGGAAGTGAGGTATGTACACAGTTCATAGTTCACAGGAAGTGATGACATAACTTCCCAGAAGTTAGCATTTTTATCACAGAGGCCAATTCATCAAATATATTCAAGAAGGAGTTGGATATATTTCTTAAGGCTAAAGGGATCGAGGGATATGAGGAGAAAGCAGGGACAGGGTACGGAGTTTGGATGATCAGCCATGATCTCATTGAATGGCGGAGCAGGCTCGAGGGGCCGAATGGCCGACTCCTGCTCCTATCGTCTATGTTTCTATGTTTCTATTGCAAGGAATTTCCTGGATTTAGACAAAGATACTGAAGCTACCATTCTGCTCACATTTAAACACGGAAGTTAAAGGCCACTGAATGATTTCTGGAAGTCACAGTGTCAGCAGGTTAATCAAATTAAAGGCAATCCCTCAGTAGGCTTTCATGTAGCAGAATATTTGAAAAGGAGACAAGGCAACAATGAGGAAAAAGTGGGAGGATTTCACTTCCAAAAAGCTGTTAAGATAGTTGGACCGCCCCAAAAGTGCTGGCAACATTTTAAATCAGCAGAATTCTACATATAAGAAATCTAAATAAATCAGCATTCAGGCAGGGCTGCCTGCAACATAAAAAAGCATTCAAAATTATATACTTTCAAAGCAAGTAAGACATTAGGAGTATTTCATGAGGCTGTGCTCTTCGTGTGAAGGCTGGTTAGACAGAAGCGCCAATCACAGAATGCGTCTTAGTGTTATAGCCCCATTTCCAATTGCTCTCCTATCCAAGAAGTCTCCACACCCAGAGAGTTTTGTTTGGAGAATTCTCAGCAGCCAAAAGAAATGGAAAAGCTTTGTATGGCTACAAAGGGAGGCCCACTGCCGTCAGATGATAAGAGTCCAAGACAATATCAGGATGTTGATATGAACATCTGTAGGAGGCTGTTTGAAACAGTGTTTCAGAACAGGACTATAAAACTGACTGGGTCTCCGGAATTTGTATTCAGTGTTCAAAGCATGACAAATAACTCTCACCAATCAGAGCACTTATGATAAGGGTGCGTCAACCAAACTTTAAGTTCAATTTTAAAAAGCGAAAACAGTTATGTTAACCTTTAAATGATCTTAGAAAGGAATATTCTATGGAGGTCTACATTTTAGCAGGCATCCAGTATTTTTGCCAGTGCCTTGCCCGATTGACTTTATTCATGCGTGAGCCTAAATAATATCAGCACTCCATTTGACTAGTGAAGGATTTCACGGCCAAGCATGAACTTGTTCTCAACAAACATTCGATCAATTGAAATTACTGCACAGTGATCAGGAGCAGGAACCTAGCTGAAATTTCCCTTCCTTAGTGTATGGGACCAATTGTAGCATCCCGACCACGACCCAGCTTATCAGTCACTTTAGCACAGAGCAGGGGTTGAACCAGAGTTCTTCCCAGTCTGATGGCTCAGTTCCACATTGAACCTTTATCAACTAAGCTATTGCAAGAGGCCTAGCTATAAACCTACCACTCATCAGCATGACGTCTTCAGTTCACAAATATTTCTTCATTCCTCCTCTACTTCCTCTAAAAATCACTAATCAGCAAAGCCAGGACAGCTGGAATCCAACCCCACTTCAACATTTAGAATCTGGTTAGATGCTCTAAATGCTTCCATCCCCCAAAACCAGCAAGGTTAAATTTTGAACTAAAAATCATGTTAGGCATTGATATGCAATGATCTCTTAAATACAGTTTAAAAACATACCACTACAAATAATCCTATCTAACCTCGCATGTTACATTCATATTTTCAGTGCCCGTGAAACATGAAACTACTGAAGCACAATTCAAATGTCTCATGGATTACCAAATTCAGATCCAGTTTAGACCCGGTGCAGTCAAATTAACTGCATCTCCAATAAAGCAAAGTACACAAGTCCAATCCAACCATTTGTCCACTGGGGATTGTGATAACCATTTTGTTGGTAGTGGGCAACATCTTTCTTTGCTTCTGGGGGGAAAACCTCAGGCAGCAGGGCTTCCATTTGAATCATCAGCTTTCCACCGTGGGTGAATTCATAACTTCCTGCACATCTGTCCGTAACGGCGTATGGGATTATGTATGCTATTTCTTGGTCTAGAAAAGCTTGCCCTGCTCTGACTTACTTCTGTATTTGAAACATCATGCAGGAATTCCTGTCGGCTCAATGGACAATTACACCATATGGCATGGTACTGATCCAAACAGACTTGGAAATTCCCAGGTTTAATCTGTTATCCACGAGTAGCTGCTTATTTCAGCTAAGGTTGCTGTAGAGACACTACAAATGGAATCACCCCTAGTCTATAGAGGAGTAAAAAAAAGACAGTGGTCCTGGTCCCCAGCACCATCCACTGAATTAAAAGTATCTACATGTGCAGATACTGGGGGAGAAAATTATCCAACTTAGATGGAATTTCAGCACAAATAGCCCATCGAGTCAGGCATGAAGATCATCCTGTGGAACTTTACTTGAACATCAGTCAGTCAATCATTGCCTTCAAAAAGGAGAACAGTTTAAAATACAAGCTGAATACCGAATGCAGTTTTTGAAATAAATATTCACTTTTCTTGGGCCTTCTCTTGAAGTATGCCTCTACAGATTTTGACAAAGCAAGGGAGAATGCAACATCAAGCACAGCAATACTGTGCCAGGGTAATCCAAGAGGCAAACATGAATGTTGAAAAACCATAAAATCTTTAAATATCACCAAGTCTTAGATTTGCAGCCAAAAACATAATTCAGGTGAGCAGTGACATTTAGCAGCAAATCACTCACCAAAAAAATATATTTCAACAGTTCTTCAGCAATGTTAAAGTTGGCCGAGATACCTTCAGCTGCTGTACTGCAGATTAAGATTCATCCTCCCAGATTGTTTTTTGGAATTGCCTCAAAGTCAGCCAAGATCGCATCAAGACCACCCAATAACCTGCTTAATTAGGTCAGTTTTATCCTCCAATCACACCCTCTCTTCACTTTTCCCTCAACCGTACCACGACCCACATGCTGTGCAAAGCTTCATACACTTGCAGCACCATTTCGGTGTACTGACTCACTACACTTGGATTTATAACCATAATAATTGCCTAAAAACAGGATCACCAGAAACCAGCCAAATGGAGTGGAAGATGCAACTGGAGGCAAGGCATTTCTTTTCAACAAAGTAAATGTGGAAAAAGATTTATTCAAATCACCCTTATAGAAATCCCAGCATCTGGATCAGAGCTTAGGAGCAAATATTCTTCCTAGTCTCTTCATTGCAGAGTGGCAGAATGTGAGGAGGGAACACAAATATACACAAATAATCAAAGAACTAAACTCACAACCGAGGAGGGGGGGGGGTGGGGAACGAGGACTCACGATGCAGTCTTCATTTAAACACAAGGCAGAGATGAAAGCAATTAGGAATGTACACTACATGTCCATTTGCTTGGCATCAAGTCCAAAGCAACAAAGGCTACAAACTTGTGTGCCTTTTTCACAACACTGGACAGCGATGTGTTTTTTAAAATTGTAATTGAAAATGTATACAATTGCAAGAAAAGTGTCAAGTACTTAGAAGGTTAACTTCCCATGCAATGACCTAATCAGTCTGAGTAAAGCATTTTGTTCAAGTCTCCAATCCATCAGTTGCAACACTTGGATAACAGCATGGAAAAGTCTCCCATATCAAATGCAAAAACAATCATTTATCCGCTTACCAGAAGGGATTTAACAAGGATGTTTTCAACCAATCTGAAGTCATTCCGCAGCGGTTTGTTTTTGGAGCTGGTCCCTTCCATTTCTTCATCAGCATAAAAGCGAAAGAACTGGGATTCATCCTTGAATTCACTTTTCTCTAGCACTGTTAAAATTAAAAATTTAAACTGAACAATAACATATGCCTTTTTCTAATATGCCTTTTTCTAATACAAAAGGAGTCAGTACATTACTACTTAGTCTAAAAAAGACAGCCTCATAAAATTGCCATTATAACCAGAGAGTTGTAATTAAATCACTTTTATATCGGCTTCTACAACTAATTTTGCAACTAATTCAAAATATTACCATGAAACAAAACCAACAGAAATCTAACACCCATTATAAACAAGTCAAATAGTTCACCGTAAATAGGTTTACCTTCATGTAATTCAGTGAAGTACAGCAATAAAATGAAATGTAATGGAAAAAAGCCCTAAAAAGCAGACATTTTGGTTCATTTCAAGCGTAAAAGTGAACTTTTTTTCCCCTTTTGACTCGACATCTGAATTCACCCCTACATAGCTAGTCCTTTGCCAACATGAAATAAAATTTCTAACCACAAAAATGTGGGGAATGGCAATTGTTTACAATCTAGAAGCATCAATAATTCGTGAGTAACATAATCTACTCTAGGATTTGAAATATGCAGTTTTCCTTCCAGTTGGCCAATGTTGATCTTCACTTCAGGTCAATTTTTGGTCTGAGTCGGGGGAGTGAGAGTCAGAGGGTGCAGCCATGTTGCCAATAACATTTGATATGATTACCAACGTATATCACATTGCTTGCAGGATTATGGTGTGACCGGGTTGGTACTGTGCGCAGTGCCATTATCCCAGTGCAAAAGGAATGACTAAGTGGCAGCAATGCACATGCAGGAATATTACAAAAGGTTGCCAAACCACAAAGCTTAACAGAGCATCATCACTGCTGTAGTTCAGGAGAGAAAAGGGGACACATTGTAGATTGTTTGACAAATGTGCACAATTTGAGATAAACCCTATTGGCAGACTTCACAAACACAAAAATCATACAATATCACGAGACTCTGCTCCAATTTATTAACCAAAAGTGTGCAAAGAATTAGTTTAACTTCCCAGCCAAGTTAGTGGATAGAATAACCTCGCTGTTTCTATGCACGGTCATAAAAAAACGGAAATGGGCATAAGCAATGCCAGTAACAAAGAGTTACTCAATGCTCACCCTGTAATTGTGGGTTTCAATGAAAGCTTTCAAAGGCAGTGGTATGTTTCATGAGCTCCTGACTGACTGTTTGGGTTGAACATTTCTAAGAAGATAATTAACCACCTTTAGGAGGAAGAGGGGAAGGAAACTGCACAAAGCCAACACCCACCCGCCCCACCACCACCACCACCTCCCCCACACCCCCGACCTGGCCCCCCACCCCCTAGTTCTTCAACACAACTGGGAAGGTCAACTGAGATAGTGAAATCTGTGACTGGTGTGATTCAACTAGCTTTTTTTGGGGGGGGTGGGGGGCATGTTTGTTGCAGTGAGCAAATTATGAAACATAAATTTAAAAGTCTACAAAGAACAAAGGGTACTGCAGGACACCTTAAGTACTGACTGTCAACTTAATTATGATAGACATTGAAAATGCATTTGAAGAAAGATTTTTTTTGTTTCTTTGATTGATTACCGTGATGCATGAAGCCATTATTACACAGTCCAACACCGAGTGTGATCGCTTCCTCCCTGGTCTGGCAGTCGCCCTAGCAACAAAATGACATTTTTACACCTAGAGAGATTTCCTTTGCTTGTGATTGCAAGTCTAAGTTTAGCAAGTGCTCTTTCTTTGTTACAAACAATAACCTCAACAGAAATGGCATGGGTCTCTGCTGATGTTTCAAAATAGCAAATCTTGAGCTATGAATACTTGCAAAGGAAGTTAGGAGGACAAAGAAACAGGTCTGGAGGCAATTATCTAAAGTTCACTTGTTTATGGCTAGTACCATAGTTGTAAATGATTTCGGATACAACAGCTGACTTACATTTTGGTTTCTGAGGCAAAGTTTATTTTTAAACAGTAGACATTCAGTTTTTCAGAAGTACCCACAAGCAGCTCTTCTCATGAATAGGAGGTCAGTGTCTCCTCAGTAAATTGTTTAAAAAAAGATACATTGGTAATTTGGAGGGAGTTAATCAGAATGATAATATCTATTCACTGAAGAATTCAAAATTTCTTCGAAAACTATAGTCACAAAGACATTCATATATTTACCGTTAATTTTGACCAATGATCTTCAAAGGATACCTCCACTTTGAGCATGTCATATTAGAAAAGCAAAGAAAGACTCGTTCTTAGAAATTTTTGTTTCACACGTTTGCAATAATCCATTAAAAAGACACTGCAGAACTGGACTGCAATTGAAAGTATTCCTCCCTTCACTCCAGATGCACAATGATTACTAATGTCCTAAGTTGATTTATTACTGAAGTAGCTGGAACACAGTAAAACTCCCTACATGCACACTTTAAAAAAAAAAAAGAGCAGTATGCTCCTGGTCATCCTGAACAAGGCTAAAAGTTCCAGCTTTTTAATAGCTGGTAGATACAAGTGCCTCTGCAAAACACAGAAACACTTCTTAAAAAGCTGCACAAAGTTAGCAAAATGGTCTCTTCTGCTAGTTCACACCCATAACAATTTCCAGATGTCAGGCATGCCGTCTCAGAGAGGTTCCTAACCAGAAGTGAAAAGGGTGGGGGGGGGGGGAAATGTGAAAAGTTATCCTGGCCTCTCCCGCAAACCTTCTCAATGACAGGAATGGTTCTGTATTGTCTGAAGCCTGGGAGTGTTCAACTGCCTATCTGTACAGCACAAGAAGGGAATAAAGAATTTTAACACTTACAACTGCCAACTTGTTACAAGGGGTGGCCCGGCTCGTGGGGCCAAACTGGTAGCAGGTGAAATGAATATTCACACCCCTTAGCAAGCAGTGGCAGAGTGTCAAATCTGTAAAGACCATTTAACTCTGCTGCCAACTGCATTTAACTAGAGTACTGCATACCTGTGGCTTTCAGAATACACTTACTTGTAGGGTATAATCACAAAAAATTATAACAAATTATGATTCCACAAAAATGCAAGAAACCAGTGAATATTTTATCTGGTCCTTTTTTGGAGGTAATTTTCTCCTATTTGTCTGGCTTCCCACCACCCCACCCCGCCAGCCCCACTGCCCTGCCAGCACACTCGAGGAGGATGGACAGTCAAGCGGTTTCCGGCTGGCAACTGGGAGGCTAACAGCATCTGGACATTATGGCCCAGATGTTGCTGGAGCAGGGCATCTCACAGCATTGCCCTATTACACTTTTAACCATTCAACTTGAAAAAGAAAACTACCCTGCAAGTTCCTGGAAGTGCAAGCGGAGAACGGGGCAACTGGGACCTTAGTGAATGATGGGACCAACGGTCTATCTCGTTAACCAATGAGATTTAAGGACTGAGAAAGAAACAGGGTGAGTTCAAATCAAGTGCCGAAAGATAAATAAATAAAGAGGGAAAGAAAGATTGGATTAAGAGAGAGAGAGAGATAAAAGAGACAAAGGAAAAGAAATAAAAGTAAAAATTTTAAGTTTAAAACATCTCAACATGATGGAATAAGATTCCACAGTTTCAATTGTTCCCTTTCTGAGCCAGAGAGATTGAGTAGCATTGCAGGAACTTAAATCTAGTTATTAAAAAGGTACTTGTGCTGTTATGTACGAGCCCCAACTTTATGCGGTGAGTTTAATTAGCAATTAATGCACAAATGCAGGTTGGAAGAAAAACACAGCAGTCTTGTCCCCTCTCAAGTGTTTCTTACCTGCGTTAGGAGCCAATCAATCAACTTGCTGGCTGGCACCACAGACTTGTAGGTCTTCAGATGGTGATCTCGGTCTCTGTGTTTGATACAATACAAGATGATTTGTCCTTTATTAGTTTGGGCATTTTGTTCACATATACAGGCAATGCTTGTGAAACTTATTTTTTCTTTAAATTAAAAAGGGATCAATTTATTTTAAATATTGATGCACCCGAGTTCATTATTTACAGGATCCAAAAATTCACTCCATGCGTTTCAACATACATGAATTGAGCAGTGCTTTAAATAAAACCAAACAGCAAGTTTTAAACCTGTTAGAAATCGCAATACAAGAATGCGCCACTACGTCAGCAGGAAGCTCAAGTTCAGTAGAGACCCGAAATACTCTGCAAGGTTCAAAGTACTAGGTCTTCCATGCTTGTGAAAAACTCTATTCCTACTATCACTTAAACTGCCCTGAACATTAGATCCAATCTGAAAGCTACTTTTTGGGAACACAAACAATGTGATCAAAATGAGCTGCCATTTCTCATCAACATTTTTGAAATGTCTGGGCAGGAAAGCGTTAAATTACTTTTGCTGATGAAAATATTGAGGCAATTCATGCCAAAAATATTTGTCTCTTCAGTCTGATTTTATTTAAGAAAAGACTTCTCTCTCAGTTTACATATTACAGAAAACTGTTTATTTCCTTTGCTAATGAAATAACATGCCTGAATTACATGTGGAAGTAACATGGGATAAAAATACAGCAAAGCTTCCTGTACCAAAAGCATGGACTCTGCTTATTTCAAAATGAAAGGCCGTTACCAAAAAAGACTCTAGCAGACGTCTAGCACCTACACACCACTACTTCCACCCTCGGATACTTTGTCATGTTTACTCATTATTGTTCTGGTACACAATTAGTCAACAGTGCGAAAGTTCAGCACATATAACATATGCTTTAATCTCTTGAAATGAGACATTGATTACTTTGTCTCAACTGTCCCATGTCCTCAGTCAGCCCCTAATGAATTAAGCTGTCATTTTGGGGAAATCAGGATTAATGGCAGACACAGCTTATAACAGTGTATTCTTAACACTCAATGATCAGGAAGAAACAAAACAATTTATACATGAGAAGATCTGGCAAAACTAGACACAGGGCCATTAGATATAATCCCAAGAGCAAGATCGGTTTTATCAACTGCAAAAGGACAACGTTGGAGTGATGTAATCTGAATCATAAAAGATGTACAACATTCTGTTTCTGAATTACATCTGGGAAGCATTATATGGAGCAATAGATCAAGCAGTTACCTATCATCATTAGTGCATCAATACTGGGAACTCTACTCAAATATATGCCCTATTACTTCGTGGCATTTGGAAGTTTATTTTCATGCGCAAAAGTAAATCCACAAATGCAAACAAATTCTCTAATTTGTGAAATTTTTTGAACAAAAAAAAGACAAAAACAGACTCAAATTGAATAGTTAATCAGTAGTATACATGGATGTTTCTCTTCACTCAATGATTGACAGATGTTTATTTAGTCTTTACCCCTCATGAAATCAAAAATCACTAGAAAAAAATAGCACAACTTACTTAACCACAGGAGTGAAGAGGCAGTGTAGTCGACAGTACAGCCTCACGCCCTGTCAAGAAAAGAGTAATATCCTTTATATGCAAAACCCAGTGTGCTGTCCCTTAATTTTATTCAGAAATGTACAATACTCTTCATCTGTATCCAGCACAAGTCAAATGGGCTAATTCCTCAAGTTCCTTCCCCACACAGCATGCAAGTTCCACAGCTGAGAAATCCTATTCAAATAGAATGTATCTATAGCAACGGAAGAGCATTACCTTAGACACAATATCTTCCATCTCACTTCTAGCTTTGTAGGTTCCGTCATCATACCGAAACCTGTAGAGTACCAGCTCATTTTTGAAATGGTGCTTGTCAGAAACTAAAACATAAAAATGTCCACAAGAGAAACCAAGGTTAGGGCTACAAAATGCATAGTGTTATTTGCCCATCATCCCAAAATGACTTGCAATCTAACCACACTTAAAAATGTAATACTGCTGTAGGATTACTAAACCTGACAATTTCTTGGAAGTACAGTATAATTTAAACAGCTACAAATGCTGCCATTTTCTAGATTATATTTCTGGAAGTTCTAAGTTCAAAACTAGAAAAGTGTGAGGTGGTACATGTTGGTAGGAAGAATAAGGAGGCCACATACTGATTGGATAATAGGGTTAGAGGAACAAAGGGATCATGGGGTACAGATACACAAATCACTAAAATTAGTGACACAGGTTAATAAGGCCATAAAAAAGAAAACCAAGTACTGGCATTAATTTCTAGAGGAATAGAATTGAAAAGCAGAGAAGTTATGTTAAACTTGTATAGAACCTTGGTGAGACCACACTTGGAGTACTGTGTACAGTTCTGGTCTCCATATTACTAAAAGGATAGAGGTACTGGAGAAGGTGAAAAATAGATTCACAAGGATGATACCAGAACTGAGGGAATGTACTCATCAGGAAAGGCTGTACAGGCTAGGATTCTTTGCTCTAGAAAAGGGAAGGCTGAGGGGTTCCGTGATAAACATCTTTAACATTATGAAAGTGTTTGATAGGGTAGACGTAGAGTAAATGTTCCCATGTGTGGGGAGCCCAAAACTAGAGGTCATAAATATAAGATAGTCATGAATAAATCCAATAGGGAATTCAGGAGAACATTCTTTACTCAGAGTGGTTAGAATGTGGAACTTGCTACCACAAGGAGTAGTTGAGGCGACTAGCATAGATGCAATTAATAGGAAGCTAGATAAACACGAGGGAGTAAGGAATAGTGGGATATGCTGATAGGGTCAGATGAAGCAGGGTGGGAGGAGGTTCATGTGTAGCATCAACACCGACATGGACGACATGTTGGGCCAAATAGCCTGTTGTCCTGTAAACTGCAATTCTATGCAAGCGAGAGAATTTGTCACATACAGATTTGTGCTTTTCTTCCCCTCCCATCCCTATTAAACCTGTGCTTTGCTAATGAGAACCATATCATTCAGCAAAATGGGTTTTGCTAAACTTAGTTTAACATGTGGACAGCTATTTACTGAAGGAAATGGTATCGTTTCAATTAAATTTAGAAACAGTTACCTCATCTTGAAATTATAATCTCCGATATTGATTATATCAAATGTTAACAGCACATTCAACAACCCAGCTGGTCTTCCCCCACCTCAGTGCTGTTTCTGGGCTGCATATTGTGAAGGTATTAAATCAACTTTACATTTTATATTTTCAAGTGGTGGTTCAGGGAAGGTGAAGAATGTCAACTATATTACTTGTAAATACAGGTAGACTACCCTTTATCCGGACTTCCGAAAACCGAAACCCTCTAAAAACCGAAGGTTTTTTCGGTCAGCGTAAGTCGTGCGCACGACATGACCAGAGTGGCGCACGACTTACAGGCCTAGCCGGATAAGGGATAGTGTAGCATTTTTCCGCACTTCTGAGAACCGAAATCGCTCAGCGTAAGTGTACCAGCCTTTATCTGCACATCCGAAACCAGAAAACCTCTGAAAGCCGAAAGTGGCGCAAAGCATGACCCGACGCTGCCGATGCTTGACCCACGCAGGTGTTATGCTGCTCTGAGATATTTGCTGCTCTCTTAGATATTTGCTGCTATTTGCTGCTCTCTTAGATATTTGCTGGCTTTTAACAATTTGTGAAAATGCTAAAAAGAGCTGCAGATACCCCAATGGGTAACAGTGAGAAGCAGAGAAGGAAGCATCGCTCATTATCGATATCGCAGAAAGTGGAGTTATTGCAGAAGCTTGATCGTGGTGTGTCTGTGCGACATCTTACTGAAGAATATGGTGTGGGAAGTACCACCGTATATGACTTAAAGAAACAGAAAGACAAGTTGTTGAAATTTTACACTGACAGTGATGACCATAAACTAATGAAAATTAGGAAAACATTGCATAGGACAAAAAATGAAGATCTTGACTGTGTGCTGATTGAGTGGATTCGACAACGCAGAGATGAACGTGTGCCACTGACTGGTTTGATGGTCATGAAGCAAGCTAGAATATACCATGAAGAACTGAACATTGAAGTTGAGTGTGAATATTCAGAAGGTTGGCTGCATAAATTTAAGAAGCGTCATGGTATAAAATATCTGAAAATCTGTGGTGAAAAAGCTTCTGCTGATCATGAAGCAGCTGAAAATTACATAGATGAGTTTGCAAAAATAATATCGGATGAAAACCTCAGTCCTGAACAAATTTACAATGCTGATGAAACAGCTCTGTTCTGGCGCTACGTTCCTAGAAAAACATTAGCAACGGCTGATGAGAGTGCACCAGCAGGTTTTAAGGATGCTAAGGACAGGTTGACTGTTCTTGGGTGTGCCAATGCTGCAGGCACACACAAGTTAAAGTTGGTAGTGATTGGAAAAAGCCAACATCCGAGATGTTTGAAAGGTGTATGCAATTTACCTGTGCATTATTATGCGAGCAGGAAAGCATGGGTAACCAGAGGAATATTTTCTCACTGGTTCAATAACCACTTCGTACCAGCGACACGAGCTCATTGCAGGCAAGTTGGACTGGAAGAAAACTGCAAAATTTTATTGTTCCTGGACAACTGCTCCGCACATCCCCCTCCTGAACTTCTTGTGAAAAGTTATGTTTTCGGCATTAACTTTCCCCCTAATGTGACATCTTTAATACAGCCTTGTGACCAAGGAATTTTACGCTCCATGAAGAGCAAGTATAAAGACATTTTTTTGAACTCTATGCTTGATGCAATCAACAGAGGCGAAGGAATCCAAAGCTTCCTGAAAGAATTCAATGTTAAGGATGCCATTTATGCAGTTGCTAATGCTTGGAACGATGTTGACAAACCAACATTAACAAATGCTTGGCACAGACTTTGGCCTTCAACGATGTTTCATGAAGATGGACCTGCAGATGACGAGTTTGAAGGATTTCCTGTCAGTCAGGAGAAGATGATGATATCAAACCTCCTCACTTACGCCAAAGGTTTATCATCCGAAAGTGTAAATACGTTAGAGGAAGCTGACATCGAAGAACTGCTGAACATTGACAATGATGCACCTGTTGTGAATTCATTGAGTGATGGGGAAATTGCTGAAATGGTGTTAAATAAAGACAAGCATGAGGACAGTAGTGATGATGATGATGACATTGTGAACACAGGTGAAAAAATCCCCATAGACGATATGGTGAGAATGTGTGATCAGTTAATTGCTGGCCTTGAAAAACGTGCATTTATCAGTGAGCAAGAGATTATGCAAGTTTACTCAATTAAAGAGAGACTGCTTAGACAGAAACCAGTGTTAATGAGACAGATGACACTGGAAGAAGTCTTTAAAAAGGCCGTCTGTCGTAGTCATGCTTCATCACTTGAGAATCCTGTTCCTGGCCCATCTTCAGATGTCCAACTCCAACCTGATGACAATGATGCCAACACTGATGTACCCTCTTCTCCAAGATCCTCAAGCCAGATGTAATGCTGCTTCATCACTTGAGAATCCTGTTCCTGGCCCATCTTCAGATGTCCAACTCCAACCTGATGACAATGATGACAACACTGATGTACCATCTTCTCCAAGATCCTCAAGCCAGATGTAATGTACCTTTATTGCATGTTTATGTACAGGTATTTAGCTTAGTTTGTACCTGTACATGTTTGAAGTTTTACTGAATGTTTTCCTTACAAATAAACTGTACTACAGTATTTATCCCTGTAACTACAGTATTTATAGTCGTTATTTATCCCACCCTTTCGGATAAGGGATAGTGTATCCTTTATCCGCACTCCCGAAAACCGAATTACCTCTGAAAACCGAAGTGTTTTCGCGCACCTTCCAAAATCCGAAATTTTCCTAAAACCGAAACACGGCTGGTCCCGAGGTTTTCGGATAAAGGATAGTCTACCTGTAATGACACCAACTTTCATTTATATAGTGCCTTTGACATAATAAAATGTCCAAAGGCACTTCACAGGCATGTTATCAAATAAAATTTGACACCGAGCCACATAAGTAGATACTGGGACAGGTCAAAGAGGTCGGTTTTAAGGAGTGTCTTAAAGGAGGAGAGAGGGGTAGAGAGGTTTGGGGGGGGGAAATTCCAGAGCTTAGAGCCGAGGCAGCTGAAGGCACGGCCGCCAATGGTGGAGCAATGGAAATTGAGGATGCGCAAGAGCCCAGCACTGGAGGAGCGCAGAGATCTGGGAGAGTTTTGGAGGTTACAGAGATAGGGAGGGACGAGGCCATGAAGGGATACAATTAAAAATCGGTAGCTTTAAATTTAGCAGATTATTGCTAAAAGCATCTCCAAATTGGTACTTTTACTCCAACCATTCTATTATGTGGTAATGCCATGTAAAGTTGCTCTGCTATACATGGGACAATGTCATGGTTTAAAGACATTCCTCTGCAAGTCAGAAGAGGCAAGTTCAGGTCAGATGAATAAATAGCAATTATGTGCACGTAAAGAGGATACTCAACAAGTTTAGAAGACACCGTGCAGGTGAAAAGCTGTGTCTCTTCCTCTGCCCAATGGTGCAATTGTGTAAAAGCTGCGAATCAAAAGTGAAGCAAAGGCAATTCAAAGGTTTAATTTCCCTTGAAGAATTAATATTTTTAAATCACCATAGTGATTAGACACGGCTGTGGCAGAGATGCTTCAGATCAAGCCAAGGCCAAATTAAATGGGTCTGCCTTAGTTTCAATAGTCAAAACACTTAAATCAAGTAGATAGAGTACATGATGCACTGAAACATGCGCAACCTTGAGATAAACCGCAAGGTACTGAATAGCACAAGGTACTGAATAGCATATGGTCATTTCACTGAGGCGATTTTACCCAGTTGCAGACAATTTTAACAGGAAAAGCAGTTCAAGAAAATAATTAGCAATTCAATTCCTTCATTTAAGTTGATTTAAGGATATTACTTTCCAGTGTTTTTTATTCCATTATTTCCTTGTGGGTCCTGGTACCCAGGCCTAATTTCATCACTTCAATTCCTTCCATTAGGGCTCAGTTTTAATGCCAAGCGGTCATATTTTTGTTTTTGTCCAAACATGTCCATTAATAATCCATCTCGATCACCTATTAACATCTTGTGGTCCTTGTCCCTTCTCCCCATTGCTGCAGTAATCCAAAATCTGAGCCAGACAGGTCTGCAGCACTTCAGAACATTGCTGAGTCAGCCAGGGCTATAGATAGGACTTGAGAGGTGTGTCTGCTACTGGGAAGAGAGATATTTCACTCTAGATTATTCTTTAAGCCAATACCCCAACTGGCAGGGTGGTTCCAGCTGGACAAACAGTGCCCTGTTCCATTACATTGTGTGGTTTTAGCTGGTTAAACTCCAGCAGTCCCCTTGTGCACACTTAACGATCGCTCGGCACAGACTAGCAAGAGTCAAGTTCTCTGGGTTGAAGTGGGGTGTGTCCCTCCAAGGACAGTGCAGGCCCTCCACATCAGAGAAACAGCAACTCTCTTATGTCGAGTTCTCAGCAGCTTAGCTTGGAGAGTCTCTAGGATGATGGTGGTTTTTGGCACATATCAGACACATGGCTTCCAAAAAAAAAAATCTGTATTTTCTCACCACTCCCTTTACTCTTTTCATGGACCATCACAGCCATAAGATGTCTGGGCATAGCATCAGAACTCCTCCGTTGCCCTCATTTCAAGACCACAGAAAAAGTTGGTCCAAAAGTCAATCATTTAGTACAAAACTAAAAATGGCAGAATTTGTTTAACTGGCAGCAACAGACTTTGCCTGCAACAGTTGTGATTTTCTCAATAAATGTCAAGCCAATTTGAGTCGATCCCTAAAAAGCAACCATTCAACTTCAACTCTGCCATTTATCAGTGGACACAACTGGTAAATGTTCATGGAGTCATAGAATGTTAAAGCACGAAACAGGCCACTGAGCCCTTCAAATCTGTGCCAGTGTTTTACTCCTCAGCTAATTACACTGTAGATTAATCCCTCCTTCCTACTCACTTCCTAGACAATCTAATATTCTTCTTCAGACAATTTATGAATTATTTCAACAGCAGTTTGAGGCTGAGAATCCTATATTCTAATCCCCTTTTGTCTGAGGACACCATTTAAGATTCCCTTATAATTCTTAACTTTGCACCTTACTGTAACTTTTCATATTCTTGAAAATCTCCATCAGGTCACTCTTCAACCTCTTAAGCCTGAAATTTGCATTTTCTGTATCAAACACTGGTGCCCCACACAACAATTTTCTGCCACTCTTAGTTTTGTGTTGGATAATTGTGTCATTTCAAAATGTCAAAAAAAAACCAAAAAACATTAAGTGGCTGCTATTCAGATTAGTGAACATTGAACTACTTCTTTCCCAATTAAACGGTAAACTGAAGGTTTAAAATTAAGCTGACAGAGCAACACATTCCAAAATTATAAATGTGATGACAGATCATGACTTTAAAGTTGGGAAATCCTCATATGGATCCTCAACATTTCTCCATTAACCAATACCACCAAGAACAGTTTAATTAGTCATTCTTCATATCGCTGCTTGTGGGATATTGCTGTGCCCAAAATGGCTGCCACTTTACCATCTATGAGCACTTTGGGTAGTTTGAAAGATGTGAACAAATACTAATTAGGCGCAAGTTCAATTCCAGATGTTATTCAGTAGCTGAAGTTAATGTTATTAGATGGTTATTGAAGTCAATGGAAAGTAGTCAGGCAGGATGTAAAATGGGAGGCCTATCGATCCAGTCAATTTCCCGTCAGGTGGGTTAGGTAAAAGTTACCCCACACCACATGACACTTTTAGATGTGTGACCCTGCCTTGTATGCATGTGTCCACATGTGCATTAGGATGGAGAAAGGAGTTGTTAAATGAAGTTCCCATGTATACACTGTACAAGACATTGTACTATGTGGAGATAATCACAAATAGCACTGTGTATGGCTCTGCACTATGAGGAGATATTCGCCAGGTATAAACAGCGCAAGATATTGAATTATGGCGAGATTGGTCAGGAAAAGTGTTCCGCTTTCTAATGAAAAACACAGTTTATATGCATTTTATAGCAACTCGAGTGAATCTGACAACTGGAGTTAATGAGCTTCCCCTTTAAGTGAAGCTGTGATCACGCCGATTGCCAGCAAATTTATCCAGTTCATTTGAGTTGGATCATTTCAAGGCACATCATTGACAGCTGCCTCGGACCGAGGTGAAAAGCGCAGCCTTCCTTTGCAATGCATTTTATAAGTTTGCATGGATGTACTCACCATGATGAATGATGCCATTCTCAAGCAACGCTTGACCCAGATTCACTCCTTCCTCGGCTTTAGTGATTTCTCCTATTTCCATCAGCCAGGAAACAAACTCACTGGAAGCAAAATATTAAACAAGAACTTCATACAGCTGGCACAAAACACAAGCAAATAATTATCTCCAGTGTTTGAATGGTACAAATACTCTTATTAGCACACCTGCAATACAAAACTTCACGTTAATGTTCATATATAATCTGATTAAAATCTGCAAAGAAAAAAAGCAATTTTCACAAGAAGCCTCAAGGCATTAAATTAATTACAAGGCATTAAATTACAAGGCTGTTTATAAACGAGGACTTTACCTAAAAACACTCAAAAGTCTGATTTGAATTGGATGAGATTTTTTTTAAATCTAACTTTTATAATAAATTAGTTTTTTAAAAAGTCAATGTCTTCTGTCAACAGGCAAGCTACTGTAGCTGTAAAACTTTTTTTTTTAAAGCTGCGTGCTCATTTCTGAGAGCTAGTTTCCATCTAAAGTACATAAACCCAAGAGTTCCTTTGGCACAATTCATAAGCTCCGACAAGTGCCTAATTCTTAAACAGTTGAAGCTTCTTTTATGTTGAATTTGGCCCACAGCCAGGCAGTAGCTTTTTCAAAAGCCAGAAACAAATTTCAGTTTTAATTCACTCAAATATCACCTTTCTACGCACAGCAACTAGTCGTGCATGTTGACTGCAAGTACATCCAAATTATGTGCAAAAAAGTATAAACCTTTCAAAATTTTGACTGTCATATTTAATGGTTAATGAAATATCCTTTCAGCGTTTCAATCAGGTTACTCAGTTGCACCAATTAGTAGGAACCAATCTGAGGCACTTAAACTTAGACAAAAAGGAACAGTCTATACCATCAGCAGTCGTTACACATAGGATAATATCACTGATGTCATGAGGTCACAGACAGATAGTAGGTGAATATCAAAACCAGATGACATTTTCATTATTGGAGTTTTCTTTTTAAGTACTGCATTTGGAAGGAACAGGGGAGCTTGTATTCTCATACAGATGATATAGTTGAAAGCCTACACTTACATTGTCATCTCCCTACTTGTTCGAGACCCAGTTTGGTTCATGATGCAGGAGCAACATCTATTTAAATCTTTTAATTTATTTTAGCACCACTGGTCATTTCAGCCTTTATACAACTGTCCTCGTGTAAAATTCACAAGGATAAATTATTTCACAAATGTTATGTAACACTTTACAATTAGCAGTAGGAAAAAGCACAGCAATTCTGAAGATCCATTTAACATATGAATTAGATCACTGTTGATGCAGTTCCAAGTGTGCTTTCCGCTCATGCAATAGAAAACTGTAAATCGCTATCTACAATGATTATACACTAAGGATTTTTCATACTTTGAATTCAATGTAATTGGCAAGATATCCTCTATGCAACATGAACTTTATGGAGTAGGTACAGAAAACAAATGACTACATTCAGCAGAATGCATACAATCTAATTACAGCAGGTTGAATTTGCTATGCAATGCTGTTGATCATAGCATAAATTGCCAGATGATTTATAATTGAATGTAATATGACCTGGATTAATATACAGTTAACTAATACAAGCTGTGTGTGCAGTAACTTTTTTGTAAAGTGTTTATAAAACATTTAATTGTGTTCACTGCAATTTTTAAGTTACAGTGTAATGGAAAATATGTGGCATTGCTACACCACGCAATCTGCATTCAGCGTGCAGTTAAGACAAAAATAATTAGTTGCTGTTGGTTGAATAATAGATAGTAATGTCTTTGCAATTAGGGCCCATCAAATTTTATCTGATTTGGCAAACCAAAATGAAGTTTACAGGAAATCAAGTGTACAGTCTTTCAAGTTGCATGAATAGGACATGAAAATTGATGTTGCCTTACTTGCCAAAAAAGCACTTCGGGACAATAGAAAGCTTTCTCCTCCTGTCCTTTATAAGATTTCCCTTCTTGCTCATCATCATGTGATAGAGCTTCTCTCCCTTCTCCGAGATCATGACATATGCATCACGCTCCATGCCCAACTTCAGACCTAGAAATCAAAGGTTAGAGAAGATCACACGACCAATTCATAGGACAAGCTTGGCAATAAATTATTTCACTCCATGTGTTGCTTAAAAATGGAAAACAAATTAAGTGTCTAATTATACATTCTAATACCATTGAATATAAAAAGGACTTTTTTTTTTTTTTTTTTTTTAATTACAGCTTTTAGGTGCATTTTTTTTGTAATCAAGGCATGTCAACACAGAACAGAACATCCATTCTCACCAAGCAGTCATAGGTTAGGTACAAGCACAAGTTAGATGTAGGGTAAAGTTCCCTTCACAGTTTCAACAATGTGCCAACAACAAACTGCACTATACTCAAGCCAATTATACTTCAAAAAGGTCCTATTGCAGTCCCAAACTTCTAGCTTATAAAACAAGTTCCAACAGTTCCTCTACATCATTTAGTATTCCAAGGCATGCAATGCAAAGGCTTCCTCTGATTCTAAATGATAACCAGGATCAAACAGATGATTTATGGCAGGAAAATAGAAGGGCAGCTAGAAAGAAGGAACAGACAACCTCAAGTCAAAATTACTCAGCAGGACCTGGATTTAGCATTTGCTGATGAGTAAGCTTGGTACTTGGCATTGAACTTAAATGTCCAAAACATCAAGATGGCAGCAACAACGCTAACTGCCCTGTGTAGATCCTTTCATCATGCTAAAAGTATATACCCATCAATATTGCTCATAAAAACGAAAGAAACTGAGATTTGGAACAACTGCTGGAAGGCTTTACCTGCAGGCCAAGTATGAACATACACTCCTAACCAGGGCTCAGTGCCTGCTACGATTACAACGCAATTTGCTAATGTTCCACATCTTCAACAGCTGCAGCCACCTTTTGCTTATGCACACTGATCAGGAAGATGGTGGCAATGTGCTTATACAATTTGCGATGAGCTGCGCTATTTGCCAGGGTGCTCATGCGATACTGGTGGTAACTGCTCTCCACCTAAACTCACATCTTCCAATTGTCTGATGATTAACTCACGATTACCCTTGGCTGGGGTGGGGTGGGGGGGCGGTGGTAACAGAGAAAGGGGGGGCATTGCAAGTGGGGCCTCCTGGGGATTGAGGTAACTCCAAGAATGCATGCCTAGCAATGCAAATTTGAAACCAAGTCAACCTACTGTGGCAGACTCCAACCGGATACCCGAGCTGGGGAGCTTCACAGTTCTCATGCTCATTCAAGCCAGCCTGGCTCATGAATGAAACCCAGAGGGACAGACACATCTCTGTAAGCTGGGTTTCTTCTCACTGAACTAGCTGGTACCCCAACACTGCCACCACAACTTGCATTTATATAGCAACTTTTAACGTAGTAAAACTGCCCAAGGCATTTCACAGAATCAGACAAAAAAAATTGATTGAGCCAAAGGAGGAGACATTAGGACAAGTAACCAAAAGCTTGATCAAAGAGGTAGGTTTTACAGAGTGTCTTATAGGAGAGAGGTAGGAAAGGCAAAAAGGTTTAGGGAGGGAATTCCAGAGCGAACACACAGGATGATCCTAGCTGTACATGAAGCAGCAAGGCTTAGCAGTGCCAAGTCCTGATGGGCTACATGATTTAGCCGGTTAAATGCAGCAGTATTTGAACATTAAGTAGGTAACCAAGCATGAAATCTGCCAACCTGCATATAAGCTCTCTGGATTTAGGTAAGTAGGGTTTATCCCTATAGGGAAGAAGTGTGTACTCCCCATCAGGCAAACAGAATATGTTCAAGGTGCACTGTAACATCAATTGCAGCATTGAGGGACATCGTGAGGTCTCAGTATTTGATCAGTACAATAAATGGAGATACTGCAAGTGCCAGTATTTGAGCAATACGTGCGCCGGGAGTAACAAGCTGAACAATCGACTAAAATGTGATCATCAATTTGGGGAGGAAGGCTAATATACAAGATGCAATAAATCACAGTGAATCGAATTTCAGCCAGCGCTCTGCTGTATTAAATTCCTTAATATCAAAACTATCCCTTTAAAATCTATAACCCCTGCGGCAGCAAGACTCTCCCTCTTCAAGTGGGCTCCACTGTATAACTAATATTCTGCATCCATTTCCTGGAAATGTATGAAGCGGAGTAAAGCCAGCAATGGATACAAGTTTGTACTTTGGAGACACTATTCTCCACTCAAAGATATGGGTAGCAGTCACTTTCAATGAAGCTCGAGTTCATTACAACAGATGTTTATTTATGAAGCAAAATTCCTGAAAAGTTTCATTCATTTCTTGTCTCATCAACATAGGTCATGTGGAGAGGATACAGGATGCAACAATTTTTATTGGGGGGATTTTTTATAACAGGAAGTTTATTACTGTCCCAAACGGCTTCAAGTAAATTAGAGTCTCTGGTGTGTGTAGTTACAACTGTGTGCAGTTTTTGTAAATCCCATGTTCTTGTCATTTTCCCTTTACTGACACGTAGCCACTGTACTTCACCTCTGATCTGGCATTCAATCTCAGTGCAACAAAGTCAGCTGCAGACTGAGGTTTGTGAAACATATGAAAGTAGGTACACAATAAATTGGAATGGTACAGAAAGTCCCATTTTATTCATTAAAAACTCTCATTGTGTGCAGATGTGTTTCTAATCAAGGAAAGAAAACAGATTCCACAAAAATTAAAACCACATTTTAATCCTTGTTCTCATTGTCCTCCTCCATGCCCCTCACCTTGAGGCCCAACTTTTCTTTAGATGTCCTCCTTCAACAAATTAGCAGGACTGGCTGATCCACAGGTTTCCTCAAACCTTGAATATTACAGTACAATTAACCAGAGGTGGATAATTTGGGGCGAGACAACAGCTTAGACAGTTTTCTCTTGTTCTAAAGACTTCTACACTTGTGTACGACACTCGGCCTCATTAGCTGAGCAAGAGAAGATCAAATTTGCTCAGAGGTGCAAAATTGAAAAGCAAGGATTCAACCTTATGCCACTGATGGAGATCTCCAACTATTAGACCTGCCAGACAGTAGATCCGTAAGGTTATGCACTCATTTAGGTCTCCCATAGTCTCTGCTCATGAGTCAACTCCTGTCAAAAGGTCATCGACCTGAACTCTTTCTCTCTCCACAGATGCTGCCTGACCTGTTGAGTATTCCCAGCAGTTTCTGTTTTTAATCCTGTAATAATGCCCAGTCCACAAGTACTAATTTGCAAAGTAATTCCACTTCCAATAGTTCCGGTCAACTCCCTGACATGACCTAGCAGACCACATGCACTCCAATTAAACAGGTGACTGAAGGTAGGTGCTAAGCAACTGTTGGGTGCAAAATTTACAAATTTTAAACAAAAATAAAAATTATGGTCTAGCAACTATTTAGACAACGCACGTGTGGTGATTGCCAATGCTATCACTCTTCTGATCAAGTTCTTTGCTTTTGGTTGGTCAAGTTCTGAGAGGCCCGTGAAGGTAAATTACAACCAATACTTCTTACTTTAGCTTTTTTTCCAAACTCAATTTTAAATAGATACAGAAGGCACACCGTCTGATTTACCAAACGCACCGATCACAACCTTAAAATAAACTATCTGGAGGAGGAGCAATACATAAAGTATATTTAAAATTTATAAAGCCATCTCGCTGCATATAATGCAATCAGAAAAAAAAAAGCAATGATTGACTGCATTCTCTCTTCTTTCTCATGTCACCCATGCACAATGGAGTCTTTGCTTGCATCACAAAGTACACATCAAATGTAAAGAATAGTCACTGATTTATCTTTCTCTGATATCTTGGGAAAATCAATGATTATCTTGTGCAGAGATTAAAAAAAGTAACATAAATGTTAAGGTTTCCAGAAATCGGAGATTGGACAAAGAAGGTGTGGTGTATGTGCCTTTAAGAGCCCCCTTTGTACTGTAATGCCGGTAATGGCCACTCAGGCTATATAAGCCTGTATATTGTCTTGGATCTGTTAGTTCACCTCCAGACTTTGTTCAGTAAACACCTGTGAAACCCACTCCTGCCTTCCGTGTCTCTATTAACACACGGATACAACCGTGGCGACGAATCGGAAACGGACTTACCTGCAATTCGGCAGCACCTCAAGGAGATCGATTCCTCAGACGAAAGTTGAAGAAAAGCAAGAAAGAAAAATAATTTTTTTTTTTTTTTTTTTTTTTTAAACTGTGGTTTCACCAGCTAGCCGAGCTGGTGGCAGGTACTGCAATAATCCTTCCTGGGCGGCGGGCTGGGGCTCCATCGGCTGGCTCTGCAGCGGGGCCGAGCAGCGAAGGCAGAGGCAAACAGAGACAGAGGGGGGGAGCACTCGGGAGACGGCCGGCGCTGCAAAGCAGGTCGGCGTTCTGACCAAGCAGAGAGGGGGAAAAGTCCCAGAGAGTCCGGCGGGAACGAGTCTCCACCTGTAAATAAAAACCGCGGAAAACAGCGTTGTCAGCAGCAGCGGCGGGAAGCGCCATTTTTTTTTCAGGATGCCTAAGGCTGGCAATATTAATGCTTTCGATAACGATATAGAGGATTGGACCACATATGTGGAAAGAGTGGAGGTATATTGCACAGCAAATGGAATAGAAAATGATAAAAAGGCATCAGTACTTCTAAATCTAATGGGCGCAAGGACATACGGGCTGTTACGAAACTTAATCACTCCAGCCAAACCAAAGGACAAGAATTTTAAGGAGATTGTTGATACCCTAAAGGAGCACTTAAACCCAACACCGCTGCTCATAGCGGAACGATTCAAATTCTTCAAGAGGAATCAGCACAAGAATGAAAGTAACGCTGATTACCTCACCGAATTAAGGAAGCTATCAAAGCACTGCCAATTCGGGGCAGGACTGGCAGATTCTCTACGAGACAAATTCGTCTGCGTTCTCCTAAGTGAAGGAACACAGAAAAGGCTACTTTCTGAGGAAGATTTGACACTGGACAAGGCTTTCAGTATGGCTGTATCATACGAAGCAGCTGCAAGAGGAGCTGCAGAGATACAGCAAAAGACACAGGACTTCAGCACCCATGAAATGACACAGGGTTTCGAGAGATGTTATCGCTGCGGCAGATCCACCCATGACCAGAGGGACTGCTGGTTCAAGGACAAAGCATGCAGGCAATGCGGAAAGATGGGACATATTGCACGTGTATGCCGATCTGGACACAAAAAATCCACGGACAGGAAAAAAATCAATAAGGAAAAGTACAGAAAGGTACAAATGACAGACAGTAGCTCCGAAGACCAGAAGAGCGATAGCGACTCCGGAAACAAGAGACTAAGCTGTCTCAAATTACATAATGTAATTGCCAAAGAAGATTACCAGACCTTTTGGGTTACCCTCACGATAGCGGGGTCCCCAGTTAAAATGGAGCTAGATACAGGATCAGCTCTGACCGTCATAAGTCGACGGGATTACGAGCGGCTATTTCCGCATATACCTTTGAAAGACACATCCATTATTTTGAAAACATATACGGGGCAGAAATTATACCCCAAAGGGAAAATAAGGGTGCCTGTTGTATACAACGGCAAGGAAATACAGAAGTTGTATTTATACGTTCTGCAAGATGGTGGTCCACCGCTGTTGGGACGTGAATGGATCAGGAAGATACATTTAGACTGGCACTCCATTCAGGCACTGACGGTGACCAGTAAGAAAAAAAATGATGACGACGTCATACCTGAACGATTAAATGACATCTTGGCCAACGCCAAGGAAGTGTTTCAACAGAAACTAGGAACCTTGAAAGGCATCACCGCCTCAATAAAAAAGTGGAAGATGCGGCAATTCCCAAGTTTTTTAAGGCAAGGCCGGTGCCATACGCAATTCGTCCAGCAGTCGAGGCAGAGCTGGAGAATTTGGAAAAGGCAGGCGTATTATCCAAGATAGATTGGAGCGAGTGGGCAACACCCATCGTCCCGATCATGAAGAAAACGTTGAATAATGATAAACCTGAAGAACAGAGAAAAATTTGCATCTGTGGGGACTTCAAGGTGACTGTAAACCCGGTCCTTCACATGGTACAGTATCCTCTTCCGAGGATAGAAGATATTTTCGCCTCACTATCCGGAGGGAAACGTTTCACCAAAATTGACTTGGCACAGGCATATCTACAGATGGAGGTTGAAGAGGCCTCTAAAAAGTATCCCACGATAAATACACACAAAGGCCTGTACCAGTACAATCGACTGGTTTTCGGAGTAGCATCAGCTCCAGCTATCTGGCAAAGAGCTATGGAGTAAGTCCTCCAAGGGATTCCGGGGACTCAATGCTACCTAGACGACATCCTTGTAACAGGAGAAAACGACAACGAGCACCTTGCCAATTTGGAGCAGGTGCTCACTAGGCTGAGAGAATGGGGCCTACGAGCAAATCGGCCCAAGTGCGAATTTTTCCAGAAACAAATATCATATTGTGGCCACATAATTAACGAGGAAGGGTTGCATAAGTCACCTGAAAAAATTGAAGCGTTCATAAAAGCCCCAGCACCTGAAAATGTCTCACAATTAAGGTCGTTCCTGGGATTAATAAATTACTATCATAAATTTTTACCGAACTTGTCAACTCTTCTGCACCCTCTTAACGAACTGCTACAAACGGGAGTAATTTGGAAATGGAGCAAAGACTGTAAACGTGCCTTCCATAAATGCAAAGGCTTGATCACGTCCAAGGAAGTTTTGGCTCATTACAACCCATCACTGCCAATCAGACTGGTGTGCGATGCATCCCCTTACGGCGTAGGAGCGGTATTATCGCATAGATTCCCTGATGGCTCGGAGCGGCCAACAGCTCTTGCGTCACGCTCATTGAACTCAGCTGAGCATAACTATGCCCAGATCGACAGGGAAGCACTCAGCCTGATATGGGGAGTGAAGAAATTCAACCATTACCTACACGGACAAAAATTTACCTTGTTGACTGACCATCAACCCCTCATCTCCATATTCAACCCTAAAAAGGGTGTTCCCATTATGACAGCGCAAAGGCTACAGAGGTGGTCCCTTTTCCTAGGGGCACACCAATATGACATAGAACACAAAGGATCAAAACAGCATGGGAATGCTGACGGTTTATCGCGCCTACCGTTGCCAACGGTAGAAGAGGCGCCTACAGTAGACCCAGTGGAGATGTTCCACTCAACCATAGTGGAATGTCTACCAGTAACAAATTCTGCCATTGAAAAGGAAACGAGAAATGACCCGATTCTCTCACGAGTCTACAATTTAACGGTGAAGGGATGGCCAGCACATGGCGAACCACTGTTGCCAGCATTCTCGCAAAGAAGAGAACAGCTGTCAGTGTGCCGAGGAACCTTGATGTGTGGATCCAGAGTGGTGATTCCACCTAAACTCCAGGATAAAGTGCTAAAAGGAGCTTCACAAGGGGCATCTGGGTGGAGTGAAAATGAAGAACCTAGCCAGAGCGTTTGTGTGGTGGCCAGGTATCGATGGAGACATCGAAGAAATGACCAAGAGCTGCCTAGGATGCCAGAAGGTCCAAAACACCCCACCACAAGCCCCTCTACATCCATGGGAGTGGCCCTCATCTCCATGGCAAAGGGTACACATCGACTTTGCTGGTCCATTTATGGACTCAATGTTCTTAATCGCGGTTGATGCACACTCCAAGTGGCTGGAGATAATAAAGATGTCCTCCACCACCACGGAAAAAACCGTCACAGTATTAAGGACCATATTTGCCAGGAATGGGCTGCCTGAACAGATCTGTTCTGATAATGGACCGCAATTTGTGTCCGAAGAATTCAGGAAGTTCTTAAAAAACAATGGGGTTAAGCACTACACGTCCGCCCCATACCATCCCGCCACCAATGGATTAGCTGAAAGGTTTGTCCAGACCTTCGAGAAGGCCATAAAGGCCATGGGTAATGAAGACATAAATCTACAACATAAGGTGGATAACTTCTTGTTTGCATACAGGAATGCAACACATGTGGTTACAAACCAAACTCCCGCCATGATGTTCTTCAATAGAAACCTAAGATGCCGGCTGGATTTGATCAAGCCAAACATCAGAAAGGACGTGGAGAACCGGCAATTTCAAGGCATGAATGAAAGGCCAACTAGAACCTTCCAGATAGGTCAACAAGTTTTGGCCCGGGACTACCGTACCGAGAAATGGCAGCCTGGAACTATTTGCACATGACTAGGACCGCTGATGTATACCGTGGACATTGGAGAAAGCATAATAAGGCGCCATGCTGACCAGATCATAGAGTCATCCGAAAAGGGACAACCTACACCACAACTCTATACGCCTAATGATGAAGTAGAGATACCCATAGTATCTACCTCCAATCCGGTGATACTGGAACAAGATGAACCCGACACTGGCATTCGAGCCGAATCAGCCTTGCCAAAAGAACCTACTACACCACCAGAAACTACTACACCACCGAGGCGTTATCCGGACCGAGTCAGGAAGCCTCCAGAGAGACTGACTTACAATTGATTAACTGCAGCAATGTGTAGATTATTGTTCTTGCAACATGTTAATTAATGATTACTTAAAATATTATGTACCAGTTGTCTAAAAGGGGAGGAATTGTGGTGTATGTGCCTTTAAGAGCCCCCTTTGTACTGTAATGCCGGTAATGGCCACTCGGGCTATATAAGACTGTGTATTGTCTTGTATCTGTTAGTTCACCTCCAGACTTTGTTCAGTAAACACCTGTGAAACCTACTCCTGCCTTCCGTGTCTCTATTAACACACGGAACAGAAGATGAAACGCAGTGAAGCAAAGGTTCTTGCATGAGGAATACTACATGCATTCAACAGACAGGATTCAGGAATGAGGTAAATCTAAGTCAGAGAACTCCAAGTCAGACAACACCAACCAGAGTTCTCTCAGGATGCAGGAGGTTTCTGTGGATACAAATAAGTTCTAGTATACTGAAATTGAAGCAGAGATAATTTCATGAGGAGAGAAATTCTTTGTGAGAAATTGCAGAAGTCTGCAGAGTGAATCCACATAGGAAAATGGCATAAGGAAACAAGAAAAATCACAGCAAACCTGCACAGCAGCTACTGTGCCTCAGAGGGTTGAGTGCCACACATACACTGACTGGTCCAAGAAAACAAAAAGTATGGCTGAGCACAACCTAGCTGCGAGTCTCTTTTTCTCCAACCACTGGACAGCTCAGATCACCCTCCGTACACCAGCCAGATCCAGCTCCCTAATAGTTAAACTTGGCCCATGTTTCTCAACCAAACCCTGGGTCCTGAAACAAACAGACCATTGTAGGAGTGCTTGAACTCCTAACAAAAGTAGAGATTGAAACTAGCAGTTAACCAAACGTGGTTTAATGCACTAGTAAAAGTTACAAACAAAAAACGCAGGAGAAACTCTATACAGGTCTGTACACCAACTGGTTCCACGAGGACAGAGAGGGAACACCTCTCCCCTCTGACGTCATCATGTTTCCCGCCGTTGGGAACATCACGTGACCTGCGTGATGACGTCATCATGCTGGATCGCCATTTTACCGAACCCGCGCTGTTTATACAGAGCAAACACTAAGGTAACAAGCCCCTGTTAAAGGCAATTATATACATTACTGCAAGAGTCTCTTGGTGGCTTTGCCACACCATCACCATTCAGTCTAACCCAGATCCTATCTCTCCTAAAGCAGCAGCCTTCCCTACCGCCTCACTTCTCTTTCCCAATGGCAATCCTACCCAGTTCATATGCTGGAAATTAACATCTGTAACCTCCTCCCTGTCCGGTTATACTTGCTTCTCACTGAATCCCCAGCAAGGTATTGTCCTCCAGACATTTGAACAAGGCCCTCATTCTCAAGGTGATCTTGGATCAAAATTCTGCGTTGACATCTCGACTGAAACCTGGCTCATGGACAGGCGACATCGGCAACTCCACAACCGCATGCTTCAGCCATAATTTTCTAGAAATATAAAGAGAAAACTGAATCCATCCCATTCCTTCCTTCCCCCCCCCCCCCCTCTGCTCAGTCAGGCTGACCCAGATAGAGTGAAATTCCATATTCTGCTCAACTAAGTGGAGCTCCAAATCTCATAACTTAACCATCAGCAAGATAGCTTAATTCTGCAATACTGCCCACCTCTGCCGCTCAAACATTTTACCACCGAAACTCTCAAAGCTTTTGCTGACCTTCAGACTTTTTCCCCAAAGACAAACTCCCAAGCTCTATCCTATACCAACTCTGCCACCGGCATCATATCCCACGCTAGATCATGTGCATTTTGCATCCATCCGTGTCAACTTCCACAGGTTTCCTGCCCCCTAAGTTCAAAATCTTCATCCTGGCTTACAAACCTTTGCATGCCCACAACCCATACTAGCTCTGCAAACTTCTCCAGCCTTGCATTGAAACCTGTTCACTTCAGCCCACTGACTTTGACCCTTTATCGATAGTGGAACCTTCAGCTGTAAAAGCCTATGCTTTAGAACTCCTTCCATAATCTTTGCCTTTCTACTGCTCTCTTAAAATGCCATCTTCTCAACACTGCTTTTGGTCTATGTCTTGTACTACCACTCAGCATTCACGTTATCCTACCTGTAGCACCTTGGGACTTTCATTGTATTAAACGATGCTATATAAATGCAAGTTACTGTTGGTACACATTCAGGAACATGGTGCGTGAAATTTGTCCTCTGAATACACCAGCAACTTATATCACTACAGAGCTTATTCCAGATGGACTGCATCACACACACGCGTGCACACTGTCATTTTCATTAGCATATTCACAACTATAGTGACGGCTGCATTTTAAACGGTTACAGATGCAAAATTAAAACAAAGCAATGAAGAAAATTCAACTCAAAAATCAACCAAGTTTCGTACTTTACTGAGACAGAAAGCTGCCTCGCATTCAAGACTGTGAGGTACTGCTGACTAATCCAACATGTACTGCATTTTATCCACACACAAATGCAGCACTTTACCCACTCTGCTTCCAAGTTCACTTCTATGTGGATAGTTTCCCAGTGCAAAATGGTCCCAGGTGGGGCACATTACTTCAAACAAATCAACTTATTTTGTTGGATAATATTCCCCACCCGAGACCATTTTAAGTTGGAAGGCCAATTTTTGATGATCTCAAGATAGATATGGTTTAGGTCCCATTAAGAATTTAATTGATTAACTGTCAATTTGTGTAATAGTCTTCTGAATTCCCAACTGCTTAAGAAAATTTGTGATTTGAAAACACTGGAAAAAAAACCCAGATTACAGAATAAATGCATCTACATCTCCATGTGTTTCCAATCATTTTTACAGACCTGCAGTCCATTAGGCTTCACCTGATTGGTTCCTCTCTTCAGGAGAGTTCTAAAATTATTCGTTATAAAAGGCATACTGCGTGCTTGAAAACTAAAATGCAAGGCAAATTTTAAGTGAGATCATAAAGGTTCCGACAGGACTTCCCTGGTGCAGTATATATGTTAAATGTAGAGCTGCTGTTTTCAAAAGTCTGTTGCCAGAATGAAATGGAAGTGGCACTCATATTGAGAGGCACTTTAGCTTAACATACAGTAAATGTAGATTGCAGAACGAGCTATTCTGAAACTATTTAGTATGTGAAAAGCCTCTGGAGTAGCTACTAAGCTACTTTTGCTTCCTCAATCTCCCCCACCCCATTTATCCTTCAAACAACAGCATTAAAACAGATGATCTGGTCATTTATCTCATTGCTATGTATAAATTGGCTGCCTACACAACAGTGGCCATACTTCAACAATTATTAATTGGTTGTCATGTAATTTGGGATGCCCTCTGGATATGAAATGCACGATATAAATACAAGTTCTTTCTTTAACTTGACCAAGAAAAGAATTTCCACCAGATAAAAGGGGAATCATAAATAAATTGCTGAGAAAACGAGAAATATTCCCACAAGTAAAGTGGGTGCAGCAAAAGCTAGAGTTCCTCTGACGAGTCGAGAAACTCGTTAAAAGGATGCGTAAAAAAAAAAATCAAGTGGCAAATCTAGGTCACTAACGCCAAAGAGAATGAGACAAATTCAAGAGTATAAAACGTATAGAGGAGAAGCAAAAAAATTAGGAAGGCTGAGTATATGACAGAAAACTGGCAGGCAACAGGAAATAGTAAATGATTTTATAAACACAAAACAATAAAGAATAGTCAAAGAAAAGATGGGACCAATAAGATGATGAAGTCTTCCTATGGAGGTTGAAAGAACAGCGGAGACACTCAATTGAACACAATTTTTCACCAGAATGCAGTCGTGGGAATAAAAGAGTACAAGAGATGGAGAAATTAAGATAGAAAAGAAAACTTGTCTTTATATAGCACCTTTCAAGACCACAGAATGTCCCAAAGCACATCACATCCAATGAACTACTTTCGAAGCGTAGTCACAGTTTCAAAGTCAGGGAACACAGCAGCCAATTTGCACACAAGGTGTGACAAAGAACCATGAGACAAATGTCCAAATAATTTCTTGTGTGTGATATTGGCATTAGGATAACTATTGACAAGGAAGTAGCACTGAATAAATTGGTGGAAATCAAAATGGAAAAGGCACTGGGCCCTGGTAACATACATTCTAGAAGTCAGAGAGGAAAAAGCAGAGGCTCTGAACACAATCTTTCAAATTCCTTCAGATTAGTCGTGCCAGAGGATTGAAGGGTCGCCAATCTAACATCTCTGATCAAAAAAGACAAAAAGGGATAAACTAGGCAACAATAGACCAGTTACCTCAACATTGGTAGTGGGCAAGATCAAATTTGTATGGGCTAAAACAAATACTCACCTAGAAAGACACCAGTTAATTAGGACAGCCAATATGGATTTGTAAAGGGCAAGGTGTATCTGACAAATTTAATGGTGTTCTTTGAAGAAATAACAGGACAAATTGATAAAGTAAATCCAGTCGAGGTTGTGTACATAGATTTTTTAAAAGATGTTTGAAAAGGTGCCATGTACTGTAGTAGGCTTAATGATAAAATGAAGGCACATTATATTAAAAGGAATATGGCAACATGAATAAAAAGTCAGTTAAAGGTCAGAAGACAGAAATGGTTGATTGATATTTTCCATACACAAGAATGGTAACAAGGGGTCATTAGAACAACTGCTTATTTCAAAACTTTTTTTTTTTTTTTTTAAATCTTGCATAGGGAATGCACTTCCTGACCACAAAACCTTGCTTGCCAACTTCCTATTGGCAGGATTCTTGGTCAAACCATTATCAATATTTCATATTAGAAATGCCTAGGCCAACATTTCCCATGGAAGTTCCCAATGTCAGCTATCATGATTGACAACTGCAACCCTCCCACCACTGGTGGTACTGTAGCAGATCTGTCTCCCATCACCAGCTCCACCACCATCTTCCACATCCCAGTTTCTAATGCTGCACCACACACAAGCTGCTCTGCTCCAGGTTGAACTATACCAAGTAAATGTCTTTTCATAGCTGGGAATCCAGCTGATGGTGGTACTCTCCACTCCCCTCAAAAAACCATGATTTTGCCTGTTGCCAACATGGCAGCTGCTACTCGAAAAGAAAACAGCAAGATTAAAAGGTGTGCCTGATTCCATTCGGAACATTTGTAGAAAGTTTGATGTTCTGAGATTACATTAGACCCAGATATTTAAATTCTGACAAACCATTTAAAGGGTAATGCATTATCAATGGCTGGGTGTCACTGTGCACCGACAGATATGACTTGTACCATTGCGTAGTAGTTATATGTCTGGTAACGTTGCAAATCCTGTAGTGCAGGTTGTGATCAGGTCTGAAGTGAGGGTGGAGGTAGGAGGGGGAAAACACCGAAGAGATGCCTGCCATACTTGGACCAACAATGGTTTCTACCACAGTAGTTCTATTGTTGAACTGGAGGCATATTCAAAGCTATAACATGCCAAGTTCAAAGAAATGCATAGACGTGTACAAGTCCGAAAGGCATACTCTCAGCTACTCGTCAAGGCTCTACACGTGCATCAAAATAATTGCAATCTGGTTACCTAACCTTGGAAAACATTGCAAGAACTCTAAAATTGTATTTGAAAGCTATTTAACCTCAGCATGCTTGGAAACATTTGCATTCAATAAGGAATTTTAACAGAAGGCCCTTAAACAAACATCTAGATCCAACCTTTAAATAAGCGCATTGAAAATTAACTGGCTTAATACAGACAAGAAAATAATGAGTTATGTATGCATTTATCCATAATTGGCTCATGTAGTGGGGCAAGATTGATGAATCTGTAAACCAAGAGTAATGATGATTTGAAATTACTCACTCTCTCTCTGCTCTCGTTCCTTCAGAATTGCATCCAGCCATTTCTGTTTCTCTTCAGCAGTTTTGGTCATTAAGACAAACCATTTGTTTTTGGCGGTGTTGTGGATCTTCCAACCATTTGTCACAGTATAGCCGTTGCTATGGTAATCAGCTGCAAACAATGGACAGAGCCGGCGAAGGAACATTAGAAAACGCCCATGAGATGTAAAATTTATCAGTGCAGACACACAGTTCAAACAGGGCTTTTGCTGCCTGTGCCAGTGGCTTTGCCGCCAACTTTCTGGCGGGACTGCAGCAGGCAGTTATGTCAGGTTACCATCATTTTTCAGATTTTCTGCTGGTTTATTTCCATGCAAAAATATTACAAGAATGCAATAATAATGGTGCAACGTCATACATTACACTTACTTGTATGGATATTAGTTGGATTCCACAACTGCCAGGGAGAGTGCAGGACATTTATTAGTGGGCCCACACCCTCAAGTGCCATCGATCGCAGGTGCACACACTCTGCTCAGGTAGATTTTGGCAGTATTGGCAGCAGAATTCTTCGGCTCTTTTGCCCCTCCCCCATCCCCAACCTTCAAGGCAGGCTGCCCAGCACAAGCAGAAACAACTCAAAGCCCACCAAAGTTCTCCAAGGTCAGAAACAAGTCAATAAGGCAGGTGAAAATCCCACCCCATCACATTTCTGGTGCATTATGCTGCTAGAACTGAAAAATCTAATATTTCCTCACTTCGGCCAGAAGCAGGTTTCACATTGTTGCGCGGTTAATAGGCTCTGGAATGAAGTTCGCAACAACAATCTAAATTAGTTTGTGACTGGACCAGTTAATCATTCTATAATGGACTATTTGGCAACTGAATTAGGGAGGGAAAGAAAAAAAAACATTCCACTGTAAATTAAACCAATCACCCAATATGAAATTAATCATCATTTCTTAAGCAAGATAAAACTGCACTGTGGTGAACCCCAAATTTCACTGAAATAGCCAGTGTAGGACTGATTTTGAATGCATTCTCTGATTCACAATCTCCAAATGGCATTTAAAGATGAGTACTGACGTATGTAGATCACAAAGTAAAAGTGATTATTCCACAAAAAATGGAAAAGTCATGACGTACATGGCTTTCATTTGAGTCTTAAGCTTCCAAGCTCAGAGTCAGCTGTTTGCCTTGGCCACAGCTGCTAAACAAGTACGAAATAGGCCCGTGGCAAAAGATCCATTTCATGCTGATGTTACAGAAACATATCAGGTTGCCAGTTCTATACATTAAGTAGAGACTGTTATAGCTTGGTTATTACAGAATAGAGTCAGTTGAATATTTCAAACAAGAACCTCCTATGTACCTCAACTCTATAAATCAGTTTTCAACCCTTGCTTAATCTATCAGCAAACTGACAATTAATGTATTTAATTTATTTAAATGTTGTCCAGAAGGTAATAAAACCTTTTTGCTCCTTTGAGCAGAATACTTTTAAAAGTGTGTTATGAAAGAATTTGTATCGCTACTAACGAGAAGTAAAACCACAACATTTATTTAATTGAATAGCAGGGCAAGTTCTGAGAACTCAAGTCAGAACATGCCAGGAAATGGATTGCAAGTTAGCCCTTCAACCTTGGTAGAGCGGACTACAATTTAAATGTATTTGTTCATCTTTCTGTAATAAATAGGCAGAGCAGAAACTAGGTTTAAAAAACACTAGAGAATCTTTAATCGATTATTATTAGTTGTAATTAACATTTGAGAAGAGCATTGTTTCCAATCAGTACAAAGAAATCTACGTGAACAATGAGCTGCACCATGCTGAAGAAGTCCCTCGCCTCCCATACATTGGAGCACCATTTTTTAAATTGTAGAATCTGTACCTAATCAACCTTCAGTTTCTGGGCTGGAACATCTGACTGGACAAGTGCTGGATGGAAAAACGTCACGTCACTGAACACGTGAAAACCAGCTCATTTTATTTGGAGATACTGAGTCAATTTCTCCAGCTCATAACCTGAAGATTGAGAAGTACACCGAAAGCTTGTTTTTCCAGAAGATTGTCAGCGACCCTTAGAACTGGAGTAGGAAGAATTTCACCAGCTGCACCCCTTTTCTGAAATCATAGCGTGAAGTAAAAGTTTGTGATCAATAAGGAGAAATTTTACTGCTGGGAAATGATGCACTGTTTGAAGTTGTTGCACCCAATGTCAGCATCAAGCCCTTGCTGGATGTGCACAAGTGTGGGCATCAAGTGAGACGAGAATTGGGTAGGATCTGAAGCCCTCTGCAGTCAAATAGCCAGCCACTGAGGCTATTTGGTAAACATTCAAATATAATGGCCACTTGGGCAAGGTACCAAAGGGTGAGTAGCATCCATGGAAATATATTCCAGGAAGCAATCATCATCTTCATCTTCAGAAGATCAGGGAGGAGAGGGGACAATAGAAGAGCAAACTGGCACGTAAATTAATACCTGTTCCATCTTCAACATTCTCCACTTCCATCACCTCGGTGTTGATTCTTCCACGGAAAATGTACTGGGCCCCATTCATAGACTTGGTGCGCTTGGTTGACTTCTTGCCAGCAACCCTGAAAAAAAAGAGGAAATAAGCATTTCGAAGAGAGAATAAATTCCAAAGCTTAATCATCAGGCTTAAAAATAAATCCAAGAACATCTTCACACAAAGGATTACAAGAATATGGATGTGCTTTCCAGAGGCCCAAGTCAATTGAGGTGTTTAAAGGAAGCTACTTACTTGGGAAGTAAGAGTATTAAGGGATATGGAGAAAAGTCAGGCAATTAGGCTTGGAGAGAGACAGAGCTGCCTTGGGAGCTTAAGTGGGCCAAATGGCCTACTTCTGTTTTCATGTTTCAACTTGGCTTGAAGTTTACAACAAATTGAGCAATTGAAAATGAGCACTTTCAAGCTACATACAAAGGAAGATAAAAGCTCAAATGATTTTACTGATAACATAATACCCTAGTTCATTTGAACTGATAAACCAAACTCTTGTCTCCATTGAGGACATCAGACTCAGCAGCAAATCGTTTAAATCAAAAAGGATTCTGACAGAAAAGCATCGCTAAACCAATTCAACGACAGCAGTTCTTCTGGAATTTGACAAAAGAAAACTTCCCCAATCACCTGCTCTCATACCTATATATTAACAATCTTGAGTAGTGTATGCACATCCTGTTCAGAAATCTTACTTTCTGTTGCCCATCAGGATTTTTTCTGTCATGCTTCTGTGTCAACATTTACCATTGTAAAAGTACAATGTCAGCATTTCCGATTCAAGTTTAATGTGTCAACAGTCAATGTAATTGTAAGCTCTGGCCACTAGGAAGTTCTATAGAGCAAGTTTGTCCAGTTTCTCAACTATTTTGCCACTAAGTATTAACAAACAGGAAGCTTTTGAATGAGTAATGCGCACCAAAGGTTCCTTTGGACAACAAGGCCTTTCGCTGGGAATGATCAGCTGATCTTGTAGACTTAGAACCAAATGCCTCATCAGCACTGCAGAAAATGTAGGGAAGTGACCACTTTTTATTTCCCAGTCCTTCTGTAAATGGTGAGGCTGCTTGAAACCATTGGTTTCCTTCCTTCTGCTACGATTCACTGTGGTTTCACCAAAGACAAAAGCACAAGACTGACTTTCACTAGATAAGTCCACCAGTTTACTGCAACATGAATCATGCACTTCAGAGCCAATAATTCCACAGCGGACTAGATTTACTCCTCCCTAAAATCAGCATTCCCAGATTGGAGGGGCACACAAGAAGAACATTCCGCTGATAGAGTAGAATGTGTTCTCATGTTGACGGCCATAGGTCACCAAATTTCATACTTTCAAATAAGATGGGGGGGGGGGGGGGGGGGGGGGAGAATGCTCAGCGCAGTGAAATCCACAATGCACGGCTGAGTTTATGATAATGAAATTAATTCTGTTGGAGTTGTATAAAGAGGCTGAAAGTCAGCAATTTCTGCAACTCTTTAGAAGGCCAGAGGCCATTTGACAGATCCAAGTCATGACTTACCGGGACTTCCTTTTGCAGTACACCAGCAAGTTATCAAACAAAAAGAACATGCGTTCCTGAATATTTCCAGCTGAAATCTTCAACAATGGTCCTTGTTGCAGCAGCTCAGTGCATATATCTGTCAAATTTGAACCCTGGCAAAAAAAAATATTGGAAACATTCTGCATTTTGTATACTTAGTGATTTTACCCTTACACTAGCTCGTGTACTTTTGCAAGTACAAGAAATATTAATGGAGTACATAGCAAAAAAACTGCAAGCAGTAAAATGGTCTGATTATTGGCTACATTTTTCATTTCTTGCACTCAAAATGGTTTTTAATGGCAGATGAGGAAGTACACATCTGAATTTTCTCAACCACACATCTCAGCTGTGCACCAACTTTCATGTTTTATATTTAGAAGAGAGAAGAAAGTGGCAAAGTTGCAAGATTCATTGCAAATCCTCAAATTTCCCTACCAAGTAAAACCTGCAAGTAGTATGACTAACTGCAGAACAAAATTTACATTATTACTTTAAATACTGAAGTAATAAGAGCATTCTGTTCAGACATATCCTGAAATGCCTCTGGAGAGAATGAGGATAAGCAAATAAACTAGGCCACATTCTTGTAACTATGATAGACAAAGAGCCAGAACCACAGGCCTATATTGTGTACCATAGTTAGGTATGAAAGCCATTAGCCATTTTGTATACCACAGTTATATACACGAGAGCTGTAAGCAGTAAGCCATACTGTACATCCTGCAAAATTATTTATAACTACAAACACGGTTTATGACCTGTTAACCACCAATATTAAAATGAAACTTCAAGCTGACCATAGCATAAATTCGACAAAATGTTTCCCTGGAGGTGAGGTGGTAAAAACCAGCATCAGCCAGCACCCTTTTTGGACCCTCTAAACTTGAGCTCATCCAAAACTCTGCTGCCCATATCCTAACACGCACTAAGTCCCGTTCACCCATCACCTGTGCTCACATGGGCTCCCGGCCCCCCATCCAGGTTTTCAAATCCCTCCATAGCCTGTCTGTAACCTCCTCCAGCCCGACAACCCTCCGAGATCTCTGCGCTCCTCCAATTCTGGCCTCTTCCGCATCCCCGATTTTCATTGCTCCACAATTGGCAGCCGTGCCTTCAGCTGTTAAATTTTGTTTGACAACGCTCCTGTGAACCACTGTACTACATTAAAGGTTCGATATAAATAGAAGTTGCTGTTGTTGCCTAGGCCCCAAGCTCTGCATTGCCTCCCTAAACCTCTCCACCTTTCTACCTCTTATGACGGTCCTTAAAAAACTTTGACCAAGATTTTAGTCACCTGTCCAATATCTCAAGTGGCTCAGTGGCAAAATGTGTTTGATACCACTCCTTCCTGCAAAGCACCTTGGGACGTTTTACTATGTTAAAGGCAAGTTGTCACACATGCAATTACAATATTTGGTGGATGAAACTTAGTAGAAAACTCATTTCAGAACTTTTTCTTAGTTTTGCTTTTACATTATTTCTCTTTAAAAACGTACTCAAAATAAGATTTGATATTTTGCAATGGAACACACTTCTTCAATTATTGGGAATGGAGAAAGAGAACATTCAATCCACTAGCTCAAGTTATGATAGGAAAGTTAAAAGTTCAGAAAGGTTTCAATTTTACTCACGTTAGATATTACCATTTTTGGGGAAGAGGGGGTTGGCAAATTAGGATGATTATTTATGGACATGGGAATAAATCAAAGAGAATGACATCCCACTATTCAAGTAATAAAATAAAGCAGTGTTGCCACTCGCATTTGTGTGACAAAATGAGTCTGGTCTGCCTCATATAAAATCATCAGCAGGACATTTTGCTGCCCAGCATTCAGTCAAGACAGCAGAGAAGGCACTTCCTTCAGTCAGAAGATTACATCATCTTTGCAGCTGCTACTGATGCAAGGCACTAGCTGAAACAGCAAAGGTCTTCATTTCTTCAACAAAGAGACATTCACAACAGAATTGATCTCACATTAGAAATGACTGTCATACAAGAATGACAAGTGTTGCTGCATGTTACAGTACACAGTTTTGTTATTTTAAGCTGCCACATTATTAAGATTAATAGCACTTATTGACCCATCATACTGTGCTGTATCTGGGGCATTTTAAGGGAGGACAGTGTTGTTGACATGGTACATCATAATACCCACCTAGAATTGTGTTATTTCTCTCAAAAAAGTGATTAAATTGGCAAGATAGTGGCTAAATGTGTTATCTAATACCAGTTTTTATACTGTAGATATAGATATTAGACTAATGTTAAATCTTGCATTTGTTTCGTGAAACAGCAAGGATTGGATACACAAGGAAGGTTCCACCAACAAATGTCATATACAAAGAAACTTCTGTTCAGTCAACCTAGTTATAGAATTTTAAATTAGTGCACCTCTGCAGAATAACTACTCACGGGAAAAAAAAAGGCAATGGAACCATTATCAAAAAAGGGATTTTGTATATGGATTTACAAATGTAAGAATTGAGTATTTTTTCCAGCACTTCAGAACAATGACTTCGAAAATAGACTACTGAACATTTCAAATGAAATCAATTAACAAGGAAATGCTTGTCACTTCCTCAGAGTCTTTCTAAATCATACCTCCCATCCTTCAATTGATGACTGCAAGTGTTCCAAGGCTTCTAGTTTCTCCATCTGCCTCTTTGTTTCATTAATATTTGTGCACACAGCTTTCATTGCTTGCAAGGCCTTCTCTACTGCCGAGTTATCGCTGTGCTTTTTGGGGGTCCGTTTTAGCAATTCCTGCAAATATAGAAACTGCAAATCAAACTTCAATGCCATCTCAGAGACCCAAATACTTGAACACAGGATTTAAACTGGACTCAGTAGCAATACAACCCTTCCAACAAAAATCAGAGTTCCTTTTAGATAACTTTTTTATAATTAAAAATGGGATTAAAATTCACTAACAAATTCCCTGCTTCCAGTCCTCTGTTGTTTCAGGGTTGCATGTAGTCCAGACTTTCACTATGTCCTGATGGTGCTGGAACCAGTCCGTAGTCAGTGATCCTACTTTCAAGTGACATTCTCCTCTCCTTCAGCTGTGTATTTTTCTAAATTTTCTCTTTTTAAAAAAAAAACCAGAGCGCAACAAACATCATGTGTTATACAGAAAGCCATGACACAATATACAAAGGGCAACATTTTTTTTTGTAAATTGTCTCTTTTTACAAAGTGTCTCCCTGCTTGTCTCCATCTAATTCTCTTTCATTTTCTCTGCCTTAGGTCATCTTGCAGTCTTTGTTTTGCCAATATTTTTTCTTTTTGTGTGTTATATGTAGTTGTACAGTCAGCGACAAGGTCAGTCAAAAAGAGAACAAATCAAACATGACAATTTAGAATGATTGAGATCCAATTGGTGATATGGTTCTGGGATGCAACTGGTTGAAGGACTAGTTGTCTAGGGTTCTGCATCTTATTGGATGCCTCTGAATCAACACTGAATTCATGCAGACAATATCTTTTAATATGAAGAATATATCTCATTCCCCATTTATGTTGCATTGTTAATTAGAAAAATATGAACTGTTCCTTATTATCCAGTTACAGGATGCAAATCAGGAGGGATTTGAACACAAAACAAAGGATAATCCTTGAGAACCAAAGGATTTTTTAATTATTTGCTCTTGGCATATCATATTTTTGGCCCATACTTATAAAAGACTCAGGGCAGTTTTGAGACATTGTTTGTGAATATTGTAAACAGCATCCTCCTCCACAGTGGTATATAGGAAATACAGGACCAGAAAAAAGTCTGCAGCCCATCTGTCCAGTCCCAAATCCAATACCTCTCAATCGCCCACTTCCTCAAACATCTATCTAATTCTCATTCACAATTTGACACAATCAACCTCTATAGGCATTGCTTCCCACACATTGACCACTTTTTGTGTGAATTAGCTAAATCAAAACACTACGATTATTGCCTCCTAAGTTTAAGCCCCTTGTTCTAGGGTTTGAGACAATCTTGAACCCATTAGTGGGGTTGAATTCATCGACTCCTTAAAGCATGTTGAATATTTGCACAATATCTCTCCTTTTCTTCTCCAGAGCACACAATCCTAGGCTCCTCAACCTCTTGTCATTGCGCATCTGCTTTAGCTGCCTCAGTTTGGGTGTCCTTTTCTGCATTACTTTTAATGCCTGGATATCCTTGGTGTGGTACAGTGACCAGAACTGTACATGATATTCTAGATGCGGCCCTACCAGTGTTTTGTATGAACATGTTACCCCCTTGGATATACAAGTTGTTGTTGGGCGATTTGTGCTGTATCCTCTGGCTATATATCCCAAGCTCCAATTAACTAGCCACCAATACCCACAAATGCCTGTTGTGTGTTGCATCCTGTAGCCTAGACCCTGAACACGGGGGCCCCACAAGGATGTGTGCTGAGCCCTCTCCTCTACTCCCTCTTCACCCACGACTGTGTGGCTGTTCATGGTTCCAACACCATCATCAAGTTTGCGGATGATACCATGGTAGTAGGCCAGATCACCAACAACGATGAGTCAGCCTACAGGGAGGAGATCCAGCATCTCGTGAAGTGGTGCGCCGATAACAACCTGGCCCTTAACATCAAGAAAACCAAAGAAATCATTGTGGACTTCAGGAAGTCTAAAGGCGGAAGGGTGGACAGCAGGAAGTCTAAAAGGCGGAAGGGTGGACAGCTTTAAGTTCCTCGGAGTCCACATCACGGAAGACCTCTCCTGGTCGCTCAATACCTCCTCTCTGGTGAAGAAGGCCCAGCAGCGCCTATATTTCCTAAGGAGGCTGAAGGGATGTAACCTGTTACCCCTGATCCTCTCTAACTTTTACCGCTGCACAATAGAGAGCATCCTGACGAACTGTATCACAGTATGGTATGGCAGCTGTAGCTACTATGACCGGAAAGCCCTGCAGCGGGTAGTCAAAACTGCCCAATGCATTACCGGCACCCGGCTACCGACCATAGAGCACATATACCAGAAACGCTGTTTACGGAGGTCACGGACCATCATCAAAGACCCTACCCACCCCAGCCACAGTCTGTTCGCCCTCCTGCCATCTGGGAGACGCTACAGATGCATTCGCACCCGTACGACCAGATTTAGGAACAGCTTCTTTCCCAGGGCTGTCATCCTACTGAACTCCACAAATAAACTCTAAAGCCTGCACATCTGCCAATGCACTTTATTATGGTTATGTCTATGTTAATGTATTACAAGCCAAATGTATGTTGAATGTTTAAATGTCTTAATCTAAACGTACACTCTCGGGAGCCGCAAGCCTACATTTCGTTGTACTGCACTTGTGCACTAACAATGACAATAAAGTTGATTATGATTATGATTTCGTTTATAGCCCAATTCTTTATTTACCTTCCCTAGTCATTTCCTTGCATTTGACCTAATTAACTATCACTTGCTACTCATTAAACCGCCTTTGCAGCCTAACCTGGTCCTTTTGTATTTGGCTTACCGATTTCCTTCGCCACCCCACAGATTCAGTCTCATCTGCAAACTTAATACAGCTTGGTTTCTGGCCCCAGTTTCAAGTTGTTTATATACACTAAACAGCAATGCCCCAGCACCAATTCACCCTTGGATTTCTGTTAAAAGTGGATTCTTTCATCAAACAGAAGTTATTCAGATATGTATAGAAGTCCACAGTGCAGTACATAACATGTGTGCTAAGCAGAACTGTGTAAAAAGTGTCTCTATAAAAAAAAAACTGCTTTGGTCATTGCAGCATCTCCAGCTTTCATGAAACACTTGCAGGTCAGGTTTGAAGACGAGAAATTTACCTCTATGGACCCACCAGCAGTCAAAGAAAAAAACTGTTGTCTCCAGAATCTTAAATGAAAGTGTGCAAATGCACTGCAATTATATCCATTTTGTGGTCAGACATGGATTCCCTAATTTCAGAGTCCTGACAGAACAAATTCCTGACTTCAGCCACATCATTGGGGTGGGGGAGGAAGCGAGAGAAAGAGAACGCGAGTGTACGGGCAAAAGAGCTTGTTTTGTGAAAATTGTAGAGAATCTAAACACGGATTCCCTTTGTATATTGTCATGGTATTCTGTATCAACAGTGTTTGTTGTGCCCTGGTTTAAAAAAGAGAAATTTAGAAAATACGCAGCTGAACGAGAGGAGAATGTCACCTGAAGCTCGGATCACTGACTACGGACTGGTTCCAGCACCATCAGTACAGAGTGAAACTCTGGACTACATGCAACCCTGAAACAACAGAGGGCTGGAAGTGACTCCAACAACAATAGCTTATTCCATAATCTTCCATAAACAAGCAACAGAGACTTCTCGTGGTCTTGTAATCCTGCTAGCACTGCTCTGGAGACGCCATCATTCATAATGTACAGGACAAAGTGAAAATAAATTTAAGTGCTACAAATATGGTGCAGATCAATATTGAAATTTGAAAGCTCTCAACATTTAAAAACTTTACCCAATGCAAATTTCAAGTTGTGGCATCCTAGGGCTGCAAGTAGATCTAGGATTAGGAGTTGCCAAAATGGGTGGATTAACTCAATGACATCGGCACATTGATGCTGCTCAGGAGGAACTTTCAAGACAAAGTTGGGACAATGCTAAAGATGCAACTGTCTAAATTTTGGAGGGTGGGGGAGGGGGTGTTAAGAAAGGGAAGGAACTGGAACCACCTTGGTTGCTTCAGCAATCTTATGTTTTTAGTAAACGGTTAGCTCTGAAGGGATTAATAAAGTCCAATGGAGCTTGCAACAGCTCTACCACGCTACAGAAATAAAAAACCACCAGCTGCAAACTGCAAGAGTATTCTCTCATCTGCCAAAGTTACATAATCTATAGCTCCAAAAGACTAACCATTGTAGGATCTCCATCAATACCTGGCATTGCTGTATTCCAGGATCTGTAGACTTATAGGATAATTAAGTGATGAATTAAATGGGACCAACAAATGCTGGCCATGGGCTGCCTTGCTTGGGGAAACTCACGAAGGATGCCATTATAAAAGAGAGTGCTACTTTATAGCTGTTCGATTCAAATTCATGAATTTCTGTTGGATTACAGGAATTCAACAGCAACATAAAAGCCGGAGGAGAAGTGGTTATATTTGTAAAACGCCACTCGTAATATTCACGACTATCTCAAGGTGCTTCGATTACCACACGCGGAACACGAACAAGCCCTTCCCTTTTGTGAGGTTTGTTGAACTTCATTTGAGCAACAAGTTTTTTTTGACTGAAAATCATTTAATGCACAAATACTTGTAATGGAAATAAAAATAGTAAAGTTCAATATATCAGGAACTAGGTTGCTGATGAACAGGAATATATAGGTCTAACTGGCCAGTAAGTCCATGAAGATGTCAAATGAATAGTATTCAGCAGGCTCTTCTGGGTATTTCAAATACCTTCTGCACACATTGGACTTCAGTTCCCAAAAGCAAGACTGCAGTGTTCAGCTAAAACAGAGACAAACCACAAATATTTGCACTTAACGATGTATTTCTGTTCCTGCTAAAATGAAAGGTTTGTGACTTAAAGGAACAATGATTTATGTTCTTGTTTTTTCAAATGGCTGTCACGCGAGGTTCATTTGCATCGTGCTGACCCTACTTCAGGAGTGCACTATACACAAGAATAAAACGCACAAGAATAAAACGCAAGGCTGAATCCCATATTCTCACCAGGGACTCCCTTCAAACTCAGCCCAAGGGAGAAGGCAGGTCAAAACATGATCACTTCAGGATTCCCCATGGTATCCAGTGGTAGAAAAAGTTAGGCACAAACACCGATGCTATTGGATCAAACCCCAAAGATAAACTCCTGATGTATTACAATCAGTTAACTGTCAGGAATCCTCATTTCCTGTAGGTGCTGACACAGGATACATCCATCAACAGGAAGAGGCATTTTGAAGGAACATTTTTCCAGGTGCCAATTTATTCCTCAGTGTTTAAACATTACTGAATCAAGGGGACATTATTTTCCACTACCAAAGTGCTCTCATTAAAGAAACAGTGATGCTAGCGATACTGCCCTTCATACCAGGGGAGGGGGGAAATAAAATAAGTTTGATAAGAAAAGAAGTTTCCTGGATGTCAGTAACTATCTTGCATTCTGGTTGAATGAAAATAAACCTGCACTAGACTTCAACCCAGTATTGAACAGCATCAAGCAGCAAGATATCATCATGCTTATAATCTCACCAACGCAAACAGATTGCTGCTTTTGGGCAAATTACAAAGTTCCACTTGAAAAATCATTTTTACTTTTAAGAATGAAACAATAATAATGAATTAGTGCCAAGAACTAGATATTACAGGAGTGTCCGGTGTGTTACATAATGTCCTTTCTGCTGCTCATAGCAGTACGAACAGCACATTTCATTCTCCAGTGAAAAGGGAAGGGAATCTGATCTTCTAACTGTCGTTCTTCAAAGCTATGAATTCTCTTTCTAATGAATCTTCATTGTGCCTTTTCAGTGACTTCATTTTTCCATTAGCCATCTACCACTCCACAAATATTTAAGAGTGTGAAGATTTGGCCCCTTATGTGGTATATTTAATTCAATATACTAAGTCAATCATTGCTGTGACCGGGAAAAGTAACCAGAAGCATTGGCCCGTAATTTGCCATCAGCAGCGAAGCAAAGGCCTTCGCCGCTGGCCTCAAAGTAAGCTTCCCACAAAGATCTTGCTCTCTGTGGCGAGTAGTTTGGCTTTTCCGACACGTAATTGAAATCAACGCAAGTTAATGGGGAATCCCTAAGCAGCCAATCAAAATGCAGAATTCTCAGACAGAGAACCAGGAAGTGAGTAAGCTCCTTTGATTCTAACTTTTTTAAAATGTTACACAGCAAAACAAAGATTTGGGCTCTTGCATGGGTAAATGGCAAACCTGAAATAAAGTTGAGCAAACCTTTTTAAAAAGTTTTAAAAAAAATTAAGTTTCTTGAAAATGTTAATTATTAAAATGGATGAATTTGACACTCCACAAAATTTAAATTAGTTTTTCAGGGTAATAACCTTTGTTTAGCAGTCAAAAACCTGTTAAAACCTTAGTTACACCAATCCTAAAGGGTCTAACTTTTAATGGGGTACTTAACCGCAGTCTTGTCGTGGATGAGCCGAAGTTTGTCAGTTTCTATGATTTGACAGATTACGCTGTGCCAGCTGTGGAGGGGGCGAGGACACAGCGCAGCCAGTGTCCGGACAGTGAATGACTGCCACAACTTCAGGATTTTCACGCTAGAATGCGCATGCGCTACATCCTGATGTTGCGGTCAGTTTCAAAAGGAGTAATGACAGTGAACGCTGCTCATTCGCTGCTGTTACCCACCAGTTGTTATAAGATGGCTCCTGTGCTGGCAGCTCCCGAGGGAGCTCCTTTACCATCCTTGACCATCCGTTGCCATCCTTCGCTCTTTTTCCTCCCAGTCTCCTCTCATCTGCTGTTTACGTTCCCCTGGCTCGAATAGTGGGTTCATTTTATCCCCAACTGCAAGTTCAAGCTGCAAGGTTAAAGTTACCTGAGCCCACTGCCCATCCCCCGGCCATGCCGGTTTTGTTCTCAGTGAGCACTGGCTCTTCACTTAAACATAGCTCCCAAATTCCCAGATCTCTCTGCCATCAAGACTTCGCTTCTCCATGAGACTAGTGATCCAGTGACTAGTGGATCGCGAGTGGAGCTCGGGGCCATGGATCGCGAGAATATCAGTGCTAATTTGATCCTGTGAGACAAAACATCATTTATGTCCGAGGCCGGAACCCAGGAGCGAGGACGAGCCCTGCAGCGAGGTCAAGGCCCAGGAGTGGCGCAGCGTGGACCAGCAGCGGGGTTGGGGTCCAGGGAAGGTGTGGCACGGGCCAACAGCGAGGTCGGGAGGACCACAATGCATCCTACGAAACCCGGGCTGAGAGGACTTGCGGGAAGGAGGGAGGAGGACAGTAGCAGTATGTTTGTGCGCACGCTAGGCCGTTGTAGCAGAGCCTGGTCTCCAATCATCTTGGATCCCCTTGCCATTGGACCAAGACCTTGCTCTGTCAAGCCCGTGCGGTAGCTGGTGCGCAACGGCCATCCCACATTAAGAGAATTCACGCACAGGCATCTTCCACCCTTTAAAATGAAGTTCGGGACCTGGAACATCAGGACCCTCATGGACAACCCCAACAGTGACAGACCAGAACGCCGTACTGCTATCGTTGACGGGAGCTCAGACGTTTCGACATTGACATCGCCGCCCTAAGTGAAACCCGGCGGGCAGGGAAAGGCCAGCTCAAGGAGCAAGGTGGTGTCTACACCTTCTTCTGGTAAGGCAAACCTGAAGAATACCGCCTCCATGGGGTAGGCTTCGCCATAAAAAATGAACTGGTTGGGCATCTCAGAGACTCTCCTAGCGGTATAAACGAGCGCCTCATGACTCTTCGACTCGCCCTAGCCCGGAACCAGTGCGCTACGGTCATCAGTGCGTACGCCCCAACACTGGAAGCCACAGACGAGACCAAAGGAATTCTACTCCAGCCTCGAACAATCCCTGTCCAAAGTCCCAACGGGCGACAAGCTGATCCTCCTTGGCGACTTTAACGCCAGAGTTGGAAAGGACACAGACCTCTGGGGAGGTGTGATCGGCAGAAAGGGGGTAGGGAAAGCCAACTCCAACGGTACCCTCCTCCTGTCGAAATGCTTAGAACATGGCCTTGTCATAACCAACACCTTGTTCTGTCAGAGAGACAAGTACAAGGCTTCATGGCTGCACCCTCGCTCCAAGCACAGGCATCTGCTAGACGACGTTATCGTCCGAGCGAGGGACCGCAAGGACATCCGCATCACCCACGCCATGACAGCAGCTGATGACTGCTGGACAGACCACCGCCTGATCCACTCTGTCATCTCCATCAACGTAGCCCCAAAACAGCAACAGAAACAATGCCGCAGGAAAATTAATGCTGGAGCACTCAAAGACCCCGCTAAGAAAGCCCTATTCAGCCTGCGCCTCACAAACAACCCGACAACTCCCAGTGATGCAGAGACACAGAGTGCCCACAGCGCCTGATCTGCAGTCAAGGCCTCCATAATCAGCACCTGTGAAGAGACGCTCGGGCACTCGACCAGGAAACACCAAGAATGGTTCGACGAGAACGACCAGGAGATCCAGGAGCTAATAAGCCGGAAGCGCATGGCATTCCTGATCTGGAAACAGCAACAGAACTAGAGAGCAAGAAAGCAGCTCTACAGAAGCCTGAAGGCCGAGGTCCAACAAAAAACTCGCAACCTAAAGAACCAATGGTGGGTGGAGAAAGCGTAGGAGATCCAGCAGCTAGCCGACAACCACAACGTGCGTGGATTCTTTAGCGCAGTCAACACCATCTACGGCCCAAGCACCCAAGGCCCTACCCGACTGCGGGTCAAGAATGGAGAGGTACTCATCAAGGACAGAGAGGCAGTCAGTGCCCACTGGAAGGAGCATTTCGAACATCTCCTTAACCGCGATTCTGTCTTCGACACATTTGTCCTCAACTCCATCCCACAGCATGCTACCCGCCACCATCTCAGCAAAACCCCAGCCTGGCATGAGGTTGAAAAGGCCATCCGACAACTGAAGAACAACAAGGCCTCAGGAGCAGGTGGAATTCCCGCCGAGGCACTAAAACATGGCGGAGAAGCACAACTGGCGCGAATTCATGAACTCATTTCTCTTATCTGGAAGGAGGAGAGCATGCCAGGGGATCTCAGAGATGCCATAATTGTGACCATCTTCAAGAAAGGTGACAAGTCCGATTGCGGTAATTACAGAGGAGTTTCCCTGCTGTCTGCCACAGGGAAAGTCATCGCAAGAATCCTCCTCAATCGCCTTCTCCCAGTGGCCGAAGAGCTCCTCCCAGAGTCGCAATGCGGATTCCGCCCACTAAGGGGCGCAATGGACATGATCTTCGCCGCACGTCAATTACAAGAGAAATGCAGGGAACAGCGCCAACCGCTGTACATGGCCTTCTTTGATCTCAAAGGCCTTCGACACCATCAACCGTGAGGGATTATGGAATGTCCTCCTCAAATTCGGCTGCCCTCAAAAGTTTGTCACCATCCTCCGCCTGCTCCACGATGACATGCAAGCCGTGATCCTGACCAACGGTTCCACCACAGACCCAATTCACGTACGGACCGGGGTCAAGCAAGGCTGTGTCATCGCACCAACGCTCTTCTCGATCTTCCTTGCTGCAATGCTCCATCTCACCCTCAGTAAGCTCCCCACTGGAGTGGAGCTAATTTACAGAACAAACAGGAAACTGTTCAACCTCCGTCACCTCCAGTCCAGATCCAAGGTCGTCCCATTCTCTGTCGTCGAATTACAGTACGCATACGACGCTTGCGTCTGCGCTCACTCGGAGATCAAACTCCAAACCATCATCAACACCTTCACCGAAGCGTACGAGAGCATGGGCCTTACACTAAACATCCGTAAGACAAAGGTCCTCTACCAACCTGCCCCCGCCACACAATACTGCCCCCCGATGATCAAAATCCACAATAAGGCCCTGGACAACGTGGACCACTTTCCATACCTCGGGAGCCTACTGTCAACAAGGGCAGACGTCGACGACAAAGTCCAACACCGCCTTCAGTGTGCCAGTGCAGCCTTCGGTTGCCTGAGGAAGAGAGAGTGTTTGAAGACCAGGACCTCAAACCCGGCACTAAGCTTATGGTCTACAGGGCAGCAGTGATACCCGCCCTGCTGTATGCCTCAGAGACATGGACCATGTACAGCAGGCACCTCAAAGCACTGGAGAGGTACCACTAACGCTGCCTCCGCAAGATCCTGCAAATCCATTGGCAGGATAGGCGCACCGTCAGTGTTCTCGCTCAGGCCAACATCCCCAGCATTGAAGCTCTGACCACGCTCAATCAGCTCCGATGGACGGGTCACATTGTCCGCATGCCTGATATGAGGCTCCCAAAACAAGCGCTCTACTCGGAGCTCCGGCACGGCAAGAGAGCCCCAGGTGGGCAGAGGAAACGCTTCAAGGACACCCTCAAAGCCTCCTTGGGAAAAGTGCAACATCCCCACCAACACCTCAGAATCCCTGGCCCAAGACCGCACAAAGTGGAGGAGAAGCATTCGGGAAGGCGCCGCACACCGAGTCTCTTCGCCGGGAGCAAGCAGAAGCCAAGCGCAGGCAGCACATGTCAACCCAAGCACCCCACCCACCCGCCCCTTCAACCACCATCTGCCCCACCTGTGACAGAGTCTGCAGGTCCCGCATTGGACTCATTCAAAATGAGTTCTCAGGTGATTGATGTGGAAGCAAGTCATCCTCGGTTCCGAGGGACTGCCCAAGAAGAAGGAGATTACCAACCGCAAATTCCAGCCCATTAAGTTGCATGGAGGATGTTTTTGAAACTATAAAAAAAGTAATCAATGTTACAAGGGAGACCAAGATCAAATCAGTCCATTATTGGCAGGGGACACTTTGACCAGACCAGTCTATTACTTGCAATATGGTAATTTCAAATAAAAATGACTATTCTGGTAAATGGGGGTAGGGAAGTGGAGGGGGTGGGGGGCAGGGAGAAAGAGATCTATCCAAATAAAGAAAATTAAAGAGGCAACTCATTATGAAAACCAAGAAACAAACACAACCGCAGAGGAAATTAGAAGGATCAACAGATAGCCCAGATTTGTGGCATGTTGAGTAATGTATACAGTAAAATATGCAAGGCACCAATTCTCAACACTAATCTGTGTGACTTAATGCTTAAATGAGAATTGGATTAGCTTGTCCTGTGTTACTTAACCATGGCAGCGTAACTCCCACATTAAATTAGAAGCAAAAATTTCAACTCAAACATGCTTCTCTTAATGTAACACTACTGTTTATTTTGAAGGATCTAGGAACACCGGATAAGGAAATCCCTTAACTCAACACAAGTAAGCAGGAATAGCAAGCATGACTCAAATTCTTTTGTCCGTTATGCCAGCCAACCACAGTAAGAAACTTCAAGTTACTGTGATTTATTTATCTACTTTACACTTCAGTGACAACCCAAACAAGCAAGTCATTCAACTTTGTCATGGATGCATTAACATTCCAAAATACTGTTAATCTCAGTATTGAAAAATATCTCAATGACTTGCATTTGTCAGCTACTGTGCATCAGGCATCATTTTGGGTTCAGCCAGATGGGCATTTTCAGTATTAATCAACTGTTACATTGTACTGAAAAGCTATCACAGGTCACAAGATAACTCTTGGGATCTGATGTAATATAATGAATACACCAATATCAGGTTTCTTCTTGAATTAAGGATCAACTGTTACTGGACGCGGACCATCTGTTATCCAGGGACTAGATATGTATTGATTTATACAAAGTATTCAGCTTTACAGAGGTTACCACCGATATTAAATTATTGTATTGCAGCACTCAAATTAGTCATCGAAAACAAACAGATTTTAAAAACAACACTAGTCTAAAGTAAAGTTAAAAATTACTAGTCAACATCTAGATTTTCACATTTTCCAGAAACGGTGAATGGCTGCAAAATGTGGGTGGTGGTTACATGACACGGAGTAAAAAATGGACAATTCCTCAATGACTTGTATGTCAACTTTTATTTTTCTATGATTGAAAATTTACCTGGAAAGCACAGGACAAGCTCTGATTGAAGGGAGAAACTACCTCTTGGAGAATCTATATTTCACTACAAATGGTATGTAGTGCCAAGAGCTAATACATCAAGCATGGACACTCCGCTTTCACAGGTAGCGAAGGGCTGGGGGGTGGGGGGCGGGGAGTGGAAAGGCCTGTACTTTGACAATGACCCAGAGTGGATTTGAAATTCAGTTTTAAGATCATAACTTTAGATAGCCAGAAACAATTTATCCAAAAGATGGCATTCTAGTGTTTTTTTCAAGATAAGAGGATGCGCTGAAGATATTTTGAAAATGGCCTTTAGAATTTAGCTTACAAATACCGTAGCTGTTTTACAATGTTTATTGACAAGACATTTCCAACATGATTAATTAGAAATGCTACGTTTTATTGCCGAATCAGGAGAGGTCATGCTGAAGCTGGATAGTATACTGGTGAGCCCTCACCTTGATAATGCGTTGGTGCAGGTCATCAACCAGCTGCAAATTGGGAAAAGTGGCAAAATCAAGTCAACATTTAATTCCCCCTGCAAGTGAGAAAAAATCCAGGCCCATAGAAGGACAGCTTAGCCATGTCTCCCCCCACCCCAGTAAGAGTTTGTCACCCCTACCCATCCCACGTCCTCCCTCGTCGCCACCACACTTGCTCCCCTTTCCATTCCCTACTGTCCCAATTCTTTCCTCCCCTCCACTTTCCACCCATTACCTCCTCCCCCTTCCAACCAGATTCCAATTACACCCCTGCCCTCTAAACTTGTACACTATATTTGGTCTTGACTCCATGAGCAATGCCATGCAAGGTCAACTAGTTATTTATTCAATTTGGCACTGGGGACATGCGTTTCATTAAAAACTCTACTGCAGTTGGTGCTATGAAAGGCCTTTTCAATGTCAAAGGTGTAATGCTGTGTGACTCCTATTGACGGCTATTTTACATTGAGAGAATATCACACTGCAGAATCTGGCAGGTTGCAGTGTGAACTGTTTTCCCTCATTAACTGAAGTTTCTAATATGCAAAATAAAAGGTCTTATACAAAATTTTTCAAAAAATTAATACTTCCTACTCAGTAGCATTTAATTAATTCTTTGAATTATATTTTAGTGCCTTCATTAAAGTTTTTACTTAAAGGCATCAGCCTCTCCAAAATGCCCAGGCTCAAACTTGATATCACCCAGAACTGTGACTGTGTGGAGCATGTACAGTGTACCTAACCTCCCAGGATGCGTCAGTTCTAATCAGCTATACTGATGGAAAACCATGGAGAGAGAATAGCTAAACACAACCGCTTTATCGACATGGATTCATTTATTCTCCCAGGTTAAGATACAGTACAAGTAGATATAAAGCAAGTTGAGTCAACTTCAATGAAAGTGACTCACATCAATGAACCAGAGAAACTATCCACGGCAAACACAAATTCATAAATAGGAAAATAACCAAGACAAGAGAAAGATTTAAAACTTACTGACCACTGAAGATTCATTAACATTAAAAATCTTAGGCCTGGTATGCACTTCCCTCATCAACGTTTCCATTATAAATTCCTATGTCCACATTCAGAATGGAAACTGCTGATGTAACCTGGTCATGCTGTAATTGCACCCTCCCACCAGTGGCAATGCTGTGGTGCTGTCTGTGCACCTGGATCCAATTATCTCTGTCCTCTAGAATCATAGAAAGTTACAGCACGGAAGGAGGCCATTTCGGCCCATAGTGTCCGCGCTTTAAACCTCGCTTCACCTCAAAATTATGTTTGGTCTCAACTTCCCATGTACCTTGTTCAGAGAGATCAACAAGTATATTCTTAAAAATCTTGGATTGTAATGTATGTACCTTTAAGGGGAGAACTACTTTTTACAGCTCCTGTATACTGTAGTACCGGCAGTGACCACACCTGTATATAAACCCTGAGTAGTGATCTGTACACTTAGTTCGAGAGTAACCCTCATGCAGTAAACACCTGTTGATCGTTCCCTGCAGTCTATTGTCTGATTATTGAAGGACACAACATTAAGATACACGAATCTAACATTGGCAACGAGGCAAATTCGAACCTACCTGCAACTCTGCATCACCTCCCAGGGATTCGCTCCTGGAGAACTGTGGAAGGAGGTCAAGTCCAGAAGCACGGGCGTCGACCACGGGCAACCGCCCAGTCATCCAGCGGAGAGTTGAGTATCGCAGGGGAGGCTGTCGAGAGCCAGGCTTGGCTTTTCAGTCAAGGTGGTCCAGCGAAATGGGCTGGCAACAAGTACTGCGCAGACCCTTCCCGGACAGCGGCGGCTAGAGCCGACCGAGCGGCACAGAAAAAGGCCAAGCAGCGTCGACGGGGGAAAGAGAGAGGGCAGAGCGCACAGGGCGCAGCCGGTGTTCAGGACCGAGCGGCGTCAACGGGAAGAGAGACGAGAGAGAGCAGAGCGCAGCCGGTGTTCAAGGGCCGAGCAGCGTCAACGGGGGAAGAGAGGCGCGCAGGAAAACGTGAGGCGCTGTCCTTGCCACGAGGACCGCAGAAAGCGGCATTGGCAGCAGCGCGGGAGACGCCATTTTAAGCCAGTCTAACCACACCCAAAAATGCCGAAGAGTGGCAGTATCACAGCGTTCGACAATGAAGTCGAAGATTGGACGACATATGTCGAACGCATAGAAGTATACTGCAAGGCGAATGAAGTGCCAGATGACAAGAAAGCGCTGGTATTGCTGAATTCAATGGGTGCAAAAATATATGGCTTACTACGAAACCTAGTAACCCCAGAGAAGCCAGTAGAAAAGGATTTTGAAAACATATTGTCAATCCTACAGGACCACTTAAACCCCACACCGCTGCTGATAGCAGAAAGATTTAAGTTTCACAAAAGGAACAAGCATAAAGATGAAAGTAATGCTGAGTATTTAACGGAACTGCACAAGCTATCGAAACACTGCCAGTTTGGAACGGGACTAGCAGATACCTTAAGGGATAAGTTTGTGTGTGGGTTTCAAAGTGAAGGAAATCAGAAACGGCTTCTATCAGTAAAGGATCTTACGCTGGACAAGGCTTTCAGCATTGCAGTATCACAGGAAGCAGCCGCACGGGGCGCTGCAGAGATACAACGGAGACCGCAAGAATATGGCACAAATGAAATGTCATACGGAACAGTGAAGTACTATCACTGCGGCAGAACAACACACGACCATAATGATTGCTGGTTCAAGGACAAAGTGTGCAGACAGTGTGGAAAAGTAGGACACATAGCAAGAGTCTGCAGGTCGGGAAAGAAAACCAGCAGCAAGAAATCTCCACAGGAGAAGTACAAGAAGGTACACAAGGTGACGGAGAGAAGTTCAGACGAACAGAAAAGTGATACAGACTCCGGAAGCAAGGAGCTGGGTTGTCTGAAACTACATAAATGTGATCAAAACGGAGGGTCACCAAACTATCTGGGTCACGCTCAAGATAGCAGGAGTCGAAGTGAAAATGGAATTGGACACAGGATCAACCCGAACAGTCATAAACCGAAGGGACTACAAGCGGCTATTCTCACATATACCCTTGAGAGATACAGAGATTGTCTTGAAGACGTACACGGGGCAAAAAGTCTACCCCAAAGGAAAAATAAGGGTGAACGTTATATATACGGCAAGGAAACACCAAAAATGGACCTATATGTATTGCCAGATGGAGGACCACCACTACTAGGACGTGAATGGATCCGGAAGATACAGCTAGATTGGCATTCCATACAAGCACTGACTGTAGATGCCAAAAAGGATGACGACGTCACACCTGGACGACTGTCAGAAATGCTAACTGACGCACAAGAAGTGTTCCAGCAGGGACTCGGAACACGAAAAGGCATAACAGCGATGATCAAAATAGAGGAAAATGCAAGCCCAAAGTTTTTTAAGGCCAGACCGGTACCTTATGCGATCCGCCCAGCCGTCGAAGCAGAGCTGCAAGGTTTGGAACGTTCAGGAGTACTGTCCAAAGTGGACTGGAGCGAGTGGGCAACACCCATCGTTCCTGTAATGAAGAGGTCGTTGAGTAATACACCTGGGGAACCAAAGAAGGTTCGCATCTGTGGGGACTTTAAGGTGACAGTGAACCCAGTCCTTCACACTGTACAATATCCGCTTCCGCGGATTGAAGATATTTTTGCCTCGCTATCTGGAGGGAAACGCTTCACTAAGATTGATCTGGCCCAGGCATACCTGCAAATGGAGGTAGAAGAAGCCTCGAAACAGTACCTCACGATCAACACTCAAAGGTCTCTACCAATACAACCGGCTGGTGTTCGGGGTAGCATCAGCTCCGGCTATTTGGCAAAGGGCAATGGAACAAGTCCTGCAAGGGATTCCAGGGGCCCAGTGTTATTTGGACGACATCCTGGTCACGGGCGAAAATGACAGTGATCACCTCGCCAACCTGGAGCAAGTGCTCACTAGATTGAAGGAATATGGGCTCCGAGCTAATCGCCACAAATGCAAGTTTTTCCAGAAGCAGATCTCGTATTGTGGCCACGTTATTGATAAAGAGGGGTTACATAAGTCCCCTGAAAAGATTGAGGCAGTAGTCACGGCTCCAGCACCGGAAAATGTGTCACAACTGAGGTCGTTCCTCGGGCTGGTGAACTACTACCATAAGTTCTTGCCGAATTTGTCTACCGTACTACACCCACTGAACACCCTACTGCAAACAGGGGTACCATGGAAGTGGAGTGACGAATGTAAACGAGCTTTCCAGAAGAGCAAAGCATTGATCACATCAAGAGGTGTTGGCTCATTTCAACCCAGCACTACTGTAGTGTATGTAACCGTCTACCTTTAAGAGACTATTGTATGTAACCGTTCACCTTTAAGAGAACTATTTTAGGTGTGGCACTACTTGTTTGGCTTCTATATACGGTAATACCGACGGTGACCACACCGGTATATAAGTGCTGTGGCATGATTTATAGGGCAGATTCGCCCTGACCTTCGAATAGTAAAGTCCTGTTGTATGTTACTCCTGAAGTCTGTGTCGTAATTAACTGCACAACCCACAGACTTTACAGTGGCGACGAGTCCGATCGTACCCTGCGGCAACAATATTTTCAAGCAACGAAAGAGCGTCGAAAAGAGGCAACCACCCTCGTCATTCGGCTGGGAGAAAACTCAAGGCTGCAGCAATAGAAAGGAGGAAGACTTTAGCGACAAAAACTTCCATCAGCAACAGGCACTGACTGTCCCCGCTGCCACGGTGACTGTGAGTAAGGGAAAGTGAAAAGAATAGCCGGAGGATAAGGGCTGGGCACTCGGCCACGGTCGAGGGGAAAAAGGAGCCGGACAAAAAAAAAGTCGGGTCCAACGGCGTCGAGAGAGACCGCGACCGGCGGGAAAAGCCGGGCGGTGACCGAAGCCACGAAGCACTGCAACCGGGAGCGTAGGCGCGGGAAGAGAGAAACTCAGCCGCAGCCGGGGAGAGAAGCACCGGACTGCGAGAGGGCTGGGAGGCGCGATTGGGGTCCGAGCGAGCGGGAGAGGCAGAGCCGACCAAGAGAGACTGCGCGAGAGCCAGTCCAGCGGCTGAACTGTCCTCCGTCAACGGGGTGTACCCAGCGCTGGTAGAGCCGAGCGAGGGGAACTGTGCGAGAGCCAGCCCAGCGGCTGAACCTGTTCGCCATCAACGGGGTACCCAGAGCCGGTCGCCCTGCCATAAAATAAAAAAAAAGGGAAAGCCTTGAAGCCGACGCGCAGGCTGTGAACCTGAAAGCCAGCGGCCGTCGCCCGTGGGGGAAAGTGTACCCCTCCCGCCAGGGAAGAAACGCGGGAAGCCGCCATTAGGCGGGGAAGAAGACAGAAGCGGGAAACCGCCATTGAAGTGGGCGGGGAGAGAAGATAAGAGCGGGAAACCGCCATTTTCGCGGGAAAACCGCCATCTTAGGAAAAAAAAAAGAAATAATAATTTAAAGAAATACTTGTGTTGTTCCCAAAGAGAGGAAGATGCCTAAGCGTGGTAACATCAACGATTTTAATTCGGAGATAGAAGACTGGGCCACGTACGTGGAACGCATTGAGATCTATTGTGAGGCCAACAAAATAGAAGACGACGACAAAGCTATAACCTTGCTAAACTCGATGGGCGCAAAGACATACGGGCTCTTGAAGCATCTACTATCACCAGCTAAACCGGCGGATCAGACTTTCGATGAGATAGTGGCTGTTCTGAAGGATCACTTGAACCCCACACCGTTGATGTTGGCTGAACGATTCAAATTCTATGCGAGAACGCAACGGAAAGACGAAAGCAACGCGGAATACTTGGTCGAACTGCGTAGACTAGCGAAATACTGCCAGTTTGAAGGGAATCTGACAGAGGCATTGCGAGACAAGTTCGTATGCGGACTGTCCAAGGAAGGGACGCAAAAGCAACTACTCGAAGAGAACGACCTTACACTTGACAGGGCTGTCCTTATAGCAGCATCGCACGAAGCCGCAGCAAAAGGAACTGCGGAAATGCAGCGGCACTCGGTGTGGACCAAATTACCTCGAGTATAACAAAATGCTATCGCTGTGGGAAGACAACACACGATCAGAACCAATGCTGGTTTAAGAACCAGGAATGTAGGAAATGTGGCAAACTGGGTCACATCGCTAAGGTATGCCGGTCAGGGAAGAAGACCAACAACCAAAGGAAGCCATCACAGGAAAAGTACAACAAGGTACACAAGGTGGCTGAGAAGAGTTCAGACGAACAGAATTCAGACTCAGACCCAAACGGCCAGGAGCTGGGTAGTCTGAGAATTCATAATGTGAGTAAGGAAGCTGACCTACAAACTATCTGGGTCATGCTAAAAATAGCTGGAGTCCAAGTGAAAATGGAGTTGGACACTGGATCAGCTGTATCAGTCATAAATCGAGGGGATTACCATCGGCTATTCTCACACATACTCTTAAGAGATACCAAGTTCGTATTGCAGACATACACGGGGCATAAAGTATACCCCATGGGAAAGATAAGAGTCAAGGTGAGAGATAGGGGTAAAGAACACCCAAGAATGAACTTATACGTACTACCTGAGGGAGGTCCACCACTTCTAGGACGGGAGTGGATCAAGAAAATAGACATGGAATGGCACTACCTACAAGCAATGACGAGTGAGGACTCGGTGCAGACAAGCAGCTCAGACTCTGAGCCGGAAGACGATAAGTCCAGCCCAAGTATGAAAGACAAGGTTAACATGAACTCACTGACTCAGGTTGGAAAAACGATGGCGTGTATAAAGACAGAGAATTCTGAGTCTGTTCAAGTTACAGACATATGCATTACGGAGGAACACCGGGCTCGAACTCAACGTTATCTCAAAGTACGACAACAATTAGAACAATTGAGTTACCGTCTCGTACAAGAGATGAAAACAATGAAAAAGTTCTATGACACCGAATGGGAGAGTCTGGAAAGACAACAGAACCTGCTGGCTCAAGCAGAGAGCGACCATAGAGCCATCGTGACCAATTACCGATCACATCTCCCTTATGATGTTCAGGAGTTAGAATATTTGCATGATCTAGAGATACAGCATAAAGGCAAACCACGCTACACTGAGGATTTTGTCCTGCAATTGGAGACGGAGCTAGTGCAGGCAAGGTTAAGAGAAGCTGAATCGCAATGTGCACTTAAAGAGATGCAGAAAAAAATCTTGGACATAGAAAAGAGAAATGCTTCTTTACCTGATGAGAATAATGTGGCCATGTTGCAAGAGGAGCTTATAGGGGTGAAACTGAAAGAAGCTAAGCAAAGGATGTTGGAACTTGAAACACAGAACCAAATCAGCAGTAACCAGCTATGTCGAGCAGAGAAGGAGTGCAATGGTCTACAGGAGAAGGTGCAATATCTCTCAGCCCAGAATAAGGGACTACTCACTCAGTTAAATGAAAGTAAAGGGAAAATGGCTGAGATAGACTGCAAGAATAAAGAAGATTTGATGGCAGTGAGACTTCGAGAGGCAGATAGCATAGCAGCCTTGGCTGAACTCCAACAGAAAATTGCGAAAGAAGCAAATGAAGAGGAATCTTCAGGAAGCCAGGATTTTATTCCAGTTCTTCTCTATGACTCCTTACAAGCAGAGTGTGAGAAGTTGAAAGAACAGTATGAACAGGCCCAGGCTATAATTCTGGAGGGGGTTAACTCGGCAACCTCCGAAAAGCTAGTTTCAGTAGAAGCAGATGAGCAACTAAAGGTTGAACATGAGCAAGAAGTCCAAAGGCTGCAGGAAATTCTTGATGAGCTCAAGGCCAAGACAGACTCATCGGTAGAAGTTCCATCCATAGATGAGAAATTAGAGGTGAAAGACATGGCAGAACATGAAAGACAAGATGTCCAAGAACTCATAAAAATATTGAAGGAAACCCAAGACAAATAGGAGGCAGCAATGACCGAGGTTCAACAACTTGAAGAACAGATTCAACTGGGAATCCTTTCAGTGGAAGAAAAGGAAACTGTAAGAAACACAGAGACTGTAAGAATGGCCCCTGAACATGAGCTAGAGAGCATCAAGGCGCAACTTCTCCGAGCGCTGAAAGCCAAAGTACAAGAGGAAAAGAAGGTGAAAGCATTGGAGGAAAAGGTGGATGAAATGGAGAAGACTCTGATCCACAGTGTTCCCGTGGAAGAGTTAACGGTCAGCCAACTCCTTCATATGCTGAGGGACAAGACTCTGCAATGGGAACAATCTGAACACGAGCTTCAATCTTCAAAGGGAAGGAGTTCGGAGCTCTCAAAAGTTATGGAAATAGCTGAGGTTGCAACACAGATTTTACTGGGATGCCAAAAGTACGCTGAATCACGTCTATGTGAACAACAGAATGTTGAAACAGCTGCTCCAGTAGAAGGATTGAATAGCCCGATCAATCCCCGATGGAAGGGGAAGTATTGAAATCACAAATGAGGTCCTTAGCGAAGGATTTGCAGGAAACCCAGGAAGAGCAGGATGACTATGAACGCATGAAGAAGTCCCTTCAGGAAAGATGTCTAGGGAGGGAACAACAGTCGGCTAACGTCCAGTTGGGTAAGGAAGAAGTAGCAGGCCCTCTCGCTAGACTAGCTCAGGATGACACCGAATATTACCATGACCTGTTGAGTGACACGGAATATTACGAGGACTTGGTCTGCCCAGCTTGTGATGAAAACTCCCAAAGTGCAGAAATCAGGATGAAGCACTTAAAGTCTAAGGAACATAGGGAGATGGTGGCGCTACAGCTGGCAGCTGAGAAGGGAGCCCCGAGAGTCTCCAAGAAGCAAAAAAGGAAAAGACGAAGCCGAAGATGATAACCATCTAAATCATTATCACTTCTAATGGGAAAGTAGGGAAAAATTACTAAGGCAGTCCAGCGGTTTGTAAAAGTCAGCACTGCTGGTTCAGCAGGACGGAAGTTCAAGCTGTTACGTCAAGGGAAAGACTATTGGATGAGTCACTCTAGCAATGTGAACCGGCTACACCACAGAGATGTTGTTCGGACCGAGTCAAGACCAGAGACTGAATCTGTGAACTGTTCCCACAGAGACTGAACCTGTGAACTGTTTTCCGCAGAGACTATATCTGTAAATTGTTTTACATGAAGTTGAATATATGTTATGTTTAATGGGGAATACGTATGTTGTAAGCTAAAAAGGGAGGATTGTAGTGTATGTAACCGTCTACCTTTAAGAGACTATTGTATGTAACCATTCACCTTTAAGAGAACTATTTTAGGTGTGGCACTTGTTTGGCTTCTGTATACGGTAATACCGACGGTGACCACACCGGTATAGAAGTGCTGTGGCATGATTTATAGGGCAGATTCGCCCTGACCTTCGAATAGTAAAGTCCTGTTGTATGTTACTCCTGAAGTCTGTGTCGTAATTAACTGCACAACCCACAGACTTTACAACTACCAATTCGGTTGGCGTGTGATGCATCACCCTATGGCATTGGAGCGGTGCTGTCGCACAAATTCCCGGATGGCTCAGAGAGGCCAGCAGCCTTTGCGTCTCGGTCACTAACCTCAGCCGAGCGTAACTACGCCCAGATTGACAGGGAGGCCCTCAGCCTAGTGTGGGGAGTGAAAAAGTTCAATCACTATCTGCACGGGCAGAAGTTCACCATGCTGGCTGACCACCAACCGACGACAGGGGGCCAGAATCGCCTCCACACCAAGAGCAAGGCACTCGGGAAAGGCACTATCCAGAAAGGATCAGGAAGCCTCCCCAAAGACTGAATTTATAAATAGACTATTTTCAGCTAATGTTGCATGTTAAAAGTGTTAATTGTAATTAGTTTGATATTTAATTGTTAAATGAGTGTTATGGTACTGTTAATCTAAAAGGGGAGGAATTGTAATCTATGTACCTTTAAGGGGAGAACTACTTTTTACAGCTCCTGTATACTGTAGTACCGGCAGTGACCACACCTGTATATAAACCCTGCGTAGTGATCTGTATAGTTAGTTCTAGAGTAACCCTCATGCAGTAAACACCTGTTGATCGTTCCCTGCAGTCTTTTGTCTGATTATTGAAGGACACAACATTAAGATACACGGATCTAACATTGATTACCATTCTTGTCCACAAATATTACTTCCTTAAACACTTGTCCTGTCAACATACAGGAAACTTTCTGATATCCGGCACTGATGGGACCGAGCTGGTGCCGTACCATCAAAAGTGCCGGACATACCAGCGTTAATGTTGAAACATACGGAACTGAAAAGCTCCGTGTGAATCAACAAACCCTGTTGCTCAGCAACAGCTTCAAAACAGCTGCAAGCATCTCTAGCTGAAGCTGTTGCTATAGCTACAGACCTTGCAGTGCCTGACTGGGGAAAAAAAAAGCAACGAGAACTAAAAAAAACGGCTCCTGATTTTTGCCATTAGATCGAGTATTCTGGACATATAACCTCCGGGTAAACCAAAGTTTCCTGTATTATAATGGAAAATCAAATGTAAACATTTAATTATCACATTGTGTTAATGAAGTAACTGAATCGTGCTTTTTTTTTTTTTTTAAAGTGTTATTTTCTTCCCAGTAACTGAAATTTCTCAAGTCCAAAATAAGGTTTTAAATAACAAATAAAAACCACTTCACAACATTAAAATTATGAATTCTATTTTCTTGTGGGAATCCAGCCATTTGAAACTGGAGGAAGGAAGATCTGTCCCAGTTTCATACTTAATCCTGTGTGAAACCACAGAGGATTCACAATGTATTAATGATTTTGATTCCACAGTTATTTACCTTAAGTAGAAGAGGATATTTGCAGATTCGCTGTATTGGAGTTAACAAATAACCTTCCAATGGAATATCTGTAGTCTTCATTCCTCCCAATACCATGCAGTTCTAAATGAAAGTTAAACTGTTAGGACACACAAGCAATTTTAAACAAGCAGATACTTCTGAACAACTGATTCCTAGGATGATTATGTGAATCTTAGAGACAAGCAGGGACTGTGCCCGGAATACGAATCTGCCATTTGGAATTTTTATATTCGAACTCTTCTCCAATTTCGGTTTCAAGTATCCAATTTAACAACTCAGCAGTTAAACAATTTTCACTCAAAATAACCTTCATTTGAAAGCACTTGAACCAAATTACAAGCATAAAGTCATCTCTTGTATACAAATTTTATTAGTTATAAATATCTTGATTTGCCTCCAGTTAAGATTCACTACATACTCACTATATATTATTGCCTGGATATGATATATTGGAAGAACAAAATTCTTAGATATTTTGTACATTTAACCAAGGTCCCATGAAATTAAAAATCAGCATATTAATTAATTTTTTACTGACCAATTTAGTTTTTCTGCTGACTACCTGAGATTCAAAGGCATAGTTATAGCGGTGCCTTACTAAGGAAGGGCAACAGTATTCGGTAGTCCAATTTTAACCAATTGTACAGATACTATTCAACAAATATACGACTATGTGAATGCTAGGAGTGACCATGCAGCTTACCAGAAGCATTGCCCGCACTTCAGGTATTTTGTTCAATTCCATTAAAAGTCTCCAAGCTTTTTCGTGGTTGCTACAATATTCTTGATAGACACAAAACCGGTCTTTCTACAATCACAAACACAGGGATCACATTGGGATTACAGAAATGATATACATGCAACAATTCAAAGTTGGCTTAATTTTAGCTTGTAGTTGGAGTGTGTGCTGCTGGAGAAAGACAGATTGGGCTATGCATGGTAAAATAGGATTCTTTAGAAAGAAAAGCATTATGGAGCGGTTGTTGAGGGTCGTGTTCCAGGTTGAGGATTAACGGACTTTCCCCACCCGCACCCCCATTTCATACCAAGGCAACTGGCACAGGCACAATGGGCCGAATGACCTCCTACTGTGCCACATGATTTTATGATTCATACATTACCTCGTCAGCCCATAATAAAATTTCTATTTTATGTATGTCACACAAGCATATGTCCATACATTAGCTGTGGTTAGTTTCTTTATAAAGATCATGGATGAAGAGAGCAGTTAAATTATTGGCGTGCAGAAGGTCACAGTGTGATCCAACATGCAACAGCTCCAACCTACTGCACCGCACAGTTCAATACAGTTTCCCACACAGCCTGCTTCTAATGATCTCACGATACCACCTTTGGACGGCACAGTGTGGAGGCCAGTCACTCCAAGTCACTTTGGCTTATTTCGTACGGGACAGCTGTAGAGTGTTATTGGCCAAGACCTGGGAACTAATTTACCACTCCTTCCTTCTGGTCAGAGCAGATACAGAAAGACAGTAAGTGAAATGGGGAAGCGAGAAAAAAATCCATTAAACATAGCGTCGCACGAGTCCTGAAAATCAATCATCACGGGCAAGTGCAGCTTTCCAGTTACACAACAGAATTTGTGATCTTAACTTAATATCTATGCCATGAAATTCTTGGACACATTGACAAGGATCAGATTTCAATTATACCGTAAAGCACCATCTGCATTTGCTAGCTCACAACCCACTTACAGTAGAATTTCATGAAAATTATTTTGCCTCCACTCCTGTTCATGTTGAATTTAACTCAAACCGAAAGAACTTGTATGTTGTAAATATTACTCATACTGCTTCTTTGGAGTCTACAGAAAAAGTTAATTTCTTCTGTAGACTGCTTGATTAAGAGTTTATCCATCAAAAGTGTCATGGAAATCAAGTTCGACTCGAGTCCTATTTGTCATGCAAAATACACATTTTGCATACAATGGGGTGCCAGTGGTTTCTTTACAGGGGTCTGAGTTTGAGTCAAATTCTGCGATGTTGTTAATGGGATAGACCCAAAATACAATAGCAAGAATGAGTCTGTATCATCAGTTTAAAAAAATGACCTTTACTTCAAACTTCACTGAAAATCTGTGAACCTATTTAGTCAAAAGGAAGATAGTGGGGTAATCTGAAGTCACATGACTTTCCATTCATACCTTATCCAACATCCACGCTATTTAAATGAATTGTCTGAAAGCAGAGCACCTCCATCTACGAATTTGTGAATTAAACTGTTTCTTTACCAAACTAAGTGAATTGAATAATACAAGCACAAACAGTTTTCAGATATGTTTGGAAATTCTCACTGAAGGAATACTAAAAATGAAACAAACAGGTACATTCTAAATACTCAAACAACGCTAATATCAAAGTTGTCCCAGAAAGAAAGGTTTCCTGTGTACAATGAAACAATGTAAACAACTTTGTATTAAAAATTGGCTGAAGTAAGCTCAGTCGAAATAAAATCATCTTCTAGCACTGGGTTGCCCCACCTTAGATCTAGAGTAGGTAGTGCCACTAGTGAGCCTTCAAAATCTCAAATCTAAATTTTTGCACAACAATTTCATGGAAGATTGCCTCATTATCCAAGGAAAAGATAATGTAATCAAACAAACTTTCTATAAATAGAATTCACTTTGGATTTGTCCAACTAATGCATTATACATACATTTTTACTTAGAGTTCATAAACAGACATCTCCTAGGTGACCTAGAAGGAGACGACATGTGCTTTCTCTAATCTCGCAATTAATTACATTCCAATAATTCCCTCTCCATACAATCTAAGAAATTTAGCAGATATGGTGAAGTGTAACGCAATTGGAGAGGATACATGACAAAGCTATTAACTGAATTTATTTCCATGACTGAGGATAGCTGCATAGCACAAGAAACAGATTTGTAGATTTTACTCTGGAATTAAATAAATGTCATCTTCAGCAGCTTGCTACGAACTATTCATTTATACAAGTGCAGTAAAAGAGGACTGAAACTGCTTCAATTTTTCATTATCAGGACTATTATCGCAAGTACATTACAGTTTTAATTCTGGTTTTCTTTGTGAAGTGCATTTTACCTCGCTCCAGGGGGGTTTTGAAGTTACAAATTATAGGCAAGTACAGTCTATAAACAGATACTTCAAAAATATTTTAATTATAAAATATCCTACTCTGTGACTCAATAGGACTGTAAATACTGGAAGAATATTAACAATCCTGGTATGCAGTCGCCCCACAAAATTGCAGGGATAGGTGAACACTCCCTTATGACCCACTAATTTTAAAATACATTTGTAAGTACCAATGTGTTAAATTTAGTCCTTGACAAATAGTTATAATATATACTATTATTCCAGCAGTTTAAAATGGGGGTGAGGTTGGGAACTAAGAAATGATGCAAACCAAGTACAACAAAAATGTACATGAACCAAAGTGTGTTCCTCACACTTATGGTTAAGATTGTTTTGAAAAACAATTTTTACCATTGCAGCTCTCGTACTTAGAATATCTGTTATAAATCTCATCAAGAAACTACTTATGAAATAATGCTGGACGGCCAGCTGGTGGCGCCGTCCAAGGAGTATAAATACTCGGGCGTGGGCCCCAGCTTTCCAGGGACATTTTGTAAGACAAGGAGCTAGTGAAATACAACTAGACTTCCATGTTCTGAAACAAGTTGATTAAAGCCTTGCTTTATGCTCAAACCAAGTACGTAGTGAGTTTTATTACGTCAATATCTACTACAGATTTCTGATTTAGTCACCATGATATGGATACTCCATGACTATAAACAAGTGGACACACCCACTAGGTAACTGTGATCAATTCTAAAGTCTATTTCATTTGTTCAGGTCCCCGAGCATACAAGTATCAGGTCAACGGACTGGAGGCACACAGCTTACGGAAGTACTTAGAAAGAGCAGAACATCTTAATAAAAATTGTAATTTAAGCAGAAGTATTGGAAAGGATTCCTAATGCAGAACAAGTGATGATGCTGGTCAATGAGTGAAGTTAATATAATACATCACTAAGATTCTTTGTGGGTCTATGGGACAGTATCACATAGGCTACTGGGAAGCTAGTCAATTGCTAAATAACATGCACGGCCTGGGGTTGGACAAGAAAAAAACAGCTTAATTTTACGTGTCTTATCTCAGACTCAAATTATTTACATACCTTGATAAAGACTGCTGTTTCAGCCCAAGGGAAATAATATTGCCTGATGACAATCATGTCTATGACCTTCACACCATGACAAGTCTGAGCATGATGATCAAACTCATGGCTAATAGGTAACCACCCTTGACTGGTAACCTTGGAGTCAGAAGACTATGGGTTCAAGTCCCACTCGAGGGACTTGAGCACATAAATTATGCTGACAATCCAGTGCAGTGCTACGTTGGAGATGCCATATTCCAGATGAAATGTTAAACTGAAACACCATCTGCCTTGTCAAGTGGGCTTAAAAGATCCCACAGCACAGGTTGACAAAGAGCAATGGAGTCTTCCCAGTACCACTGCCCAATTTTTGTCAGTCAACCAACATCACTAAATCCGGATTATCGGATCATTCATCTCATTGCAGTATGCAAATAGGCATCCATATATTTGTTGACTTTACAACAGTGTCAACATTTCAAAAGTAATTCATTGGCTGTGAAATGCTTTTGAACAGCCCGAGGACATGAAATGCGCTACATATATGCAAATGTATTCTTCCGTCCCTAATGATGCGTGAATTCAAACCATTTACTTGGACTGGGGAGCGGGCAGGGCATGTGCTTGGTGAAGTGATTAATCGTAAAATCTTCAGTTTACATTCCAAAGCCCCATTTAGAGGAATAAGAAAAGCTTGCATTTAAAAAGTCTTTCAGAACATCAGGATGCTCCAAAGCGCTTTACAGCTGATAAAGTACGTGAAGTGTAATCACTGCAATGTAGGAAACACAGCAGCCAATTTGTGCAAAGCAAGGTCCCGCAAACAACAATGAGATAAATGAGCAAACAATCTGTTTTGATGGTATTGGAGGAGAGATAAATGTTGGTCAGGATTCCAGGAGTGGATCTTTTGCGTCCACCCAAGAGAGCAGATGGGCCTCGATTTAACACGGGGATGCAGCCCACTATCCTCGTGGCCAAATCTGTTAACTATTCTCAATAGGGATGATATTATTTCACCGGGGGAAAAACACCCGATATATACAGACCAAAGATGGTCCCAGGTTCAACTTTTGATGTGCGTTGAGTTAACTGATCTCAGCTAAGACAGCATTTGGGGAGGGGAGGGATACCAGAACTAACTGAGGTGTCCCTAAGCTGGGGGGGAAAAAAATTACCATTAACAGGAATCCTTGCCGAAAGCCACACTGGTGAATGTTGGTTGAATAGCAAGGTTCCCGAGGGCTGCTGGTGCCCGACTGACTGCCTACAAGGTAAAAGTCAAGATTTTACTAGTTCATTTTCACAATGAAAAAGTGTTATTTTTCTCTGAACAGTTGGGACAGTAGTTATGAATTTCGATGCATTAAAAATTTAAGATGTTGCACAAACACAGATGTTGAATTGATAGGACAGCCTTTCAGTTTCTCCCCCGCCGCCCCCCCTCCAAAGACCAGCATTTGCAGACTCAGATTTGCAGGTGGCCATGAGGAATCTAAATTAGTGGCAAGGAAAAGGTTAAACCCCCAAAGGCTGCCAAATTTAAAAGGCTAAAGTCAAGTGACAGGAAATGAGATTAGGAAAAGAGCAAGGAGTAAAGAACAAACTACTTCTACTCACAAACTGAAGGAAGATATTTCCAAGTTCATGCTGAGGTTGTGGCTCTGGCTGTAAACGGCACTCAAGAGCTGCCAAGAACAGCATATGCACATCAAGTATCTCTTCAATGTTAGAAAACAAAATCTGAAAAAAGAGAGCAGAGTCATTTTCAGGATACAAACTTATACTTTTTAAAAAAAATATATATATAAAAGTGCTCTCTGGTGAATTCATGAGCAAAAGATGAACAAAAAAGGTTCTTCTAATCTAATCTAGAAATCAGGGTGGATTATGATTAGAAACCCCATTTTGCATAGGAAACAAAAATAAAACATGCTGGGTGTAACCTTGATAATGCTGAATTATATACATCTCAGGTGGGTTTTCAACCTACAAAATTAAGGTGAGTTATGAGACTACAGATGTTTGATTTTGACAAATAGGAAATAAGAAGCAAATCTAGGTCTTTTTTGCTGGAGTTGTGCCTTTCATTTTCTAAATAAAGCAGAAGTAAACTCATTCACAATCAAAGTAGGACATTACTCCAGCTGCTGTTGCTAGGAGAACATGCAACAGTGCAGTAATGTATGGCTCATAACCACATTTCTGACATACATACAAGGCCTTTACATCAACTGTTCCAGAAAATGCCAGTGAAAACTTTTCTACAGGGAGAGAAGAGGGAAACAAAAATATGAGCGCCAAAAAAAGTGTCAAATACCATGCACAAGAGCATTATAGGCAGAGGACTAGACACACATTGCCTGCCAAATCGTTCAATTAACAAACGGAGAAAGGAGAAGAGCAAAAAAATTATTGGCCTGGAATTTGCGGTTAGCAGTGAGGCAACCGTGTTCGCCGCCAACCGCGAAAAAAGCTGCCCACAAAGATCAAGTGATCTCTGGTGTCAGTTTCAGTTGTCCCGATCTTGGTTTAAATCTGGCCCCAAATTAAATAAATCCTAAGCGTCTAGCAATAGTGATGTCATTAAGCTCGCTAAGCAGCCAATCACGCTGAAGAATTCTCAGACAGCAAACCAGGAAGTAAAATGCACAGATTCAAATTTACTTTATTAATTTTACATAGAGCGAAAGAGAGATTAGGGCATACACATGATTATGGTAGATGCTGAAATACCAAATAAACTGGAAAAAAATTCAAGACTTGTAATTCTTAATCATATTCATGGAAAAAGTTGATATTCCATAAATATAAAATTAGTTTCTCAGGGCCAGAATTGTTCAGCAGTCAGTACAGTTTAAAAACCCAGTTACTCCTCTTTCAACAAGACTTAAAGGCCTAGAAATTTGGTGGGCTGCACCACCAGGTGGCGCCTAAAGAGGGCACGCAGTGGCTTTAGCGCCACTGGCCACGCCTCCAGCGATATTTAGCGGGGTGCTAATGGCGGCGTTAACCTGTAGCGCTGCGCCACCACCGATGACATCATCGGTGTGCGCAGCGCCCCGCTACCGCCCTGATATTTGGTCGCGCCCACCTCTAACGACGGTCGCAAATCGCGCCCGGTTCACGGGGCCTACCTGTGGTGGTAGTGGCGCAAATTAAGGTGGCGTGCGGGGCAGCCATTTTTTTCGGTGGCCGCCTGCCAGCACCTCCGTCCCCAGCTTCCTGATTCTCCTCCCCGCCCCCCCCGGGCAGTGCCAGCTGTGTCCAGAGTGCCCGGCACTTCTCGGTGCCAGGCTCTTTTACCGGCACTCAATCGGTCATCACGCTGGTGCAGGCCCCTCCCCCTTAAGAAGGGGAGGAAGGCCTGCAGTGCTGCAGCGTGTGGCGCTGCAGCACGTTGCACTGCGATATTCAGTTTCAACGCCCCGCGTCCCTCTTGGGGCGCTCAAACTGAATTTCCGGCGGGCGCAACGGCTCCGTTTGCAGCGGTAATTCCGGCGCCCAGGCGAGCTTGGCGCCCCACCGAATTTCTAGGCCAAAGTTTTAAGGCTTTTTTTAAACTGCGATATTCCATCGTAAAAGAGGAAGTATCCATCCTTATACAGTATGTGATTTCAACCGATTGCCGGCTTTGGGGAGTTCTACAGTGCAACTTGTGGCCGAGCAGGGAATGACTCACCGCAATTTCAGGATTTCCGCATTTATGTACACATGCGCTAAATCCTGAAGTTGTGGTCAGTTTTAGAGGGGAAATGACGGTGAATGCTGACAGTTTGGCCATCATTACCACTGCAAACTGAACAAACACAAGCGGAGTTTTGCTTTAAATCTGCGTACAGGATTTTTAAAACGCACATTAAGTTAGAAATATTCAACGAAGAGCATGGTCCACTGTTAAATGATCTCTCACAGGACCCCAAAGTCCAACAATGCAATGGATTATTTTTAAGAAATACTACAGATATATTTTAATGTTTACTAAGGTTATACCTTGAGATGTTCTTGAGTGATTTGCTTTTCTGACTTGTCTCCATCATTCTGATGATTTCTATGTAGGAATGACTATATACAAAAAAAAAACTCATTACTTTTATGCAAGTCAAGGTATAGATACATGGATTTTTTTCCATCTGCAAACAAATAAAACATCACAATGATTTTGAAAGCATTTTAGTTTTGACACTTTTTATAACAGCATCCGTAATCAGCAAGCATCAGCATTTAGGTAAAGGAAAAACAGGAAGTACAATGCACAAGACAAACCTGAAATGTTTGTCACACGTTTAATCTTGCCTAGAGATGATAACAGCATTTGTTAAAGAGGATATTGACTTTAACCAGAAAAACAGAAATATCATTTAATAAAGTGATTTTGAAGAGTGCATCATTCATGATCAAAAATAAATGGTAGCATATAGATGCAACAGTGAGGCACCTATCCATAAGACAACACAGGGCTAAACTACACTAAGTTTTTGTACAGTAGAAGACCCTTCATTAAATCAAGGAACAGCACAAAGGAGCATTACAGATGGAAAATTTTCCTTTGCCCCGTCCCCACCCCATTATGTGACACACTAAATCTTCAGGGAAAACGAGCCTTAAATTGGCCTTGATACCAATTTATGATGATCAAGTCCTCGTTGTTAAATCAAACATTTAGTTGTATAGTTTGTTTTTGTTTTTTTTAATTTAAATGGTGAAAATGTATCATATTTTAAACATATATTATGCCGTATGACCAAAATCAAATGGATATATTGATCTTCTAAAAATAACAAGAATTAAGAGCAGGAAATATGGGGCATCGAGCCTGCTCCACCATTCAATAAGATCATGGCTGATCTTTGGCCTCAGCTCCACTTTCCCACCCGATCCCCATATCCCTCGATTCCCCTAGAGTCCAAAAATCTATCTATTTCAACTTTGTACATACTCAATGATACAGCAGCCACAGCCCTTTGAGGTAGAGAATTCCAAAGATTCACAATCTTGAGTGAAGAAATTCCTCCTCATCTCAGTCTTAAATGGCTGCCCACTTATCCTGAGTCTATGCCCACTAGTTCGTGACTCTCCAGCCAGGGGAAACAACCTCTCAGTATCTACCCTGTCAATCCCTCTCAGACATCCATGTTTCAATGAGATCATCTCATTCTTCTAAACTCCAGAGTGTGTAGGCCCAATCTGTCCTCAGGACAACCCACTCAGCCAAGGAATCAATCTAGTGAACCTTTGTTGCACCGCCTCCAAGGCAAGTATATCCTTCCTTAGATAAGGAGACCAAAACTGTGCACAGTACTCCAGGTGTGGTCTCACCAAAGCCCTGTACAATTGTAGCAAGACTTCCTTACTCTTGTGCTCCAAACCCTTGCAATAAAGGCCAACATGCCATTTGCCTTCCTAATTGCTTGCTGTACCTGCACACTAATGTTCTGTCTTTCCTGTACGAGACGACCTAAATCTCTCTGAACACCAACATAATATTTTCTCACCTTTTAAAAAATATTGTTTTTCTATTCTTCCTACCAAAGTGAATAACCTCACATTTCCCTATATTATACTCCACCTGCCACCTTACTGCCCACTCAATTAACCTGTCTATATTCCTTTGCAGGCTCTTTGTGTCCTCCTCACACAGCTTACTTTCCCAACTAGTTTTGTATCGCCGGCAAACTTGGATACATTGCACTCTGTCCCTTCAATTAAGTCATTAATATAAATTGTAAGTAGCCGAGGCCCAAGCATTGATCCTTGCAGCACCCCACTAGTTAGTGTGCCATCCTGAAAATTACACATTTATCCCTATTCTCTGTTTTCTGTACTTTAACCAATCTGCTATTCATGCTAATGCATTACCCCGAACCCCATGAGCCCTTATCTTGCATAACAACCTTTTATGTGGCACCTTTGCGAATATCCAAATATACGACATATACACTGGTTCCCCTTTATCTACCCTGCTAGTTACATCCTCAAAAGACTCTAATGAATGTTAAGCACAATTTCCCTGACATAAAACCATGTTGACTCTGCTGAACCACATTATGATTTCCTAAATGCCATAAGCACTTCTTTGATAATGGATTCCAGCATTTTCCTACCAACTGAGGTCAAGCTAATTGGCCTGTAGTTTCAATTTTTTTTTCTCTCTCTCCCATGTTTGCACCCCAAAAAAATCACTTCCATGTTATGCAATTTGAAGTGTTGGCACTCAAATTCTGTTGACCGAGTGCTCAGATTAATATAGATATATTGTATTTATGGCGTCACATGCTTATTAACCTTGGATTGCTGATGATGGGACTAAAAGTGCATCCAATGGAATGTGAATTTATAAAGCTCATTAGAGAAAGAGGAACAAGCAGAAGTATTCTTTCTTTAATTGTGCAGCCTTCACACTCCCTCTCAGCAGATGAGCTGATTATGGTCAACACTTGGACAGATTTCAACAAACTAAGTTAATAGTCAAATAAATTTGACTCCAGTTTAATTTTTTTTTTTAAATAATGAAATTTTTCCATCAGCTGGCACCAACCACTCTCAGATCAGGTGCTTGCATGTTGGGATGTGAGCTGGCCCCAAATACAAAATTCCAGGTTCATCCACAGGAGGTACATCCTTGAAATGTTTGTAATTTTTAATACTTAAAGTAACAATTGGAGGACAGCCTCTGGAAGATGAAGACCAAGTCTTCCTGGATGCCAGCCTTAGCAGGTTTACACTGGGTCTCATGCAGCCAACAGCAACCCCAATCACCTCACTAACATCAAAATAAAACAATTGCCGATATCCATTACAATGACATACAGTAATATGTTTGACACTTAAGCAGTTCAGGTGGAGCACAGTACATGACAGTGAAAGAACATACTTCCTACACTAGCTTTTCTGCTCCAAGACAAAAATCAGAAAAGTAAACTTTAACATTTAAAATTGTCCGCAATAAAACACACAAAATACAACACATCACATGAACGCTGCTGCTGATAATTGTGTGCATGTTACACAGAGCAGGAGTAACAATGACGACTGACCTGGATTTGTACTTTTCACTATGTATGCAAAAGTGTAGGAGGACTTCATTTCTCTCAGACAGAAATAAAACTTGCTGATATTCAAGGTGAAAAAGAAAGGATAAAAGGTTTGAAAAGAAAAAGATAAAAGGATGGAAGAGGAGACAATAAGATGGACACAAGAGTTTGAGACCATGCTAAATGACACACGTCATCCGTGTGAAGAAAAATAACTTGACTAGAACCGGATGGGAAAGCTAGCAGCACCTCATCAGAAAGTGCTGAAAACATAGGGCACAAATTGCATCACCAATAATAATCCAAATCGTCAGAGTAGTCCTTAATACATGGGCCTTTTGCCAACCACCATCTACAAGACTTCAGGTAGAGTGCATGGCTGCAGGAACATGATCCGATTTTGAGATACAGTAATTAAAAACCCACGACAGCTGGGCTATTTTTCAGTACAGTTTCAAAAAAAATGGAAATAAAACTGAAAATGCTGGAAATACACAGTAGATATTTGCACATCTGAAGAGAAAAGACAAGTTAAAGTTTCAGATGTATGCACTTCCTCAGAGTTGAGGAAGGGGTACACCCAAACTGCCAGCTTGTCTTTCTTTTTACAGATGTTAACTGAGCTGCTGTGCATTTCAAGCACTTTTCAGAACATCTGGATCCAAGCAAACAGTTTGTGGTGATGATCCTTGGCACCACATTGTTAGAAAACCAATTGCCAATGTCAAGGAGGTCAACGGCGAATCGATACTAGCCAGCAATTAAATGCGCTAAATCAATATTGGTCCCAGTAATGCTTTTGACTCTGATAACAAAATCCTAAATAAAACTGGACCTTTGGGGGTAGTTCAGAAAATGCAGAAGAGATCACGGACCTGTAGAAGTCAAAGCCATTTCTTTCCAGTTGGCCTCAGTGAACAACTCAACTATTTTTTTTATTTTTTAAACACCAGTTTTTTTTTTGCTTTATATTCTCTAAATTGGGATTCAAGAACTGCTACACAAATAAAATATCACCACAGTATTTTGGGGGAGGAATCATAGATACTGGTTTAAGGAGTTAATCTTAATTTCAAAAATAATGCCTAAAATAACTTGAGTTGTAAAAACAGCTCCATAATTACATAGCAAAAACATGACCTTTATTGCATTTAATCTCCAGATCACATTCTCCAGTCTGATATCTGGCTGTGGTTTCAGTCACACCCATGTATGTAACTGACTATCAACAGTAATGCAAATACAATAACCACTGCAAGCTCCTGTTATTACTAAGACAGTCTTACTTGGACCCTCAGAATGCAGAAAATCAAAAGTAAATTAAGTAACCCTCCAATAAGATCACTACAATTTGTTTAACTGAAGTCTGAGTTTAATTGCAATAGTGTTTACCACTCAGTTCAGCAGCATCTCTTCAATCTCATGGACAATATACACAGTCTAACTAATAGAAATTTCACGTTACTATTTTGATGTTATTTGTACACCTAACAAAATAAGTCTTCCGTCGAACATGCCCACTACAAACCACACATGAACATGTTGTGTATGCAAATCAATTGTTTAAAAAAAAAGTGGACAGGCATTTCATTCTGGCACCTTAAATTTATAGACCGATCATTAACAAGCCTGGATTCTCAGATTAATTAAACTATTGTTTACATCTTTTTTGGAACTTGCGACTACCTTGCCCAGAAGGAATTGTTGGTTTGAGCTAAAATATATTTTTGTTAGGACGTTGGATTCAGAATTCTGAAGATTAATTTCAAAAAGGTCCACCATCATTTTTTTTTTTTTTTTTAAATTGTGGGTGTAAAAAAGGTGTTGCCACAGGGACAAAGAAGGATGAGGTACATTAACAAACGCTCCTGAAAGGAGTTGGGAGAGACATCAAGACGGTCATCCTCATCAGTTTCAGATAATAGACATGTTAACAAATTGCAGTACATATACACATGGTCAGTCTGCATGCATGCGATTGCAACAGGAGTTAACCGCTAGCTGGCAAAAACTCACTTCTAGAGGGTGGTAGCCAGTTTGATTGGCACTTCAACCAGCCAAACCCTGGACAGAGAGCTGGAGAGAGTCAAGTTTTTGCCTTCCTGTACAGCCAAGAAGAAACACAGTCTGCAGACAGTCTTTGAGATAGGCTAAGGAAGTCGACCTAAGAGAAGTGAGAAGACTGTCTTCTGCTATCAGCGACTGTGCGACGTGCTCTATTTTCTTCACTAAAAGGAACATTACAAAATAAGTTAATACTCACTAATTATTACTCTATTCATTCACATTATTTGTAAAATAATTCAGGTTGTTTGTTTCTAATTCGCCTCGTTGCAAAAGTCTTCGTCAGGCCACTTTTGGAAGATAAGAAAATCATACTAGGTGGGAGTGAGGAATGTGCAAGCTCACATAACCGAGTTTCACTTGTTATATCAAGTGAAGCTTTGAAATTTTTAACAAACTTAAAATGGGACAGGCCAGGTTCATAACTAAAGATAATGGCCCTGAATTTGCAGCCAGTACGACGGCATACTCTCAAGAATACACTTTCATACCGTCTTTGAAATTGTCCACAAGTTTGGGATTTCCGCGTGCGCTAAATCCCGAACATGCGATGTCAATTTCCGAACAGACAGATGATCCGCTGTGACTTAAGTCAAGTCCTCGTTGAAATTGAAAAATTGGGCTAATTGCCCACCTACTGCACATCAATTACAGTGGAAAATTTTACGGCTGGTGCCAACAGGCGCAGGAGCAATTAGGACTCCTCCTTTCCAAGATGAATGATTTCCACATTTTGAGACGAAGTGGGTGCCCAATATACAAGTTATAATCGACAGCAAGACTAGCCATTCATGGGCCATCCAGGACTTATTTTACGCCCTGTCGTCTCCAATAGAAAAAGGACGGACCAAAACAACCAACACCAACCACCACCACCCCGTCCCTCAACTCGGAATGGCAATTCCTAGCAGTAGCTTGTAAAAAACAATAATGTAATGTAAAGCTCCTAAATATAATGCAGAGCTAACCCCATTATCACCAGCCTTTGTTCCAGTCTCACCCCAGGAACACCTCTACAACCCAGCTTCAGTTCCAACATCATCTTGGGCCCTAGACTTGGTTGCCAGGAACTGTCAGATAATGCACAATCCACCCAGCTCCATTCCCTGCTTCAACTTCGGGCCTTGTAACGCACTCCATACGCACTTCAGTGTTTACTTTGACCAGTTAGCAAGAGGAGCCAGGTCAGAAGTGCCAAGCTTCTTGAATCCAACTTTTAAGTGCAATATGAAAGTATGATATTAAATACGAAAACAACAAAAGCACTCTTAATGACAAATGAGCCATTGAATAACCACTCAAACAGTTCTCTTGTTCTTTTTATGTATGACATGTACCCTTCATGTAGTTAAGTCTACCTGCTCAGACCAATTTGTAACTTGCTAGGTATTTTGACTGTAAATTTAACATGTTATTCATACACAGCTTCGCACAGAGCACTTCATTTTGTTCTGACCAGCAACTTGCCAAACTCCTGGTTAGTAAACATCTCTACAATCGATATAGTGGGTTTATCATTAGCGGCAATCATTTAACAAACTGAGCCAAGTCTGCGGGGCAGATCTATTAGAATAATCTGGAAAGTTCAAGATGCACAATCTGGCGACACAAGTAAACACCTCTTAATTGGTTAGTCAAGGATGCAGGCCTAAAGGCTGTCCATCATTTAAGGTCACTCACCACCTAAGACTTCGTCAGGTAAGAGAATGCCTCACCCTGGATTGGGGATCCTGTGCAAGTAAGTACCTCACTGCAGGATAAATGGGCTTTATACTAGCTGCCATCTGAAAACCACTGGTTAACGAGTCAGAAGTTTGGTTAAAGACAGCTGAATGACTTGTAAACAAAAGACCAGCTCTTCTCCCAGCAGAAAGAGGGTTAAGTGAGGATAAGCTATTCTTTGCAGAGACATGATATAGTGCATGGCCAATGTTTAAACTGTATAATTATATCAGACTAGCTGGGGGAGCCCGGCTTTGCCAGGGCTGTTTTGGGCTGGGGGAGCCCGGCTTTGCCAGGGCTGTTTGGGCCGGGCGGTTTAAATCGAGTGCCAGGCTTTCGGGCCCTGTCTGTGTCCCTTTGTGAATCGGCTGCCGGGCAACATTTCTACCTTTTAATACCTTGAAAGATGAAAGTGAAAGTACTTTTAAAAATAACATAAGATTTACCAAAAACGTTTTATAAGAGATACTAACTTTCAAAGTAGTTTGAGCTGGAAGCTGAAGTCATGGCAGTGAAACAATGGCTGCCACATCCCCAAGATGAAAACGATTAGTCCCGCCCACACACACACACACCGATTGGCCAACCATCAGGGGACCGTACTGTAGGATTGGTCAATCGTGACGGCACAGGATTGGTCGAACCTTGACGTCAGTCAAATCAATGCTAGCAGATAATGAGTTTAATTTAAGGTTTTTGGCATAAGGCGCGAACAATTTTCGTCCGACCGAAAAGTAAATACGCTTACGAGCGTCCCGGAAGCGTAAGCTTTCTTCGGAGGCAACGCGCGCGTAGGTACGCCGTATAACTTTCGAGCGCATAGCCGGACAGAAGGACAGATAGAAGGACACATATAGATAGATAGATAAAGTCTTCATTGCTACAATTAAGGCCGTTTTTAATTAACTTTTTCAAAGGCTCAAATGCACAAACACGAATCAGTGCACCAAGGAAAATTGCTTGCTACAATTTAATTCAGTTTTTAAACTGAAAAAACTTAGAAAATGTAATGCCAATTGGAAAGGACATCACCAGCTCCCATTAAAAAAAGCATATTCCCAAAATATGTCCTCTGCAGTGACATGCAAATATATAGCAACTTTAATAAGGAGGGCCGAAAAATCCGACCATGACTAAGGGTTTGGGATGGCAATTAAGGGAGGTGACCAAAGGCTTTGAGGAGACTTTTGAAAGCGGAGAGATGTGGCAGAGTTTTGGGGTATGATGCCTGAAACTTGTGCCACCAATGAATGAAGGGAGGAGGACCACTTAGAAGGCCAGAGTCAGAAGGGCAGGGGATGCAATCGCAAACACAGTTGAAGGAGGTTGCAGAGTGGGGCAAGGCGATGAGAAATTCTTTTTAAGAAACGAAGTTTGGGAATAAGTAGCCAGTGGGGTTCAAGGGGAATAGAAGATATCGTTGAGTGACAGAGAATAGGACAGCTATGGATAAATTGGAACATTACATTTTGGCATTTTTGACCATTTCTCCACAGAAAAGATTGGGAATGTTGCTTTAGTGTATTCACACAAGACAAAAGTTGTGTAAAATGCTAATGAGTTTCCTCAGACAAAAATCAATCAGCAATTAATTAGCCTTTCTCAGTAAATGAGAAATAGAACAACTTTATGATTTGTTCTGGCCTCATTACACTTGGGTGCAAACAGTCTACCTGAGAGATTGAAAAAGCACACGTGATGGTACATGCGAAAAACAAAATGTCTAGTTTGTCTGCCAAGGGGACACATTGTTACATCCCTGGGTTACGCTATCATACAAGTAAATATTATTATTTTATTTTTTTTTAAACTCATGCTCAGAATGTGCACATCGCTGGCATTTATTGCCAATTCATCATTTGATACTGTTGTTTCTGTACCTTTCTACCTAGACACAAGTAGAGCTCAGAACCCAGAGATTCAAACATGAGGCTACTTTATTCAAAAAGGAGGTTCCGGAGAGTACAGAACAAAAGAACAAAAACCCAACCAAGAGAACAAACCCAACCATTTATCTGCTGTGACAGCGCCACCGCAGGTGGGAGGAGAACACAATATATAACATATTCCTCCCCTCTTAGATGAAATGTCCACATTATTCCTCAACAGGCAAGTTACTTTCAATGCACTCAACTAACCAAGGATAGAGGTAGACTGCCTCAAACCCTGACTTTACCCTGGGGTTTATTCTGCCCCAGTCTTGTGGGTAAGTCACTAAGCCTACAGATCCAAGCGTCTTGGAGGCCGCCGCTCTCTCAGGATACCGGCGGTCATCGCTGGCTTCCACAGCAGTAGGCATTGACACAGGCCTAGATAGAGAAGGTGCCTGCGTCAGTCGAAAGTCAGGAGTTTGCACAGGTGGAACAGCCTCTTTGACTTCCTGTGTTGGAGAAGAGCACGGAGGCAAAGGATGCTGGTTTGCGGTATCATCCGGAAACAGTTCAACTCAACCAGCCGTTGGAGCCACTGTGACTGTCTCTCCTAGCAACAGTTGATCAGTGTGTCTTCTCCAGACGATGTCCTCAGCACTCTCAACCATGTAAGACACAGGGCCCGTCTGCGCGATCACCGTAACAGGAACCCATTTCGGTCCAGTGTTGTAGTTTCGAGCTAGGACGTGCTCTCCCGGATGAAACCGTCTTCCCCTTGGCTCTTTTCTCTCTCTTTTCAACTTGAGCTTGTTGTTGACAATGGACAATCTGTTCTGCCCTTGGAGGTTTGAGTAAATCAAAACTTGTCCGCAACTGCCTCTTCACCATGAGCGAAGCGGAGGAAGTTTTGGTTGTGGCATGCGGCTCGTTTCTGTAGGACAACAGGAAGCTGTTCAGACGTTGGTGGATTGAGCCCTGACCTTGCGATGCCTTCAAGGCGTGCTTCAAAGTTTGCACGAACCTTTCTGCCTGGCCGTTAGTAGAGGGACGATAGGGCGCAGACCTGATTTGTTGGACACCATTCACATGCAGGAAGGTTGCAAACTCCTGTGATACAAATTGTAGACCGTTGTCACTTACGAGTTGTTCCGGTGAGCCATAACGGCTGAACATCTCACCAAGTTTCTTAATTGTTTTCTCTGCCATGCTAGACATCATCACAGCGACCTCCGGCCACTTGCTACGAGCGTCCACAACCACCATAAACATCTTCTCTCGAAAGGACCGGCGAAGTCCACATGTACTCGCTGCCACACTTCAGGCCAATCCCAGGGGTGTAGGGTTGCCAGCTGTGGAACATTCCAGACCCTTTGACATGGGGAACATGTTTTGGCTTTCTCCTCAATATTTCCATCGAGACCTGGCCACCAGAAGTAGCTTCTTGCCATTTCCTTCATCCGAACCATCCCACTGTGGCCTGTATGAAGTTGTTGCAGTACAGGTTCCCTCAGAGTTGGCAGAATGATGACATGGCGTCCCCGGAGAAGACAACCTACCTGGACGGAGAGCTCATTTCTTTTTGAAATGTAAGGTTTCAAACTAGGAGAATCTCCTATAGCTCTCCCTCGAATGACATCGTCCATTACCTCAGACAGGACTGGATCGTTGCGGGTGTAACTTCGCACCTGAACTGCAGTGACAGGTGCTCCCTCCACTTGTCTAAAGTAGAAGATGTCTATCTGACGAGGCTCTGGGGGAGTAACAGGCAAGGGCAGCCTCGAGAGACCGTCTGCGTTGCCGTGCAAGTCTGATTTGCGATATTTGATGTCGTATGTGTGTCCTGACAACAGTAAAGCCCACCTTTGCATCCTGCTTGCAGCGAGAGATGGAATTCCGGTGTGGGGCCCGAAGATTGAAGTCAATGGATGGTGGTCTGTCAGGAGTGTGAACCTTCTCCCAAACAGGTACTGGAGAAATTTTCGAATTCCAAAAACGATTCCCAAGGCCTCGCGCTCAATCTACGCATAGTTACTCTCGGCCTTGTTCAAGGTGCGTGATGCGAAGCAGATAGGTTTCTCTTCACCAGAAGGCAGGATGTGGGATATGACTGCTCCTACACCATATGGTGATGCATCACATGTTAGCTGCACGGGTAGCTCTGGGTCGAAGTGTGTCAGGACCTCAGACTTCAGCAATGCTTTCTTTGCTTGGACGAAAGCTTTGTTGCATCGTTCAGTCCATTTCCATGTTTTGCCTTGACATAGCAACTAATGTAGCGGCTTCAGCAATGTTGCCAAGTCTGGAATAAACTTTCCATAGTAGTTAAGTAGCCCCAGGAATGAACGTAACTGGCTCATATTCTGGGGCCTCCACGATCGCCTTGACCTTTGACGGCGCCTTATGCAGGCCAGTAGCATCAATCACATGCCCCAGGTACTCAACTGAAGACTGAAAGAATTCACATTTGTCCTTACGAACTCGGAGTCCGTACTCTTTCAGTCGCTGTAGTGTCGCATCCAAGTTCAGAAGATGATCCTCATTTGTCCCAGCGACAAGGATGTCGTCCAGGTAGCACTGGACTCCTGGCAGTCCACTCAAATCTGATCCATTGCCCTTTGGAATAGAGCAGGGGCTGACGTAATTCCAAACGGAAGGCAGCAGTACCTGTATAGCCCCTTGTGTGTCACAATTGTCAGCACCTTCTTCGGTTTGTCATCGACATGCATTTGTAGATAAGCCTGGCATAAGTCTATTTTGCTGAACTTTTGCCCTCCGGCCAGGCCTGTAAAAAAATCACCAATGAGGGGGAAGAGGGTACTGTTCCGCAGACAACACCGGGTTAATAGTCACTTTAAAATCCCCGCAGATTCGAATAGATCCATCCTTTTTCAGGACAGGAACAAGGAGTGTGGCCCATTTGCTCACGCTCACAGGCTCCAGGACTCCATTCTCGACTAAGGCCTCCAAGTTAGCCTCAACTTTTGGCCTAATTGCATAGGGTACAGGTCGGGCCTTGTGAAGCTTCGGCTTGCTGTCAGGTTTAATGTTCAGTCTCACGCCGATCTTTTTCATGCTCCCAAGTGCACCATTGAAGAGTCTGCATGTTTGTTTAAAACTGGAGTCGGACCTGACTCCCCTTTTGACATCATGCGGACTGCAGGCCAGTCCAGCGCGATTTTCTCTAGCCACGCACGTCCCAGTAGAGATGGGTAATTTCCCTTTACCACATATAGTGGCAATTTCGCAGTCTGTCCGTTCAATTGAACAGTCACCTCAATGGCGCCTCTCATGGCCACAGGTTCGCCGGTATACGTCTTTAGCACAATGTTTGTTGGCTGAAGGGTAAGGTGGCTTTAGCATTTTGTTGTAGACAGTGTCAAACAAGGGACACAGCCGCGCCTGTGTCCACCTCCATCCGCACTGATTGTCCCTCCACCAGTGGTGACACCCAGTAGCCATTTGGACCACCTGCAACCGTCAGTGTGTGCACCTCTTCCTCGATGTCGCTCCCCTCTGTTTTGCTTGTTCCATCATGCAGCACTGAATGAACACTCTTTCTTCTCTTGTCCAAATACAGACATTTTGCTTTCATGCTTCCCAGCTGTCTGTTCTTTTTTTTACCTCTACAGGCACGTTCAATGTGACCCTTTTTGCCACAATTTCGGCATTCCAGCTCCGTACACCAGCAGTCATTAGCGTGGTGGCCCGTTTTCCCACAACGGTAACATGTGCCGTTCCGCGCACCTTTAGGCTCAGACGACACCTTGTGAACTTTCCCTGTTGAACTAAACTGGTGAGCCTCCTTTTCCGCCATCTCCATGGAGACACTAACTTCAATGGCCTTTTCAAGAGTAAGGTTGTCCTCAGTAAGAAGGCGCTTCTGTGTGGCTGCACTTTGCAGACCACACACAAGTCTGTCTCTAATGGTGTCATTCAGCACCGCCTTGAACTCGCAGTGTTCCGACAACCTTTTTAAAGCAGCAACAAACATAGTCACTGTTTCCCCCTCCTCTTGATTCCGTTTGTGAAATCGAAATCTCTCAGCAATAACCAGAGGTTTCGGTGAAAAATGTGCTCCAAGAATTTCCACTAGTTGTTTATAGGTTTTAGTTCCTGGCTTAACTGGCTGTACAAGGCTTCGCAGTAAATTAAATGTCTTTGCTCCCAGTATACTCAAAAAGGTAGGCACGACCTTATCGTTTGCCACCGCATTCGCCAAAACAAAATAGTCAAAACATTCCGTATAAGCGCTCCATTACTCCACATTTTCATCAAAATCACCAATGTTTCCGAATATAGTAGCCATCTCACGTTTCAAATTTTAATTTCTGTTTACTCACTGCACCCGTCTCTGTTCCGAGTGTTTTGTAGTCGAAAACAAGAAAGTTCCCACAACGCAGATTCATCCGATCCTCGTCGCCACTTGTTGTGTCGGTACCTTTTTACCTAGACACAATTAGAGCTCAGAACCCAGAGATTCAAACATGAGGCTACTTTATTTAAAAAGGTGGTTCCGGAGAGTACAGAACAAAGAACAAAAACCCAATCAAGAGAACAAACCCAACCATTTATCTGCTGTGACAGCGCCACCGCAGGTGGCAGGAGAACACATAATACATAACTGGTCTAACAAACCAGTCTGTTGTATCTGTTAAGTGCCAACCACAGACACGTGACCGGAGTCACATATAGGCCGGCCGAGTAAGGATGGCAGCTTTCCTTCCCTAAAGGAAATGAGCAAATGGATTTTTACAACGTGACAATTTCATCTTACGATACCAGCTTTTATTAATTACCAGATTTTTATTTATTTAACCGAAATCAAATTATCAAACTGCCATGGTAGGATTTCAATTCATCTTCTCTGGATTATTGGTCCAGGCCTGTAGATTAGTAGTCCAGTAACATAACCATTACATGTGGACAGTGAGAGTTAACTGTGGCATGCAAGGGACATGAACACAAGAACCTAAGAAATAGGAGCAGGAGTAGGCCTTGCGGCCCCTCGAGCCTGCTCTGCCATGAGGTAGTTACAAAGCAAATCAGCAACACTGAAACCAAGAAGGAATTTATGGTCATTTGCAGTTTGTCAGGGTCTCGAAGATGAACCCTCAAAAACGAGAGAAAAACACACAAGGGTTTTGGTGGCAGTGGGAGATTGCCAATCATTAGTTTCAGCTTCAGTGAAGAGAAAGGGAGGGAGAGTTCGGGAATAAAGTGTGACATTTCTGAAAGGAGCCGAAGAGAATTGCTTCTGTCTTGCCAATTTTGAGTTGGAAGAAATCCCAGTGCATCCACAACTTGATGGCAAACACAGCAACATTTGTGGAGTCAAGGGCAGTGGCGGAAAGGTGAACATAGCGTCATCAACATACATATGGAACCTGATGCCAGTCTTGTGGACAATGTCATCAAGAAGCTGCATGCAGAATAGGAAACGACAAAGGAGGGCACAGCAGCAATCGTGTAGCATGGGAGGTTAACTCTAACAGGGAAAAGCAACAATAGCGGACCAGGGAAAATGGAGAAGCAGGAAAAGGATTAAATGGTCAATCGCACTGAAGGCCACACTGAAACCAAGGAGAACTAATGCACTATGATCACATAAAATATCATTGGAGGCTTTGGGCAGGGCAGTCTGTGCAGATGGCATGAAAATCAGAGTGAAGGCGATTCAACCAGCAAGTGTTGGGAGGTGGGGTGAATTTGGATTGCAAAGATGCATTTTATAATCTTCGAAACGAAGAGGAAGTTGGGAGAGCACGAAGGGGTTAACCGGGGGGGGGGGGGGGGCGGGCGTTTGAAGGAGCGAGAGCTAACAGGGCATTTCCAATGGGGCGAGACTTCTGCACAGCCCCAAGATGCCCCTCTGACCCTGGCTGTATTTCTTGTTATTAGCAATCAGGAGGTGGGCTGGGGGGTTGTGCCAGGTTGGGGGTCTAAGAAGGAAGCCATGAAGCTGAACTTTTATAAAAAAAAAAAAAAAAATATATGGTGCTGTTGTTGGGATCTATGAACAGCTGCCCTCAGACCACGAGCATACACCCCTTGACAACTCTGCCTCCAGGGTCCCCTCCAATCACCTTTAAACGTGTGACATGGGCCTAACAAACGGCTCCAGTGTTCGATCAAGATGAACGACAAAAGCCATATTTCCCGCACTTCAATCTAATTTGCACGTGCCTGTCCACTTATAGGCAGGTGCAGTTTAAGCTGTCTGTTCTGGCCATCAGGAAATTGAAGGGGGAGGGGGTGCAGGGAAGTAAAGAAAATCTAGACCAAATTCTTCGCATTTCATCCAGTTGGATAGGCTGTTCAATTTTGCCTCAGTCATCTAGTCACATACACCTAAGCTGACTAACACCTACCAGTCAGAGAAAGGATTATTTTACTTGTATGTTTACAATTTCCCTTCCTTAATTTGAACACTTCCCCCTTTCATGTTTCACCTCAAGCACAAACAGACCAAGAAATATGATTAATAAATGATCTACTGATCTGAAATGGCTTAGTAAACCAATTGTGCACATAGAAAAAATGTTAATCTATACAAGGCAACAGTTGCCAAAGCCATGGCATCTGAATAGGTAGAATTTAGTAGGGCGGATACCATATATTCTTACGTACTTGCAAAAGCCAAATGCACAAGTGGCCAGGAAATTATGTAGCCCACGCAGTCTCCAACATAAATAACTGCCTGGAACTTTAAGCTTCTCGAGTACGATAAATTCATCCTCCAGAGCAGTTGCATTTAAATGGAATAAATTATAGATGCGTTCAAAAATTCAACTTAATTCCTACTGTCAAGTAGAACTACCATTTGAACCTCGACCCACAGAATGTCTTGCCAAAATATTCACAGTTCACAATAACTGCAAATACAGTACAGAAGTGCGCAACACTCACTGATCTTCAAACTGTTTGCAAACATGGTGCCAAGACTGATCAATGAAGCGACGACAATGGATTTTCATTAGTTTATTTACTCCTGGAAGCAGCTGCTGGATCATTTGGGAGTTTTAGAATAGAATTCTCTTCAAGACAATATAGATTAGTTACTGTCTTGGCTTGGCATGACGCACATTAAGAAGTAGTGGAGGTAAATAAGGCGATCAGACCTGCATTCTCCCACTCCTTCAGTAGTGGCTGGTACTCCAACATTCCGTACCAAACGCACTTCCAAAATCCATTTGTTTAAATATTTGTCTACAGGAAAAAAGTTGAAGCATTGAGTACTGATGGCACTACTGGGGTACTGACTGGAAGAATAACGAACCCAACTGAATGAAGGGACTAAGCTAACAATATTTAACCTAAAGCCCAATGATTTTAATTCCTTGGCTAATAATACTGGCAGTGGTTAAAGAAAAAGCACAATACAATTTTAAAAATATACTTAACATCCAAAACTACTGCAAAAAACACAACAACATTTTAAGTGACCAAAATAGTTGTGCAAACTCTAACAGCAATATTAAATCTCCACCATCTTTCTTCAAAACTTGGGAAATCAAAACATGACTCACTTTGGATGCTGCTGTTCCCTTAAGGAAACAATATAGAGCAAGCTCAAGATAAACTGCTGCTTTTGAATGCACATTGCCAGAAAGTGGAATGCAGAAAAATGCTGAGTATCTGTGTGTTTTGACTTGTCGTGCCAACAACTAGAATAGTAGTCTAAAACAGCAAGTGTGTTTATCCAGCTATTTCTTGTGCTGGTGTTCCATTTGACCAAGTAAATACATTTATATGGTGGAAAAGTGTTTTCTTTCCAACCACTGCATTGGATTTCCTTGGCAGTGTGTAGTGTTGTCCATCCCTAACTTACCATGTTATCTGGTAGTGAACAAAGGATCTCACTGTAAACTACCTCATCTCTTTTTTTTTTAAATATAAGAGTGAACTTTACTTCAGTTTGAATTTGAATTTACTTTTTTTTTTTTTTTTTTTTTAAGGGGCTACATCCAATTCCAAGTCTGAATTTATCCAGTTTCTACCCCTACTGGTTGTCCAAGCCCAATCAATCAGAGGACTTTAAGTCATCCGGTGAATGTGGGGTCTTCGAAAGTAGAAGCCAAGTATTAACATTTTATTTTGTGGTAGATCATTTTGGCAAAGCAGACAATGGAAGCATCAGGCTGTAGCACAAAAGTACCTGACAAAGTTTGAGATAAAGCACATCTAAAACAGAGATAGGACTTTGCAGACTCCTTTCCATTACTACCACATCCTGTTTGCTAACATTTCAACTGTGTTATAAATATTTCTTCAGCATTAACCCGCAGGAAACACCAGTTTGAACCTTCCAAGAAAAGATTCTGAAATAAATTGTTCCAAATTATATTGCAGTATTAAAGGAATGAAGAAAGTCTTGGAAAGTTACTGTTTAGAATCTAACAATTCCGGAACAGACTTACAATAGTCTGGGGAGGCGGTGGGGAGCGTTACCACACTTCACCTCCAGCCGGGGGCTTTATTTGAAGTTGAGGTTGATGTGATGGAAGTCTCCCATCTACTTCCTGTGTAAAATGAGTTACTGACTCCAAGTCCACAGCATTAACAAGCAATTAATTGGCAATGTTACTCAAAAGCTCAAGAACAGCTTTTGTGGGGGTGAAAAAAACCTCATGCTGGTACTGATACTAAACCACATTGAGGGGGTCAATAGAGTGAGCACTTTACTGGCAAGTAAAATTATTGACAAGTGCATGTTCAAACTGGGACTAGTGCTCAAGTTCCAATGACAAACATATAAATTCACAAGATTAAAAGTGCAACCAACTAAACTGATACTTTATATATCTGATATAATCAGCTGCAGGTCAAATCAGTTAGTAGCACACAGACCCTTGAGAAAAAGGTTGTGGGTTCAAGCCCCTTCCAAGCCTTCAGTGCTTACATTGTCAGTGATACCATCATTCAGATGAGATGTTAAACCATGGTCCCATCTCCCTGTTCAGGTGGATGCAAAAGAACACTATTTGAAGAGAAGTGGCAAGTTTTCCCAGCGTCCCGAGCAGCATTCTTCCCACAACCAACACCATCAAAAGTAAGTGGACTGGTCATCCATCTCACTGGTGTTTTGGGATCATGCTGTGTGAAAAATTGTCTCCTGTGTTTGTTTACATAACAGTGACTGCATTTCAAAAATCATTTGTTGGATCTGAAACACTATGGGACATCCTTGGACACCCGTTACAAATTTTGAACCTGCCCAAGATATTCTCTCTCGTTAGCCTCAATGGTCTATCTCATAAGCAAACCTGCAACCCTCATGGTCACTTTTGCTACCCAGATGTCTAGATACATGATAGCATAACCTGCAACAATTTAACAATGAGACCGGCTTGTTGTATGCGCATAGTGATCCTCGTACACACCCTCAATCACTTCTCCAATTTTCCAGAAGGTGGGCTGATGAACACTCAAGTGAGAAAAGACCAGATTAAAACCGTTATGCGGCTTCATTTTTCCAATCAGTAAGTAAACATACAAGAAGTAATATTAAATCTCGCCTTACATCAACCTGACTTTTTTTTCCACAAAATTTGTTGTTCAGATACTTATATTCTATGCCTTGGCTAATGAAGGCAAGGTGTGGAGCAGGGAGGTGATGATGGAGCTGTACAAAATGCTAGTTAGGCCACAGCTGGAATACTGTGTGCAGTTCTGGTCGCCACACTATAGGGAGGGATGTTATTGCATTGGAGAGGGCGCAGAGGAGATTCACCAGGATGTTACCTGGCCTGGAGCGCTTCAGCTATGAAGAGAGACTGGACAGGCTGGGGTTGTTTTCCTTTGAGCAGAGAAGGCGGAGGGGGGAATCTGATTGAGGTGTACAAAGTTATGAGGGGCATAGATAGGGTAGATAGAAAGGAACTTTTCCCCTTAGTAGAGGGGTCAATAACCAGGGGGCATAGTTTCAAGGTAAGGGGCAGGAGGTTTAGAGGGGATTTGAGGAAAAACTTTTTCACCCAGAGGGTGGTTGGAATCTGGAACTCACTGCCTGAAAGGGTGGTAGAGGCAGGAACCCTCACAACATTCAAGGAGCATTTAGATGAGCACTTGAAATGCCATAGCATACAAGGCTACGGACCAAATGCTGGAAAAATGGGATTAGAATAGACGGCTTGATGGCCAACGCGGACATGATCGGCCGAAGGGCCTCTTCCTGTGCTGTATAACTTTATGACTTTATGTGGGTGACAGGGCAAGGCCACCTTCATGGTCTGCTGCTGGTTGCTTGGTAGTGGTGGGGGTGGTGGGCTTTCTCCTTGAAACACTGCTGTTCTTCTGATGGTACGCCCCATAGTGCGGTTAGCTATTGAGTTCCAGGATCTTGACCCATTGACAGGAAGAGTACAGCGATACATGTTCACATCAGAATGGTGTGCAAAACTTCGAGTCGAACTTGAAGGGAATGGTCTTCCCACAACATTACTGCTTATTCTTCTGAGCCACAAAAGTTTGCAGCGGAGGGAGGTGTGTTGAAGTAAACTCAGTGAATTGCTGAAATGCATCCTGTAGATCATACCACAGCCATAAGAACTTAACCACACGGCCCTTCGAGCCTGCGCCACCATTCAACAAGATCAAGGCTGATCTTACCACCCCCAAGATTTCCATATCCCTTGAATCCCCAAGAGTCCAAAAATCCATGCATCTATCTCAGCCTTGAATATACTCAACAACTCAGCATCCACAGCCCTTTGGGGTAGAGAATTCCAAAGATTCACAATGCTCCGAGTTAAGAAATTCCTCCTCATCTCGGTCTTAAATGGCCCACCCCTTATCCCGAGACTATGCCCCTTAGTTCTAGACTCTCCAGCCAGGGAAAACAACCTCTCCGCATCTACCCTGTCAATCCCCTCAGAATTTTATATGTTTCAATTAGATCACACCTCATTCTTCTGAACTCCAGAGAGTATAGGCCCAATCTACTCAATCTGTGCTCATAGGACAACCCTCTCATCCCAGGGATAAGCGAGTGAACCTTCGTTGCACCACCTCTAAGGCAAGTATGTCCTTCCTCAGATGAAGAAACCAAAACTGTGCACAGTACTCCAGGTGTGGTCTCACCAAAACCCTGTACAATTGTAGCAGAACTTACTTATTATTGTACTCCAACCTCCCTTGCAATAAAGGCCAACATGCCATTTGCCTTCCTAAATGCTGCTTGTACCTGCATGCTAACTTTGTGTTTCCTGTACGACACCTAAATCTCTCTGAACACCAACATTTAATAGTTTCTCACCATTTAAAAAATATTCTATTTTTCTATTCTTCCCAACAAATGAAATGACCTCACATTTCCCCACATTATACTCCATCAGCCACCTTGCTGCCCATTCACTTAAAAGGCTGCGTGTCCTCATCGCAGCTTACTTTCCCACCTAGCTTTGTATCAGCAGCAAATTTGGATACATCACACTTGGTTCCTTCATCCAAGTCATTAATATAGATTGTAAATAGCCGAGGCCCAAGCACTAATTCTTGCGGCACTTGTTACAGCCTGCCAACCAGAAAATGGCCCATTTATCCCTACTCTGTTTTCTGTCCAATAACCAATCCTCTATCCATGCTAGTATACTACTGCAACCCCATGAGTCCTTATCTTGCATAGCAACCTTTTACGTGGCACCTTAGCAAATGGCTTTTGGAAATCCAAATATACTACATCCACTGGTTCCTTTTATCTACCTTGCTCGTTACATCTGCAAAAAAACTCAAATTTGTTAAAAAAGATTTCCCTTTCATAAAACCATGTTGACTCTGCCCAATTATGATTTTCTAAGTGCCCGGTTACCACTTCCTTGATAATGGATTCCAGCATTTTCCCACTGACTGACGTCAGGCTAACTGACCTTAGTTCCCCGTTTTCTCTCTCCCTCCTTTCTTGAAAAGTGGGGTTACATTTGCTACCTTCCAATCCGCTGGGACCCTTCTAGAATCTAGGGAATTTTGGAAGATCACAACCAATGCATGCACCATCTCTGCAGCCACCTCTTTTAGAACCCGAGGATGTGGCAGTCGTGGAGGGGGTGAAGAGAGTCCAGTGGCACCAATTCATTGAGCTGATCTGTTGAGCTTCTAGATTGATGCAGCTGCAACAGCATTGGAGTGTGGCTCTATCACACTCACTTGAACTTTAGAGATAGTGGTGTGACTTGGATGGGTCAGTACTATTCCTTGCCAAGTAGCCAGCCTCTGTCCTGCTCATTAAGCCACGGTTTTGATAGGGCAGCTTGTTCAGTTTCTAGTCAAAGGTGACACCCAGGGTGTTGCTGCTGCGAGACTCTGTGCCATCCAATATCAGTGAGGTGGCTGGGTTTTCAATTGTTTAAGATAGTCATTCCCTGACAAAGTGGTATGAACGTTACCAGTCACTTATCAGCCCAACTGTGGACGTTATCCTGGTCATATTGTAGGCTGGTGTGTGCCGCATTATCGGAGGAGTTGTGAATGGAGCTGAACACTGCGGGTTTGTCAGCAAATGGACACAGTCCTGACCTTAGAGAGAAGGCCATTAATGAAGCAGCTGAAAATAGTTGGGCCTAGAACACTGCCCTGAGGAGCTTCCTGCAGTGATACTCCCTAGGATGGTGATCTCTGGCCATGACCATCTTCCTTTGAGTCGGTTAGGGCGCACTGGAGCATTTCTCCTTTGACACCTGTTAACTTGAGTCTTTTTAAAAAAGGAACTTGGTGCCATACTCGATTGAATGCTGCCTTGTTGGCAAGGGCAGCTACTCTCACCTCTCCTCTGGCATTCAGCTTGTGTCCATGTCTGGATCAAGACTGTGCTGAAGTCCGGAGCAGTGTCTCTCCTCGCAAAAAAAGACACACTGTGCTAGTTAACGGTTTAAGTAATGCTTTCCTTTACTCAGCCCCATCATTGAACTGAACTTAGACTGGTCAGCTCTCAAGGTAGACCGGCCTAGGCCTTGGCTGCTTCTTCCAACAGTTTCAGAACATGTTGGTCTATTCTTTTGCGGCGACTGTCGGCAAGACATTTGGCAGTTAGACTCCGACTCCTTCCTTGTCCAGGGGTTGGCCAGTATTGCTACGAAATAAACTGGTTACTGCTTTTGCCCAGGTATGGGCATCTTGAAATGCAATAAACAAAGATAAAACATTCTAGTTTTTAATGGGAATGTTTACTGGAAGTATTTTAATTATGATTTATCCATTTGCCTCACTCAAAAATAACTTCCAATAAACTCTCTCATCAATTCTCAGACGAGTCCATCAACATGTCAAGCCACACTGTATACGTTGCACCAGTCTGCCTCTCCTAGCTCTGAGAATTAACCCTTAAAAATCCTGAATGAGTTCACAGAAACAGATTGCAACCGAAACCAAAAACCTCCCGTCAAATAGCCAATAATCCCCAACAATAGCACTATGGAAACTAATTTTTTCATCTTTCTTTGCCAATTCACTTAAGATAATAAGGCCTAGAAATTCACTTTGGGCCCGCCAGCTGGCGTGCGCCCAAAAGTTAGCGCTGAGCCAGTTGCGAACATCAGATATTCAGTTTTTGCGCCCCAAGTCGGAACCGGGCACTATTCCAGGGTGTGCCCGCCCCCGCTTGGGGCGCTGAAACTGAATTTCAGCGCTCTAGGCACCGCTGCGCCACCCGCTGCGGAGCGGCAGGCTGCGGTACTGCAGGCCTCCTCCTTCTCTTAAGGGGGAGGTGCCTGCAACGGGGAGATCGCCGCTGGATAGTGCCGGCAAATGAGCCTGGCACCACGGAGAAGTGCCGGGTTCGCGGAAAGCAGCCGGCAATGCCGCGGGGGGGGGTGGAGGAAGCCGGTGCGGGCAGGCGGCCGCCAAAAAAGCGGCCGGCCACACCTCCACCTTAAAGCGCCCCACTAAGGCTACAGTACGGCCCCGTTTTCTGATTGCTGTTTGCGGCCGCTGCGGAAGAGGCGGCCGCAACTCAATATGGGGGTCGGGCCGGTAGCGGGGTGGTAGCGAGGCACTGCGCACACCGATGGCGTCATCGGTGCCGGCGCAGTGCTAACGGCTACCGCCGCCATTACCGCTGTGCTGAATATCAGCGCAAACTCCTCTATTGGCGCAGAAGCCCTCTTTGGGCGGTAACTGGCCGCAAAGCTGGCAGCGCCTTACTGAATTTCTAGGCCTAAGTATCTACACTGAAATACAATCTATACTGAAACAATCTATACTGAAATACAAATACATGTATTTTTGTTCAGAAGGAGGCAAATCACATTACAGTGACAAAAGTTGTTTTATTGGTCTTCTAAAGAATTACATAAAAGTTCTTCTCGTTCAGCATAGCATAATAAACATTGAAAATACGAATGCAAAGCTGAAGTGCATTCGCAAAAACATAATTGTAAACACAGGGAGCATCGAAAGATCTGATATTCATTTGCTAAATTTCCAGGACTGTATTTAAAAGCCATGAAGAAACAGCTAATTTAAAAGTACGTCAAATAACAGGGGAATCCCAACATATGCACAAGACAAATTTGATTTATATAAAAATAGATGTAAATAATCCAGAATTTTTTTTAATTCGTTCGTGGGATATGGGCGTCGGAGGCAAGGCCAGCATTTATTTCCCATCCCTAATTGCCATGGAGAAGGTGGTGGTGATCCGCCTTCTTGACCCGCTGCAGACCGTGTGGTGAAGGTGCTCTGATAGTGCTGTTGAATAGGGAGTTCCAGGATTTTAACAAAGCAACAATGAAGGAACAGCAATATATTTCCACGGTGCACCAGTGGTGGAGGGAGTGAATGTTTATGGTGGTGGATGGGGTACCAATAAAGCGGGCTGTTTTGTCCTGGATAGTGTCAAGCTTCTTGAGTGTTGTTGGAGCTGTACTCATCCAGGAAAGTGGAGAGTATTCCATCACACTCTTGACTTGTAGATGGTGGAAAGGCTTTGGGGAGTCAGGAGGTGAGACACTCACCACAGAATACCTAGCCTCTGACCTGATCTTGTGGCTGGTCCAGTTAAGTTTCTCGTCAATGGTGACTCCCCCACCCCCCCCCCACCAAAGGATGTTGATCTTGGGGGATTCGGCAATGGCAATGCCGTTGAGTGTCAAGGGGTGGTGGTTAGGTTCTCGCTTGTTGGGTATTGTCATTGCCTGGCACTTGTGTGGCGCAAATGCTACTTGCCACTTATCAGCCCAAGCCTGAATGTTGTCCAGGTCTTGCTGCCTGCAGGCAGGGACTGCTTCATTATCTGAGCAGTTGCGAATGGCACTGAACACTGCAATCATCAGCGAACATCCTCACTTCTGAACTTATGATGGAGGAAAGGTCATTGATGAAGCAGCTAAAGATGGTTGGGCCTAAGACACTACCCTGAGGAACTCCTGCAGCAATGTCCTACGGCCGAGATGATTGGCTTTCAACCACCACAACCATCTTCCTTTGTGCTAGGTATGACCCCAGCCAATTAAGAGTTTTCCCCCCCCCCGATTCCCATTGACTTCAATTTTGCTAGGGCTCCTTGATGCCACACTAGGTCAAATGCTGGCTTGAGGTCAAGGGCAGTCACTCTCACCCCTGAAAGTCAGCTCTTTTGTCCATGTTTGGACCAAGGCTGTAGTGAGGTCTGGAGCCAAGTGGTCCTGGCAGAACCCGAGCTGAGCATCGCTGAGAAGGTTGTTGGTGAATAAGTGTCACTTGATAGTACTGTCGATGACACCTTCCATCACTTTGCTGATGATTGAGAGTAGACTGATGGGACAGTGATTGGCTGGATTGGATTTGTCCTGCTTTTTGTGGACAGGACATACCTGGGCAGTTTTCCACATTGTCAGGTAGATCAAATCAAATCAACTTTTGTCATTGTTAGTGCACAAGTGCAGTACAACGAAGTGTAGGTTTGCGGCTCCAGAGAGTGTACATTTAGATTAAGACATTTAAACATTCAACATACATTTGGCTTGTAATACATTAACATAAACATAACCATAATAAAGTGCATTGGCAGATGTGCAGGCTTTAGAGTTTATTTGTGGAGTTCAGTAGGATGACAGCCCTGGGAAAGAAGCTGTTTCTAAATCTGGTCGTACAGGTGCGAATGCATCTGTAGCGTCTCCCAGATGGCAGGAGGGCAAACAGACTGTGGCTGGGGTGGGTAGGGTCTTTGATGATGGACCGTGACCTCCGTAAACAGCATTTCTGGTATATGTGCTCTATGGTCGGTAGCCGGGTGCCGGTAATGCGTTGGGCAGTTTTGACTACCCGCTGCAGGGCTTTCCGGTCATAGTAGCTACAGCTGCCATACCATACTGTGATACAGTTCGTCAGGATGCTCTCTATTGTGCAGCGGTAAAAGTTAGAGAGGATCGGGGTGACAAGTGACATCCCTTCAGCCTCCTTGGGAAATATAGGCGCTGCTGGGCCTTCTTCACCAGAGAGGAGGTATGGAGGGACCAGGAGAGGTCTTCCGTGATGTGGACTCCGAGGAACTTAAAGCTGTCCACCCTTCCGCCTTTTAGACTTCCTGCTGTCCACCCTTCCGCCTTTAGACTTCCTGAAGTCCACAATGATTTCTTTGGTTTTCTTGATGTTAAGGGCCAGGTTGTTATCGGCGCACCACTTCACGAGATGCTGGACCTCCTCCCTGTAGGCTGACTCATCGTTGTTGGTGATCTGGCCTACTACCGTGGTATCATCCGCAAATGTTGTAGCTGTACTGGAACAGCTTGGCTAGAGGCGTGGCTACTTCTGGAGCACAAGTCTTCAGCACGATAGCCGGGATGTTGTCGGGGCCCATAGTCTTTGCTATATCCAATGCGCTCAGCCGTTTCTTGATAACATGTGCAGTGAAGCGAATTGGCTTAAGTCTGGCTTCTGTGATGGTGAGGACCTCATGAGGAGGCCGAGATGGGTCATCCACTCAGCACTTCTGGCTGAAGATGGTTGCAAACGCTTCAGCCATGTCTTTTGCACTCATGCTGGGCTCCACCATCATCGAGGATGGGGAAGTTCATGGAGCCGCCTCCTCCTCCAGTTAGTTGTTTAATTATTCAAAGTCAAAATGCAGCTTAATAATTTTTTTTTTTTTTTTTTTTTTTTTTTTTTTAAATAGTAAGCCAATAGATTTCCAGAAAAACAGAGGCCATAGCTGCTTTATACCCAAGCAGCCGTTCCTGCACTCGTGTCACATTTTCCAATTCCCACAACAGCCATCATTATGAATTCTAAGGAAGATTGTTAATGTATCAGTAGTCTGAGCTATAAAACACAAACACATCAACTAGGAATTGGGTTCAGACTGCTCAAACTAATTTCAGAGCCCTGATAGCCAGCAGCTGTAAATTGTTTAAATTCAAGTTTTGGAGACTTAGGGGTCGATTTTCATTGACCCGTGGAGTCGGGATTGGAGCTGTATGGGGGGGTTAAAGTCCCGAATTCAGGGGTCCCGACACCATCCCGCCCCCATCTAAGTTTCAAAGGAGGCGGGTACCCGCCCCGCACTGGGACCTGCCTACCCAACAATTAACTGCCTGTAGATAACAGGCAGTTTTTAGCCTAATCCCTATTTTAAAGCTTGAACTGTGGGATTCCAGACGGCTCCAAACCACGCCAAGTTAGAGTCGTCGGGCCGTCGGGTTGAAGGACTTTGAGGGGTCGAGATGTCGGTGTTCAGGCGAGGAGTGATGGGTGCATGAGTGCAAAGCTAAGTGTGTTTGTTGTGGCTAAAGTGATTAAAGAAGTTTAAATTACCTGTACTTACCTTTTCAGCCTTCCTTCCTCTAGGTTTCAGGAGTCCATCATCCAACCGGCACAGAAAGCAGAATGGCTGCGAACTGTCAAAAGTGACAGCCTTCAGCTTTCTGTGCCAGTGAAATTTCTAACTGAGTCTGTGTAAAAGGACTCAGGTTAGAAGTAATACTGTCAGTGTTTGACAGCTTCAAACAGCTGTGAAACACTGATATTTCAAAAGCTCTTGACAGATGAAATTTCAGTCTGTGACGTCACCTGTTGCTGGGTGGCCCTTAATTGGCCTGCTGAGCCCGCTGGGCGGGCTCAAGGTCAATCAAGTTAAAATCACGTGGGCTGGCCGCATCTCGATGGAGGCGGGACTACAACCCCGAAAGTTGTAGTCCCGCCTCCTTCCCAACTTCTGAATGAAAAGCACCCCCTTAATCCCACCCATTCTTAAAAGGTGACAAAATGGTAAATTAACCCAGTGAGCCAATCACACTATAGCCATATTATTTATATATACTTTTATTAAATATCCCTTAGGAAATTAGGCATTTCCATAGATAATTATCTTTGAAAATTTCACTCATTGCTAATTAATTGTACATTTGCAATCATACAGAAGGAATAATAGATCCAGTTAATGATTTTCCTTCCAAAAGCTTCAAAGTGAATATTACTATTCTTCACAAGTCATTATGTATGGATTGAGATTGGATTTCTTAAAATATCAGAGATAGAATACCATTATCTATTTGTACTAAAAGGTTACAACATGCTTGGATCTACTTTGGCACAACAGCCCAATTTGTGCAGTGAGTAATTCCCTTCAAACAAGTACCTCGCTGACAAAAGAGTCAAATTCATTTTTTGAACAAAGACTACTGACTACAGGCAACTCTAATTCAGCTGATAATATAATGCCAGTCCTGACCACATTGCTTTCAAAGCTCGACAGACCTCCAGTGAAACTTGAGGTTTAATAGAACAACAACATTGGCAGATCTCCTGTTCAGATGTTGACAGAAATGACTGTGGAACAATAGACTGGATTGTGAATCAGCCAGCCAACACAGTCATACATTCACTGCACTGATTTATAATTTTACCCATTTCCAAAATAAAAACCCTGACCACCAAGAATTATTTGATGAACCCTAACTGTTGGAACCATGCCAACCTTTGTAAGCTTGAATTTCCATTCAGTAATATTTCTAGCCTTTAGCTAGAGCAAGTCGTTTGCTACGAACAGCCCCAAACTCATTCAGAACATAAAATTGTTTACACTCTACAAAGAAATTTGATGTGAAATTTTAAGGAAAATATCTCTCTCTACAGCTGTGAACAGTGCACATTTGAGGAAGTCAGAAAATGAGACAAAACTTGGAGTGGTCACTTCACAGGCAATTTGACAATATAAACTTAGTAACGAAAGGGAGTCAACTAAAGAGAGGTCCTCAGTGTCTTGGTCCAGTAAATTGCAGCTTCTTGTCTGCTGAGCATTTGACAGACTCTGATTTATTTTTACACATAGACAACTGTTGAACAATAGTTACTGTTCAGGAATTACATTCGCATTACCTTCAATTTCCAAGCAATTCAATTACTGTACCCAATTTTGTACTATATACTATGTATTGTGTAAACTGCCTCTATTCCTGGGTAGAATTACATTGCTCCCAACACAAATTAGAAACACAAGACAAATGTATTATCTCACCTAACTGCACTATATTGTAAGCTTGGTGCACAATTATTGGCAGCATGCTCCTAATTTCCCTGATTTGGCATGACATTCTAAACTATATGAGTCATGATTTAAAAAAAAAAAATTTTAAAACCTCGTTCCCAACCTAACTTACAGGTTTTTGCAATGCTGCGAAGTCATTGAACCAATGTTAAAAAATGGGTTAAAATCTTATCTCCATGCATCCAGTTTTATCAGATTTATGCTGTTCCTTCACACTGAAATGACAAATCCACTAGTGCTGTAATGCAGGAGTCCTAGGGGGAAAATTTCGGTTGCTTTGCGCCTCCCGTTAGTGCCCTAAGAGGGCGCTAACGGGACGCAAAGCAGCTAGCGCCTGGCGAGGTTAGTGCCACTCGCGAAATTGACCAGTCGTTCTGCGGCGCCGCGAAACACTTCCGCCACAATCTCCTGCGCCCACAGATCGTGACGTCAGTCAAGCATGCAACGCCCCGGGTAGCACCACAGACCGGATATTGAGTCGCGCCCCCTGTCTTAGCACCTGCCGCTAGGAATGACAGGTAAAGGGGAACGTTTTCAATTCGGGAAGGGTCTGGGGGAGTGTTATTTAAAGGCAGGCGCTTCTGCCTTTTCTTGTCAGCAAAATTTTTGGTTTGAACACTGTCCTCAGGACACCACTTTTGAGGTTCCTAAGTGTCGTGCTCTTTCTGTGGGCCTATTCATTAGTGCTTCCAACACAATTGCTTTTGAGGTCTCTCCAGGCCGAGATTCAATGCTGCAATGAGCAGGGTGTGGCTGGTCAGCAAGATGGCCCCTCCCCTTTAAGAACTGGACGTCGCCAGTCTGTCTGGCTTCCATGGTAACTGGCATCGCCTGAGCTTCGGTAGCATTCCAAGGTAGCGCCTCGCTCCCTGATGTTTGCGCCTTGAGAGATGCGTAGCAGCTGATTGAACATTCAAATCACCTCCATGCGCGATAGAGGCGAATTTTGCAGTCGGAGGCGACAATTAGCACTGGGCGCTAAACTTAGCGCCCAGCTGATATTAGTGCCCCAAAATGGGCGATACCAAATTTTTCTCCCCATGCATTTTATAGGCCATTAGCCTCTGGGCACATAAAATTTAAATCCAAATTCACATCAGTTTGCATACATCTCAAGCTGCTGACACCAAGAGATCTCGATTCTAATTTAGGATTCATCCATCAATGAGGCTACAGCTCTAATAACAGCCCTCTCCAAATCTTCAGGTCTGCAAAATTCTAACAGGACAAACCAGCGAGTAAGAAACAGGAATGCAAACGTATCCAAGTTTTCTGGGCTTTGTAGGCCAAATTGTTTGGGTTCATTGGCTCACAAGCCATAGCTTGAACAAGTCTGCTATAGTGGACTGAACACCGTGCAGCAGCAACATTCATCATCAACAGCAGCTTCAATTTATTAACATGTCCCAAAGCGCTGTTCAGCTTGTGACGTCATCCAGGTGAAATAGTGCAGATGGAAAGAGGGAAATCGACAAATTTTGCTACAGAAATTTAGGCTGCAAATTGGAGGATTTCAGAATTCAAGATGATCGAGTTTTAATAACCGCTGTAGAATTTCAATAATGTACGTGGTTAAAGTAGACCTGTAGTTACAAAGCTTCTACAAGTTAAATGCCCACAAGATCAGATATCTTTTCTCAAAAGGAAGGACCAGCAATTACTTCTTCGCATAATGTAGGGGAAGGATCAAGACAGTTAGATAATTCATCAAGAAAGTTAGTCAGTAAATATTTTACCAAAACATGAGCATTTTAAACTTCAAATTTAAATAAAAACTCCACATGCAGCACGATTACCAATATCGGCTTCAGCAGTCAAAAATCATGGACAAAGCTCTTTGGCGTCCTTATATCACCAGGGTGTGTTGGATAATTCCCTCATATTCCCTTAGTTTTCCCTGCCCCACACCCCAAACAAAACTGCCAGCAAATTTAGATGTATGCACAAGTAGACGTAAAGCAGGAGAATAGATGGTCAAACTCAATAAAAACTCACATCTTCTGCTCGTAGAACAGCAACATGGAAATTGGGAAAACATTGTGCACAAGCAGAAAAGGTGCAAACTGGGGGTGAAAAAAAGTGACGCACCGTGCACCATTACATTAAAAAAGGGACAGCCCATTCGGAGTTAAAATTGGGCCAAAGTTTCTATTCATGAATTAAACTTGATGCGCACACATACAAATAAGAGAAAATATTGAACACAATTTAATAAACTTTTCCATTAATCCTGTTAAAGACATCCTAATAAGATATACAAGTCTTCTGCCATAGCATTTAATTAACTTTAGTGTAGCACTTTTATAACTTTCTGTGTGAACAAAAAGCAGTGAGCACAGCATCTTTCCATGTGGGGTAAATTTGCTACGCAATTTTAATTGTGGGCTTGTGAAAATAATTTTGGGGCTAAAGCAGGCTTTTGAATTAAATTCAGAATAAATTACATCTGCTGAAGGAGAACTCATGACAATTCTTTCTATTTTCAAATCATACATTGGCGTAAATTCACACTAATTGCTCATAAAACAGAGCGTACCATTCCTCTGAAATAGATAGCTGCATTTTGCTTCCTCTCAAACCCTCCAGGATGGAAGTGTCAACTGGTCAAGAGAATATAAATGGAGTACATAGAATTTACAACACAAAAACAGGCTATTCGGCCCAACTGATCTGTAGGGCTGGATTTTGTCAATGGGGACGTGATGGAGGCGGGACTCCCACTTTTTGGGTTGTAGGCCCATCGATTTGTGGCCAAGAGCTTTTGACAGATGAAATATCAGCATTTGACAGCTCTGTGAAGCTGTCAAACACTGACAATCTGACTTCTAACTTGAGTCCTTCTCCACAGACTCAGTTAGAAATTTCGCTAGAACAGAAAGCAGAATGCTACAACTTTTGACAGCTCGTGGCCATTCTGTTTTCTGTGCCGGTGAGATGAGGGACTCCCAAGACCTGAAGGAAGGAAGCCTGTATTAGTAAGTAAAGTCAAACTTATTTAAACACTTTACACACGCCAAACACACTTATATCTGCACTCATGCACCCATCACTCACCTGAACACCGGACATCTCGAACCCTCCAAGCCCTTCAGCCAGACGGTCCGCCTCACTAAATTGGCGTGGTTTGGAGCTGTCAGGCAGCCCACACTTCAGGGCTAAAAATAGGGATTAGGCCAAAAACTGCCCGTTAACTACTTGTTAGCAGGCAGTTAATTGGCACTAATCCCCTTCCCGCCTCAGGGAGGCAGCTCCTAGCACAGGTCAGGTACCCGCCTCCTGGGAAACGGGCATGGAGGCGGGTAGGGTTCGTGCCCCCCGATTCTGCAATTTTCCCCTCACTCCCACCTCCACAGGGCTTGGAAATTCGAGCCCATAGTGGTTATGCTCCACACAAGCCTCCTCCCATCCTATTTCATCTAACCCCATCTCCACATCTTTCTATTCTTGCTTCAAGTACTTTTCCAGCTTCCCCTTAAATGCATCTATGCTGTTCACCTCAACTACTCTACGTGGCAACGACTCCATATTCTAACCTCCTTCTTCTTCGGCAGTCCCTCGGAACAGAGTATGACTTGCTTTCACATTAAAAATGAGTTCTCAGGTGACTGATGAGTTCAATGCGGGAGTCCAGAACCAGGCGTCACAGTCTAAGGATAAGGGGTAAACCATTTAGGACTGAGATGAGGAGGAATTTCTTCACCCAGAGAGAGAGAGAGAGAGAGAGAGAGAGAGAGAGAGGTGAACCTGTGGAATTCTCTACCACAGAAGGCAGTAGAGGCCAATTCATTAAATATATTCAAGGAGGAGTTAGATATATTTCTTAAGGCTAAAGGGATCAAGGGATATGGGGAGAAAGCAGGGACAGGGTACTGAATTTGGATGACCAGCCATGATCGCATTGAATGGCAGAACAGGCTCGAGGGGCCGAATGGCCTACTCCTGCTCCTATCTTCTATGACTAGTAAGGGCATCAAGGGATATGGCGATAAGGCCGGTGAAAGGAATTGAGGCAGAAGATCAGCCATGATCTCACTGAATGGCGGAACAGGCTCGAAGGACCGAATGACCTACTCCTGCTCCTATTTCTTATGTTCTTATACAGTCTCTGTCACAGGTGGGGCAGACTGTGGTTGAAGGGACAGGTGGGTGGGGTGCTTGGGTTGATGTGCGCTCCTTGCACTTGGCTTCCGCTTGCTCCCGGCGAAGAGACTCGAGGTGTTCGGCGCCTTCCCGAATGCTTCTTCTCCACTTCGTGCGGTCTTGGGCCAGGGATTCCCAGGTGTCAGTGGTGATGTTGCACTTTTTCCAAGGAGGCTTTGAGGGTGTCCTTGAAGCATTTCCTCTGCCCATCTGGGGCTCTCTTGCCGTGTCGGAGCTCAGAGTAGAGCACCTGCTTTGGGAGTCCCGTATCGGGCATGTGGACGATGTGACCCGTCCATCGGAGCTGATCAAGCGTGGTCAAAGCTTCGATGCTGGGGATGTTGGCCTGAGCGAGAACACAGACGTTGGTGCGCCTATCCTACCAATGGATTTGCAGGATCTTGCGGAGGCAGCGTTGGTGGTACCTCTCTAGTGCTTTGAGGTGCCTGCTGCACTCCCATCCTCTGTCATCGATATTCTAACCACTCCCTCGGTGAAGAAGTTTCTCCTGAATTCTTTATTGGATTTATTAGTGACTACCTTTTAATTATGGCCCCGAGTTTTGGTCTCTCTCACAAGTGGAAACATCTTCTCTAGGTCTATCCTATCAAACCCCTTCATAACTTTGAAGACCTCTATTAGGTCATCCCTCAGCCTTCTCTTTTCTAGATGAAAGAGCCCCAGCCTGATTAATCTTTACTGATAGTTCTAACTCCTCAGTCCTGGTGTCATTCTTGTAAATCTTGTTTGCACCTTCTCCATTGCCTCTATCGTTTTTGTAATATGGAGACCAGAACTGTGAACAGTGGTCCAAGTGTGGTTGAACCAAGGTCCTAAACAAGTTTAACAAATTCCAGGCTTTTCAATTCTATTCCTCTAGAAAATGGACCCCAATGTCTAGTTTGCATTTTTTATGGTCTTGTTAACTTGCGCTACTACTTTTAATGATTTGAGAATGTGTATCCCCAGATCCCTTGGCTCCTCTACCCCATTTAGACTCTTATTTTCCAGGGAGTATGTAGGCTCTTTATTTCTCCTACCAAAATGCACCACCTCAGACATGTGTATTGAAATGAATTTGCCATTTCCACGCCCAACGTCGTCTTGTAACTTGTTGGGAGTCTTCCTCAATATTAATCATACCCCACAATTTGGTGTCGCCGCAAATTTTGAAATTGTACTTCCAATTCAGGTGTCCAAAAAGTTTACGTAACTGGTGAACAAAAGTGGTATCAGCACCGATCCCTGTGGAACACTGCTTCCCACCCTCCACCAGTCTGAGTAACTACTTTTAACCCCTACTCGGTTTTCAGTTTTGTAGCCAGTTTGCGATCCATTCTGCTACTTGTCCCCTGACTCCAAGTGCTCTGACTTGGTCATGAGTCTACTATGTGATACCTTATTAAAAGGCCTTCTGAAAATCCAAGTATATTACATCTACTGCATTACGCTCGACAATTCCTTCTACTACTTTGAAGAATTTAGTAAGGTTGGTCAAGAATTCCCTTTTGAAATCAGTGTTGAGCACTCTATTCTATTTTCAGTTTCTAAGTGTTTTTCTATTATATCTTTGAGTAAAGATATTACCTTTCCTACCACCAATGTTAAGCTAACTAGTCTATAGTTCCCTGGACTTGTTCCATCTCCCCTTTTAAATGTAGGAGTAGCATTAGCAATACAAACAACTTCGATACCCATGAAAGTTTGGTCTTTGGTTTGGTAAAGTGGCACCGTGGTGACACAGCTACATGTGTAGTTGAGGAAAGTAGCCACATACAGATCAAGTTTAGTGGCACTGTTTCAGTGAACCACATTGGTACTTTTTGTTACAATTAAGGTGCTGTGTAAATGCAAGCTATTGCTGCTACCAGTTCCCTGGCTCCCAAGAAGCAACTGCAACACATTAGTATAAACATTCTATAGAACAGCAGCACAAAAGCTGTATCATTCATTTTTCTTATAAAAAAGGACAAGATTGGAGCTTGCACAACATATCTACAGTTTAGATGGTCAGCTGCTTCCAATATAGTTCAACTGGTTTGGCTTCCAAGATCCTGCGCATACAGAGTTTAAGATCACATGGACAAGAACTCCTGCCTCGGACTCAGGACTGGCCTAGTATTCCAGAAAAAGGGTCAGCATTATACTTGATGCATGCAGGATCTGGATTGAATCCCATGGATAATGCTGGCATCTCAAGTCTCGTTAAAACACAATTTTTAGTCAACAAAATACTTAAATTCACCTAACTTTATAGGCAAAAATTAATGAGTCATTACCATTATGAAGGACATGCCAACACAGCAGGTAAAATTAATACAGGTGAGCAGATACAGCTGTAAAATCCTCGTCACAGAAGCAATCGGCTCCACAGCGCACTGTGAGCAATAACTTCAATCCCTTTGCTGTACACAATGTTCATTAAACATATCGCAAACTATATGAATTACTACAGCTGGTTTTCCAGTGAATGTAAACCAGTTATAAATACAAACCATTTTGCAAAGTAACTGTATAGCTTCAGTACAGCAACAAGTCTCTTATGCCAGATCTAACAATACTGTTAACCTAAAGAAAGTTGCAACTTCAAAACAACATTTAAGGAAACTTAGGGAGGGGCTGAAGTAGTAATTCCATTTTTTCTTCAATGGTTTTATTACTTTGCGGTACCACAGTGGAACTACTACACAATGTAACAGGGTGGTGGCAATAACAACTGCAGTACTAACTGTGTACTGTTGTGGGCGAGATTACGTATCCTATGAAGCTGCAAGTTTGAGGTCACTTGTAAAGAATAATATTTTATTTTTTACAATTTTAGACTTATAATCAGATCCTCCTTGGGGACCATGGGCTTAAAAAATATTGATACCACTTCAAACAAGAACATTTCTCCCACTGCATCAACCTTACTATGTGCCCAGAAACTATACAAAACAATTTAAATTTCTAATAATTTTGAAAATGACACTGTAACTGAACAAAAAGGATTGACGTCAATAACAAAAAAAACCACATTATAGTTGTGAATTGCCAACACTAGTACTTAAAAGCAGAAACGTCACAGCTGTTCCTTCTCATAAACTCGTCTTTTTAATAGCAGCACTGATGATCTTGTGCTGCGACAGAGATTTAACCTTTTCGCATAACTATGTGCAATATCTCAGAAAATTATTGGACATGACAATGGCATGATGTATCATGTACCAAACTCAGAAGCCATCAACGAGGAAACCCAGGATTAAGCAGATGTTCAAAGAGCATCACTCACATCCTACTCCTGACAGATGTTACACAACCACATCGGTAGATGCCTGCAAGCAGGTTGACTGCTCTTGATCCTCTTTACTCAGGACGAGTGCAGGGAGGAACAGGTAAAATAACATTTCACCCATTTTGAAAAATAATCCGTTCTTCACAAGTATGCTGCTGTAATTAAATATTGCTCATGTCTGCTACTTCAGGGTGGTCTTGGCAAACGCCCTCATTGTGATCATAAAAATGTAGCCTTTATAATTAGGAGGTGAATGGTTACAAACACTTTCATTCATCGTTAGTACATGCAATAAAAATAAGTAATAAACTGTCGCACTTAACACACATTGTGCTGTTGCACTAATGCATATGCAAATCTCTTGCAATTACCAGGCCAAATTTCATATTCATAAAACAGCAAGAAATTGTAACTCAATGGATAATTAATGTAGCAATAAACAAACGGGAATAAAAACCTCCAATCTTGGAAGTTGAAACCTCCCCCCCGACCCTGCCAAAAGATTAGCAAACAGCTCCCAATAAAATGAAACAAAAAACCCTGCAATCGCAGTCCACGAGAAAAGCCAGATTTGCCAACATTAAAAAAGATCAGATTTGAAGAATAGAACAGCAAGTTAAAAAAATGAACTTATCATAACTTGACATATTATAGGGTTAAAGAATATTTTAAAATGTGGTACCGTAGTAGGAATTTTGCAGAAATTCCCAAAACAAAACACAGCAGCATATTCTGAAGTGAAAGGTGGCTCTACTAAAAGCTTTACATTTTAGTAGGAGTGAGAACTTTTAACTGCCTCAAATATTTGCACTGACAAGTGTACAGACATGCTTTATGTTGTAGTCACTTCCACTTGCATAAAACTTAGCAGTTAGTTTAAAATAAATTGGAATATGCAAAATAAACAACGCCCGCAAAACTTTTAAAAAAAACATTACGCTGCAGTGTCATTATTGAGCGACTGCAACATAGTTGACCCTCTCCAGCAGGCTGCCTCAGAGCCATACAAAGGCATATTAGAGAGGGGCATGGCGTAACAGGTTGCAATGGATCTTTAAGTTCTGTACCTCTTTCACATTCAAGAATGTGAATAATTGCCACTGTTTTCAAAGAAAGCTGACTAGTTGCTCGTCTCCCACATCACTCCATACTTTGCAACTGGAAAGGACACCAAATCAACCCATCCAACTTGTGTCTTGAGAAGGTGCCTGGTCGCTGGTAGCTCCCAACAGCAGCAGGACTGAGTTAGGGAAATCACGTGAGAGAATATAGACATGAACCTGTGTCCTTGCATTCAGCGCAGCACCAGTTTCTCTGGTGCAGTACTATCCCTAAGCAGCACACTTATCATTTAAGGTCTCTGCACTTACTGCATGTTCTAGCATACTCAAAATGCATGTGTATCATGACATGCTATTTACAAGTTGTTCACCTCAAATTCAAATCATCTACAATAAAGGCATCCAAAAGAGAATCAATAGCTGACGTTGGGATACTCTCGCTTTATAAAATGTACTTGTAATCAATTATTATACATGATAAAGAATTCAATACAAATACAGAACTAATGAAGCCCTATAACTTGAGCATTGTGTAATATAGTCCGCATTGTGTAATATAGTCCATCAAGAGACTGCACTGTTAAAAAACACTGCAAGAAATAAAAGTCTCATTCCAGGAAAGCGTGCTGCATGCCCCAGGATACGTGTTAAGGTCAATTACTTGTTACAGGTAGGGGTGTCACGGTGGCTCAAAGCACCATATCATAATGGTGCATAAAAAAAATTCAGACATCCGAAGTGACGTGCACAAATTAACAACATCCTCGATTTATTTGAGGAACTGGCAACCCAAGTCAACTGTGGTAAGCCCTACGAAGTTGTGTATTTCAGCTTCCAAAAGACATTTAGTAGTTTCATACAAAAGATTACCAAACTCAAAGCTGTGGGGATTCAGGGCAAAATTGGCTGAAGGGTAGAAAATAATAGGTAATAGTCAGAGGGAAAATATCAGGGTGGGAAGGAGGAAGTACAGAGTGGGGTGCCCCAGGGATCAATATATTGGGACCACTGCTGTTTCTAGACTTTTAATTAATAACTTGGATTCAAAAACTCAATGCAAAGTAGTTAAAGTTGCAGATATCATCCTTGGAGGGCAGTAGAATCGAAGGAGACCGCCCTGAAATTACTGAATGATCTGAACAAAATATTTGAGTGGGCCAAAATTGAATACAAATTAGTGAAATTCAGCAGATAGAAAGGAAAATGAGCAACACATACTCCATGAATTACACTGAAATAGCATCAGATGAAATTCAAAAGAGATCCAAGAGCTATACTAGTCCCAACACTCAACCAATGTAGAGCAATCAAAAAAGCCAATAGACTGCTAAATTCTACTGTTTTAAATTATATAATTCAAGTCAGAGGAAATCATGATCTAACAGTAGAGTGCTCTGCTCAGACTGCAGATTCACTCTTGGTCACTCAGAAACAAGGGAGACCTTGAAGCACTGAGGAAGAGGAATAGGGGCCATATGATTTCAAAGGCAACAAAGAGAAGGAAAACAATGAAGAAAGCACCAATAGTTATCCCAGGTCAGTGAAATGTCCAAATAACATTAGACCTCACGAGTGAACCATCAGCGATGGGAGCAGGGAATCAGCAGAATCAGGGATTGGGCTGCTATGAAATAAAAACAAGCGCAGAGCCAAGAACATTAAGATAGGGGATGTGGTAAAGCAGTAAACGTAGTCAGAAAACCAGTGAAACTACTTACGAGATTGCAACAATCAACAGATCCCAGGGTCTATCAATGCAAAAGGAAACAAGGTCTCAAAGAATAGGGAGCAAGAAAGTGAGAGGACAACTTGAACAAAGATGCAGTTTACATAGAGAGATTGTAATCATGGAGAATTCTTTGCTCAGGAAAGTCGATACCCACGTGTTATAAAGACAATACCTATGAATAGTCTACCCAGAGCTTGAGCAGTATATACTGAGGAAAGGTTAGAAGGGATACTTAACTAGACAGGAAAGGGTGCAGGTGTTAATTCCAAGTCGGGATAAATGACATAGGGAGATGTAATATGTCAGCCTTAAAGTCACATACACAAGAATTGCCTCCAAGATCAAAGATAAGGATACATAGGAAAGTTCTTATACACTTCCAGTATTGGGGAAAGGAGGGCAGTTCACCAAGAAAACTAAGGATGTAAATAAATGGCTGCTAACATGGTGGGATAACATCAAAGCCACCTTCATAAACAAATGGGAAAGATTTTCAGAATAAAGCAGACTGGTAGAAGAGAGACAGGCTGCACAAAAACCAAGTGGCTGGGGGGGAAGAGACTTGAAGAGCATTGAGGCAGCAATCAATAATTAATGGAGAGAGCAGGAAGGAAATTAGAAACTATGAATTACAAGTAGAAGGTAGGAAACTGTGGGTATAGTCAAGACTAACCAGAGAAATGTGGCTAAATCCAAAAGGATGGAAATGAGCTTAATATTCAGGAGTGCAGTGTGCTCAAAAAAGAGATAGTTTGCACAGAAAAAGGAAATGAATGCAGCTCTGTTTCAGGGACTCCCAGGAGAACAACATTGATCTGGTGGGAAGGGGCAAACTGCAAAATAAGCTACTCTGGATAGACATCTCTTTTTTTAAATCCAAGGTTACACAAAGTGTCTGCATAAAAAGGAGGACCACTTGCTTTAGAGATATGAAAGGTATGAGAGTGTTATTTTCATAGGAGCCTTCAATCATCCAAATATAAACTGAAAAACACAAGTAATTTAGAGTCAGTGTTGGCCAATGTTAAGCACAACTGTTCCATGATCAAGGAAGTAACAAGAAGCAGTGCTCATATTGACCTGTTATTTAGCAATGATCCAGACAATGTATAGTAAATAGAAGCTGTAATACCCCTAAAGGCAATGGGAAAGAATGATCAAGTTCACAAATACCCAAGACCAGGAGTCAATTATATAAAAAGGACCAAATTCAAATAAATAAATAAATAAAACTGAAGCAAATGGATTGGGATAGGTTGCTCAAATAAAAATTCAGTACAGGACATGCTGAGCATGCAGGACAAGCATATCCCTAAAATGAACAAGCTCAGACTGAAAAAAAACATAACCCTAAATGCATTTGCAAATGAATTAAAATGGAAATACGAGGAAAAACAACCTTTACAAATCTTCCAGGAGAAAAGGCGAGGGGGGTCACAAAAAATAGAGCAACACATTGAATTCTGTGGTGTTAAATTTCTGTGGTGTAGTGGGGATAGTTGGTAAATAAAGCGCCCTAGAGCATACCTGTAACTGGGGTATTGAATAAATTTTTAAAGTAATTAAAGGGGTAAGTCATGGCAGGAGAGTTCAGACCCGTGCTCTGCTCCTCCTGCTCTATGTGGGAAGTCAGGGATGCTGCCAGTGTCCCTGATGACCATGTGTGCGGGAAATGCATCCAGCTGCAGCTACTTGTAGACCGCATTGCGGCGCTCGAGCTGCGGGTGGATGAATTTTGGAGCATGCGCGATGCTGAAAGGCTCGTGGATAACACGTTTAGCGAGTTGTGCACGCCTCAGGGTAGGGCAGCACAGGGGGTGACCATCAGGCGGAGCAACAAAGGCAGGCAGGTAGTGCAGGGAACCCCTGCGGACATCCCCCTTTCAAACAAGTATACCGCTTTGGATACTGTTGAGGGGGATGACTCACCAGGGGAAGGCAGCAGCGGCCAACTTCCTGGCACTGGGGGTGCTCCTGCTGCCCAGGAAGGGGGGAAAAAGAGTGGGAGAGCAATAGTGGTAGGGGATTCTATAGTAAGGGGAACAGATAGGCGTTTCTGTGGCCGTAGACGTGAATCCAGGATGGTTTGTTGCCTCCCTGGTGCCAGGGTCAAGGATGTCACTGAGCGGCTGCAGGGCATTCTGGAGGGGGAGGGAGAACAGCCAGTGGTCGTGGTCCACATTGGTACCAACGACATAGGTAAAAAGAGGGATGAGGTCCTGCAGCAAGAATTTAGGGAGCTAGGTGAAGGATTAAGGAGCAGGACCTCAAAGGTTGTAATCTCTGGATTATTCCCAGTGCCACGTGCTAGTAAGCATAGGAATAGGAAGATAGAACAGATGAATGCGTGGCTAAAGGGATGGTGCAGGGGGGAGGGCTTTAGTTTCCTGGATCACTGGGTCTGCTTCTGGGAAAGGTGGGACTTGTACAAGTCGGACGGTTTACACCTGAACCAGGGGGGAACCAATATCCTTGCGGGGAGGTTTGCTAGCACTGCTGGGGAGGGTTTAAACTAACTTGGCAGGGGGTTGGGGTACAGAGTGGAGCTATAGTAGGGGGTGATTTACGGCCAAATACAGAGGGAAAAACAAGTCAGCTGGGAAGGCAGAGCAAATATGTGAAGGCAAAAGAGAATATGGCAGGGCTGGAAGGCATTTATTTTAATGCAAGGAGTCTTGCAAATAAGGTGGATGAACTGAAGTTGTTGTTGAACACATGGGAGTACGATATTGTTGCTATCACGGAGACATGGTTGAGGGAGGGTCAGGACTGGCAGCTCAATATTCCGGGGTATAGAATCTTCAGGCGAGACAGAGGGGTTGTAAAAGGGGAGGGGGTGTTGCAATATTAATTAAGGAGTCAATTACTGCTGTAAGGAGGGATGATATATTAGCGGGTTCCTCTAATGAGGCCATATGGGTAGAACTTAAAAACAAAAAGGGGGCAAGCACTTTGCTGGGAGTGTACTATAGGCCCCCAAACAGTCAGGGGGAGATAGAGGAACAGATATGTAGGCAAATCTCAGAGAAGTGCGAAAATAATAGGGTAATAATAGTGGGGGATTTCAACTTCCCCAATATAAATTGGGACAGTCAGAGTGTGAAAGGCTTAGAGGGTGCAGAATTCTTAAAGTGCATCCAGGAGAGCTTTTTGAGCCAACATGTAGAAAGTCCTACAAGAGAGGGGGCGGTACTGGACCTAATTCTGGGGAATGTAGCCGGGCAAGTGGTGGAAGTGTCAGTAGGAGAGCATTTTGGCGACAGTGACCATAATTCGGTGAGATTTAAGGTGGTCATGGAAAAAGACAAAGACGGCCCGGAAATAAGGGTTCTAAATTGGGGGAAGGCCGATTTTAATATGATAAGGCAGGATCTGGCCAAAGTGGACTGGGAGCAGCTGCTTATAGGAAAATCCACATCAAAACAGTGGGAGACTTTCAGAAGGGAAATAGAGAGAGTACAACGCCAACATGTTCCTGTAAAAGTCAAGGGTGGGACCAACAAGCAAAGGGAACCTTGGATGACAAGGGATATACAAAAATGCATTAGAAATAAAAGGGGGGCTTTTGGCAGTTACAAAAGACTAAAGACAGAAGAAGCCCTAGAGGAGTATAAAAAGTGCAGGGGCATACTTAAAAAAGAAATTAGGAGGGCGAGGAGGGGCCATGAAATAACACTGGCGAGCAAAATAAAGGAAAATCCTAAGATGTTTTATAAGTATATTAAGGGCAAGAGGATAACCAGGGAAAGGGTAGGGCCCATTAGGGACCAAAGTGGCAATCTGTGTGTAGAGCCAGAGGATGTAGGCGGGGTTTTAAATGAATTTTTTGCATCTGTGTTCACTATGGAGAAAGACGATGCAGACATAGAAATCGGGCAAGGGGACTGTGACATACTTGAACATATTAGCATCGAGAGGGAGGAGGTGCTAGCGGTTTTAGCGGGCCAAAAAGTGGATAAATCCCCAGGCCCGGACGAGATGTATCCCAGGCTGCTGTGGGAGGCAAGGGAGGAGATTGCAGGGGCTCTGACACTAATTTTCAGAACCTCTCTGGCCACAGGGGATGTACCAGAGGACTGGAGAACAGCTAACGTAGTACCATTATTCAAGAAGGGTAGCAGGGATAAACCAGGGAATTACAGGCCAGTGAGTCTAACATCTGTGGTGGGGAAATTATTGGAAAAAATTCTGAGGGACAAAATTAATCTCCACTTGGAGAGGCAAGGATTAATCGGGGATAGTCAGCATGGCTTTGTCAAGGGTAAATCATGTCTAACAAATCTGATCGAATTTTTCGAGGGGGTGACTAGTGGGGTGGATGAGGGAAATGCTGTGGATGTGGTTTACATGGACTTCAGTAAAGCTTTTGACAAAGTCCCGCATAGGAGACTGGTCAAGAAGGTAAGAGCCCATGGGATCCAGGGTGCCTTGGCGCGTTGGATCCTAAACTGGCTGAGTGGCAGGAGGCAGAGGGTGATGGTCGAAGGTTGCTTTTGTGACTGGAAGCCTGTGTCCAGTGGGGTACCTCAGGGATCGGTGCTGGGTCCCTTATTGTTTGTGATCTACATAAATGATTTGGATGAGAATGTAAAAGGTATGATCAGTAAGTTCGCAGATGACACGAAAATTGGTGGGGTGGTAAATTGCGAGGAGGAAAGCCTCCGGCTACAGGACGATATAAACGGGTTGGTCAGATGGGCGGAAAAGCGGCAAATGGAATTTAACCCTGAAAAGTGCGAGGTGATGCATTTTGGACGGACAAATAAGGCAAGGGAATACACAATGAGTGGTAGGACCCTAGGAAGTACAGAGGGTCAGAGGGACCTTGGTGTACATGTACATAGATCCCTGAAGGCAGCGGAGCAGGTAGATAAGGTGGTTAAAAAGGCATATGGGATACTTGCCTTCATTAGCCGAGGCATAGAATATAAGAGCAGGGAGGTTATGACGGAGCTGTACAAAACGCTGGTGAGGCCACAGCTGGAGTACTGTGTGCAGTTCTGGTCGCCTCACTATAGGAAGGATGTGATTGCTTTGGAGAGGGTGCAGAGAAGATTCACCAGGATGTTACCTGGGATGGAGCGCCTCAGCTATGAAGAGAGGCTGGACAGGCTGGAGTTGTTTTCCTTGGAGCAGAGAAGGCTGAGGGGGGACCCGATTGAGGTGTACAAAATAATGAGGGGCATAGATAGGGTAGATAAAGAGGAACTTTTCCCCTTAGTGGGGGGGTCAATAACAAGGGGGCATAGATTCAGGGTAAGGGGCAGGAGATTTAGAGGGGATTTGAGGAGGAACTTTTTCACCCAGAGGGTGGTTGGAATGTGGAACTCAATGCCTGAAAGGGTGGTGGAGGCAGGAACCCTCACAACATTCAAGAAGCATTTGGATGAGCACTTGAAATGCCATTGCATACAAGGCTATGGACCAAATGCTGGAAAATGGGATTAGACTGGACAGGGATGGATGGGCGGCGCAGACACGATGGGCCGAAGGGCCTCTTTCTGTGCTGTAAAACTCTATGACTCTCTATGACATTAAAGAGTGATCAGCGGGGTAAAGAAAGACCATGGGAGGCTAAACACAACTTTTTTTTTTTTTTTTTTATAAATGCAGTTTTACAACAGTAGTGGGGTAGTCAGAAGCAGTGAAAAGATGCAAAATGGACTTGAAACGGAGGACAAACATTCTGAAAGTTTGTTTCCTCCAAGCAGATATGCTCCTCCAAATAAAGCTAACCCAAGTAAAATCAACGACTATTATGAATGAAATGGAAATCCCTAACTAGCTAAAAGGACTCAAAATAAATGAATGCCCAGGTATTTATCCCAGAGTGCTAAGAGACTCTATGGAGGGAATTTGTGAAGCGCTGGCAATTAGGAGAGCGCCACTGGAAACTGGACAGGTACCCATAGATTAGAAACAGGCTAATCTGGTGCCCATATTCATGCCGATTGCAGTTGGACTCCTTTGTGTCAGTTTAATTTGAGGAGCCTCAGCGAGAAGTTATACACATTTTCCGTTGAGATGAAGCCGACATTGCTTTGCATCAAATCAGCACAACCAGTCAACACCTGTGCAGTATCAGTTTTAAGTGGGGGAGGTGGGCGAAGAGGACAAAAAAATTAAGAAACGGTCAGTAAATGCGCATGCATAATCCCAAGTACATGGAAAAACAAACATTTCCCTCAAGCATTCCATCAAGAAAAAAAATCAAGAGAATTGCAGTAGCTAAGCTGCACATTTTCCAAAGGACAGAAAATAGAACGGACTTGCTATTGTTTGCAACTATTCATTGTTTAGACAGCTTACATAGCCTTTGTAACCTTTAACAGCCACAAAAGAAAATCAACATTTCACTGATCTTTACTGAATAAGAGTATTATTGTTGGGTCAGAAACATCTTTTTAGGAAATGTCTTCTCTGACTTCCACACAGACTCCCCAGTCAGTCAGTCAGTCGCAAGGGTAAGCTTTGTACCACTTCCTGAAATTGTTCTTCAACAAAAGAAAATTCAAAAACATTATTCCGAATACCTTTCTCATCACTTAGTCACAAGCTTTGTGAAAATATTTTTACTATTTTTCCAGGAATAAAAAGTTGGTGTAAATATTCAAAACCAAACATTCATATTGTAATCCACCAAGCTCAAGAAATAGAGGTCTGCTCAACAGACGTAATAAAGGAGAAAAGTCACCTGATCCAAATGGGATGCCTCCTAGGTTGCTGAGGAAAGTAAGGGTGGAAACTGCAGAGGTTCGAGCCACAATTTTCCAATCCTCCTTTCCAATATGGGGATGCTGCCAGAGGAATTGAAGATTGCAAATGTTACACCCCTGTTCGAGAAAGGAGGGATAAACCCGGTAACTAACAGGCCAGTCAGCCTGGCGGCAGTGGTGGGAAGCTTTTTAAACACAATAACCCAGGACAAAATAATTGGGCATGGAAAAATGTGTAAATAAATGAAAGCCAGGATTTGTTAAAGGCAGATCGTGTTTGATTAACTTGATCGAATTTTTTGATGAAGCAGCGGAGCAGGTTGATGAGGGTAGTGCGGTTGATGTGTATATGGACTTTCAAAAGGCATTTGACAAAGTACCACAAAATAAACTTGTTAGTAAACTTGAAGCCCTTGGGATTAAAGGGGCAGTGGCTGCGTGGATATGAAATTGGTTAAGGGACTAAGCAGAGAACAGTGATGGACAGTTGTTTTTCAGACTGAAGGGAAGTATACAGTGGTGTCCCCCAGGGGTCTGTATTCGGACCACTGTTCCTTTTGATATATTAATGATCTGGACTCGGTATACTGGGCATCATTTCAAAGTTTAGAGGACACGAAACTTGGAAATGTAGTAAACAGTGAGAAGGACAGTAACAGACTTCAGGGAGGTCATAGACAGACTGGTAAAATGGGCAGAAACAAGTGTGAAGTGATATATTGTCAGAAGAATGAGGAGAGGTAATATAAACTTAATGGTACAATTTTAAGGGAGTACAGGAACAGAGAGACCTGGGGGTGCATGTACACAAATCTTTGAAGGTGACAGGACAAGTTGAGAAGGTTGTTAAAAAGGTATATGGGATCGATGGTTTTATAAATAGAGGCAGAGTTCCAAAGCAAGGAAGTTATGCTAAACTTTTATGAAACATTGGTAAGGCCCCAGCTGGCGTATTGTGGCCAATTTTGGGCACCACACTTCAGGAAGGATGTCAAGGACTTGGCGAGGAGAAAGAGAAGATTTGCTAGAATGGTACCAGGGATGCAGTATTTCAGTTATCTGGAGAGTAGAGAAGCTGGGGTTGTACTCCTTAGAGCAGCGAAGGTTAAGGGGAGATTTAATAGAGGTGTTCAAAATCATGAAGGGTTTTGATAGAGTAAATAAGGAGAAACCGTTTCTGTTAGATCCGGGTATCTTAATGTTGTGTCCTTCAATAATCAGACAAAGACTGCAGGGAACGATCAACAGGTGTTTACTGAATGAGGGTTCAAACTGCAACTGACTGTACAGAGCACTACTCAGGGTTTATATACAGGTGTGGTCACTGCCGGTGCTACAGGATACAGGAGCTGTAAAAAGTAGTTCTCCCCCTTAAAAAGGTACATACATTACAGTTTCCAGTGGCAGAAGGGTCAGTACCCAGAGGACACAGATCTAAAGTAATTGGCAAAAGAACCACATGCGACATGAGGGAAACAAATTACAGTGAATTATGATCTGAAATGCACTCCCTGAAAAGGGTGGTGGAAGCAGATTCAATCATAACTTCAGAAGGAAACTGGATAAATCCTTGAAGGCAAAAAATTTGCAGGGCTATGGGGAAGAGCAGAAGAGAGACCAATTGGATAGCTCTATCAAAAAGAGCCAGCACATGCACGATGGGTCAAATTGCCTCCTTCTGTGCTGCATCATTCTATTTAAGTCAATTTCAATTACAAAACTTTCTAATACAGTATATGGAAATATTCATCATCTCATTACTGAGGTGGAATACCTTTGTGCTACAGGTTCCTAGCCAAAATTTAGAATGCCTTAAGTAGTTAAATTCTAAAGCTTCACAACCTACCCATGTGCCAGAGTCAAATTACTACATACCCTGCACGTTATATAATTACCCCGATGATGTCACAGAATAAAACTTCAGATGGCAATACATCTTGAAGCATGAACTGCTTAACGTATCAAAGAACCAGAGTTATAATGGTTGCTCATGCCATTAGTACACAATTCTCACGTTAAAAAACAAAACACTACATATGGATCAGAACTCCCAAAATAGAGCACAGGAATTGCGAACCAGCCATCTGTCCACTATCCACTGAAAACGGTACTGAGAAAGGACAGGAGGCTGATCCCGGTATCAGACAACTGAATTATGAGGAAAAGGTTAAAAAAATATCTGGACTCCTCTGGCCTTGAATGAGGGGACCTTGTAGAGGTGTATCAAGTAAAACAGAAAAGGTTGATTCACAGCACTGTTTTAAGCAGGACAAGAGTCATGGGTCCTGAATGTCTTCATATACCAAGGGATTCATAAAATAATTATCTTCCAGGTAAAGTATTGTAGGCAAAAGCTCTAAAGTAATTTAAGAGGCAGTTAGATCCTGCGTTGTTGGGATTGGGGGGGGGGGGGGGGGGGGATTGTAGGTTTGAATGCAAGGATAGACTGAATGGCCTTCCTCGCCTGTACTTAATTTTGTAATCTATTTTTGTTGCCCACACTCCTAGTTCACGCAGTACGCGGTGAATAGAATCACTGGAGGTATACAGTGGGGACAACGCAGATGGTTATTTCCAAGGTTTCCAATAAATCATTGAGGGACAGAAGAACAAGCACAAGGTCACTGCAATCAACTTCTTTTCACAAAGGCAGGCCACTCAGCACATCTAGCTCATTCTTCCCAAAGAAATCTACAGTCCTCATCCATTTCCAATTGTGTGTTGGCTGATTCCAGAGATTTTACTTCCAATATCCTAGCTGGAAGACCATTCAGGTATTAAAAATCACACTTTGCGAGAAGTACCTCCTGATATCAGTCCAGAACTTGCCTTTTACCAGTTTTACCTAAGTCTTCTTGCCCTGCAGTCACTCTGTAATTTCACTGACGCGAATTAGTTTTACCAAAAACAGTCAGTCAAACAGAATGGAGTTTGTTAATGAACGCTAGGCTGCATCCTGAAGAACTGCCAAGGGAAAAGAAGTTTACATTATATATTGTAATCATTGCAATTCTAGAGCGAAGTTAAAACAAATATTTCCTTGCTAAAAAAACCTTAGACTATAATGTCAAATTTGTGTAAAATTAATTTGCTCTTAACTCAAGATTAGGAAGAGTAAAACATTCAGCCTCTCAAGTGTATTCCATGATTGAATTAGATCATGGTATCTTAACTCCATCTACCTGCCTTGGTTCCATAACCCTTGCCGAACAAAAATCTATCAATCTTGTGTTTTTAAATTATCAATTGACATAGCCTCAACAGCTTTTTTTTTTTTTTTAAGGAAGAAGCGGGACGGTGATGGGAAAGAGTATTCTAGATTTCCACTATCCTTGGTGTAAAGTTTATGAAGTAAATTTTTCCTTCACATTTCAATATGCTTAAAATCAGTTCAGTTAGGCAATCATTATTAATGCATTTTATGAAAGTCTCCTCTGGTGATTTAAAGTTCCAAATAAAATGAGTTTGGGCAGCTTCAATCTAGTTTCCATTCTGGATGATGTCACCATACAACATGACCATTAACTTGAGCCTTCTCAAATCAGAGTCTTAACATAAGATTGGTGTAGTACAGAGAGTTCATGTAAAAAGCTATGGATAACATCCAGCAACCACTACTTTGGATGGTAAAAAACACTGAAAATCCTTCTCTTAGGCAGTCCCTTGGAACAGAAGATGACTTGCTTCCATATTAAAAATGAGTTGTCAGGTGACTGATCAGTCCAATGCGGGACCTACAGTCTCTGTCACAGGTGGGGCAGACGGTGGTTGAAGGGGCAGGTGGGTGGGGTGCTTGGGTTGACATGCGCTCCTTGCGCATGGCTTCCGCTTGCTCCCGCCGAAGAGATTAAAGGTGTTCGGCGCCTTCCCGGATGCTTCTCCTCTACTTTGTGCAGTCTTGGGCCAGGGATGCCCAGGTGTCGGCGGGGATGTTGCACTTTTTCCAAGGAGGCTTTGAGGGTGTCCTTGAAGAGTTTCCTCTGCCCACCTGGGGCTCCCTTGCTTCCTAATTCCTACCCAGGTAAAAAACACTGAAAATGCAGGATAGATGAACTCTCCAAAAACTCGAATATGACAGTATCTGACTACCAAACCAAAAGCATTCCTCCAAACTTGACCTGACTCTAACAGTCCGCCAACTGCAACACAACAAGGTCTCTCTCAGCTGAAGCAGTAGACAAATATGGGAAGGCTCATATTACCTTGAAGCAGCTGCTCCCACCCAATTACAGTGCTTTTAATAATTGCCATGGAGAAGTCAGTCAGATAATCCTACCCTCCTGACTGAAGACAGGCAACACTTCTAGTGAATAAAAGTGGAAACAAATCCAAATAGATTACAAATCTGTTTATTTCAAACCCGCAGTAACCTTCAAATTATGGGACTTGGTTTCTTTCAATTGATCAACATCATTTAAAAGTGAACCAAATTTTTCACCAAGAATGATGAGTTTCCACCACAGATATCATGCCTTGTTTTTTTAAAAAGGCAATTAGGAAGCAAAACAGGGGTGAAACAAAGAAAACCTGAGATTTAAAATGATATTACCGAGACAGATTCTAACAACACTGGTTCAATCAGATTAAGACAGGCCAACCAACTTGAAACAAAACACAATCTTCCTCATATAAACAAAAATCTCTCTCGTCTTACTCACTGAACAAGTTGGTTATCAAAGGCCATTAAACAACTTCCTCCTTAGACCCAGTTAAAAAATATTCTGAGGTGGTCCAAGGAAAGGGGTGGGGGGGGGGGGGGGGGTGGCGGGCGGCAGGGGAGAGATAGGGATAAAGAATAATTACTACCCTGTAGTGACAGTACAGAGTTTGTAATTGCCCTGCCATTAACACTTCACTTTGACTTTCCACTGAAAGCTCTTGGCTGTTGGCACCCATTTACACAAATGTCAGCTGCTGTGGGTTTTTTTTTCCTAATATTGGGAATCTACCAAAAAAAACTGGCAGTTTATGCTGCATTTTGGAAGGATAATTGTTCAGCAGTTGAACTGCTCAATTCAAGCATATGTTTTAACATAAAATTCAGACAAGTTGCATTTGAAATTTCGATCTTCGTAAAAAAAATGTTTTAAAAAATCACTTTGGACATAATGTTGAGAGCCAAATCGTCTCCTGAAGCAGTCTTCAGTGGCCTTGCTTAGCACAATAATTCTCAGTTGAAACAGAAAGACAAGATGGGAAATTCAGTGTTTTAGTCTCTGAATTGACCACTTCATCTTCCCTTTACTTTTCAGGATTTTAGAGCAATTAAATTATTTTATTTTAACCTTTACCAGTGCATTGTAATTGCAGTGCTTGCAGCAAAGTAAAGACTGATTGGCATTAAATTATCAGTCATCAGTAGTTTTGGTTCTTCATTTTGCAGCTTTACCTCACTTGTGGTCATCTTGACATTGTGTAGTTTGCTACCGTCAGTGTGACCTACATAGAGTGACCACAAAGAACGGAATAACAAATTATTTTGGCATGAAACAGTAAGTTACTCATAAAAAGAGAGCCATTCCGAATAATTTTTTTCCCCCATAGGGTTTTTAACCAAATGGGGATCAACTTGAACACGTCAGTCCTGTTCTACAATCTAAATTAGGCCATTGTTTTTCCCCTTGAATTGATTAAATCCTCAAATTCAAACATGGGCTCCTCTTGCAGCACCATAGAGGCACGGTAATATACATGATTCAATGGCACTCTAATAAATGTGTGTGTCTAAACAGAGATTTTAGTTCACTCCAGAGACTTGAGCACAAAATCTAGCACTTCAGTGCAGTACTGAGAGCACGCTGCATTGAGAGAGGTGCCATCTTCAGATGAGATGGTAAACATAGAAAAATAGGAGGAGTAGGCCATTCGGCCCTTTGAGCCTGCTCCACCATTCAATATGATCATGGCTGATGCTCTCTCTCAATACCATATTCCCGCTCTCTCCCCACACCCCTTGATGCCTTGTGTCTCGAAATTTATCCATCTCCTTCTTAAATATATTCAGTGACTTGGCCTCCACAGCCTTCTGTGGTAGAGAATTCCACAGGTTCACCACCCGCTGAGTGAAGACTTTGCTCCTCATCTCAGTCCTAAATGTCCTACCCCATATCCTGAGACTGTGACTCCTCGTTCGAAACCCCCCCCCCCCAATCCAGGGGAACATCCTCCCTGCATCCAGTCTGCAACCGAGGACCCATCTGCTGTCTTAAGTCAATGTAAAAGATCTCATGGCACTACTTTGTAGAAGAGCATGGGAGTTTAACCAGTATCCTGACCAATATTTGTCTCTTAACCAGCTGCCTGACCTGCTGAGTGTTTCCAGCATTTTCTGTTGTTATTTCAGATTCCCAGCATCCGCAATATTTTGCTATTGTATTATTTTACTAAAACAAATTGTCTGGTCATCATCACATTGCTGTTTGTGGGGCCTTGCTGTGCACAAGTTGGCTGCCATGTTTCCTACATTACAACCTTGACAACAAAAAAAAACTTAATTGCCTGTAAAGCACTTTGAGATGCCCCAAGGTTAAGAGGTAATATATAAATTCAAGTATTGTTTTTTCCTTATTTACAGTAACAAAAAAATGAAGTTATTTCTTCCCCTGCTCCAAGCCTCTAAAAATAAAATTTTCCTTCTCCTTGCCTTATATTCCATCAACTGTACACTGAATTGGGAAAGGTCAGGCAATACGAGCCGGTCTTATGCTCAAACACCTTTGAGAATTGCCACAAATACTCAATGCGCTGTCCTTCAGGGGGAAGAGGTAGGTGGAGTCTCTGTGGTCAAGGTGGCTCCAAGGGGACAGGTCCGCTGATGGAAGCTTGGAACCAAGTCAAATTTCGGATTCAGGTATGGTTTTACCTAGTCTGGCACAATCAAGTCCGCAGCATGCCAAGGCACCATTCGTGATTGACCAACCATCCTCGCTAACGAAAGAACCTCATTGGGGTAGATATTTTTTCTGGGAGTTGGGATTCTTACCATTTGGCTCCAGATAACCCTGCAACCCAATGTTTCAAGGGATAGGGTTATCCCAGCTGGAGAAGCACAGACAGGTTCTGGGAAGCTGCTAGGTTTTGGTTCGAAAGCATAAAGCAGAGCTACATTCATTGTTAGAAAATCAAAGATGAGCTATTGGCTAAGTAAAATCATATGGGAGTGCAACCTTATTATTGCCCCTTTAATTAAATGTTTTGCTAAACAAGCCAAAAGTCAAACATAGAAAAGAACCAACACATATGCAAGTTACCACAGATTAAAACACAGTGAAACCAATCCAAGTTTCAACAGCCAAACAAAAATGACATTAAAAATCTGAAACCATTTGGGCGCCAAAGATCTGTCTCGCAGTAAAATCATTTAAGTCTTTACTGAATGTCAAAGCACATAATCTGATGGGTGAGGATCCTCTTCAAATATTGACTGCTGTTTGGTCCCAAGCTTTGCTTCAGACCCCATATTCTCTCCATCGTACTGACATTCAATAAAGACAACCTACTTCCATCTCCATAACATAGTCAGCCCCCATCCAGGCCTCTGCCCAACCTCTGCTGAAACTCTTATCCATGCCCTGGTCACCTCCAGACTTGACTATACCAATGGCTCCATGGCCTCATCTCAACCCCTCTATAGCCGCTTCATACTTACAACCCTCAGAACTCTGCCTTTTTGTGAATCGCTCACTCTCTTGGCCCCACAATGGCCAGTTTCTAGGCCCGCCCTAAACCACTTCTCCACCTTCCTCTTTTCCTTGAACACCCTCCTTCAAGTCCACCTCTTGGACCAAGGTTAAGTTATTCCTCCCAATATCTTCTTTGCCTTGGTATTGATTTTGCCTAATTACACCTATAAAAAAAATGTTCACGCAATGTGGGCATCGCTGGCAAGGCCAGCTTTTATTGCCCAGCTCCAAATGCCTTCGAGAAGGTGGTGGTGAGCCACCTTCTTGAACCGCTGCAGTCCATGTGCTGAAGGTACTCCCACATTGCTGTTAGGTAGGGGGTTCCAGGATTTTGACCCAGCGACTATGAAGGAACAATATACTTCCAAGCCGGAAAGCTTCTGTGATTCCCTTTTCCAAGTTAAAGGTGTTATATCAATGCAAGTTGTTATTGTTGATGTAATAGGAGGGAACGCCTGTCTTAACTTGCGAAAGATAGTGTCAGCTGCCCAAAGGAGAATAGTGCTAAAATTATGTCATATACAAGAACAAAAATGGTGTGCTGGTAACTCAACAAATTCAGAAAAAGACAGGATTTCTAAGGGATTGCCGTGTATATGGACCTCACAGATCCAATTTGAAAACGTACACCAATTAAGTAAATAATGTTACTAAAAATGAGGTGTCAACCTGGTGAGGCTACAACACAGGACTACTTATATGCCAAACAACGGAAGCAACATGCGATAGACAGAGCTAAGCGATCTCACAACCATCGGATCAAATCAAAGCTCTGCAGTCCTGCCACATCCAGTCGTGAGTGGTGGTGGACAATTAAACAGTTAACAGGAGGAGGAGGCTCCATAAATATCCCCATCCTCAATGATGGTGGAGCCCAGCACGTGAGTGCAAAAGGCAAGGCTGAAGCATTCGCAACTATCTTCAGCCAGAAGTGCCAAGTGGATGATCCATCTCGGCCTCCTCCGGAGGTCCCAGCATCACAGATGCCAGTCTTCAGCCCATTCAATTCACTCCACGTGATGTCAAGAAACGGCTGAAGATACTGGATACTGCAAATGCTATGGGCCCTGACAACACTCTGGCAATAGTACTGAAGACTTGTGCTCCAGAACTAGCTGCGCCCTTAGCCAAGCTGTTCCAGTACAGCTACAACACTGGCATCTACCCGGCAATGTGGAAAATTGCCCAAGTATGTCCTGTCTACAAAAAGCAGGACAAATCCGACCCGGCCAATTACCGTCCCATCAGTCTACTCTCAATCATCAGCAAAGTGATGGAAGGTGTCGTCGACAGTGCTATCAAGCAGCACTTACTCAGCAATAACCTGCTAACTGACGCCCAGTTTGGGTTCCGCCAGGGCCACTCAGCTCCTGACCTCATTACAGCCTTGGTCCAAACATGGACAAAAGAGCTGAATTCCAGAGGTGAGGTGAGAGTGACTGCCCTTGACATCAAGGCAGCATTTGATCAAGTGTGGCATCAAGGAGCCCCAGCAAAACTGAAGTCAATGGGAATCAAGGGGAAAACTCTCCATTGGTTGGAATCATACCTAGCACAAAGGAAGTTGGCTGTGGTTGTTGGAGGTCATTCATCTCAATCACATGACATCACTGCAGGAGTTCCTCAGGGCAGTGTCCTAGGCCCAACCATCTTCAGCTGTTTCATCAATGACCTTCCCTCCATCATAAGGTCAGAAGTGGGGATGTTCGCTGATGATTGCACACTGTTCAGCACCATTCGAGACTCGTCAGATACTGACGCAGTCAGTGTCCATATGCAGCAAGACCTGGACAACATTCAGACTTGGGCTGACAAGTGGCAAGTAACATTCGCACCACACAAGTGCCAGGCAATGACCATCTCCAACAAGCGAGACTCTAACCATCTCCCCTTGACATTCAATGGCATTACCATCGCTGAATCCCCCACTATCAACATCCTGGGGGTTACCATTGATCAGAAACTGAACTGGACCAGCCATATAAATACCGTGCCTACTAGAGCAGGCCAGAGGCTGGGAATTCTGCAGCGAATGTCTCACCTCCTGACTCCCCAAAGCCTTTCCACCATCTACAAGGCACAAGTCAGGAGTGTGATGGAATACTCTCCACTTGCCTGGATGAGTGCAGCTCCAACAACACTCAAGAAGCTCGACACCATTCAGGATAAAGCAGCCCGCTTGATTGGCACTCCATCCACCACCTTCAACATTCACTCCCTCCACCACCGGTGCACTGTGGCTGTAGTGTGTACCATCTACAAGATGCACTGCAGCAACTCGCCAAAGCTCCTTCAACAGCACCTTCCAAACCCGCGACCTCTACCACTTAGAAGGACAAGGGCAGCAGACGCATGGGAACACCACCACCTAAAAGTTGCCCTCCAAGCCACACACCATCCTGACTTGCACTTGTATCGCCGTTCCTTCACTGTCGCTGGGCCAAAATCCTGGAACTCCCTTCCTAACAGCATTGTGAGTGTACCTACACCATATGGACTGCAGCGGTTCAAGGCAGCAGCTCACCACCATCTTCTCAAGGGCAATTAGGGATGGGCACTAAATGCAGGCCTAGCCAGCGATGCCCACATCCCATCAATGAATTAAAAAATGATTTTTTTGTCCCAACTTTACATTTAACTTACTCAAACCGTAAGACATGGTCATCTGTGTTTCACTTGGTAGCATAAGGAGGGAGAAATCGGGTTTCTAAATTTAAAAAAGGGCCACTAAAAGAACCCTTGCTCTGATTCTGCAAGAGAAGCTTACTACTCCCTGTGATTAGACTTACATTAAAACCACAAATGCCTAAAAGAACAGCTTTTGTAAACTTCAGGTCATTGTGAATGTAATTTGCTTCAAAAATAAAAAGAACCATAGTTCCTTCAAAATGTCTGGGACTAGTTACAGGGACTATGTTTCAAGGCTATTGGGGTTCAGGGGTCATTTAATAATTTCTCAAGCTTTATTCGTGTACAAGATCCAATAAACAGCATTACTGCCAGTTACCACATTCATGAATTTTTGCTACTTTATTATAAATTCTAGGGAATGAGAAAGATCATGTATGTTTAATCATTTTATTAAGGTTTCAGCACCTTAATTTTAACAGAATTTCAACTGGGGCCAGAGACAAATGACATTTTTTCATAATGGAAGTATCATTTTTGGGGGAAGGAAGAATGCTAAAATTGTCATTTAAAGGGGAGTGAGCCTTTGGATTGTTTCCATCATGCATAAACATGGTGAAATCTCTCAACCCCTTACAGCCAAAAATAGTTCAATATTACATTGTGCCGCACGACTCCAGGATGCAGTTTGACCCCCAATTCCCCACACGGTCAGTTTGTGATTGTTGCCTGGTGATAACAAGGCAGCAACCAGCTAAAGAGGCACTTACCCCACAAAAGGTGGACTAAGGAAAATACACACACACACACTTACAAATGGCCAAAATTGTTTGCACAACGAATCGTGCTTTTCACTTGTATTGGTGTATCTAAAAGCAGACTTTAAAACTTGCCTTAAAATAGAAAAAAAGAGATAAGTCCAGACCCAGTACAATAACAAAAAACAGAATCACCACTTACTGGCACCAGTAACACAGCAGTGCTCAGAAACTTCCTTTGTATCATTTCCCATTTTGGGAGTTACAAAGCAATAATGAGGCTTTAGAGTTTTTTTCATATTGGATTCCATGAACAATTTTTTTTTTTAGAAATTGAGATTTCTTTTAAGCACAGTAAGCAAAAGAACATCCAACTTAAGACATGGCATTTTATCATGAAAGGGGTGCCCTAAATTTGTATTTTAAGCATTTTAGCTTCTTCCAACCCTCTGCTGTCTTCTCTTGCTGTTTAGAGCAGGACGATCTGACCTGCAGACAGCTCGGTTGCAGCCATCAATGGTAGCAATTGTTTCGAAGGAAGTGTACTTCTGCATACCAACACTGATCTTTGTAGTGCATCATCTTTCACTCAGCACACTCCAGGCACAGAGATCAAACACTCAAGTCAATGGAACCATTTCATCTGTTGGCCCAAGAAGCCAAGAAAGACTGAGCAACTCACCCATTGCTGGGGGCAGGGGGGAGCATTTTAATCAGCAAACAGATGTCAAAACCTCTGGATGGAACAGCAACAGGCAGAAACACCACACCTAGCATATCAAGCAGCCATTAATTTAATGACTATTCTAAGCAGGGATTTAACATTATTCTTATTAAGTAATAAAGTATTGTACAAAATGTTAAATTGCTATGCATTTCACCAGGTGGAAACACCTGGTATAATGTGACATCTTTGCATCATCACTCAACAGTAACAAAAAATGATGATGGCACAAGTGGAGATATATAAAAAAAAATCTATGTTATTAGAAAAAAAAAAGTGTAGAGTGAATGCTTTAAATGTAGTTTTTGAATGAGTTGGTAGGTCTTGGAGAGACCAGATGGTATTATTGATTGCATAGTTAGCATAAATCAATCACAAACAAGAATCACTACAAAGAATGCTACTATGTTTGCGCTTGCTCTTGAGCTAACTCTGAAACCAGGTCTCAGTTGCTGGACAGTTTCCATGCTCCAGAGTTGCCAGCCTAAACTCGTCCTAGTTTCTTGCTGCTTCTCAACGGCCCAGAGTGCCCACAGCTTCTCAAATCTCTTCCGGTTTCTGGGCCAAGCTTCCAGTTTCCCCAGAATCAGGGTTTAGATCATTAACAAGTCTACTTTCTCCGCTACAGTTGAGGACATCGTCTGAACCCCTTGATCTGACTGTTGTGCCCATATTTCACTCCCCACATAGCCCTTGCTAATGCACTGAAATAGCAGTCTATGGCCTGCTATTTGAAGAAGCGTCAGTGATAATGGCTGGGCTTTGTATTTGCATAGATAACAACCATCAGCATTTGAAACCATGCGTTAGCTTGTTAATAAAAAAAATCTGCTTTTTTATACTGGGATTGGAGGTTGCCAGGTTCAATTAACTGGAAGGCAGGACGACAGCCAGTTACACAGCTGATAAGCAAGCAGACATCACTTTCTCCTACTGTTAGCTGCACAATATCTTCAAGTTGAAAGTTTTAAGATAAACTAATGATTTGGGAGCATTGCAGGTGTATGGTGTTTGGCTCCCAAATTATATGCAACAAATAAGCTGCTGAAATGCAGCTACGCTGTATTAAAAACTTGTTTGGCATGCCAGTTGTTAAACTTTCACGAAGGTTTATTTGCTTCAAGGCTGACTGTAGCCACTTCTTGGAGACAAGGAGGAGGTTACCTGCTATGAATACATTAACTGGCTTTAAATAACAGAATTGTCAAGGTTGGAAATAAAATAACATGAGTGAATTTGGAATGGTTATTTATTTATGATTTGGAGATTCACATATTTAGGATTTTTCTATGTACCATTTGATGCAAACCATTGGTCCGTTTATGCAAACAGTGCCTTATCTTCACTAACTTTGAAAGCTGTTTTTAGATTTTTTTTCAAGCATTAGTGATGGAGGCCCCTTTGTTAGCAGGGACAGCCTGCACGGTTAGCAATAGAGCAGTCAACATGAATGAAACAGTAGAATAGATGGCAGACTGCAGTCAGTCAGGTCCACCTGACAGCATAAAATACAACTCCCTGCGGCTGTCTCTACTAACTACATTTTTTGGGTACTTCAATATTTAAATTTTCAGTACATAAAAAATCCCTTTTGGACAGGGTCAAAAGAAGAATTTAAGCTAGAAATTACTGCTGCCAAAAATAGTGGACCAACACTAAATACATTTTACATTGAGGCAGAAATTCCGGTCCCTACGGGTGTGTACACGCTGTGTACTCACCCGTAGGGCCAACGAAAATGCCAGTTTTAGGCACGCACTGCGCATGCGCTGGAAACCGGCATTTCCGATCCGTCAAGAAAGCTCGACAGATCCTCCGGCTGCGCTGGAGCAGGGCCTCTGCGGGTGGAGGGTTCTGTTTTTTGGAGACCCTCCGCCCGCAGAAAACACTTACAATTCTTGCGCCTGTAAAGGCCTCAGGCGCAAGAGTTAAAAAAAAGGAGAAACATTTCCACTGATTTATCATTTAAAAATACTTCAAAGAAAGGCAAGTTTATTTTTAGCCCCGTTAAAAACTTTTTTTTCAAAAAATAAAATTCATTTTAAAAGTGATTTTAAAAAAATTATTTAAATTTTTACTATGTTTTTGGGGGTGATCTCCATTCATATATTTGACAGGTCTTCCGGTCAAATGTATGAAAGGAGATTCCCTTCTCCGATTGGCTCCCCATGGCCCATGTGATCCCAGGGACGCTGCAAACCACCTGCGCCTCTGGGATACGTGGGCCCTGCGCACCGGCAGTTTGGAGAGGCCCAGGAATGGAACTCTGCGCCTCCCGGGAGCCCTCCGGTCTTGGCGCAGATTTTCCAAGATCGCAGCCCTCTGCCCGCGGGAGGCCTGCGAACGGAATTTCTGGGCCATTATTCTTGCTATCTTAAAAGCAACATTAACCAGTTTATTTAAATGGGTTTAAACCATTAAAGCAACAGACAGAGGAATGTTGCATGCTATTCTGGTCAACAGAAATTTCTGGCCTCCTGTTGTAAGGTGTTTCACAACTGGAATTTGTTGAAATGCACAAATTCATTAGTGTTTTAAAAAAATAAAAATTAGATTACTGTTTGGCTGTGACCCTCTTAAAACTATATTCTAATGTTTTCATTTAATAGTAATGGATAATTTTTGTCTGTCCTAAAGCTACTCAAATATATTTTCCATTTTACACGGTTTGATCCCTCAATTCAGGTATTCCCCCTCCAACCTCTGGGCTATCAGGAGGGGGAGGACAGGGACAGATGCGACAGGGAGCCAGTTATGTTGTGTTAATGTATAAGGCACTGCTGGTTGTGGTTATTGGATGTTAGTAATGGTTTCAGTTCACAAATTGAGAGAGTTTGAACATTAGATTCCCAGTTAAAGGAGCTGGCTCCTATAGAGTTGTACTGAACTCATTGCAACTACTTCTATTCTTACATATTTAAAATATATCTAACTCTTCCAAGGAAAATCACTCAGTTTTAAAATGATTACAGAAAGTTTCAAAATGCAACAACTAAGAGGCGGGGGGAGTGCACGTATGCCTCCAGACCTTGCTAGGAAATACATCTCATGCTTTTAGCATTCACACAATCCCTTCAATAACTCCTAAATTCACCACTTATGCAAGTTTCATTTTGGTGTCCTTCAGTGTTCAACCCTCCCATGTAATAGAATGTTGGGCATATCTGTCTCTTTAGTTATGAAAAATTGATGTCCCACTGCACTTCAATGGGCTCCTTGCTTTTAGTCCTGATGACACTTTTTGCAGAGTCAGCTTTTTTAGATTGTGTCAACTTTTTTGAATCATGAACTTGTGCTCATCCCAAACTCTGCTGCCTGTATCTTAACTCACTCAAAGTCTCGTTCACCCATCACCCCTGTGCTTGTTGGCCTATACTGGCTCCAGATCTGACATTGCCTCAATTTTAAAAGCCTCATTTTCAAATCCCTCCATGGCCTCACCCCTCCCCATCTCTGTAACCTTCTACAGCCCTACAAGCCTTCGAGATCTCGGTGCTCCTCCAATTCTGGCCTCTTGCGCATCCCCGATTTTAATCGCCACTACTGGCGGCTGTGCTTTCAGCTGCCTTGGCCCCAAGCTTTGGAATTCCCTCCCTAAACCTCACTGCCTCTCTTCTCCTTTAAGACGCTCCTTAAAACCTACCTCTTCAATCAAGCTTTTGATCATCTGTCCCTATATCGTCTTCTGTGGCTCGTGTCAAAAATGTTTTTATTGATATCGCTCGAAGCGCCTTAGGACGTTTTGCTACATTAAAAAAAGGAGCTATATAAATACAAGTTGTTGTTGTTGAAGCTGTTAGCCAGCTTTTACTCGTCCTCCAGATTGGCATGAAGTACTTGGATGTTTTTAGTCCTTCAACTCAGACTCTCCTCCGCCACCATTACCGCCTCAACATTTTTTCTTGGGAAATTAAAAAACCAATTTTGCTTGGTTTAATGTCTGCTCTTAATACAAAGCACTGAATTTAAAAAAGCTGTTTACTGGCAATGTTAGCAACTCATTTACCCAGAATTTCCATCAGCTAGATGGATTGAATCCATTATCAGAACCTCAGTTGAAAATTCTCAGTATTGCTGGCGTAATGGCATTACTTTTGCATTCGGACGGCCATTCAATTTCTACAGCCAAAGGCAAAACGCACAGCAAGCAGAAATGAGGATTGCTGCAAGGAACAACAATTTAGAATTTCCAATGGTACAGTGACCACCACAGACCATCACCAAGGCCTGAGCATCCAATACTTGATACTGTCCACATCTCAAAGAAAAGAATTCTCATCTTAAGAAGTGAAAATTGGCAGCCAGCTTTGTGGGAGCAGGAAAGATTTAATCAAAAGATTTGCAATCCAGAATTTCAAATGACACATGATTGTATTACTGTACATAGGATATCTGGCACAGAAACAGGCCATTCAGCCCAACCAGTCCAAACTCCACTCGAGCCTCCTCCTGTCTTTGCTCATCTAAATCTATCAGCATAACCCTCTATTCCCTTCTCCCGCATACGCTTGTCTAGCCTCCCCTTAAACGCATCTATAGTATTTGCTTCAACCACTCCCTGTGGGAGCAAGTTCCACATTCTCACCACTCTTTGGGTGAAGAAGTTTCTTCTGAATTCCCTCTTGGATTTCTTGGTGACTATCTTATATTGATGGCCTCGAGTTATACTCTTCCCCACAAGTGGAAACATTCTCTCTCTATCCACTATCAAAACTGTAGTGTATGTGCTTTAAGTCAGAACTACTTTTACAGCTCCTGTATACTGTAGTACCGGCAGTAACCACACCGGTATATAATCGGTGCGCATGCCTCTGTACTCCAGTCTAGAGATTGTCCTCCTCCAGTAAAGACCATATTTGTTTATGTACAGCATCCGTGTAATTATTTATCCACTGAACCACGGATCTAACAGTGGCGACGAGTGTTGATGCGAATCTACCTGCAACACTAAACAAAAAAAAGTCGAGTCCAGGAACATGGGCGTCGACCGCGAGCAACCGCCCAGCAGTCAGGCAGAGATCCAACTTCACTGGGGAGGCTGTGGAGAGCTGGACTTGGTTCCCCAGCCACAACGAGCAGTAAGAAACCGACGACAGGTCCAGAGCAGACCCTTCCCGAGCAGCGGCGGCTGGAGCCGACCGACGGCAGAGAGCGAGAGAGCCGGGCAGCGTCGACGGGGTAAGAAAGAGGGTGAAGAGAGCAGGGCGCAGCCGGGGGTTGATCACCGAGCGGTGTTGAGGAAAAATACTGCAAAACCGGAGAGGGTAAGAAACAGCTGGGTTCTAGACTGAGCGGTGTCAACAAATATCAAGAGAAGAACGCGCAGAGCACAGCCAGGGATCAGGGGCTGATCAGGGTCCACGGGGCGAAGCAAGGGGAGGCACCGTTGAGCCGCGGAGAAGCAGGGAGAGCGCGGGAGACGCCATTGAGAAGCAGGGAGAGCGCGGGAGGCGCCATTGAGCCGCGGAGAAGGAGGAAGAGCGCGGGAGACGCCATTTTGCGAAGCTACAGCGGAGAAGACGGGCGAGCGCGGGAAGGAAGGAAAGCGCGGGAGACGCCATTTTCTGCCAGCGGAGAAGAAGGGGAAGCGCGGGAGGCGCCATTGGTGATAGTTAACGCACAACCAAGGATGCCAAAGAGTGGCAGTATCTCTACGTTCGACAATGAAGTCGAAGATTGGGCGACATATGTGGAACGTATTGAGGTGTACTGCAGGGCGAATGAAGTGCCAGATGCTAATAAAGCACTGGTTCTGTTAAATTCCATGGGTGCAAAAACTTATGGGTTACTGCGAAATCTAATAACCCCAGAGAAGCCGGTAAACAAGAATTTTGAAAGCATAGTAGAAATCCTACAGGACCACTTAAACCCCACACCGCTGCTGATAGCAGAACGATTTAAGTTCCATAAAAGGAACCAACACAAAGATGAAAGCAATGCCGAATACCTAACGGAACTGCGCAAGCTATCGAAATACTGCCAGTTTGGAGCAGGACTAGCAGATACGTTAAGGGACAAGTTTGTGTGTGGGCTACAAAGTGAAGGAACCCAGAAACGGCTTCTATCAGAAAAGGACCTTACGCTGGACAAAGCTTTCAGTATGGCAGTATCACACGAAGCAGCCGCAAGGGGCGCTGCAGAGATACAATGGAGACCGCAAGAATATGGCACCAACGAAATGACCTATGGAACAGGGAAGTGCTATCGCTGCGGCAGAACAACACATGACCAGAAAGATTGTTGGTTCAAGGACCAAGTGTGCAGACAGTGTGGGAAAGCAGGACACATAGCAAGAGTCTGCAGGTCTGGGAAGAAAACCAACAGTAAGAAATCTCCACAGGAGAAGTACAAAAAAGTACACCAGGTGATGGACAGTGGTTCAGACGAACAGAAAAGTGACACAGACTCCGGAAGCAAGGAGCTGGGTTGTCTGAAACTACATAATGTAACCGAAATGGAGGATCACCAGACTATCTGGGTTACACTCAAGATAGACGGAGTCCAAGTGAAAATGGAATTGGACACAGGGTCAGCTCTAACAGTCATAAATCAAAGAGACTACAAGCGGCTATTTTCACACATACCCTTGAAAGCTACAGAGATTGTCTTGAAGACGTATACGGGGCAAAAAGTCTACCCCAAAGGAAAAATAAGGGTGAAAGTGACATATAAAGGCCAGGAAATACCTAAAATGGATATATATGTATTGCCAAATGGAGGACCACCACTGCTAGGACGTGAATGGATCCGGAATAGGGTTGCAAAGGGGTGGAAAGTTTCCGGTAAATTTCCGGAAATTTTCCACGGGAAGTTTAGCTTGGGAATTTTGCCCAAAAAAGCGCATGCTAGTATAATATTGTTTTTTTGGTATTTCTTTCTTTTTTTTTTCCCCCCCACAGGTCCTCTCTTAAAATTACTAAGAGAGATGGAATCTTAATTATTGAGGAATTTCTTAATCATTATATGTTTATCTTCTTACTTGGCTTGTTTTAATAATTACAAGTTTTGTGTGTGACTGTGAACAAATGTGTCCTGATTGGTTGGATGAGTGGATGAGCGATTAGCTCCCTCTATTTGTAATATTTGCATATCGAATTGTGATTGGCCTGCAGGCATCTAAGACTGCTATAGTTTTTTTTTTTAAGATCCAGGTTAGGGGTCCTGAGGGAAGTCATTTTGTTTTCTGCTGATGTTGTGATGATGCAGTAAGTAAATCAGACTTTATACCAAATAAACCAGTTACTTGTTGAACTCTGTTGTCCTTCAATTTAAAATATACAAAATAATACACTATTGGTGATGTAGCGTCGTGTGTGTACAGGTCATGCTTCCATCACATGGAGCATCAGCAAAAATGTACTCACCCTGTTGCAATCGTGCTGATCGACCGCAGTTCGACAGAGATGAATGCCCTTTATTTCTCTGCATAGAACAATGCCACGTTTACCGTTGGATGTGTGGAAGCATTATACCCCAGGCATTAAAGATGGAAAGACGGTGTACACGTGCAAACACTGTAGAAAGCCATATGTAAAGAATGCCACAAAGATGCAGCAACATTTATCCAAATGCAACAACTTCACTCAAAGCTCACAGCAGTCAGCCCAGAGTTCCTCTGCTTCCATTCAAGAAGATGATGGTTCTCATTCAGCATCAGGCTCCTTATCATCAGCAACTCCTGGCCCACTTGGAAGGTTCTTTGATACAATGGATAACCATAGCCAGAAGAATGCAGATGAGTGCCTTGCTCGAGCTGTATATGCAACAGGCTCACCCCTCATGCTCACAGCCAATGTGTACTGGAAGAGATTTTTCAATGTTATTCACCCTGCATACTGTCCTCCCACCAGACATGCTTTGTCTACTTATTTGCTGGAGGCTGAGTATAACAGAGTCCAAGGAAAGCTCAAAGAAACGATAGCGATGGCAGACTGTGGTGCAGTTATCTCAGATGGGTGGTCAAATGTACGAGGGGAGGGCATCATAAACTACATCGTCTCCACTCCTCTCCCAGTGTTCTTCAAGAGCACAGACACGAAGGACAACAGACACACAGGCACATACATTGCTGATGAGCTGAAAGCGGTCATCAACGATCTTGGATCACAAAAGGTCTTTGCAGTAGTTACTGACAATGCTGCGAATATGAAGGCTGCTTGGGCTCAAGTGGAGGAGGCCTACCCTCATATTACGTCTATTGGGTGCGCAGCTCATGGGCTTAACCTGCTCCTCAAGGACATCATGGGTTTGAGAACCATGGAAGCACTGTACAAGAGAGCCAAGCAAGTTGTTAAGTATGTCAGGGGAAAACAGGTAGTTGCAGCAACCTACAACTCCAAGCAAATGACAAAGAACAAGAACACCACACTGAAGCTGCCCAACAACACTAGATGGGGTGGTGTTGTCATAATGTACAACAGCCTTCTGGAGGGTAAGGAGTCGCTGCAAGAAATGGCAATATCCCAGTCTGGGGATATGGAAACCACCATCAAGAAAATACTGCTGGATGATGTGTTTTGGGAGAGAGCGGTTAGCAGCCTTAAACTACTCTCACCAGTAGCATCTGCAATTGCTCAGATTGAAGGAGATGACGCTGTCTTGTCAGATGTTCTCAGGCTTTTTACTGATTTAAAAGAACAAATCAGCATTGCCCTACCCACATCCCTGCTGCTCAAAGCAGAGGAGAAGGCAATTGTTCAATTCATACAGACGCGTCAAGAATTTGGTGTCAAGCCGATTCATGCTGCAGCATACATGCTGGACCCAAAGCATGTTGGGAGACCAATACTTTCTGGAGAACAGATCAACAGTGCTTACAGTGTGATTTCTACCCTCTCACGCCATCTCAATCTGGATGTGGGCAAAGTTCTGGGAAGTCTGGCAAAGTTCTCTACCAAGCAAGGTCTTTGGCATGGGGATGGGATATGGGAATCATGCAAGCATATCAGTGCACATACCTGGTGGAAGGGACTTTGTGCATCTGAGGCCCTGTCACCTATTGCATCGGTGATACTCCAAATCCCACCTTCATCAGCGGCCTCTGAACGAAACTGGTCACTTTTTGGGAATACGCACACAAAGGTGCGCAACAGGCTGACTAACGAGAGAGTGGAGAAACTGGTGGCTATCCGGGCGAACCTACAACTTATTGAGCCAGATACAGAAGTGTCCACCACACAGCTAGACACTGACACAGAGGAGGAAATGGACACGTCAGAGCCAGAGAATCAGGAGGAGCAATGAGGAGTAGAAGACTCAAAGGGACAAAATAAGGACAAATTACAGGCTAAATAAGCTGACGCTCTTTTTATTTTATTTTAGATGGGTCTTTTTTGTGGGGGTTCAATAAAGTTCAAAATTATAACCTAAATAAAGTTTTGAAAGCCTGTTTTTATTTGTATGGAACAGTATGTCTATTTTGACAACAAAGATAATATGTCAGAGACAAAAACCATCAGTGTGCAAAAAAACTCAAAATTCCCATAAATTCCCAAAATTTCCCGAAAATTCCCATGGAAAGTTTCCTCTTAAAAATTCCCAGAATTTTGCAACCCTAATCCGGAAGATACATTTAGATTGGCATTCCATACAGGCACTGAAGGTGGAGGCCAAAAAGGATGACGACATCACACCTGGACGACTGTCAAAAATGCTAACTGACGCAAAAGAAGTGTTCCAGGAGGGACTAGGAACACTAAAAGGAATAACAGCAACAATTGAAATAGAGGATAATGCAAGCCCAAAGTTTCTGAAGGCCAGACCAGTGCCTTATGCAATCAGACCAGCGGTTGAAGCAGAGCGGGAAGGGTTGGAACGTTCAGGAGTACTGTCCAAAGTGGACTGGAGCGAGTGGGCTACACCCATCGTTCCTGTAATGAAGAGGTCGTTGAGTAATACGCCTGGGGAACCAAAGAAGGTCCGCATCTGTGGGGATTTTAAGGTGACAGTGAACCCAGTCCTTCACACGGTGCAATATCCGCTTCCACGAATTGAGGATATTTTCGCCTCGCTATCTGGTGGTAAACGCTTCACAAAAATTGATCTAGCCCAGGCGTACTTGCAAATGGAGGTAGAAGCAGCTTCGAAACATTACCTTATGATCAACACCCATAAAGGTCTCTATCAATACAACCGGCTGGTGTTTGGAGTAGCCTTGGCTCCGGCTATCTGGCAAAGGGCGATGGATCAGGTCCTGCAAGGGATTCCAGGGACCCAGTGTTATTTGGACGACATCTTGGTCACGGGCGAAAATGACGGTGATCACCTCGCTAACTTGGAGAAGGTGCTCGCCAGATTAAAGGAATATGGGCTACGAGCTAATCGCCACAAGTGCGAGTTTTTCCAGAAACAGATCTCGTATTGCGGCCACGTCAATCGATGAAGAGGGGTTACATAAGTCCCCTGACAAGATAGAGGCAGTAGTCAAGGCTCCAGCACCGGAAAATGTGTCACAACTGAGGTCGTTCCTCGGGCTGGTAAACTATTACCACAAGTTCTTACCAAATTTGTCTACGGTATTACACCCGCTGAACACCCTACTGCAAACAGGGGTACCATGGAAGTGGGATGACGAACGTAGACGAGCTTTCCAGAAGTGTAAAGAATTGATCACATCAAAAGAGGTGTTGGCCCATTTCAACCCAGCACTACCAATTCGTTTAGCATGTGATGCATCACCCTACGGTATTGGAGCGGTGCTGTCACACAAATTCCCGGACGGTTTGGAGAGGCCAGTAGCCTTTGCGTCTCAGTCACTAACCTCAGCCGAGCGCAACTACACCCAGATTGACAGGGAGGCCCTCAGCCTAGTATGGGGAGTAAAAAAATTCAACCACTATCTGCATGGACAGAAGTTCACCTTGCTGACTGACCACCAACCACTTGTCTCCATCTTTAATCCTAAGAAGGGTGTGCCAGTAATGACTGCACAGCGGTTACAAAGATGGTCCCCATTTCTAGGGGCGAATCAATATGAAATAGAATATAAAGGCACGAGACAGCATGGGAACGCTGATGGGCTATCGCGCCTGCCACTGCCAACTGTGGAGGAAGCACCAGCAGTGGACCCTATCGAGATATTTTATTCGTCGATAATTGAACGATTGCCAGTAACAAACGCGGATATAGAGGAGACCCGCAATGATCCGACGCTGTCACGGGTATATGAATTGACGGTGAGGGGATGGCCAACACATGGCGACTCACTGTTGCCAGCATTCTCATCCAGAAGAGAACAGCTGTCAGTATGCCAGGGGACAGTGATGTGTGGATCCAGAGTGGTGATTCCACCCAAGTTAAGGGAGAGAGTGCTAAATGAGCTACATGAAGGTCATCTGGGGGGAGTGAAAATGAAAAGCCTTGCTAGGGCTCATATGTGGTGGCCGGGAATCGATCAACAAATCGAAGACCTAACTAAGAGCTGCTTAGGATGCCAGAAGGTCCAAAATACACCACCACATGCCCCTCTACACTCATGGGAGTAGCCCTCCTCTCCATGGCAACGGGTGCACATTGATTTCACTGGTCCATTCATGGGCTCAATGTTCTTAATAGCAGTGGATGCTCATTCAAAGTGGCCTGAGGTGATAAAAATGTCTTCAACCACTACAGAGAAAATGATTGCAGTCCTACGGACCACATTTGCCAGAAACGGGTTGCCAGAGCAGATCTGCTTTGATAATGGACCACAGTTTGTGTCCGACGAGTTCCAAAAATTCATGAAAAGGAATGGGGTAAGGCATTACACATCCGCCCCGTATCATCCAGCCACCAATGGATTGGCTGAGAGGTTCGTACAAACCTTTAAGAAGGCGATAAAGGCCATGTGCGACGAGGAAATTCCACTACAGCATAAGGTGGACAATTTCTTATTAGCCTACCGAAACGCGACACATGCAGTTACCAACCAGACCTCGGCCATGATGTTCTTTAACCGAAGGTTGAGATCTCGTCTGGACTTGCTCAGACCAAATGTGTGAAGAAATGTTGAGGACAAACAATTCCAGCACATCAACGAGAAGCCGACAAGGAGCTTCAATGTAGGGCAACCAGTCTTGGCCCGGGACTATCGAACAGAGAAGTGGCAACCCGGAATGATATGTACAAGGCAGGGGCCATTAATGTACACAGTGGATGTCGGGGAGAACATTGTGAGATGCCACGTCGATCATATCTTAGCATCACAGGAATGCGTCAACCCCATGTCTCGAGTACCTGGGGATGAATCCGACATACCGGTAGTATCTACTTCAGACCCAGTAGCAGTGGAACCCGATGAACTACCTGATGAAAGGCGGGTCAGAATCGCCTCTGCACCAAGAGCAAGAACCTCCAGAAAGGCGCTATCCCGAAAGGGTCAGGAAGCTGCCCCAAAGACTGAATCTATAAATGGACTTTTGTTATTGAATGTACATGTAAAAATGTAATTGTTATTTGAGTATTAAGGGGGTATTATTAATCTAAAAAAGGGAGGAATTGTAGTGTATGTGCTTTAAGTCAGAACTACTTTTGCAGCTCCTGTATACTGTAGTACCGGTAGTAACCACACCGGTATATAAGCTGTGCGCATGCCTCTGTACTCCAGTCTAGAGATTGCCCTCCTCCAGTAAAGACCTGTTATTTGTTTATGTACAGCATCCGTGTAATTATTTATCCACTGAACCACGGATCTACCAAAAACCTTTCATAATTTTTAAACACTTCTATTAGGTCACCCCCTCAGCCTTCTTTTTTCCCCAAAAGAAAAAAAAAAACCCAGCCTGTTCATCCTTCCCCGATATGTATACGCTCGCATTTCTGGTATCATCATTGTAAATCTTATCTACACCCTCTCCAGTGCCTCGACATCCTATGGCGACCAGAACTGTACACAGTACTCTTAAAGTGTGTTCTAACCAAGGTTCGATACAGGTTTTGCATAACTTTCCTACTTTTAGAAATAATCCCTAGTGCTTGGTTTGCTTTTTTTATGACCTTGCTAACCTGTGTCGCAACTTTTAGTGATTTGTGTATTTGTACACAGAGATCCCTTTGCTCCTCTATCCCACCCAGACTCTCACCCTCCAAATAACAAGTGATCTCCCTATTCTTCCTACCAAAATGTAATACCTCACATTTATCTGTGTGGAATTTCATTTGCCAATTATATGCCCATTCTGCAAGTTTATTAATGTCCTCCTGTAATTTGTTGCAGTCCTCCTCAATTATCCCCCCAATTTGGTGTCATCCGCAAATTTATAAATTGCGTTTTTGATTCCAAAGTCTAAATCGTTAATGTAAATTGTGAACAGCAGTGGTCCCAGCACTGATCCTTGTGGAACACCACTACCCACCTTCTGCCGCTGTGAATAGCGACCCTTTACTCCCACTCTCTGCTTTCTGTCCTGAAGCCAACCAGCAATCCATTCTGCTATTTGTCCCCTGACTCTGCATTCTATGACCTTGTTCATCAGTCTATTATGGGGTACCTTACTGAAGGCCTCATAAAAATCCAGATAAATTACATCTACTGCATTACCATTGTCTACTCTCTGTTACCTCTTCAAAAAATTCAATAAGGATGGTCAAGCAAGACTTTCCCTTTTGAAATCCATGCTGACTATTCATTATATTTTTGGTTTCTAGATGTTCTTCTATTTTCTCCTTTTTAAAATCAGTATTACGTTAGTTATCCGCCAGTCCTCTGGTACTACACCTTTTTCTAACGAATTATTAAATATGCGTAGTAATGCCTCTGCTATCTCTTCCCTAGACTATTTTAAAATGCATGGATGCAATCCATCTGGACCAGGGGTTTTATCCTCGGAGTTTAATTTATTTAATATACCCCCTTTTTTTATTTTCAATGCACTTATCTTATTACTAACTGGATCATCTACTATCATGTCCACCTGTTCTATCGCCCTGGTAAACACTGAAGCAAAATAACAATTTAATATTTCTGCCATCTCTCTATCATTACCTGTGGTATTATCCTGTCTATCCTTTAATGGCCCTACTTCCAACCTTCCTTTCTTTATTAATGTGCCTGTAAAATATTTTACTATTTTGTTTCATGTTCCTTGATAATTTAATTTCATAGTTCCTCTTTGCCTCCCTAATTGCTTTTTTGACTTCTCTCCTAATCTTTTTGTATTCTCCCTTATGTACTCCCCTGCTGCATGTATTTAATGTAGGCCTCTTTCCTGACCCTCAATTTTTCCCTGATGGCTTTACTCATCCATGGAGTCTCATTGTTTAGTTTGTTCTTTCCTTTTAGCAGAATATATTTTTTCTGCACTCTGTTGAACACCGTTTTAAATGTTTCTCATTGTTGTTTGCCAATATTGTTGCCCATTTTTTCTCCCCCAAAGATCTATTCTCAGCCCCTCAAAATCAGCTTTTCTCCAATCTATTACCCTGGTTTTCGTCATACTTACGTCCTTCTCAATTATCATCTTAAAGCGTATTAAATTATGGTCACTAATGCCTATATGTTCCCCTATTTTTACTTCTACTATCTGCTCTGGTTCATTTCCCATTACTCGATCCAATAGCAAATCCTCCCTTGTTGGGCTTTTTACATATTGGGTTAGAAAGGAGACCTGTGCACATTGTAGGAACTCCATTCCCTTATTCCCTTTACCTACTCTTCTATCCAAGTAATATTGGGATAGTTGAAATCCCCCATGATTATTATTCTGTTTTTTTACTAATTTCCCTAATTTGTCTGCATATTTCTTCCTCCACCTTCCTTCCACTATTAGGTGGTCTGTAGACTAGGCCTATTAGTGTGATTGATCCTTTATTATCTTTTATCTCTATCCATCCATATAGATTCCATTTTTGTCTTGCTGATATCTGCATCACTTTTTTCTACTGCCATTATGTTATCCCTAATAAAATACAGCTACTCCACCTCCCATTTTAACCTCCCTATCTTTTCTAAATATGTTATACCCTGCAATGTTTATTTCCCAGTCCTGATTTTTCTATAGCCATGTCTCAGTAATCCCTACTATGTCTGGTTCCTCGCAACGCACGATTGCCTCCAGCTCCCATTTTATTACAGACACTGTGCATTGCTGTACAGACATCTTAACTCATTTTTAATAGGATTTCCTCTCACTTTATGTTTAACCATCTTTTCACTCTCCTGTTCTATAACTCTATTTATTCCCTTTCCATCAATGTTCTCCCTTACTTTCTTTCCTATGCTCTCTCTTCCGGTTTTGTTTATATTTAGGCTGGTTACGTCTCTTGTAGATCCCTCCCCCATCTTGCTAATTTAAAGCTTTTGCCACCTTCCTATTTACCCTTTCCGCTAGGACACGGGTCCCATCCTGGTTCAGGTGGAGCCCTTCCCATCGGTACAGCTCCTTCCTGTCCCAGAACAAATACAAAAGACTACATTTTAAAATATGAAGATTCTACTGCAATAGTCATAATGTTAAACTGCAAGCTTCACAACTAATATTTTCTTAATGCTCATCATCCTGGATTTTATATTCAGGTAGGAGTAAATCTGTATTGCTTTCACTCCAGAGCAATATTAACTATTCATTTTATTGTATTCATCTTATTGTAATCAGTTTAAAGAAGAAATTAGACAAACTTAAGTCTGACCAAGTTTTAAAACCAGTCAAAACTGTGATCAACTTACCTGCTGATCATGCCGCACCCTTCCCATAAAACTCAGTGCGTTGTTGATCAACTCTCCAATCCATGCAAGCAAAGTAGGTGCATACCTCAAGGAGTGCATCGAGCAAGTGGGAATATAGGGTTACAGGGTCTTTCTCTAATAAATCCCCTGGATGTTTTCCTCATGTACAGTTTCAAGAATAATTCATTTTTCTCCACACAATATAAATTCAAAAGGTTCCGAGAGTAAATCTGGTAACTAAGCAATGACTCACAGGAAAGCTCTTATGATCTACAACATTGCACAGAACAGTTGATCAAAAGAAATGTTTTGTTTTCATACAAGTAGTAGTTGCCATCTTGTTTACAGGCATGTACAAAACTTAAATCTGTTCAACAAAACCAGTTACTCAGAAAATGCACTACCAATAAACTCATTATTTTAGCAGAGTCCATTTTTGGCTCATTAATGAAACTCATCTCTTGTAAAAGAAGCCTGTCTGCTCTTTGGCATGAAATGGAATAAAAACCCTATTGTCCAAGAGCCCAGCAGAGTGGGACAAAGGCCCAGTTGCTCCATGGTGTGTGTGAATGACAGCAAACTTCCCTCTTTTCACTCCCATAACCAACAGTGTTCCCTGGCAAATACCAGAAAACGAAGTATTTATTCATGACTGGAGTTCTGAACAGTTAAAACTTGCTGCATGCTTTCCTCCAACTCAAGGAAACTTAAAGTGGCGATGCCTTTGCGAAAAAAAATGTTTGGCAAACCTTTTCCATCTGTTTGCAGATACACATGGCGGACAAATCACATATCATCCAAAAATGATGCAGTCTTCTCTCATCCCCAAATAAAAACTTCACCAAATCACTTTTTCCAGCAAAATAGTGCTTAATTTAGAAAGTTTGACATGTCTCATTTTGAGAAATGGCATGTTTCTCATCACCAAACTGGTCAATAAGCTCCAGGCAGAGTAATATCTCACCAAAAAAAAGGCGATTTGACAAACACATGAATGTAAATACAATGCAACTGTTTATGCATGTGAAAAGTTTGCATTTCCAAGTTAATGTTTATAAATGTTAATGCTTCTTGACGAGGAAAAAAGTCTCGAGACAAAAGATGGTGCTTAATTAAACTAATTGTTTACATAAACAGATAGGCAAACGCATGCATCAAGCATAAAATGGCACATAGGCTTGAAATAGCAGTTGTACAGATGTTGTTAATCAACTTGTATTAGTTAAATTTGGGGTTTTCCTTCCCAAATTATTCACAAAAACATTACAATTCAAGATTATAGCTTTGCTAAGTTTGTAATAGATTAGTGTTCTGTGTCACCAATTTCAGCAGTTGCAAACAAACCATATCTTTGTACTTGGGCTCACACAACCAGGCAGTTTTTATTAATAAATACGAGCCTTGTTATCACAGCCTACTAGAACATTGAAACTTTATATCCAGCATCAAAACGACACTACTTGTATATAAGCTGGGCTATTTTAAGTGATTAAATCGGACTTCTGGAGTGACATAGACCAATGGCGCACAACATCAAGAGTTCAAAGACTAAGGGGGGAAAAAATTGGGCTGCTTTGCGCCTCCCGTAATGGAACGCAAAGCCCTAGCGCCTGAGCGCGGCACCGCTAACGCCTCCCACGAAATTCAGCGGCGAGGTTAGCGGCGGCAGTAGCACCCCATAGTGTTGCGCCTCCGGCAATGACGTCATCACCTTGCGCAGCGCCCCGGCCACAAACTTCAGTTGCGCCCCTGAACTACCGCCGGATGATATGTCCAACAGGGTCAGGGTGGCGTTTTTGCGGCCGCGCTAATTAAAGGGCAGGTGCCAGGTGGCCATTTTTTTGTGGGCCGCCTGCCAGCATCTGCCCTCTTTCACCTCCTCCTGTGGGGTGCTGGAGGTCCAGTGGTCCAGCAGGGCCCCAGTGCACGCTGCGCTAGGCCCCTCCCCTTTATTAGAGAATGGAGGCCTGTAATACCGCAGCGCTATGTGGCGACATGCGTGGCACTGTTGCTCGTAGCTCCGCGATATTGAATGGTAGCGCCCCAAGGAGGAGGAGCGCTTCCAGTAGCACCCCGCCTCCTGCTTGGGGCGCAACCACTCAATTTACGGCGCAGGGCGCTAAAAATAGCGCCCCAGTGAAGTTAGCACCCCAAAGGGGGCGCGACCGAATTTTTCCCCTTAAATCTTTGCTAGATATTTTGTACCAACAATGGCAAGGAGCGCGTGCATTTGAAAAACATGGGAATATCAGAATTTGTTGCACCATTAGCTCAATCAGTCCATGCACCATTTTATTTATGATGCACATGAGCTGCGTCTCGTATTGATCTTATTTTCAAGTTAATAGGCAAATTTTCCATGTATATAAGACCAATCACATACAGAAGACTCAGAGGTCTATGAATATATTAAAAAGACAGCCGTTGTTAATTTAAGCACAATTTACCATGTCAAGATGATGCACAATCCACCCCAATGCTTAAACTACTGTGTCCAAGGATGGGCATACTTCCTATCAAAAGTAAATACCCCTATACCAGTAAACAAAGCAGAGATAGCGTACTGACTTGGGCAACTGCACTTTAAATTAGTCAAGGTTAAATCTATGAATATTACATGATAGTATGCATCAGTTAGACAAACCATTATAGATTACAAATGCTACCCTTATGGAGAAAGTGATACATCACACAATCGATCCCAATTCTCTGAAGTGAACCACTCGCTTACGTATACATAAAAAAGGATCACTGTAATATCCAAGAAACAATGCCAGAGTAGTAAAGGATAAGACTACACAATAGCTTTAGCAGCCAGCCAAACTCTGGTGTACCCACATATTTTTAAAGGACAAGTATTAGACTTTAAAAATAAATACAATTGTCATATGCAATCAATATTGCTCCTTTTGGTACAATCTAAAAAAGTGGCAATACTCTCCATTTACCATGAATCCTGGTTGAAGGAATAAGAACCAGATGACAAGTGACATTCGTAAACATACACAGTAGTGAAGCTCAAAGCAGCTTTTAATGAACTTTCAAAATCAAGACTACAAAATCAACTTTGAGTATGTTAACACCCTTCAAGAAAAGCACATTAAGCAAAATTTAAAAGGGGTGGAGTTAAAATTCAAAGCAGAAAAAAATGGAGTTATGAAGAGAAATATGCAGCTTTTAAGATCAAAACTGAATATATCTCCCTCTTGGACACTTCGCAAAATGTTCTCTCCAATTTTCTGGCCTTAGCACTTCTCTCCTGAAGGTAATGATGGCATGCTGCTTGAACAGCACCAGCCCTCCAAAACCTCACCCAAATAGCCATTCTTCATACAAAAACCTGGATACCCAGTGCTGGATGGCTATTTTAACACAAAAGATAGATCATAATCAAACCCAGCCTTATCTTTAACCAATGTCCCACAGATGCACTTCCAGCACAGGGTCAAATATTAAATAGGAGCAGGAATCCATCTCAATCTCCCTCCACCCCCAACCTACAGTACTGAGGATGTGCCTCAGTGGTATCTTCGGTGATATCAGCAAACAGTACGAACTGGGGATTGAAAATGGAACCTTCATGACTGATATGGCTGAGTGCAGTATCATACAGTGCATTTACTCACTAAGTCATGGGGGTTTATGGACATACTCAAATGTTAATGCTGATAATATACAGGTTAAACAATTTGCAAAGAGCCTACAGCAAGCTTTCAAGGCTCACAACAACAAAAATGCCAAAGTTTAAAACTGGCATCAAACCATTTTTTGAAAAGCATATACAGATGCTCATTTCTGTTGCATTTGGTACAACTGATAACCACTCACTGGGAGCCAAAGATAACTTAGCCAGAGGTCGATATCATCTTAATTATTTCAAGAAGTTTTCAATAATGCATATGGTCAAGCCTTTTTTTAAAAAAAATCAATTGATATTTAAAATCGAGGAACCAAAGCACAAAAACTGAGAAATTCAAATCTTCAACAGAAAAGACTGACAACTGGATCAGTCAGTGACATTTGACAAGTTATTGATTTAATTAAAAGGAGGAATTATTGATCACGCAAACACTGAAACGGAGGGCATTTGGCATGTTTTTATTCTATAGAAAAAGCTTTCCTAGCAGATTTAAACAGATGAGGATCAGACCCTTTGAATGAACACAGTTAAACATGAAGGTGACCAACCATATCAAGGCTCGCAAAATGTGAAAAGGCACAAAGATCTCTTATTCAGTGCTGGAAATTTTATTTAGCATCACCGCTCTATCTTCACAAAATGCCAGAAGACATCCCAAAGGTTGCAAAGATACAAGTAACTTGAGAAATACTTCATCACCAGCTCACACCAATTATTTAAAGAAACCACTGGATTTTAAACACAACCAGCACCTGTCACCATTGTACTGTACAACTCCATTATTTGAGAATATATATTGGTCAAACAATTATTGGCCACCAATAAATTTCAAACATGTACATGTATCATTTTTCTCATAGTCCTGAAAAAAGTCAAGTGGCACACAATCCTACACAGCTTTCCTTTACCAGCCTTTGTCATTTAAAGGCTGTCTGGGAACCTGTTAATTACAGTTTAAAAGTCAAGTTCAAAGCTTCTACAGTCAAACTGGGCGTTGTTTTGGTTTGCACTACAATTCAGTCACACTTCCCATTCTGACCAATTCAACTGACTCTGAAAACTCATTTTCATAATGCCAATACAACACCCAAAATTACTTTCAAAATGCCATGGCAAAAAAAACTATTTGTCTTCTGTACAGCACATTTTCTAAATTTAACAATCTTCAACCCAGGACTCCATTTTAACAAATTTATAAAGTGCAAACTTCCCCCTGCAGCCTTTCTGCAAAATGCACACTGGAAGCTAAGTGCTGCACTATCAATGGTTTCATTTATACAAGTAAAATAAACCATATCTTCAAATTTAAATTAAATCAGTCACAGGATTTGAGGCTCCAATCAGACTCCAAAACACTGGACTGAAAGCAGAGGTTAAGGAGGATGGGGTATCAAATCCAAAGTGCCGCCCTTCTTTTCCTAGCCAGGAATCTGACCCACACAAAAACTTGTCACTATGTTTAAGAGTCTCCAAACCAAACTGAGAAATTCACACAATTAAAATTTCTGTTTGCCAATATGGAACACTCTCGCTCTCGCTTTCTCTAGGTTCCACTTAGCAAGCTCCAGAGAGTTTGGACCAAGGTTGACAAGAGCCAAGGCTTGGGGATCCTGAAAAGTGTGCTATCGTACTTGAGTTTAACCAGCTAAACCCACATGGCTTACCAGCACAAAGTTACCTGTCCAGCTAGGATCTCACTACCAGTTACAGCACATAGCTTGCAGAGTTATCTGGAACAGAGTGGGAAGAATGCCAGCTTCCCATGACAGATCTACCCCTCTATGTCCTATTAATAAGCCATGTTAACGGTACACGGGATGAGTGCCAACCTTCCTGGCTCAGATAACCACAGAGGGTTGGCTCAGTTCCAATTGTTCAACAGCAGGTGCGCTGTATCACAGCGAACACGACCTCTCTTTCCCACTACACCCCCAGGAGGATAGTCACTAGTTGGTCATTAGGCAACCACTGAGCTCAAGGTTCAGTATTCCATTTGACAGATAGCAAATTCCAAGAAATTCTCAAAGCGCACATCATCATCTGCCCAAACACACCTGAAGTACACACATGGTTCCACCAATTTAACATGTAGAGCAGCAACTGCTCATCTCTGCAACCCAGTCATAGTACACATCCAACCCTGGAGATAGAAGCAAATCATTTTAGAACCAGCCTCTAAGTAACATCTTCCAGCAGCTCTTGTGCCAAAACTTAGAATTTCCTCATCAGCTGTATGACAGTTGTGCCTTCAGTGTGTGTGTGTGGTGCAAAGACTGATGCAAGACAGATTGTGACACAGCCACCTTGATGTTCTAGGTATCCACATACAATGCTAGGTACTAGGCTACTTGTACCCAACTGCTTAATGCAGATTCTTGTACAAGAAGTTTTGGCAAAGTGATGTGTCCGCTGTGAGGGTAACTCCCCCTCTAAGGTGCTAAGTGACAGTCTCAGAAAGGCCAGAATCCCCTCTCGCTGCAACAACGTGCCCTTTGTAAACCAGAAATTTACCTCACAGTTTGGTCTTAGCACATGTGCCACATGGAACCCTTTGATTGCATACCTTCAACTTCTAAAATATTAAAGGACAACTATTTGGACTCACCTTATATACATCACAAGCTGAACCTGCACTAGGACTTTGTGGTTACTAAAAAATGACAGAAAACCTAGAAGCACCTTAGATCGCTCATCAGTGAAGTCACAAAGAACTCCCTCTGAGCTGATGTCAGCAACCACCAGAACCTCAGGTATTGATGCATTAACAATTGGGGCAGATGCCCCTTGTATCTTTCAGTCGATACCTTCAGGATTCCCATGTGGACAGGTGAAAAGCCAAACTACGGACAGCATTTGGGTGCACTCAGCACCATACCCCACCATTAAGTCCACTGTTCAGGATGGTCAGTAGAGTATACCTGATCCCCAGCTAAGTCCACCAACAACACAATACCTGTAACAACAAAAAACACACTGCAGTTCCTGCAGAAATACCTGGAATGGGCACTTCGAAGATATCATTGAAGACAACATCAAACAAAGAGCAAAACTAGCCAATCTGGCTTCATTGAGAATAGTTTCAGCGAGACTTCTATCTACATTTATACAAGTGTCTTAGAGCAGGAGTAAACACCTCAAAATCGACAATTCAGCTACCTACTCCTACAAATCCTGTGCATCAACTTGTGCATCCTGGGCAACTCCAAAGTAAGTTGGAAGTTCCCAACATTCATCTCAAAGATCACGGCCCCCCCCAGCGCCAAGCACCGCACCCCCCCAGCGCCCACCCTAGCGCCCCGCACCCCCCCAGCGCCGCACCCCCCCAGCGCCCAGCACCGCACCGCACCCCCCCCACCCCAGCGCCCAACCCCCCAGCGCCCCCCCACTTAGAGCAGCTTTTAAGAATTTGGCATAAATATCATCCATGCCGGACAGCCAACCATTAGCTGGGCAATGCAGTATTAAATCCACTTCCGCTTAGCAAACGGGGGGGGGGGGAATAGGATAGACAAGAGAGGGGGAAACTCACCAGATGCTCCCTCACATCCACTACTAATCAGATTCTAAATGAAACCTTAACCTAGTTTTAGTTAAATATATATAATCAGTATTGTAGATCTGATATTGGTTGCCCTGTCGGTTTGTTCAGTCAGAGATGCTGCAAATGAAGTCAGGTTGATTTAGGTCCCAAGAGACTGCTGCAGGGGCTGCGGCCAAATGCTCAGATGTTCAATCAGGAAGGACCGAGACTGATTTACAGCGCCTTTCCCCTTAACCTCATTGTGTCTGGAGAGCGCGCATTTAACTTTACACAAACCATATGGCACACCTTGCAGCCCCCAGTACGCCTTATCGGCAACAAACGAACCTTCTAATAGATGTCGCTCTGCCTCAACAGGAAACCACATAACAACAAATAGGCTTAATTATTGCACCAGAAGGATACATAAAACCAATTTCGGAATCACTATCCCACAATAATCGAGTAGAAAAATGTGAGTAGAGTGTGGTTAAAATTGAATTTTTTTTTTTTTAAAGTAGATGATGTTGTATTTCGGTTTTAGTAAAAGCCTTGCTAACAGCATTTGAAACATTAACGTTTCAGGGTCTCCCCCTTAGACTGGGGCTTTTGGTAACTAAACCCCACTTAAAGATGCACACTCATTTTCCGTCTATTATTAATTTTGGTTCCAAGAGGGTCGATTCCTCATTCTGTCCGAGCTCACTGGCTGAATTGGTGCATCGCCGCTGATCTAAAATTAACCGGACTGCAGGAACTTGAAGCGCCACTTCCCCAAGTGCAATTTCGAAGCCCTTTTTAACAAAGTATCCTAACAGTTATGTTGGCCCCAGCAGCGCGTACATCGGCCTCAAAAGAAAGCTCGACTCTTGACACGGAGTTTCAAATGACACCGATTGCAGCAACCTAAGAGTTAATAGGTTAGTAATTGAAAGGGAATCACAAAGCCTTACCATCTGAAATTAAGCTGGGGCGAACATTATGTTGGTACGCCCACTGGGGTATCATATATTAACCTTGATTTACTGATTTCACACCCAATGAAGGGAGAGAACTACACAGAGACTTTAGAACAGCGGGATCCAAAAAAAAAACTTACAGACTTTAGAAATTTCAAGGACCCCACGTAATCCCTCTCCGTTTTTAAAATCTCATTCATAACACAAACTCGTAAACGAAGCTGCCGGTCCGTGTCCTTTCCACTCTCCACTCCATTTTCTTGGTGACTTTCTTCATCCATGTTCCTGCGCTATTAGAAGTAAACAAGACTGTTCAAAAGAAAAAGAAAACGAGAATGCAGATTTCTACCGCTCTACAACTGGCGGCTTCTTTAAAAAACTTCGGAATCAGTTTGGTTCCGATCCACTCTCATTTTGTAATTCGGTTTTGACCATATGGAAAGGACTTGGCTGATTGAGCTGGACTATTCAGTTCTGTTCAATCACACTGCAAGAGATCTGAGGGGAGCAGGGCTCGGGTTTACTGCTCTTTTGAGAAGTCCCAACTGCACTCCGTTAGAAGTCACTTCTCAGCATGAAACTGGTGAGTTATTGCACATTTGTTCTCAAACTTCCGCCGAACTTACTTCAACTGGCGGAAGAAAGCCAAAAAAACAAGCACCATAACACAACCCCAGAGAGAGAATGGGACTGACGGGCTACAAATTGCCGAAATCTGCAGCAAATGCTACCGTCGAGCCGAATTCCGCTTTTTACCAATGAGACAACAGGCACATGCTCAGGAAACCGAGTGAAGGGACCGTCGCCAAAATCGCATATCAAACTCAAGCGGAATCGTGCAATGCAGGGTCCCGAAAGCAACTCCGTTAAAATGAGAACACCCGTTTTTTCAAAATAACAAATTATTTTCTAATTTTGACAGATTCAAAGCAGGAGATTTGCATACCAAGAACAAACGGCTCTGCCGTATTAGGTCAAACTTTTTACCAAGCTGAAAGTGTTCGAAGTACAAAGCTGCCAGTGAAAGGTATGAGTTTGGCTGGTTTAAATAACTAAACTAGCTTTGACAGTACATCTAATGTAAGACAACGTTTTACCAGTTGAAGTTTTATTTTAAAGTTCAAATAATTCTAGAAAAGGGAAATATCTTTCAATGCCTCAGACTCTGAAAATTGTAATGTTAGAGATGGTCCCTTACTTTTAGACTTCACGTTGTCTATAAATCTGCTGCTCTGTTTTGTAACAGCACGATCCTTCTTTGTCAACGAGGAAGTGTGCATTAATATAAAGTGGAGGTTTTTTAATTTTATCAGGGCGTACGTGAAACATAGTGAGAAACACAACTAATTCATATTCGTAAGACTATGTCCCTGTTACTCCAGAGGGCGATCTTTACAGATGCATTTTGTAAACCGATCTCATTGACTGACTTGCCTAAAACCTGTACAATCCTCAGCTGTGAAGAAAACCTCCCATATTGTCAGAAGATGGCGAAAATTGAGAACATTTAAGTAAAAAAGGTTGTTTAACTTCGAACTGCATGGGATTTGGACACAAGTACAAATTGTTCTTTTTTTTCCCTCTGGTGAAGTAACGTGACTGAGACTGATCCGAATGTCACATTGATGAGTTATGAGAAAAGCTTTGAAAAACTTGAGAGTCCAGCCTTGCAAGGAAGCAAATGAGAAGATTCTTAGAGAGATATGTAAAATACTACGCGGAATAACACTATTTCAGTCGAACCATGACTGCAGGAAAAGGGATAAAGGCACAAACTGGTAAAGGGCAAGTTCAAAATTGATGTGAGAAAGCACTTTTCCATCCAAAGAGTAACTGGTACCTGGAGTGATCTTTTGGGTCGGGTCATGGAGGCAAAACTACTGGAGCCATTGCCCAATTTTAAAAAGGCTAGTGTGGTGGCACCAACACGCCGAATGCCACCAGATATTCTCCAAACACCCTCCTAAATTTGAGAGGGTGCCACTGATGAAACATCTGCTGGCTCTGTGCACCAGGTGACCAAAGATGAGCATCTAGGGAAAAGTGCAGCCAAAAATGGAGGACTACTTCAAGCAATGATAAGGGGGCTTCAACCTTGGGCACTGCAAAGCAGCCAGTGCTGTGATGCAGGGACCAGAGGTTCTTTGTAATAATGAGCCAGATGGGCAAAGTGGATTCCCTCGTCTGTATTGAGCTTTGGGATAACCCATTCAGCTTGAGCAACTGCACAATATCATCTGACACTACAACCAACTGAACTACTCAGCTTGGATATTGGAATACAGAGTAGAATTTCTAAATTTGCCGAAGATACCAAACTTGGGGCTGTGGCATACAGTGAGGATCACACCAATCGACTGCAACAAGACATAGAGAGGCTAGCAGAATGGACAGACAAGTGGCAGATGGAATTTAATACAGAGAAGTGTGAGGTGGTGCATTTTGGCAGAAGGAACAGGGAGAGGCAATATACGCTTAATGGCACAGTTTTAAAGAGTGTGCAGGGACAGAGGGACCTGGGAGTTAATGTGCATAGGTCCCTGAAGGTGGCAGGACATATTGAGAGAGTGGTTAACAATGCATATGGGATCTTGGGCTTCATAAATAGAGGTATTGAGTACAAATGTAGAGAAGTTGTGCTGAATGGTTATAAAGCGCTGGTTAGGCCACAACTGGAATATTGTGTCCAGTTCTGGTCACCACACTTTAGGAAGGATGTGAAGGCCCTTGAGAGGGTTCAGAGGAGATTTACCAGAATGGTTCTGGGGATGGGGGATCTTGGCTACAAGGACAGGTTGGTGAAGCTGGATTTGTTTTCATTAGAGCAAAGGAGGTTGAGGGGTGATTAGATAGAGGTGTACAAGATTATGATGGGTTTGAATAGGCTAGATGGGGAAAGGCTGTTCCCACTAGTTGATGGTACAAGGACTAGAGGACACAGATTTAAGGTTTTGGGCAAGAGATACAGGGAGATGTGAGGGAAAATGTTTTACGCAGTGAGTGGTGATGACCTGGAATTCGCTGCCGACAGAAGTGGTGGAAGCGGAGACACTCAATGTTTTCAAGGGGAGGCTGGATAGGCACTTGAGGGAAATAAACTTGCAGGGCTACGGGGATAGAGCGGGGGAGTGGGACTGACCGGATTGCTCTACAGAGAGCAGGCATGGACTCGATAGGCTGAATGGCCTCCTTCTGTGCCGTTATGACTCTATGGTTGGGTGAATGAGTGTTAGAGCACAAAGTCAAGCCATAATGTCTGTTTAACTGATTTAGTACAGGGTATTACCAATCTATAGCTGGAAGTGTGTAAATGGAACATCCATGGTGCATTTATGGTGGATCATTTCTGAACCCAGTGTTAATTTTCCAGGTTCAAACACCATCCACTCAAATGCTTTCAGGCCAGTTAAATTGCACAGTTTGCATCAGTGCTTCTGCTTCAAATCAATGCAAACAGTGTAATGTAATTTGGGTGCCAAGTACCCAGAATCCAAAGTGAAGCGGAGTGAGAAAACCTCCAGGAGATAGTCTTGCATCACTTCAGCTTCATACTGGCTGCAGTCCAACTGTTCAATAATGTTTTGAATCTTTTAAATGTTACCGGAGAGCCAACAGGTCAGCTCCTTGCGAAGATACCAAAATTTAACAACGTACGATGCTAGCAAGAGAAATTCTCCATATAGGCACTCTATTTTCCTATGGTTGGGGATGGGCATATACTTGGCAGTATAACTCAGGTCTTCAGGTGCGACATCACTCTCAACAGTTTCAAACTGGTATCTGTAATATGTCAGCACCCTTAGTTTCCATTCTGTGAATCATTCATAAGAGATGAGAGAACAAGATCAATACACACCTGAAAATTACTTGTACCACAAAATTAAATTAAATTTAAAATAACATGAAACCCACCTCCATTCGAAATGCCTCCTGCAACTACTGTTAAGACATTGTACCACCAACACTCCAATAAGTAAACCAGCATACGATATTCCTTTTTTACAAAAAAATTATTCAGTGACTCTTAAATGTTACATCACCAGATCACAATAATTACAGATCAGAGAGGCCATTTGGTTCATTCACACAGAATGACCCTAAACTTGCCCCATTGAAGCGTCCAATTGTTTCTTAAATGATTGCAGGATTTTCATCTCCACAACTCTATCGAGAAGTCCATTCCACATTTTGTTCACTCTTTGTATGAAAAAGAACTCCCTGATGTCCATTCTAAGTTTTCCTTTTATTAGTTTGAACCTGTGCCCCTTGTCCGATTCTTGCATTTTAATTTTAAGTAATTTTATGGATTTATCTTTTCTGTATCATTTATTATCTTAAATATCTCTGTAAGATTACATTTCAGATGCTTCCTTTCATGGCTGAAAAACCCAAGTTTCTGCAGTCTTTCCTCATAGGCTCGAGTGGAGCATAAACGCCGGCATGGACTGGTTGGGCCGAATGGCCTGTTTCTGTGCTGTATAATTCTATGTAATAATTTAGACATTTAAGAATCGGGATAGGCTTGCTGCTCTTCTTTGCAGTTCCTCCAGTGGTCGAATATCTCTTTTGTGTCTCGGTAGCCATGCTTACTTCAGCAACACCTCCCAGCCTTGTGACCAATACCACCATGAAGTACAAGATGAGCAAGATCATGCGAACACCATCAACCTGCAAGTTTCCCTGCAAATCACACACTGTCCTGACTTGGACACGTATTACCGTTCCTTCATTGTCAGTGAATCAAAATCCTGGAACTCTGTATCATGGGAGCACTATCAGCACAAGGATTTCAGCAATTCAAGGAGAAAATGCACAACCTTCTCAGGGCAGCCAGGGATGGGCAATAAATACGGCCTTGCCAGTGTCACCCACTCTCATGAACAAATAAAAAAAAGAACTGGGCACAGTATTCAAGTCTGGTGTGATCAGAGGACCATACTGTTCCATGATAACTTCCTCTGACTTGTATTCTACTGTTTTGGCTATATAGTTCAATATTCTATTGGCTTGTTGACTGTTTCTATTCAGTGGTTGGATATTTTGAACATCAAGTCTACTAAGATTCTTAGGTATCCTTCAACTTAATCCTGAGCTATTTTAACACCATTCATGCAGCAGCTATGTTGTCCATTTTTCCATCCTATGTGCAGGACTTTACATTTGTTTGTATTAAATCTCATCTGCCATTGGTCAGCCCACTAATATTTTTTGTCCATCTCAATCTGTAATTTTTGAGCTGTCTCCTCTGAATCCACTGCTCCTCTTAATATCATCTGAAAATGTGTACAATTTGCATTAGGTTTACATAGGAACAGGAGTAGGAGCAGGCCATTCGGCCCCTCGAGCCTGCTCCGCCATTCAATAAGATCATGGCTGATCTGATCTTGGCCTCAACTCCACTTTTCCTCATGACCCTTGACTCCCCTGTAGTTTAAAAATCTGTCTATCTCAGCCTTGAATATATTCAATGACTCAGCCTCCAGAGTTCACTGGAGTAGAGAATTCCAAAGATTCACGACCCTCTGAGAGAAGAAGTTCCTCCTCATTTCCGTCTTAAATGTGCGACCCCTTATTCTGAAACTATGCCCCCTAGTTCTAGATTCCCCCACGAGGGGAAACATCCTCCCTGCATCTACCCTCAGTTTCTGCTGTAAATTCTAAACAGTAGTGGTCCCAACCAACATCAATCCCTGGGCACCCCACTCACTACTGACTCCTGCCCTGATGAAACTCCTCGAACAAGTACCCATTCTTTTCCAACCTTCAGCCAATTTCTTATCCGGACCTAAGATTTACCCTAATCCCCACAACATTGAGCTAAACTAATAGCCTTTTGTGTGGAACTTTATCATTTTCAATAGTTTTATTTTATGGTTTGTAATGTGTTTATTTTTAATGATTAGCATCTTCAAATAAAGTTTAGTATATATAAAAATATACTCTGAAAATGGATAATTTTTCTTTCCTTTCTTGCTCGCTTTTTATCTTTTTTTCTCGTTTCTTTTCCTTGATGCTTTTCTCCAATCGCTATCTCTTATTTCATTCCTGTCCTCAATCTCTCCATGACCCTATTTCTTCCTCTCAATCTCACCATCATCCTTTGCATAGTTTCCATATTTTATTCTCCTGCAATTGCACAGTCGTCTGCTGCCCCTCTGCAATTATTCATCTCCTGGAACTCCCTCCCTAACAGCGCTGTGGGAGTACTTTCACCACAAGGACTGCAGTAGTTCAAGAAGGCGGCTCGCCACCACCTTCTCGAGGGCAATTAGGGACGGGCAATAAATGCTGGCCTTGCCAGCGATGCTCACATCCCATGAATGAATATTTTAAAAATTGTTCTGTTTTAAACAGTCATATCTCATTCTCTCATGCAAATTCAGTCTGCTTCTGAAAAAAACATCTACTTACACGTTACTTTTCAAATATATCTTGTAATGTGACTTACTGTTAGTTCTTGTCTGTTGCTGGCAGCAGAAACTGGTTGCACTTTTTGAGGAAAAACCAAGATATTGATGTTGGCAGTTGAAGGATGTATTTCAGCACAGCAAAATCATTGGCTGCTTTTCAATCAAGATCAGAAAGTGCAAGATCTTATATTTTTAAACAGTGCATAAAATGTCATCACAAAATTGGGACAAGGGACATTAAAATGACACTGACAATTTATCCAACAAAATCTTAATAATCAACAACTAGGAGTACTTCACTTATAGTTTTTGGACACATGGGTAATGCCATTCACGGCATTTACCTGCAACAGACAAGGCAATTTTACTTTAAAGTTGACCTGCCTTAAATAAAGAGAATACAGTTTACAAGAGTCTTGCTTTATGTTGTTGTGAAACTGGCCGACTCCTGCACACCTAGCTGTCCAAATTGCTGAAGGCAAGTCTGCATGCCACCAAGTTAAGTTGAGAGTGAGCCTTTGGCTTAGTGGTAGCATTCCTGCCTCTGAGTCAGGAGGTGCAGGGTTTGAACCCTGCTCCAAACAGACCCAGTCGGTTGAGACCAGACCTCTGGCTCTGAATTCTGGGTTGACATCCAGCGGGATACTAATGTCTGGTGAGTGTGGGTTGTGGGAGCCCACAAAACACAAAGATGGTTACGGCAATGGAGGGAGCGTGTACATCATGACCTGTCAGACTCTTGATCAGCCTACGGACCCTTCCACTACTTCATAGTATTCTTCAAGGGAAGAGTGCTAAGACATGAAAACAGTAACCAAGATAGGCTGAGTATTTGTGATTGTTCATGACAGTAAATCTGTCTTTTTCCTTCATGTAGTTACATTGATCATTGTAAGCAAGATCCCAAGAAGCTCCCTTCAGAGACTTCCTGTCATAGGTAGAAATTTCTGACAAAAATAAATGTTTTCTGAAAGTAGGAAGCGAGGAAAAGAAACTTCTTGAAAACAGCTGTGAAAAAGCGAGACAAAGAGGGTTATTTTAATCCCTCCACGACGGATGGAAGAGGGTCACATATTTACCAATTTAAATCGGTAAATATGTGAAACCCAACACCAACCTGCCATGAATGCGCTGACTTCTGGTTTAACAGCGGGTTTGGGGGCATCCGAGTAATCCACTCTAAAGAGGCAGGTCCGTGATTATAATATTTAAATGAGGCTCCATTCCTCAGATTTTGGCAACCATATCAATTTAACGCTGGACAGCCGGGTTTCCCAGGGCTCGAGAAACCTGGCAGGTAAAGGGAGGCGCGAGCTGCCGGCTGCAGCTGGTAAGTGCTTTTTAGAGCACTGCTTGTGGGCCAGGGGGAGCAAGTGTGCTTCCCCCTGCCCCTCAATCAAACCTGCCACGATCTGCCTCCCTCTCCACAATCTTCAGACATCAACAACAACTTACTATGATATAGCACCTTTAACATTCAAAATGTCTTAAGACGCTTTACAGGAGTGATAAGAGGAACTAAGTCAGGGAGAGAGTTTAGGAGGGCTGACTGAAGTCTTGGAGAAAAAGATCAGTTTTGAGAAGGTTTTTAAAGGAGTGAGAAGTGGAAAAGTAGAGAGATTTAGGGAGGGGGTTGCAGACATCAAGGCCTAAGTAACTGTTAGTTCTACCACCAATAAAAGAAAGACTTGCATTTTTATAGTGTCTATCACGACCTCAGGACATCCCGAAGTGCTTTACAATCAACGAAGCGTGATGGAAGAACGGGCGGCTGCTGACGTTCGGGTTTCAAGGTAGCAGTGGCTGAGGGGGAGTAGCGGCAATGAAGGCATAGAAACATAGAAGATAGGAGCAGGAGTAGGCCATTCGGCCCCTCGAGCCTGCTCTGCCATTCGATGAGATCATGGCTGATCATCCAAACTCAGTACCCCGTACCTGCTTTCTCCCCATATCCCTTGATACCTTTAGCTCTAAGAAATATATCTAACTCCTTCTTGAATATATTTAAAGACTTGGCCTCAACCGCCTTCTGTGGTAGAGAATTCCACAGGTTCACCACTCTCTGGGTGAAGAAATTCCTCCTCCTCTCTGTCCTAAATGGCTTACCCCTTATCCTTAGACTATGACCCCTGGTTCTGGACTCTCCGACCATCGGGAACATTCTACCTGCATCTAGTTTGTCCAGACCTGTCAGAATTTTATAAGTTTCGATGAGATCCCCTCTCATTCTTCTAAACTCCAGCGAGTATAAGCCCAATCGACCCAATCTCTCTTCATACGTCATTCCTGCCATCCCAGGGATCAGCCTTGTGAATCTTCGCTGAACTCCTTCCATGGCAAGAACATCCTTCCTCAGATAAGGTGACCAAAACTGCACACAGTACTCAAGGTGTGGTCTCACCAAGGCCCTGTACAACTGCAGCAGGACATCCTTGCTCCTGTACTCAAACCCTTTCGCTACGAAGGCCAACATACCATTTGCCTTCTTCACCGCCTGCTGCACCTGCATGCTTACCTTCAGTCATGTGGACCAAGGGTGGGGGGAGAGTGGTGCCAGTCAGGGGTGAGGGATCGGTGTTCATGGGGGGGTTGGGAGCGGGTGTTCAGTACCTATTGGGAGGGGAGTGGTGGCGATCAGTGGGCGGTAATGTAGGGCAGCGGATGTGGGGTCAGGAACAGCACTTAAAAACGTACTATGTTGTTTGCAGAATAATAGGTGGTCCCTTTAAAGTCCCATTCAGGACTGCCTGTTAGGCCGCATGTAGGCCTGGTTTTCCTGAATGTAAACCAATCTTACAGTGGGGACTTCGAACAGGCAGTCGGCCCCTTCATTTGCATAAGCAAAAGGTCTAACGTCTGTTTCAGGCGGGGCACTTGACGCCTATGCAGGGACCTTTACCAGTATTTGTGGGTCAGCTGTGGCTCAGTGGGTAGCACACTTGTCTCTGAGTCAGGAAGGTTGTGGGTTCAAGTCCCACTCCAGGGACTTTAGCACATAAAGCTAGGCTGACACTCCAGTGCAGTGCTGAGGGAGTGCTGCACTGTCGGAGGTGCTGTCTTTTGGATGAGACATTAAACTGAGATCCTGTCTGCTCTCTCAGGTAGACATAAAAGATCCCATGGCACTATTTCGAAGAAGAGCAGGGGAGTCCTGGCCAATATTTATCCCTCAATCAACATCACTAAAACAGATTATTTCATCATTATCACATTGCTGTTTGTGGAACCCTGCTGTGTGCAAATTGGCTGCCGCGTTTCCCACATTAAAACAGTGACTCCACTTCAAAAGTACTTCATTGACTGTAAAGCGCTTTGAGATGTCCGGTGGTTGTGGAAGGCGCTATATAAATGCAAATCTTTCTTTCTTCAATATGGTAGATTGCGCACTTCTGGCGCGGAATAAGCACACGCATGCCACCCGCCATATTGGACACTTCGGCACTTATTTTACACCAGTAAAACGGATGCGGTGTGTTCCAATTTCTAAGCCAGTAAGTCCTAATTACCTTAAACTTTCCAGAAACCAATTAAAGAGTGTAATGTGCTCAACACACGGACACGGGATGTATTCCTTCAGCCATCAACACGAGGCTTCTTTATTCATTTCCCTTTCTCTGTTTACTCTCCATCGCCCCCTACCAGGGCGGAGGGTAACTATCACCACATCTCCCTTTCTAAACAGACTTTGAATACTATTCCTTTACTATTAACATTTCAAATGACCTTCTTTCAAATCATTACTTTTTTACTGTGCTTAAGAAATAACAAACTCTAACAAACATGACATCTCTAATGCACAATGTATCTCTTCTTTTTTGTTTGTTTTTAGAGAAACACGAATAATGCAAGCAGAGTAAGCTTGGAGGGACAAGGTGACTGCCTGAACCCTCCACCAAGTACCTCGGGTATTATTCTGACCCAATGAGCTGTCTTGGTTCTTAAGCTATTCATGTTGCAAAGTCCTGGAGGTATGAAGGAGGATTGCGGACCCTTTCAGGGTATCGTCTGGAACCCGATGGAGGCGGGGTATCCCCTGTGGTTGGAGGAGACGGAGGTGGGGTACCCCCTGTGGGTGGAGGAGTTCCAGGACCCGCATCCCCATTGTAGTCATCGGGAATGGAAGGCTCATCAGCAGCGTCTGGGGGCTGCTGGGTAAGTGCGAGGTGTCTGCGGTTCCTGCGAACAATCTGGCCCTGGATATCAACCAGATACGATCTTGGGGTGTTGGCCTGTCCTTGCACAATGCCTCTTTTGCGAGAGTCACGTATCCACACATAGCCACCTGGAAGGAGTGGACACAAGGGCTTAGCTCTGTGGCGACTGTTAAAGTTGGCCTGCTGTCTTAGTTTAGATTGTTTGTCCTTGTCTGTAAAATTCTGGAGGTCAGGCCAGCCTGGGGTCAGGAGTGATGGCATAGTTGGCACGGTTGTATGAAGTTTTCTGCCTTGTAGCAACTCAGCAGGGCTGAATCCGCTAGAAAGAGGTGTGGAGCGGTATGCAAGGAGTGCCTGGTATGGGTCAGGTGACTTTTTTAAAAGCTGTTTGGCTGTCTGGACAGCGCGCTCAGCAGCCCCATTGCTTTGAGGATGCAGAGGACTGGATGTAACATGGGTGAAGTCCCAGCTGTCGGCAAATGAGCGAAAGGTGTCCGAGGCAAATTGGGGGCCATTATCTGTTCGGACCAGCAGGGGGACCCCTAGGCGGGCAAAGCAGGATTTCATACATTCAACGACTGCATGTGAGGTGGTGGAGAGGAGCTTGATAGCTTCAATGAACTAAGAGAAGTAGTCAAACATTACCAGGTAAGTTGAGTTATCCAAATGAAATAGATCAGCCCCAACCTTCTGCCATGGGCCCTCAGGGGTGTCATCTGGAATCAATGGCTCTGGTGGTTGTTGTCTCATTTGGGCGCAGCCTGGGCATTGTTGTACTTTACGTTGTAGTTGACCGCTTAATCCAGGCCACCAGACAGAACACCTGGCTCGTGCTCTGCATTTTGTGATCCCTTGATGGCCATCATGCAGTTTGTCCAGAATGTCTTTCTGCATTGATGCTGGAATGACCAACCGGCACCCTTGTAGCAGCAATCCTTGTGCAATAGTGAGGTCACCTGAAACGGCCGCGTAAGGTCTAAGAGCGTTGTCAAGTTTTGCATGATCTGGCCAGCCCTCACGGCAGTATGTGAAGACCTGACGAAGTAGTTCATCCATTTCCTGCTCTTGACGAAGTGCAGCCAGGCGTTTCTCGGTAATGGGCAGTGCAGTGAGTATTGAGTGTACATAATTCTCTATGCACTGCACCTCAGGGGAATCATCCACCGGCGGCTGGTAGGGAGCCCTGGAGAGGACATCAGCAGTTGCTAGGCTCTTCCCTGGCACATGTGATATAGTGAAGTGAAAGTGTATGAGTCGCATCCGAAAGCACTGAATGCGGGGGGACAACTCGTCCAGGTTTTTAGATCCCAATAGTGTAAGGAGGGGCTTGTGATCTGTTTCGACCTGGAATGTCATGCCTATTAGGAAGTCTCTATAGCGCTCACACGCCCATGTAATGGCCAGGGCCTCTTTTTCCATCTGCGCGTAGCGCTGCTCTGTTTTTGAAAGGGCTCGTGAAGCATAGGCTACAGGGCGCCAGTCAGTGTCAGGTCTCTTTTGTAAAAGGACTGCACCCAAGCCAAACGATGAGGCATCAGCTGACACTTTAGTGAGTGCATTGGGGTCATACAGTGCAAGGCCTGGCGGGGTGGTTAGCTCCGTCTTTATCTCAGCGAAAGCTTGGGACTGCTGGGGTCCCCAATACTATGAGGTCTGCCTGTTGAGGAGATCCCGGAGTGGCTTGGTTTTATCGGCTAGATGGGGTATGTATTTGCCCAAGTGATTGACCAGGCCCATGAAGCGGCGTATTTCAGATACATTCCTTGGCGCGGCCATGTGTGTGAGGGCCTTGACTTTGTCAGGATCTGCTCTGACACCGGTCCCATCGATGACCTGGCTGAGAAATTTCACCTGCGTTTTGGCGAATTCACATTTGGAGTTAAGAGTAAGTCCAGCTTGCTGCAGTTTACTGAGAATTGCAAAAAGTCGCTGATCGTGCTGTTCTTGGGTTGCGCCAAACACCAACACATCATCCATTTGGCATAAGACACCATCAAGTCCCTCAAGGAGGCGGGACATGCGGCGCTGGAAATGCTCAGGGGCGGAGGATATTCCAAAGGGAAGTCTGTGGAAACAGTAACGTCCGAATGGTGTGATGAACGTGGTGAGACGTTTTGACTCCTCTGACAAGGGTATTTGCCAGAAACTAGATTGAGCGTCAAGCTTTGTAAAAACCTTTGCATCTTTCAGCTGCCCCAGAGTGTGCTCTATGCAGGGTAAGAGATGCAGCTCTCTACAGACACTTTCATTGAGTTTTGTTAGGTCTACGCAGATTCTGATTTTTTCGTTGGGTTTTGGGACTACAACCATTCCGGAGCACCAGGCTGTGGGTTCCTCAACTCTTGCAATTATCCCCAGTTGCTCCATGTGGGTGAGTTCCTCCTTAACTTTGGACATAAGGGGGAACGAGACACGTCGGGGTGTAGAGAGAGCAAACGGTTTAGCATCCAGCTTGAGGCGAATGTGATACTCCTCTTGCAGTCGCCCAATGCCTTGAAACAGTCTGGGGAACCGCTGTCTGACCTCCCGTTCGAGGTCCGTAGATACTGTCTCTGCTACTTGTGGGTCCAACCTGGACACCAGACGCAGGGAAATGATGGCGGGGCGACCGAGGAGCGCTGTCCGTAGACCGCGTACCACATACACGTCCTGTTTTGTAGACTGTGGACCACGGGTCAGGGTAGCTGAAAATTTTCCTCTGACATTCAACGGGACTTGACCAGGCCCCTGAAGAATCTTAGTGGTGCTCTGAAGAGCCTCTTGACCTGGGTCGTTGTAGAGGCACTCCGGGATGACAGTGACATCAGCCCCTGTATCGATTTTGAATTCAGTCATGTGACCACACAGGCTTAGGGTGATGGTCCACGGCTGGTCCTGCCCATCTCCAATTGACCCCAGGAACGCTATCTCATTGTCGTCGTCCTCTGATATTTCAGCAACCGCAGGTGTGGATCGGCAAACTGCAGCAAAATGTCCCTTTTTCTGGCAATTCCTGCAGCTAACATCTTTGGCTGGACAGATTTGTCTATTGTGTGTACTCCGGCCACACCATCTGCAACTCCACTTTTGTGGTTGGACATGTGTTCCAGTGCGAGGCCTCTGTACATATTCATGTGCGTCAGTTTGTCTTGATTTGGTAGAAAAATGTTTTTTGGGGGCTGATTGTCGGGGGGCACTTATGGTTTCAATGGACTCCTCCTCCTCATTACTATCTTTCTGGAGCATTGATTGCTGTTTCTTTATTGCTTCACTTTGAAAACCTGTGTTTTTGCTTTGTCAGTTGATCAGCTGTAATATTCCTGCACCGGATGATCGCTTCAGCCTCCGCTCCCATGGAATATAATAGCGTGTTGACCTGTTTTTCCTTTGACTGTTTATCAAGGCCTGAAGCCTGTCTGAAGCGTTCAAATCTGCTGAGCCACAACGGCCACTCTTCCGGCCGTGTAAAATCAAATTCGGAGGGGGGAGAAATCTGAAAGAATGCAGGACTTTGAGTGGCCATGATAGTAAGCAACGTGGGGTAAGTACACTTTTTTTTTTCAGTCTCTCTTGTTTATCTCCGTCCTGGCTTAACTAGCTACTTTGCTACACCCGTATCGTAAACTTTCACTCACCGGGAGCTGACTGGTTTTACCGGGAAAGTTAGTTCCATTGACGCGGACAGTCTTTAACATGGGTATTTCGGGTACTTGCCACTTCTGTCACCATGTAATGTGCTCAACACACGGACATGGGATGTATTCCTTCAGCCATCAACACGAGGCGTCTTTATTCATTTCCCTTTCTCTGTTTACTCTCCGTCGCCCCCTACCGGGATGGAGGGTAACTATCACCACAAAGAGCACTTTCTTAACTGGCTCTGAGCACATCTCTCCAAACATCATTCTATATGGTTGAGGTGCCCAGGTGTTCCCCTACCCGCTTGCAACATTCTAATCACTGACTCACCATGAGCAACACAACAGGAGATTTGCTAGCACACATTTTATCCACATATCACACTACAGCATCACACGCACATATACACATTTCTTGTATTTGATTGCCTCAAATTTTGTGTTCAAAGAGCAAGAAAAAAAGATCTAAAGAGGTCATGAACATACAAATTACAATTCGCCTTGAGTTCATTTAGGTTTCTAGATCCATTACAGTTTGCTCCTCCAATGGAAATTATTGAGAACCGAAACGTCCAGATGAACCATCTTTAGGGGAGGAACCAAAGATTGTTTTTTAACAAGGAAAAGCATGAACCTTTGAACTTTTTCAGGTAATTTTTCCAGAAAAAAAAATACTACCTCCATACTCAGATTACCTGGCCTTCCCTCCTATAAAATCAAGACCCAAAGCCTCCAGTCTCACTCTCCCCATCCACAGAACCTAGCCCCGCTGTCCATTGCTTCCACACCTCTATACCTGTCTTTTTAATTTTCCTGACATGAGCTCGCTGCTCCTCCCTATCCTGCTGTTTCTCTCACCCACACATGTTGCTGAATCTCCCATATGTTCATGGCTCTGGATCCAGTGCGACAGAGACAATAGCACCATAAATCACAAGCAACATATGCATCCCAGCCCCATGGCCTGGCCCACATTCCCTTCTAGCCCTGTTTGATAAAAATGGATACAGATGCCATGACGTCAACACAGCCCTGACTTTACACTCTCTCAGAAGAATGAGCACTGGCCGCCAACACTGGCAGACTATTGGTAAAAGTCTAATCCATACAAATCCATAAGCAATGCCATATAGGTTTCATTAATCTTTTAAAGTTAGCATATTGGTAACAAAATCAACCAAGCTGATGGGTAAATAATTAATCAAACCAGCAACAGGTTAATAGGAATGCGAGGAACATGCATGGCTATTTCTGTAGCGTTTCTTGTTTAAGGAGCCTACAGTGCAAATTGAGACAGGTCAGTGATCCAAAAGGTACCACATTTCAATGCTGTGCCCAGATGATGGAGCCTGCGCTCATCTGTAACTTTTAGCAACTCGGTCTGAATTATGGACCAAGTTGTACTCACGAGCTAAAGGACCAAGACTGCCCAGGTCCATTTCACCTCTGATCTTTATAGTCAGCTGAGAGAGTATTTAATCCCATGAATTTCTCCTCTACTCAAATCCTAACTTCGCCCCCTCACAACTATATATTACTGAAGAATTGTACTTTGAAGTGTTTTCTCAACATTCACATCTATTGCTAAGACGGTTCAGCTGTTTCTGAGACGGTATAGATATTGGAATCAAACCAAAGAATTAAATTAAAGACAGACTATTAATACACTGATACATCTGGTGACCATAAATCGAAGTAATTTTGAGCCTATGCAGGTGTGCAGGACAATAATGGAGGTCTATCACATGTACCAAGAATTTTTTTCAGGAGCCTTATTTAATACTGCTAGTTCACCTTCTTGGATTTGCAGTACAGTACATCCCACTGTAGTAATATCTAGTAAAATGCTGTTTTAATTATTGGATCCTCATTGCTGTTTTGAACTTCAAATGTTCATTGTCTGGAATTTCATGACTAGGAACATTATAACAGAGCAGTAATGCAATGTATCTATTTTCTTGTATTGCAAAATCACATTTTAAATCTACATTCCTGTCAGAGATATAGCAGTGATATAGTTGATATAAGATTCCAAGCCAAATATCACCATGGAAGAGAGAGTTGAAGTAACTGTGGAAGGAATATATCTTCAATGCAAGATCTTCATGTCCTACATCTGTAATTTTAACAGCCTCCTTTCTTTGATGAGTAATCCTTAGCTGAATGGCTTCTCCACACAGCACAGAAATGAGCCATTTTATTCATATGGAAGTAAACCAGACTCTCACTGTTGAAATACAAGAGGATCCTTGCCAAGTCTGCAAAAAGACCAAGTACGCAGAAATCAGTATCATCCAGACAGGCCCTACCACTGTACTGCTGCAAGGATCTGCCTTAATCCTTCACCTGCAAGCTATTTTGCAACAGTACACAACAAGCTTCATTTGCAGGAAGTGCAAAATATTTTTGCCCATTCACGTGGATGATTCCAAGCATCAGTTATTGGTACTACAGAGGGCAAAATAGTCTGCATTTAAAAAAAATCAGACTTATTAGGGGATATCCTGCAGCAATGCTTGCAGTCCCAATAACAAACAGCAGGCATGAAGTAGCAGTTCTGAGCAGTTTTATAGGCTTACTCAATGTGAAATCGAAACAGGGTGGGTCTGCATGCAGGAGATAACTTCAAAATCATAATATCTAGTTCTTCAGTTGTAAATATTTTGTTTACATTTTATTGATCACAAGTAATGACCCAATCACAATAGGCACCAATATAGTGTTTGTCTACCTACATAAAGAAGAAGTTTGTCTTCTTGTCATTTTCTGTAGGCAGTCCAGTATAACTGCTGTGATATAAATAACATTGTCTGAGCTAACAAATAAAAACCAAAAGCCTGGCCAGTGCACTGGTCCAAAGTCTAGATCCATTGCAACATGAAATGGGTGACCCAGATTAGAAACCCAGCCCCAGCTCCTACACACAATCAAATTGCTCCAACTTAGCCAGATTCAGGCAGATTACTGAAGAAAGGTTCTCTGTTTCACCAGCAGGAAGGAGGACAATTGATGTAGGTTTCACTTCAAATTGTACTTCAGCACCCTCTGTTAACTAGCCACAGATCATCATTGGCAAAAGTCAGTATTCTCTGTGGGTCTCTCCCGCTCTTTCAGTCAGACTCCACTGTATGTGGCCTCAGGAACATTGGAGGGGGAAAGCGCAGAGAAAAATACATTCTTATTTTACAAGTACAAAATACAGGAAACTCTCTTTTTACCGGCACCTAAATAACTGGAAATCTCTCTTAACCGGCAAAATTCAGGAGTAGGCTCAAGTAAGTTTTACTTCATATTAGTGGCCATGTAACTGGGGTTCCTGGATCTGTGGCCGTGTAACCGGGGTTCCTGCACCTGTTGCCATGAAACAAGGACGCCTGGATCTGTGGCCGTGTAACCGGGGTTCCTGCACCTGTTGCCATGCATCAGGGATGCCTGGATCTGTGGCCGTGTAGCCGGGGTTCCTGCACCTGTTGCCATGCAACAGGGACGCCTGGATCTATGGCCGTGTAACCGGGGTTCCTGCACCTGTTGCCATGCAACAGGGACGCCTGGATCTGTGGCCGTGTAAGTATACCTCTCTGTAATCCGGATTTTTTGATCAACCGGCACCATGCCGGTCCCGTCAGTGCTGGATAAAAAAGAGTTTCCTGTACTGAGCTATATTTCTTTGTTAAATGAAGTAGCTCTATTGAAATTAGTTGTAGGGGGAAAAATTGGGTATCGCCCATTTTGGGGTGCTAATATCGGCCGGGCGCAAAGTTTAGCGCCCAGTGCTAATTATCGCCAGAGACTGCAAAATTCGCCTCTATCGCCCCTGCAGGTGATTTGAGCGCTAAATCAGGCGCTACACACCTCTCTTAAGGCGCAAACGTAGGGGAGCGAGGCGCTACCTCAGAACGCTACAAAGCTCAGGCGTTGCCAGTTACCATGGAAGCCAGACAGACTGGCGCCATCCAGTTCTTAAAGGGGAGGGGCCATCTTGCTGGCCAGCCACACCCTGCTCATTGCAGACTTGAATCTCGGCCTGGAGAGACCTCTAAAGCAATTGTGTTGGAAGCACTAATGGATAGGCCCAGGGAAAGAGCTCAGCGCTTAGGAACCTCAAAAGTGGTGCTGAGGGCCAAAACTTCTTAGGACAGCGTTAAATCTTTCCAGACATCTCTCCTCCTCTCAACCTGCGTGTACCAAAATTTTGCCGACAAAAGGCAGAAAGCGCCCGCCTTTAAATAGCGCTCCCCCAGCCCCTTCCCGACTTGAAAACGTTCTCCTCTACCTGTCGTTCCTAGCGGCAGGTGCTAAGGCAGGGGGCGCGACTCAATATCCGGTCCGGAGTGCTACCGGGGCGTTGCATGCTCAACCAACGTCACGATCCGTGGGCGCACGAGATCGTGGTGGTAGTGTTTAGCACCGCCGCAAAATGTCCGGTCAATTTCGCGAGCAGTGCTAAAATCGCTGCACTCAAGCGCTAAGTTCCTAGCGCCCTGTTAGCACCCCCCTGGAGGCGCTAACGGGAGGTGCTAGCCAACTGAATTTTTCCCCCTACGTAGTGTTTACTGCCAAAACCAGGAAAAATTTACTGGAGAAATTTGAAAGAAACAAGCTGCAGGGTGACGGTTGAAAAGTTTGATGCACAAGACTGCATGGTGTCTCATTCTGCACACTGCATTGTTTCTTGACCACAGAAGGTACAATGTGGGTTCAAAACCATGGTTGTATTCATTTCTGAGTTCCCCATCTCAGCCATGCTAATAATGAGAAGTGCTGAGCAGAAACCCAAAAATTCCTCACAGAGAGAATGTGAGGGATGTTGAGACTGTCTCACGTAGCCATATGTAATCTAGCATCATCAGAGACCTGGGAACAGCTTACCCTCCCGTGATCTGATTTTTGAGAAATAGTATATGGCTTGGACAGGTGAGAGAGAATGGGAGAAATAAACAAACACTGAGAAAATAAAGCTGGGAAGCATGAAAAAATGTTGCATTCTGATGATTTGGGAAAGTTTGAAATTATCTATAATGTGGCTAGGGAAAGAGTGCTGTCCCTTTCGTGTGGATTCAGCAGAAACCTTACCAGCAAGCAAAGACGTGCTGTTCAGTTAAAACAAAAAGTGTTTCACTGAGCATTGCTTTCACTGACTAGAGTATGTTACTTATATGTTAAAAATGCTAATCAATACAAAACAAAATGGTCCAGGTGTTGCCCAGCCCAAGCTGAGTTCAGTAAATTACTGTTTTCATCTCTGATTTTTACCAGATGTGCTGCAGGATGTGCATAGTGTTTGTAGCATAAAAGGAGACTCACGGCTTAAGCCTGCTCATTTTACAAAGATCTTATTTAATTACAGCTATAATCTGTTTAAAATTAAAGCACTAGTCCATTTACTGCTCACTAATCATGCTCAATTAATATGACAGATAAAAGATACACAACTGGTTCAAATATTATTGTTGAACATGTAAATCTAAAACCTTGGAAAAAAATCTTCATTTGATATTTTTATTATAAGTACAAAGCAACATTGTAGGAACATAGGAACAGCAGCATGCCATTCGCCCCTTGAGCCTGTTTCGCCATTCAATTAGATCATTGCTGATCTGAACCTCAACTCCATTTACCCACCCTTGCTCCGTATCCCTGAACAGCCTAGCTCTAAAAAGCTCTAATAACAGAACGGCAGCTGCTTCCCACTGACTTCACAGCCATTTCGGTCGGGAAGTCAGCAAGTGGCATGCAAGTGAGGCCCAGCAGTTAAAATTATCTGGGTCTCAGCCGCACGCTCGCTTCCAAGTGTACCGCCTGCTTCGGGGGCTTGTGCGCACCATTCCCACACTCACGTTAAAATCGAGGCCTGTAACCTTATTTACAAAGGAATTTGAGAAGTATTTGAAAAGGAAGAATACAAAAGGATTAGATGGAAAGGGCAGAGAAATGGGGTTTGAGTTGAAGAATTAGCATCAGGACAGCACAGTGTGCTGTCGTTACTATGATTCTGTGATCTCAGTCATGAGATTGATGGAGATGTGAATAGGAAGGGAGTGAAAATCAGAGGGAGAATCTTCTCTGGGCCATTCCTATATCCTATTGAGGAACTGGTTGCAGAACAAAATTGATACAATGATGATAGCAACAAGTCTGCCATCTTGGTTGGACTTCTTTGTGGCATGGAAAAGTAAAGATAGTAAAAAGATTTGTTTTTATTCAGATTGCACACCATATGGCCCCATTGTAACATCTGTGCCAGGTGCAAAAGTTACTACACAGTGTGCAAAGCAAATAAATGGGGCAGCTTCAGAAAAAAATATTTCATGTCTATGAAGATAGCGTCATGTTACGAGTAGCCATTCAAAAAAATTAGTTGAAAAGGATTCTGATTAAAGGGGCTGTTCCTCTAATATTTATTTCCCAACAATTATTCATTTTTATCTTTTCATCTACAGTGGAAAATCAAGTTTCAAAGTGATTAAGTGGAAGTAGTTATTTACTGCTGTAGAGAGATTGTTAGCAGCCCCTTGTCACCAGATGATGATGTCGCACTGCTTGCTGCTGGCTAAATACACAGGGAGACTATAAATCTCAAGATAGGAAATTTCTTTAATTAGAAGATTTTGTAAAAACAGGATTTTACAAGCAACTAGACCAAAGAAGCGTTTTCCGCACATTAATGACTATCCTGTGCTTTGGTGAATGAATAAAGAAAAGACCAGAACTCCTAGACTTCCAGATAATTTCAGTGATTGACTGTGCAGAGTTATGATTTGGTAACAATATCTGCACCACAATCAACTTCAAAAAGTCCATTTTGAAACTTGTTTTTACTGTGTAGCTATATTGAATTAGGCAGCAGATGTTGGAGGAATGCCCTGTGGAGCCTGGAGTTTCCTTTTACCTTCAAAATCTTTTCACTTCTGCATTTCTCCTCATTTAAAAAATGACGTTTTTTATACTGTAATGGCTGGTGTCTTTAACTGGAGAACTTTGTGAGAGGGAGCCAAACATCAGTGGAGATAAAGATACCCTGTCTCTTTCAGCAATCCTTTAATTTCAACTTTATGTTAATTCATTTCTCTTTCACTCACTGTCAACAAAAATGATTGAAAAAACAAAAATATATGAGAAAACAATATTATTGTTACACAGATCTTTGTAACTTTTGTCTTTTATAATAGATAAAGATGAAAATCTCTGACTGGTGAACCATGTGTTTCAGTTCATTGCACTTTATAATAGAATGCTATAGCATTTAATTTGCTCTTTTGTCACATTGACTATGTTTTAAGTTAAATAAAGAACATTCAGTGTGTCAATCTAATTAGAACGTTAATGGAGGGAGCAAGGAAATCCTGAAAAGCTTGCTTCACCGATGAGACCCTGCAGATCACTGTGGATAGCAGGAAGAAATGGTGAAGTGTCTTCTACAGGTCAGAAGGACAACCCACTACAAAGCTGTCCAGCAAGCAAGGGAGGTAACTGTGTGGGAGGTAAGTATACTGATAACAATCCACCGTACTTGAAAGGATGTGCGGAAGAAGGTGTCTGATTTGAAGAAATGTACCATGGTAAGCAATGAGGAACAAAGTCAATAATTTCCGATAGGAGGCTTCCTGCGTGCGGATGCCTCTTATCAGGAAAAAATCTACACCCTTACCTGAGGGCTCCCGAGGTCTGGCCATTACCGCTCCTGGGCCTCTTCTGGTGCGCCCGCGCAGAGGCCCAGCTATCCCAGGGGCGCAGGCGGTTCGCAAGCGTCCTTGGGATCACATGGGCCAGGCGAGCCAATGGGAAAAGGGAATCTCCCTTCATACTTTTGACAGGTAGACCTGTCAAAAGTATGAATGGGGATCACTGAAAAAAGACATCAAAACATTAAATAATTTTTTTTTAAAACAGCACTTTTTAAAAATGAGTTAAAATTACATTAAATTTAATATTTTAAACAAAAATTTAATTTTTTGAAAAAAAAATTCAAGTTTTTTACGGCGCTAAAAATAAACGTAACTTTTTAAAAAGTATTTTAAAATTATAAATGAGCGAAAACATTTTTAAAAAACTGCTGGTAAAAGCAGGCTTTACGCCTTCCTTTACCAGGCATAAGATCTCTAAGGGTTTTCTGCGGGCGAAGGGTCTCCAGAAAGCGGAACTCTCCGCCCGCAGAGGCCCTTCTCCAGGGCAGGCGTGCGATCTGTCAAGAGGATTCTTGACAGATCGGAAGTGCCGGTTTTCAGCGCATGCACTTCGCTCGTACACACCCGTAGGGATCAGAAAATATGAGCCAATATTTCACACTGTTGCATATGGGTATAACTGTATTATGCATATTACTTTGCCATTTATGGGTATGGCTGGCAATTATCTTACATTAGCAGAAATGGCAATACGAGGAGGTTGTTGGCATCAACTATGATTACCTGAATGGTCTCACAGAAAAGTATTGTTCATTTGAATTTTTCCAGTATCTTGCTGGAAGTCGAGCACAGAATGAGGCAGACATGTTTACCAACAGCTGATAAAGATTGCTCATTAACTTGCCTTATGCACAAATAGAGATGACTAAACAAAACTACTTATGCTGCTTTGGTAACTTCTACTAGCAAAGTATCTGGCATTTAAATGCTACTAGGCCTAGCAATGCATACACTGCTTCATTCTGAACATTTAATCTCAGGCAATGCACAATGTGCTTTTCTTTGCAGAAGAAATCAGCCTTCAACTGGTGCTACTGTGCAAGGATTTGTGGTGGCACTTTACAACGGTGCCACTTAGGGGACGCTGACATTCGTGAAAATGATAATGCTCCTAGTTTGTGCAATGAGAACTAATTATGTTAATTCTGGTAACAATTTTTGCTTTCAGCAGGTTCAAGGCAGTGTTTGTGTTCCACCTCAAAATACTGCATCTACTATCAACACCAATATACATAACAATGCCCTTGTGCCCATCCTGCGCCATCTACTTTTTTCAAGAACTGCCAGAGGAACCTAGTCCTGGGGGGTCCTCACAATCACCTCGGCACTCTGCTTCACCCATTTTATTCGGAGCAAGTGCCAGCTCAGTCACACAAACCTAGGAAGGTACTAGTGAGTTTGAGGTCAGAGCACAGGGTGAGTGATTTATTACAGATGAGAAAGGAACACAGGAAATAGTTGAAGAATGGGTGGTTGTTGCTGTGCAGAGGTATAGCATGGCCACAATCCCTGCCGAGGGTGATCTCACAGGCACAATGATGAAATGAAGGAGAATTCAAAAGTATGAATTGACGAATAAGTCACTTGTCTCATTGCTTGAGAAGCTGGAAGTCAGTTTATGTGCAATTATGAATCCCACAGAATGGATGAAGACATTGAATAGCATGAGCGACAGCAAAACAACTTTGCCTCACTCCTCTTTCGAGAGAGATAGATTCAGTGAGTTGCTCATCTATCCATACACAGATCTTGGCAACCGAGTGCACATCCCAGATAAAATTCAAGATTTAGCTCATGAAGTTCCATAGTTCCAGCTTCCTCGTGATGGGCTGCATAATGCAGTAGTTTAAAAGCCATAGGAAAATGGATTAAAATGTGTAAGTCAGGTCCTCCTGAGCCTTACAATGTTCTGTGATCTTGTATAAAGCTACAGTCTGTCTTACATATTCCTCATCAAAACAAAATCCTACCCATTCCTTTCTGATTATGCTGTTGTGAAGAGCATCTTCTGTACATGCCATGACAACCCAAAGAACCACCTGAACAAGCACTGGTTTTGGTGACATTTCTCAGTTGTTCTCAGCCGCACAAGGATCCCCTTTCTTGCGGACAGGAAACACATCTGCACTCTGGAACGCTGGAGATTTATGTGCCTCAAACTGAATTCATTTCACCACCATCAGAAGGACAACTCCAAGGCAATTTATTGATTCCAGGCACTGTTCGCCAAGACCATTCCACCCTTCCCCATGCGTAGAGCAGCTTTTAGGACTTAAACATGAATACAATAACAACAACTTGCATTTATATAGTGCCTTTAAAGTAGTAAAATTTCCCAAGACGCCTCTCAGGAGCATCATCAAACAAAATTTGTTTGAGGAGATATTAGGACAGGTGACCAAAAACTTGGTCAAAGAGGTAGGTTTTAAGGAGCATCTTAAAGGAGGACAGAGAGGTAGAGAGGCGGAGAGGTTTAGGGAGGGAATTGCAGAGCCTATGGCCTAGGCAGCTGAAGGCACAGCCTCCAATGGTGGAGCAATTAAAATCGGGGATGCGCAAGAGGCCAAAATTGGAGGACAGCAGAGATCTCGGAGGGCTGGAGGAGGTTACAAAGATAGGGAGGGATGAGGCCATGGAGGGATTTGAAAACAAGGATGAGAATTTTAAAATTGAGGCGGTGCTGGATGGGGAGCCAATGTAGGTCAGCGAGCACAGGGGTGATGGGTGAATGGGACTTGGTGTGAGTTCGGTTACGGGCAGCAGAATTTTGGATGAGGTCAAGTTTCTGTGGGGTGGAAGATAGGAAGCCATTCAGGAGAGCACTGAGCTAGTCAAGTCTAAAATCACAAAGGCATGGATACCAGTCACCCTACAGTTAGTTACTTCACAAGATTTTACAACCTTCATGCAGGTGGGTCTTGTGTGGCATGCATGCACAAGAATAGGTTATGGCTCTCAAGATGCCACCTGTTCTTGGCAGGACGTACCTCTAGGCAACTAACAGGAAATGCATATCAAAAAGAAAGAACTAGCTTTTATATAGCACCTTTCATGACCTCAAGATGACCAAAAGCATTTCACTACTCAAGAAAGTAGTTTTGAAGTCTAGTAAGTGTTGAGAAACACAGCAGCCAATTTGCGCACAGAATGGTCCCACAAACAGCAATGAGATAAATGACCAGATAATCTGTGTTAGTTATGTTGGTTGAGTGATAAATGCTGGCTAGGACAACAGAAAAACTCCCCTGCTCTTGTTTGAATAGAGCCATAGGATCTTTTACTTCCACCTGAAATGCCAGACGGAGCTTCAGTTAACGTCTGATCTGAATGATGGCACCTCCAGTAGTAAAGCACTCGCTCAGTTCTGCACTGGAGTGTCAGCTAAGATTACATGCTCAAGTTTCTGGAATGGGCCACAACCTTTTAACTCAGAGGCAGGAATACTACCACTGAGCCAAGGGTGACACCAAAGTGCACAGCTGCCCCATAGCAGAATCGGGCAGCCTATTATACACACCCGACCATTTGGGTAACTAACTCAGGGGTACAAATCCCTCGTCAGTATGCTATTTTTTTGCAAACCTTTAAAAGAAATGCATTTACAGTGTTGCAACACAGTATGAGAGGAGATCTTACCCCACATTACTACACCTAAATATACAAATAATGTAAGCATTAGTTCTGCCACTGAGAGCAAATTAAACCTCTAAATGTCAATATATATTTCAAATTAAATGCATCCACATTGTCAAAATCCAAAATAATTATATGCTAAGATGATGATCCTGTACACAAGCCATTTGTTGTTTGATGTTCCTTCCATACCGAAGTCTAACCAGTATAACATCAAAGGTAGGTAACTGAGATGTCAAACCTCTGGAACAGCACCTGAGACTTGCCAGGCCTTCATTTTTGTTCTATGAACACAACAGCTGCCGCAATACCACAGCAACATGTTTTAGCAATCCAAAAATTCTGAATGGAGTATCATCCTCAAAGTATGTTATACTGTTCAGCTGCCTGTAGCACTCTTTTTCAGACAGTGCCATCACCTGAGGCTCTGGCCCTTGTACACAAAGGGCTGGATTTTGTCAATGGGAAGCTTTTGGAGGCGGGACTCCCACTTGTCAGGTTTTAGTCTCGCCTCCATCGACTTGTGGCCAACCCACGCTATTTTCCCTTGACTGACCTTGTTAAGCCCGCCCAGTGGGCTTAGCAGGCCAATTAAGGGAAAGCCGGTTACTGGTGACGTCAGTGAGTGACGTTTCATCTGTCAAGAGCTTTTGACAGATGAAATGTCATCGTTTGACAGCTCTGTAAAGCTATCAAACACTGACAATCTGTCTTCTAAGTTGTGTCTTTACTCAAGACTCAATTAGAAAGCCTTCCTGAGCAGAAAGCAGAAGGCTGATGCATTTGAGAATGCAGCGGCCATTCTGCTTTCTCTGCCAGTGAGCTGAGGGACTCCCGTGACCTGAAGAGATGAAGCCTGGAGGAAGAAGCATAGGTAAGTAAAGCTTTTAAAACACTCAACACTCACCTCACACACTTACCTCTGCACATATGCATCCATCACTCAACTGCACACCGGACATCTTGTCCCCTCTGACACCCGCAGACCCACGATTCGCCTCGCTGACCCTGGCGCGGTTCGGAGCCATTGGAAAGCCCACACTTTAGGTGGCAAAATAGGGGTTAGTCAAAAAACTGCCTGTTAATTACCTGTTAATAGGCAGTAAATTGGCACCAATCCCCTTCCCACCCCGAGGAGACGGGACTCGGCGCGGGTCAGGGACCTGCCTCCTGGGAAGATGGCACGGAGGCGGAATGGGTACCCGCCCTCCTGGCAGTCCCGCCTCCCCAGGGCTGGCAAAATCACCCCCAAAGTCAACCATTATTTGACCCAAGGTTAGAGGAGCATGCATTGGGTTATGGAAAATTTCTATCTTACCTTTAGTACTGTAGTATAATTTCTCCAAGACTTTCTGTGCTCCCAGGAATCAGCAGAACACATTCATGAGACATCTGTTCTTGTTCCACTTATCCTTGCTGTTTGTCCAATGAATATGTACAAAATATGAAATTTACAAAGCATACTCCCTCACAACATTCTCTGAACTTTCTGCAAAATTTGTTATGCACAGAGTACACACTTTTCTCATCTTTGTCTCTCCTTTGTCTTGTTTCTTTCAATCTGAATGACAAGCTAAGTGCTTATCTAATAGGGTGCTTAGATTGTGCAACCATTATTTCCTGCAGCTTTTGTCTACCACTAAAACCATTTGATGTCTTGTACCATTTTTTAAAATAACTTTGCTGATTGTGTTTTTTGTTAAAATCTCTCATTTGTGTTTATTCTTGATGTGCCACTTTGCCTCTCACAGAGAAAATGGTGCAATTCCTGCATGTAGCTTCAAACCTTCACGTCAAACTCAAAGTATTGAAGAGGTTTGTTGTCAGGATGATGCTGGCTATATGAGGTTGAGGTGAAGCCAAAAGAGGCTGAGCAATCATGGGGAGTATTAAATTAATCAAAAATTAATTATAAAAACCAAATTACAGTGTAACATTGTTTTAGTAATCCACTCCTGATTTGTTTAAAATGTCCAAAACCTTTGTATTTCCAGGAGCAAATGATGAAAATACATGACACAATTCTACTGCTATCAATGCATGAAAATGGATTAGATCAAAATACACACTGATAACCTTTTTGTTTTCAGTCACCAAGCTTTGCCATCTTAGACCTTTGTAGAAGTCAAAGTGAGTAGTCAGGAAATGCAATGTTGGCAGGATATCCTTCCCCTTGCAGCTTGAGCCTGTCTTCGATAGAACTAGGTACAAGCTGTTGACACTAAAAATACATTTAAAAAAAGGTCAAAAATTATATGATATCATAATTTGACTGTGATATTTTGTTTTCATTTAGTTTTTCCGACTCTCCTTGGAGCTACAACCTCCATAAGCTGACATGAGCCCCAAATTTCTTCACTACCTCTAAATTCAATTCACACCATGAACAACAGGTTTGAGTGCACATTGTTGCATCTCCAGCAGGAATTTTTTTTTTCAAACCAGATCTCTTTTCTCATCCTGCTACCAACATCATGCTACCCTGAACTATACTAGTTAGACCAATGCCATTAATTATAGGTCACTAAAACTAGTTATGGAATATGCAGTCCTAATTCTTATAGTCCTGATACAGTACTTGATTGTAAAAGAGCAACATGTTTTAAATGTAGTTCAGTATTACGAACTACCTTTTTTGTAGCAATGACTATAGCTCCTTTAGCCTGTAGTCTTACATAAACTCTAACTTGACTTTAGCATCCACGAAACGGTCCTAGAGATATAGTCAGACTCAATCCAAATGAGCCTACTTCAATTTAATTCAACAAGCTTAAGAATGATGCTTTATCCTGTATGCAAAATATATATGTATTTAAGAACAAAAGAACGTAAGAAATAGGAGCGGGAGGAGGCCATTTGGCCCTTCGAGCCTGCTCCACCATTCAATAAGATCACAGCTGATCTTCGACCTCATCTCCACTTTCCTGCACTATCCCCATATTCCTTGATTCCCTTAATATTCAAAAATCTATCAATCTCTGTCTTGAATATACTCAACGACTGAGCCTCCACAGCCCGCTGGGGTAGAGAATTCCAAAGATTCACCACCCTCTGAGTGAAGAAATTTCTCCTCATCTCAGTCCTAAATGGCTGACCCCTTATCTTGAGACTGTTACCCCTGGCTCTAGACTCCCCAGCCAGGGGAAATATCCTCCCTCCATCTACCCTGTCAAGTTCTGTAAGAATTTTGTATGTTTCAATGAGATCACCTCTCATTCTTCTAAACTGTAGAGAATATAGGCCAAGTCTACTCAATCTCTCCTCATAGGACAATCCCTCCATCCCAGGAACCAGTCTGGTGAACCTTGATTGCACTTCTTCTATGGCAAGTATATCCTTCCTTAGGTAAGGAGACCAAAACTGTACACAATACTCCAGGTGTGGTCTCACCAGGGCCCTATATAATTGCAGTAAAATGTCTTTACTCTTATACTCAAATCCTCTTGTAATAAAGGCCAACATACCATTTGCTTTCCTAATTGCTTGCAGGACCTGCATGTTAACTTTCAGTGATTCATGTATAAGGACACCCAGGTCCCTCTGAACACCAACATTTCCCAATCTCTCACCATTTAAAAAATTCTCTGCTTTTCTATTTTTTCTACTAAAGTGGATAACTTCACACTTCTCCACATTATATTCCATTTGCCATGTTCTTGCCCACTCACCTAGCCTGTCCATATCCCCTTGAAGCCTCTTTGCATCCTCCTCACACCTTACATTCCCACCCAGCTTTGTATCATCAGCAAACTTGGATATATTACATTTGGTCCCCTCATCCAAATAATTGATGTAGATTGTGAATAGCTGAGGCCCTAGCACTGATCCTTGCGGTACCCCACTAGTTATAGCCTGTCAACCCGAAAATGACCCGTTTATTCCTACTCGGTTTTCTGACCGTTAACCAATCCTCAATCCATGCTAGTATATTACCCCCAATCCTATGAGCCCTAATTTTGTTTAATAACCTCTTGTGTGGCATCTTATCGAATGCCTTCTGAAAATCCAAATACACCACATCCACTGGTTCCCCCTTACCTATTCTGCTAGTTACAACTCAAAAAACTCTGAAAGATTTGTCAAACACAATTTCCCTTTCATAAATCCGTGTTGACTCTGCCCAATCCTATTATTATTTTCTAAGTGTCCTGTTACCACGTCCTTAATAATATATATACACAGTATATATATCTATATCTATATATATAGACATCTCGTTCAGTTTTGAACTTGTACTTTGAGCAGGATTTATTGTTTTTGTCTCATTGTATCGGTTATATATATTGCATCTTTTGTATTTACATTGTATAAGTGATAACATGGGGCCACTGAGTAGCAACCCCTCCCCTAGTGCAGAATACATTATATTAAAAAGATGACTGAATTACATCTGCATGCCTTGGACCAATTATGCTCTACCCTCTAACTGTGCTTCACCTAAAAACTACACTTGGTCTTGAAAGCCACGTGAAATCGACCAGTAAATATAAGGAGAATAATAAAATGGTTCACAATTTGTAATATGAAACTATATTTTATAAATATAAAGATACATAGTTGTTCTTACGAATTGTGTGAGCTAACATGCCTAACTTGTTCTCTTCATTAATTCCAGCCAACTCAGTTCAGGCTCCATAATTATTCCAGAAAACAATTGCTGTGCTAATTGGACTTAAGTAACTGCCAGCTAAATTCAGTAAAAGCTGTCAGTCGTGTAGACAATTGAACAAATCATACTGTTTGTGTTTGAATTGTATGCTTGACTGGTCCCCTCAAGCCAACAGCCTAGGAAACAACCAAACAGCTTTTGCAACATTTGTATCAATTTAGACTGGAGACATGATGGTGAATCCAGTTGGATTTAAACTTCTTGGCCATAAAATTCCGGGCGGATTGCCCCAGTTTCTCACCATAACTTAGGCAGGAGATCAGAAGAACTCTCAAAGCAACATCATAAACAAAGCCGTTTATTCCATTTCCCCAGGGGTTCTGCTGGTCTCCTGCCGAAGTTACTACAGGTGATCGGGAGATCTCCTGTGCAATTTCAGGGCCCCTATCTTAGGGTTGCCAACTCTGGTTGGATGTATTCCTGGAGGTTCCAACTATCTCGCCCCCACGCTCCCGCCGCTGGTTGCCGAGCACATCCATTTTCTCGGCGCACCGCCTTTCTACATCAATTAGAAAGTGAAAAAACTCTTCATTACCCAATCGGATGATTCTTGGCTGGCGGTCAATTAGCCTTTGCCCACTTCCAATATTTTTAGAACTAATAAACAGAAGTGTTCAAAGAAAATGAAAAAAACACATTTCTTTTTATACCTCTATGATTTTTCTCCAGGATTGCTCGCAGAAGTGTCCTGGAGATTGATCTTCACGCTTCCTGGAGACTCCCGGCCAATCCTGGAGGATTGGCAACCCTACCCTATCTAGTGTGACTGAATTAAAGGAACAACTAACTAGCTAAACAAAGTGGCAGTGAGTAATCGGAATTTTTTTTCAGTCTCTTTGGACTAAGGTGGGGAAAAAATTCAGTTTAGGTTCCCACACCTGATTGCTACCCAGTGATATATGCATATGCGAACTGTGGGCAAGGATAAAGACATGCTCAACTGTGAAGCCTTCCATATGAAAACAGTGTGTCAACACTCACTATATAGAGTGACACATGAATAAGACAAGAAAAATATTTGTGCTCACCTTATTTCTTAGTCATGTTATTGTTTTGAATGCCATCCAATGTATATTTAATTACTTGCAAAAGTAAGTTAGAATTCTTGTCATACAGTAATCTTTATCTCTGTGGTAATATTGGAAAATATACTTTATTTGCCCTGTTGCATGAACAATTAAGCAAATATCTTGTGTCAGTAACTCTCATTGGGGAAAATTTAATGAAGCAACACCTTTCAGAATAATTTGTGATGCAGGACTTCACTTAGATGCTTCCACTAACTGTGAACTGCACCTCTGCACTGGTCACCACCTTAAGGAAAGGAAGTTTAAAAAAAAATTAATTCCTGGGATGTGGGCGTCACTGGCAAGGCCAGAATTTATTGCCCATCCCTAATTGCCCTTGAGAAGGTGTTGGTGGGCTGTCTTCTTGAACCGTTGCAGTCCGTGTGGTGAAGGTACTCCCACAGTGCTGCTAGGGAGGGTGTTCCAGGATTTTGACCCAGCGACGATGAAGGAACAGCAATATATGATCAAGTTTGTATAGTGTGCGACTTGCGGGTAATGGTGTTCCCACAAAACTGCTAAACCAAACATTACACTTGCATTATTTCGCCCTGATTCAGTATAAAAGCCTAATATAACATCTACTCCCATTGCAGAATTCCAGTGGACTAAATCCTTTCCCATTCATTTCCAATGTAGAGGATACCACCGTAGCAAATACAGTTTCTTTTCCCTATTTTAATCGCCTTTACTCCTGAGGAATCTTACTCGTGTACATTTATCCCTCAGGATGGTGTGTGACTGGGAGGGGAACTTGGAACTGATGGTGTTCCCATGCGTCTGCTGCCCTTGTCCTTTCAGGTGGTAGAGGACGTGGGTTTGGGAGGTGCTGCCGAAGTAGCCTAGGCGAGTTGCTGCAGTGTATCTTGTAGATAGTACACACTGCAGCCATGGTGCGCTGGTGGTGGAGGGAGTGAATGTTTAAGGTGGTGGATGGGGTGCCAATCAAGGGGGTTGCTTTGTCTTGGATGGTGTTGAGTTTCTTGCGTGTTGTTGGAGCTGCACTCATCCAGGCAAGTGGAGAGTAGTCCATCAAACTCCTGTCTTGTGCCTTGTAGATAGTGGAAAGGTGAAGGAGAAAGAAGAAAAGTGGGAGAAAATCGATGTGCTTGCCAAACTCTGTATCCATCTTAGCTGACGCTGGGAAACCAAAAATAACCTAGTCCCTCGCATCCAATTGTTCCCAAAGTAGAGTCTCCATCCCAACAATGAGGCTTCAGTACCTTCAGTCACTAATGTTCCATATGGGCAGTATTGCTCCTTAGCACCTCATGTGATGAAAATAATGAAATATGCCCACAGGCCATGTGACATATCAGCATGGCACAACAGAAACACAGCTGTAATTAATTACAACAACAGGAGTGAAGGAAACATGGTGACGTCATCGTGGGATTAGCTTGGGCACAGGAAAGGGGATATCACATCTAAGTGAAGGCCTCCATCACAAATTATCCTGAAAGGTGTTCCTTCATGAAAATTTTACCCAATGAGAGCTACTATTACCACAGGGATAAAGATTACTATATGACAAGAACGCTAACTTGCTTTTGCAAGTAATGAACTATACATTGGTTGGCATTCAAAACAATAATGTGACTGAGAAATAAGCTGAGCACAAATATTTTTCTTGTCTTTTCCATCCGTACTAATCCTTTTGTCTTTAATGATTCATTTAGCTTTATATACAGTATATTACTTCATGGATGTATTTAAGAAAAGGGGTAAAAACCTATTTTTTTTACCATGAAGAGTCAGTACTTTGTCATTCATTCTGTTGCACTGCCCTCAGGTGGTATTACATCAGCAAGCTCAATGCTCACTATAGACAGATTTCCTGCAGGTTCACAATATCGTAATTGGCACATAAATCTTTACCGATATGTAACTTTCGGTAGAGGGCTTTGTCAGTCATAAGGAAAGTGCATAATAAACAAAATAAATGTATGGAGGATATTCTTTCCTTTTGAAGTGAAAAGGTTAACTGGCTCATGATAGAGGTCAGAGGACTATGGGCACAGGGTGTCCACACATACTGTGGAATTCAGCACACTTAGGAGTTTCTTTACCGCTTCAGCTGAAAGCTACAAGTGCTAAGATTTTAAATTAAAAAATTAAATCAACATCAGTGTTACAGACTAGAAGTTAAATTACAGTACACCTATAATATATTTTAAAATTTACATCTGCATGCGCTTCCTGTCTACTAAAGCTTACTTCCAGCTGTCATGTTTTTGCCACACTTTTCCCATTATAAAATCCTATGTCCACAACAATGTTCCCCCTAATTTTTTTGGGTGCGCGGTCCATTCACAGTTTTGTGCATGCGCGAAACGTAACATTGGAAAAGCTAGTCCCGGGCTGCGTAGAATCGACAAACAGCTGCGCAGCCGCACAGCTTATAGGGAATGTTGGTCCACAGTCATATTAGAAACTGACCAAGTTAACTCATAGCAGTGTAATTACAAAAACAGTAAATGCTGGAAATACTCAGCAGGTCGGGCAGTACCTGTGGAGAGAGAAACAGAGTTAACGTTTCAGGTCGATGACCTTTCATCAGAACAGACCTTCTGACGAAAGGTCATCGACTTGAAACGTTAACTTTGTTTCTCTCTCCAATGATGCTGCCTGACCTGCTGAGTATTGCCAGCATTTTCTGTTTTTATTTCAGATTTCCAGCATCTGCTACTTTTGCATTGTATTTACACCCTCCCACCAGTGGTGGCATTGTAGCACCTCAGGCTTGCTTCTGCCAGCTCGTCATTTGAAACTGCAGGGAAGCTCAGATGCTCCCAACAATTCCCAAATGGTTATAGGTTCTTCCTATTTAACAATAAACAATAAGGTTAGAAGTGGGGCTGCTTGCTGAAGCTTCTACAATATACAGATCATTTCACAATTTGTCCAATAATGAAGGATCCCATGTCAGCCTACAAGAGAACATTGACAAAATCTAGGCTTAGGCTGACAAGTGGCGGGTAACAGTTGTATCACATAGGGGCAGGTAATGACTATCTCCAACAAGAAAAGGACCGGGCACTTCCCCCTAACCATCAACAGTATAACTATCACCAAGGGGTATGATAGCACAGTGGTTATGTTGCTGGACTAGTAATCCTGAGACCTGGACCAATGATCTGGAGACAGGAATTCAAATTTCCACCATGGCAGCTGGGGAATTTAAATTCAATTAAATTAATCTGGAATAAAGGCTAGTATCAGTAATGGTGTATCATTAAACAGTCAGATTGTCATAAAAACTTATCTGGTTTGCTAATGTCTTTTAGAGAAGGAAATCTGTTGTCCTGACCTGGCCTATATGTGACTCCAGACCCACGGCAATGTGGTTGACTCTTAACTGCCCTCTGAAATGGCCTAACATGCCACACAGTTGTATACTTCCACCTTCTTAAGGGCAATTAGGGATGGGCAATAAATGCTGGTCTTGCCAGCGATGCCCACATCCTGTGAAGGAATAAAAAAAAAGTGCCCACCATCAACATCCTGGGGGTCACCATTGACTAGAAGCTTAATTGGACTCACCATATCAATTCTGTGGCTACAAGAGCAGGGCAAAGGCCTGTGACAAGTGGCTTGCCTCCTGACCCCTCAATACCTCTTTACTATTTACATGGCTCACGTCCAGAGTGTGATGGAATACTCACCACTCATCTGGATGGGTCCGGCCACAACAACACTGCAGAACCTCAACAACATCCAGGACAAATCAGTCCATTTGAACAGCACCCCACCACTGATCTTAATATCTACCCCCTCCACCATCAGTGTACTGTGGCTGCAGTATGTACTGTCGTAAGGATGCACTACTGCAACTTACTTACATAGGATCTCCCAGCTCTATGACCTCTACCACTGAGAAGGGCAAGAGCAGTACCATCAAGGAAACACCATCACCTCCATGTGTCACTCCACAGCATACACCATTCTGACTTGAACATACACTGCCATTCATTCTTTGTCAGAAGTCAAAATCCTGGAATTACCTGCCTAAAAGAAAGACTTGCATTTATATAGTGCCTTTCAGGAACTCAGGATGTCCAAAAGTGCTTTACAATCAATGAATTACAGACAATTTGCACACATCAAGGTCCCACAAACAGCAATGAGATAATGACCAGATAATCTGTTCCAGTGATGTTGGTTGAGGGATAAATATTGGCCAGGGCACTCGGGAGAACTCCCCTGCTCTTCTTCGAAAGCTTAAAAGTCTGTTCCAAATACTCAAGCCTGAAGCTTCTGAGATTGGAAAGTGACCAGCTGTAAAATGACAGGTTTTAAACCACTTTTGCAGCTGTCACCTATTGAAAGAAATGGAGAGTTGTTCAGAACCCGACTTACTTACCTGGCGTGATCCCCGAGCGACGGGAACCTCGTGGAAAACTTGGGAAAATACTTTGTGCCTGCTAAAATGGTGAGTAAATTGGTTTAAACACCCTCTCAACTCGCACAATTGAATGATCTGCCGCCATGTCTGCACCACTCAGGCAGAACCAGCACTAGGGAAACTCACAAGGAGGTGGGGAGGCCGTAGGATCTTTTGCATCCACCTGAGAGGGCAGACGGGGCTTTGGTTTAACAGCTCATCCAAAAGACGACACCTCTGACAGTGAAGCACTCCCTCGCTACAGCACTGGAGTGTCAGCCTAGATTTTGTACTCATCTGCAGAATTGGACTTGAACCCACGACCTTCTGACTCAGGCGAGAGTACAAACACTGAGCCACAGCTGGCACCTAACACCATTGTGGGACCACCATCACCACAAGGGCTTCAGTGGTTGAATGATAGGCCCACTATCACCTTCTCAGGGAAACTAGAGGCGTGGCCTTCCCAGCATCGCCCACATCCTGAGAAAACAAAAACAAAAAAATCCAGGTTTTTACTGATCTCCTGTGACGTTGTATATGATAAGTTGGAAAATATGATCTCTTACCTGTTTCCTGTTGATGTTTCTCTCTCAGATCTCCTCTTCTGCTTCTCTCTCTTTCTCTTGTGTTCTGCTCCTCTCTCCCTAACTCTCTTCATGTTTCTCTCTGACTTTTTCTTCTATTCATCTTTATTTTTGGGGTAGTGACTGATAGTTACAGATTGCATTTGTGGTGGGGATTGTGGGGAAAAGGTGGCCCTCAACTGCTAGCTTCCTAACCCCTGTCCCGATCACTCCGGCTTCCTCCCTCCCGTTCTGCCCATTATCACCCCTCCCCTTCACCTACCTCTTTCCCTTTGAACTACCTGCTCAACCCTGTATCTTTCCCTGCCCCTTACTCTACTGTTATTCATCTCACCCTTAACACTCCAACCGCACTCATTCCTTCCAAGGATGGGTGGTGAGATGCCAGCAATCCCTTCACCCTCAACCTGTTTCCTTCCTTCCTTAAACTCCCTCCAATCTGTTTCCCTCAAAGAGACTTTGTTTTCTTCCAAAATTCAACTTATCTTTTCAAAATAAGTCAAATTAGATTGAGGAAACCCACTCTCTGGGCTGAATTTTGCCAGCGCTCAGAGGGCAGGTTTGGAGGCGGGTCCGCTGTCAAAATCCAAATGATTGACAGTGGGGCAGTATCCCGCTCTAAACTCGCCTCCTTGTGAGTTTCCCTAGTGCCGGTTCTGCCTGTGCGATGCAGAAACGGTGGCAGGTCATTCAATTTTGCGCGTTGAGGGTGTTTAAACCAATTTACTCACCATTTTAGCAGGCACAAAGTATTTTCCCAAGTTTTCCACGAGGTTCCCGTCGCTCGGGGATCACGCCAGGTAATTATGTCGGGTTCTGAACAACTCTCCATTTCTTTCAATAGGTGACAGCTGCAAAAGTGGTTTAAAACCTACCATTTTACAGCTGATCAGTTTCCAATCTCAGGAGCTTCAGGCTTGAGTATTTGGAACAGACTTTTAAGCTTTATGCATTTGTGAAGTGTTTGCAGTAAACTTTCTATTCACTGTCACCTCCTTGCAACATCATTTCTAACCTTTGATAGGTTGATTCTGTCATCTGAGCTTCAGCTGCCATATGAATCATCAGAATGGGCACGATTTATGCTCTGTCACCTTGGTCCTCCGAATCTGATGACGATCAGCCGCAGCAGCAGCAGAACCAGCCACACCAGCAGCAGCAGCAACAACAAGAGCGCCAACCTTCTCCTCAACCACCTGATGCTGCACAGGGCATAGGGCATCAGTGCAGGGCTGCACCGTGTCAGAGGCCATACCCACAACACAGGGTATACAGGCAGAGGATGAGCTTCCTCAACATGATGGAGCAGCAGTGTCATTGCCGACATTTGCACTTTACTGAAGCAAGACCTGCAGCCTAGAGGAAGGGGGTGGACACACCTTACCAGTGGCTGTCAAACTCACCCTTGCCCTCAACTTCTTCACCTCAGGCTCCTTCCAGGCATCTGCAGCAGACCTTTGTGGCAACTCGCAGTTGACCGCCCACAGATGTGTCACACAGGTAATTGATGCCCTCTTTAATAAGTCTGCAAATTATATTCATTTTGCCACTGATGAAGCTACTGTCAGTGAACGTGCACTTGGCTTTGCTGCTCTAGTTGGCTTCCCATGGGTGCAGGGAGTCATCGACTGCACACATGTGGCCATCAGGGCACCCCATCACATCATTGTATTTGTTAACCGCACGGGCTTCCACTCCCTCAACGTTCAGCGGTCTGCAACTGAAGTGAGCCCCCAAAGTGCGGACCAAGTGATATACAAGGTCGACGTTGTAGTGTATGCACCTTTAAGAGGAACTATGTTTTTGAAGCCCCTGTATACTGTAGGAGCAGTAGTGACCACTCGGGTATATAAGCCTGTGTAGCGTCTTGTGTTGTTAGTTCACCTCCAGACTTTGTTCAGTAAACACTTGTTAAATCAACTCCTGCACTCCGTGTCTCCATTAACACACGGATCTAACAGTGGCGACGAGTTAGAAACGAACTTACCTGCAATTCGGCAGCACCTCAAGGGGATCGATTCCTCAGACGAAGGTCGAAGCCAGAAGCAAGAAAAATAAATAAAATAAAATAACTCGAAGAAACTCGAAAACGAGGGCCAGGCTTGGTCTCCAGTCTGTGGTTTCCCCAGCTAAACGGGCTGGTGGCAGGTAGTGCACTGATCCTTCCTGGGCTGCGGTGGGCTACAGCTCGATCGGGTGGCTCTGCAACAGGGCCGGGCAGCGAGTCGGGAAGCAGAAGCAAAGAGAGAGAGGGTGGAGCACTAAGGGCGCGGCCGGCGTTCGGACCGAGCAGAGGGAGGGGAAAGTCCCAGAGGGTCCGCTTCACAACGGGAATGGTTCTTCAATTACGGAGAGAATATTGAAGCCATATATAAAATAAAATAGAAATACCGCGAAAAGCTGCAGGTCGCAACGGGAACCGCGGAGAACAACGTTGGCAGCAGCGGCAGCGGCGGGAAAGCGCGGGAGGCGCCATCTTAACTCGGCAGGGAAGAAAGAAAAGCGCAGAAGCGCCATTTTAGATTTTCAAGATGCCGAAGACTGGCAATATTACTGCTTTCGATAGTGATATAGAAGATTGGACCACATATGTGGAAAGAGTGGAGGTATATTGCAAGGCGAATGAGGTAGCAGATGATAAAAAGGCATCGGTACTTCTAAATCTGATGGGCGCAAGGACATACATAGAAACATAGAAGATAGGAGCAGGAGTAGGCCATTCGGCCCTTCGAGCCTGCTCCGCCATTCAACGAGATCATGGCTGATCATCCAAACCCTAGCACCCGGTCCCTACACCGACAACCATCCCACCCAAGCCCTATCCCCGTAACCCCACATATTTAATCCCCCCTAACACTAAGGGCTGTTACGAAACTTAATCACTCCAGCCAAACCGATGGACAAGAATTTTAATGAGATTGTTGATACCTTACAGGAGCACTTAAACCCAACACCGCTGCTGATAGTGGAACGATTCAAATTCTTCAGGAGGAATCAGCACAAGAATGAAAGTAACGCTGATTACCTCACCGAATTACGAAAGCTGTCAAAGCACTGCCAATTCGGGGCAGGACTGGCAGATTCTCTACGAGACAAATTCGTCTGCGGTCTCCTAAGCGAGGGAACACAGAAAAGACTACTTTCTGAGAAAGATTTGACACTGGACAAAGCTTTCAGTGTGGCTGTATCATACGAAGCAGCAGCAAGAGGAGCTGCAGAGATACAGCAAAAGCCACAGGACTTCGGCACCCATGAAATGACACGGGGTTTCGAGAGATGTTATCGCTGCGGCAGATCCACCCATGACCAGAAGGACTGCTGGTTCAAGGACAAAGCATGCAGGCAATGCGGAAAGATGGGACACATTGCACGTGTATGCAGGTCTGGAAAGAAATCTGCTGACAGTAAAAAGGTCAATAAGGAAAAGTACAGAAAGGTACAAATGATGACCGACAGTGGCTCCGAAGACCAGAAGAGCGATAGCGACTCCGGAAACAAGAGACTAAGCTGTCTCAAATTACATAATGTAATTGCCAAAGAAGATTACCAGACCATTTGGGTTACCCTCACGATAGCGGGGTCCCCAGTCAAAATGGAGCTAGATACAGGATCAGCTCTGACCATCATGAGTCGACGGGATTATGAGCGGCTATTTCCGCATATACCTTTGAAAGACACATCAATTGTCTTGAAGACATATACGGGGCAGAAAGTATACCCCAGAGGGAAAATAAGGGTGCCTGTTGTATACAACGGCAAGGAAATACAGAAGTTGTATTTATACGTTCTGCAAGATGGTGGTCCACCGTTGTTGGGACGTGAATGGATCAGAAAGATAAGTTTAGACTGCCACTCCATTCAGGCACTGACGGTGACCAGTAAGAAAAAAAACGATGATGACGTCATACCTGGACGATTAAAAGAAATCTTGGCTAACGCCAAAGAAGTGTTTCAACAGGAACTAGGAACCCTGAAAGGCGCCACCGCCTCAATAAAAGTGGAAGATGCGGCAATTCCCAAGTTTTTTAAAGCAAGGCCGGTGCCATACGCAATTCGTCCAGCCGTCGAGGCAGAGCTGGAGAATTTGGAAAAAGCAGGCGTGTTATCCAAGGTAGATTGGAGCGACTGGGCAACACCCATCGTCCCGGTCATGAAGAAAACGTTGAATAATGATAAATATGAAGAACAGAGAAAAGTTCGCATCTGTGGGGACTTCAAGGTGACTGTAAACCCGGTTCTTCACACGGTACAGTATCCTCTTCCGAGGATAGAAGATATTTTCGCCTCACTATCCGGAGGGAAACGTTTCACCAAAATTGACTTAGCACAGGCATATCTACAGATGGAGGTTGAGGAGGCCTCTAAAAAGTATCTCACGATAAACACACACAAAGGCCTGTATCAGTACAATTGACTGGTTTTCGGAGTGGCATCAGCTCCGGCTATCTGGCAAAGAGCTATCACAGAATCTACAGTGCAGATAGAGGCCATTTTGGCCCATCGAACCTGCACCGACACATATCCCACCCTATCCCCGTAACCCCACGTATTTAATCCCCTAACACTAAGGGTCAATTTATCATAGCCAAATCAACCTAACCTGCACATCTTTGGACTGTGGGAGGAAACCGGAGCACCCGGAAGAAACCCACGCAGACACAGGGAGAATGTGCAAACTCCACACAGACAGTCACCCAAGGCCAGATTTGAACCCAGGTCCCTGGCGCTGTGAGGTAACAGTGCTAACCACTATGCTATGGAGCAAGTCCTGCAAGGGATTCCGGGGACTCAATGCTACCTAGACGACATCCTTGTAACAGGAGAAAACGTCAACGAGCACCTTGCCAACTTGGAGCAGGTGCTCACGAGGCTGAGAGAACAGGGCCTACGAGCAAATCGCCCCAAGTGCGAATTTTTCCAGAAACAAATATCATATTGTGGCCATGTCATTAATGAAGAAGGGTTGCATAAGTCACCTGAAAAAATTGAAGCGGTCGAAAGGCCCCAGCGCCTGAAAATGTCTCATAATTAAGGTCGTTCCTGGGATTAGTAAATTACTATCATAAATTTTTACCAAACTTCTCGACGGTTCTGCACCCACTTAACGCACTGCTACAAACGGGAGTAGTTTGGAAATGGAGCGAAGACTGTAAACGTGCCTTCCATAAATGCAAAGGCTTGATCACGTCCAGGGAAGTGTTGGCTCATTACAACCCATCACTGCCAATCAGACTGGCGTGCGATGCATCCCCTTACGGCGTGGGAGCGGTATTGTCGCATAGATTCCCTGATGGCTCGGAGCGGCCGATAGCTTTTGCGTCACGCTCATTAAACTCAGCTGAGCGTAACTATGCCCAGATCGACAGGGAGGCACTCAGCCTGGTGTGGGGGGTGAAAAATTCAACCATTACCTACACGGACAAAAATTTACCTTGTTGACTGACCATCAACCCCTCATCTCCATATTCAACCCTAAAAAGGGCGTTCCCATTATGACAGCGCAAAGGCTACAGAGGCGGTCCCTTTTCCTAGGAGCACACCAATATGACATAGAGTACAAAGGAACAAAACAGCATGGGAATGCTGACGGGTTATCACGCCTACCGTTGCCAACGGTGGACGAGGCGCTTACAGTGGACCCAGTGGAGATATTCCACTCGACCATAGTGGAATGTCTACTGGTGACAAATTCTACCATTGAAAAGGAAACGCGAAATGACCCGACTCTCTCACGAGTCTACGATTTAACGGTGAAGGGATGGCCAGCACATGGCGAACCACTGTTGCCAGCATTCTCGCAAAGAAGAGAACAGCTGTCAGTGTGCCGAGGAACCTTGATGTGTGGATCCAGAGTGGTGATTCCACCCAAACTCAAGGATAGAGTGCTAAAGGAGCTTCACGAGGGGCACCTGGGTGGAGTGAAAATGAAGAACTTAGCCAGAGCGTTTGTGTGGTGGCCAGGTATCGATGGAGACATCGAAGAAATGCCCAAGAGCTGTCTAGGATGCCAGAAGGTCCAAAACGCCCCACCACAAGCCCCTCTACATCCATGGGAGTGGCCCTCATCTCCATGGCAAAGGGTACATATCGACTTTGCTGGTCCATTTATGGACTCAATGTTCTTAATCGCGGTGGATGTACACTCCAAGTGGCCGGAGGTAATAAAGATGTCCTCCACCACCACGGAAAAAACCATCACAGTATTAAGGACCATATTCGCCAGGAATGGGCTGCCTGAACAGATCTGTTCTGATAATGGACCGCAATTTGTATCCGAAGAATTCAGGAAGTTCTTAAAAAACAATGGGGTTAAGCACTGCACGTCCGCCCCATACCATCCCGCCACCAATGGATTGGCTGAAAGGTTTGTCCAGACCTTCAAGAAGGCCATAAAGGCCATGGGTAATGAAGACATAAATCTACAACATATGGTAGATAACTTCTTGTTTGCGTACAGGAATGCAACACATGTGGTTACAAACCAAACCCCCGCCATGATGTTTTTCAACAGAAGACTAAGATGCCGGCTGGATTTGGTCAAGCCAAACGTCAGAAGGGACGTAGAGAACCGGCAATTTCAAAGCATGAATGAAAGGCCAACTAGAACCTTCCAGATAGGTCAACCAGTTTTGGCCCGGGACTACCGTACCGAGAAATGGCAGCCTGGAACTATTTGCACATGACTAGGACCGCTGATGTATACCGTGGACATTGGAGAAAGCATAATAAGGCACCATGCTGACCAGATCATAGAGTCATCTGAAAAAGGACAACCTACACCACAACTCTATACGCCTAGTGATGAAGCAGAGATACCCATAGTATCTACCTCCGATCCGGTGATACTGGAACCAGATGAACCCGACACTGGCATTGAAGCTGAATCGACCTTGCCAAAAGAACCTACTACACCACCGAGGCGTTATCCGGACCGAGTCAGGAAGCCTCCAGAGAGACTGAATTTGTAATTGATTAACTTCAGCAAATGTGTATATTATTGTTCTTGTAAAAATGTTATTTAATAATTACTTAAAATGTTATGTACTATTTATCTAAAAGGGGAGGAATTGTAGTGTATGTACCTTTAAGTGGAACTATGTTTTTGAAGCCCCTGTATACTGTAGTACCAGTAGTGACCACTCGGGTATATAAGCCTGTGTAGCGTCTTGTGTTGTTAGTTCACCTCCAGATTTTGTTCAGTAAACACTTGTTAAATCAATTCCTGCATTCCGTGTCTCCATTAACACACGGATCTAACAGACGTCACCGGCTTGTTGTAAGAAAGACAGACCAACTAATTGAAGTCACAATGGTTTATTCAGTCCTGGGGAGAACCTTTCAGATTGCTGTCTGAATCCGACTCCACCGATATCCTAGCAACGTTCACAATTGTACAAAAATCAAACCCCTACCCTGGGGCGGGTGCAAAGCTTATCAGCATATACAGAGTTATAGCTAAATGGCAATTATAAACTGTAACATTTAATCCTTCCTGCCGCCTACAAACTCGCAGTTCTATTATCAGTTGGTCCTGTCACCTTCTGTGACTGGGGCCTCATCTTAATTGCTTTACAACCGTCCAGTTGTCTCTAGTGAGGTGGTTTGCTTGTTACATGTTTTTTTAAGATAACAGTCCTCGTTCAGTCTGTGCAAAGCACAGACTTTTGGCCTTGTCTCTGGGTTACTTCTGCAAAGCAAGCACATCCTGACTAGTCCCACCATACTTTGATGTAATGGAACCCTGTTGTGAGTTTACAACAAACAAATTCTTAGATATGTTACCTTGTATATGTGCTGCCTCGCCTGGCTGAGCAGACATCCTCCCCAATCTTCCCATGAGTTTCACTGCAGTTTAATTTCTCAGCATTTGAAGTCACTTAATCATGTTTTTAAAGCTTAACTGGGTAAATGCAATATACAGACCCATATATCGTTTCACTCAGGGTATGAATTAACTCATTACCTCCACCTTGTACATTGGTGCTACATTATACATATTCTAACATAAAAATTAAAGTATAATAGTAATTTGGTTACTTCAGCAACCATAGGAAGATTATCATCCATGTGTGCGCCAAATTCCCTGGCAGCTGCCATGACTCGTACATCCTGCGCCAGTCCACCGTCCCTCAGCTCTTTGCACCACCAAACAGTCTTGTCAGCTGGCTGCTTGGAGACAAGGGCTATCCCCTGAAGACGTGGCTCATGACACCTTTGAGGAGGCCAACAAATGAGCCTGAGGGACGTTATAATCAAAGCCACATCTCCACGAGAAGTGTCATCGAGCAGACAATGCGCTTGCTCAACATGCGCTTCCAATGCCTCAACAGATAGGAGGAGCCCTTCAGTACGCACCAGCTAGGGTCTCGCGAATAGTTGTTGTCTGCTGCACCCTGCACAACATAGCACAGCAGCGAGGATTAGTACTGGATGAGGAAGACGGCGCTGAGCGCAGCGCCTCATCGGAGGACAAGGAGGAGGAGGTCAAGGCAGCTCATCATGGGGCTGGTTATGAGGATGAGAAAACCTGAATGAGCCGGCGGTCCCATTGTGATCAGTACATGAGCACATTGCTGCCCATCTCACCAGGGATACCCTTATCATTGGCAGATTTCAATAACTTCATGCAGCTTATACATGTGGCTGCCACCCGCGTACGCAGGTTTGCATCACCCAACACCAAAACCATGCAGCAGTCAAACAATGATTCGTCACTTGTTTTGACTCACCACCATTGCTGGTGTGAAATGAGCCTTGACCCTTCACTCTGCCACTTCCATTTCATCACACAAATTTGCCAATGACCTCCAAGTGTGACAATTAGATGATTTATTAACAGCACTTCATAGAATACTAACATGACATTGATAAAGAAAGACACACCCGAGTGACTACCCCTGTGACTATTTGTGTGGGATCTTTCTTTTCTGGGCACTTTTACATCATGCTACCCCTGCGGCTTCAGCAGAGGTAGAGGCAGCCTCCTCATTTCTGTCCTGTGCCTGCTTAGACGCCTTTGGTGGTGGTCCTCTGGGTTTTGGACCCACTGATGGCTCCAGCAAAGTCTGCTCCTCCTGCGACTGTGCATGTGCAGACTCAGCCATCACTGTCCGGGGAGGCATCTGGGGCTCTGACCGAGGGGTTGGCAAGTGGGTGGAAGTCAGAGCACTTGGAGCGGAGCCTCCACTTCCTTGTCCCCTCCCACCATCATCCCTCTCAAAGGGTTGACGGTGGATAGGCAATGACAAACATTCAAAGACCGCATGGATGAACTACAGAATTTGTTCATCCCAGTTTGGCATAAAAATAAAACAAAAAAGGTGACTCAACCATGGCTAACAAGGGAAATTAGGGATAGCATGAGATCCAAGGAGAGGACATATAAATTAGCCAGAAAAAGCAGTAAACCTGAGGATTGGGAGCAGTTTAGGATTCAACAAAGTAGGACAAAGGGATTAATTAAGAAGGGGAAAATAGAATATGAGAGTAAGCTTGCAAGGAACATAAAAACTGACTGTAAAAGCTTTTATAGATATGTGAAGAGAAAAAGATTGGTGAAGTCAAGCGTAGGTCCCTTGCAGTCAGAATCAGGGGAATTTATAATGGGGAACAAAGAAATGGCTGACCAATTAAATACATATTTTGGTCCTGTCTTCACAAAGGAGGACACAAATAACCTCCCAGAGATGTCGGGGAACATAGGGTCTGATGAAAGGGAGGAACTGAAAGAAATCAGTATTTGTAGGGAAATGGTGTTAGGGAAATTGACGGGATTGAAGGCCGATAAATCCCCAGGGCCTGATAATCTACATCCTAGGGTACTTAAGGAAGTGGCCCTAGAAATAGTAGATGCATTGCTGACCATCTTCCAACATTCGATGGAATCTGGAACAGTACCCATGGATTGAAGGGTAGCTAATGTTACTCCACTATTCAAAAAAGGTGGTAGAGAGAAAACGGGAATTACAGACCGGTAAGCCTGACATCGGTAGTGGGGGAAATGCTAGAGTCCATTGTAAAAGATGTAATAGCAGAGCACTTGGAAAACAGTGACAGGATCGGACAAAGTCAACATGGATTTACAAAAGGTAAATCGTGCTTGACTAATCTACTGGAATTTTTTGAGGATGTAACTGGTAAAATAGATAAGGGAGAACCAGTGGATGTGGTGTATTTGGACTTTCAGAAGGCTTTCGATAAGGTCCCGCATAAGAGATTAGCGTGCAAAGTTAAGGCACATGGGATTGGGGGCAAGGTATTGACTTGGATAGAGAACTGGTTGGCAGACAGAAAGCAAAGAGTTGGAATAAACGGGTCTTTTTCCGAGTGGCAGGCAATGACTAGTGGGGTACCGCAGGGATCGGTCCTTGGACCCCAGCTATTCACAATATATATTAATGATCTAGACAAGGGAACTAGATGTAATATCTCCAAATTTGCAGACGACACAAAACTGGGAGGGCGTGTGTGCTGTGAGGAGGATGCCGAGAAACTACAGGATGATTTGGACAGGTTGGGTGATTTGGCAGAAGCATGGCAGATGCAATATAATGTGGATAAATGTGAGGTTATCCACTTTGGTGGCAAAAACAGGAAGGCAGATTATTATCTGAATGGCAATAGATTGGGAGAAGGGGAAGTGCAATGAGACCTGGGTGTCCTTGTGCACCAGTCGCTGAAGGTAAGCATGCAGGTGCAGCAGGCGGTTAAGAAGGCAAATGGTATGTTGGCCTTCGTAGCGAGAGGGGTTGAGTACAGGAACAAGGATGTCTTGCTGCAGTTGTACAGGGCCTTGGTGAGACCACATCTTGAGTATTGTGTGCAGTTTTGGTCGCCTTATCTGAGGAAGGATGTTCTTGCCATGGAAGGAGTTCAGCGAAGATTCACCAGGCTGATACCTGGGATGGCAGGAATGACGTACGAGGAGAGATTGGGTCGATTGGGCTTATACTTGCTGGAGTTTAGAAGAATGAGAGGGGATCTCATTGAAACTTATAAAATTCTGACAGGACTGGACAGACTAGATGCAGGAAGGATGTTCCCGATGGTCGGGGAGTCCAGAACCAGGGGTCACAGCCTAAGGATAAGGGGTAAGCCATTTAGGACAGAAATGAGGAGGAATTTCTTCACCCAGAGAGTGGTGAACCTGTGGAATTCTCTACCACAGAAGGCAGTAGAGGCCAATTCATTAAATATATTCAAGAAGGAGTTGGATATATTTCTTAAGGCTAAAGGGATCAAGGGGTATGGGGAGAAAGCAGGGACCAGGTACTGAATTTGGATGATCAGCCATGATCGCATTGCATGGCGGAGCAGGCTCGAGCAGCCGAATGGCCTACTCCTGCTCCTATCTTCTATGTTTCTATGTTTCTATGGGCCACCTGCACTTCCCTGCTAGCAAATAGCTGGAGAGCACCTTGCTGCACTTCAGTGGGGCCATGAGTGCCCGCCTCTATACTGACATCCCTCCTACAAAAGACGTCTATGAGCCTCTGGTTTCTCTCCTCCATAGACCCCATCTCTCCTCAATTTTTCCCCATCTCTCCTGCATAGATGAGCATCTATTTTGAAGAGAAACCATGTTCTGATGCGACTGGCGCTGTGTCTCCTCTATGCAGGTGGCCAGCCTATCCATGGAGGAAGCTATAGTTGCCAGTGTGTGTGCCACAGTGTTGCTCGTGCTGGAGATGGACTCCTCCATTCGCTGCACACTCGCAGTCACTGCGGTCGCAAAACCAGTCAGAGCCTCCTGAACTTGTTCCTGCAGCTCCAGAATCGCCCTCTTCCTGGATGGCCCCCGAGGCTCAGCATCTGCATGCAGCTGAGCAGAGCTACGAGACTCTTGTATCCTCTGATGAGGACTCTCCACTGCTGTCACTGTCTTCACCATCTGCTGCTGCTCAGTTGTGATCTGTGAGACACCAGGTGACAACACTACTCTATTTCGCGACATACCCACCGAGGTGTGCGACTCTGCGCTGATGATGGGTTGCGTTGTCTGAGGTGACGCTGCGCCCTCAGAGGCAGGAGGCTCCTCTGAGGAGTCTTATTGCTGTTGCTCCTGGAAACTGACGGTTGGCGGGGGGAGGCAGGGGGCGCGGGGGCTGTTGATGGACCTGTGGGAGAGTGAAGACATCTGTTAGATATACAGGATGTCTACTGCAGACACATGCCATTATCCACATGATGAGCATTCATCTTGTCTTGACATCACACCCCATATGAAACAATGATGAAAGACATGCAATTGAATGGAAATTCATTCTGTCACCAGCTTCTTCTGCTGAGCCCCTCTCTCTGTCCCCCACTTCCGGAATGCCCACCACTCCAGCAATCTCCAGTGCTGCCTCCTCTGCAGTGGTCAGATATGACATGGTTTGCGGAGGCCCTCCTCCCGTTCTTTCCCTCTCCCTCTTATTGTGGGCTATCTTGTCCTGCAAGGAGGGAAAGAAGAGAAGGTTCAGTGAGGGTGATGGTATGAGTGTAAGCAATGGAATGGAATGGCATAGTGCTTTACACTAACAATTTGATTGAGTGGTTGGTAATACTAAGTTGCCTTCTTTTGTGTTGTTAGTTGCTGTCATTGCATAACGATGAGGTTCAGTGTGAGGGCTGCATAGTAAGATGGCGACCTGATAATGTAGATAGAGTTAGAGGGATGGATGAAGGTACAAGGGATGTTGGGCTGTGTAGCATTGTGCAGGAGTTGGGGTGGCAATGTAGAGTGGTACGAATGTGATGGGACACACAGCAGCATCAAGGTCATTGTGGCTTAATACTCACTTCTCCTCATCTTACTAGATCATTGAACCTCTTGCGGCACTGCACCCAGGTGCGAACCACCACTGACAGCCCTGTAACCTCCTGCGATATCTGCAGCCACACTGCCTTTCTCTGCTGGGGAGGCCTCTTATTGCTGTCGGCAGGGAAGAGAACCTCCCTACGTGCTCTCACTCCCTCCACAAGATGATGGACGGACTCATCTGTGAAGTGAGGTGCTGCTCATTGATGCTGCAAGCTCAGAGTGCAGGGACCCAAACACTGACAGCACTGAATGCTATCAATTTGCAACTGACAGTAACTGGGGCCATGGCCCCTTTAAATAAACCAGCAATAATAGCGTCATCCGGTGACATCAACAGACCCGCACCCTTTAATATGGCCAGGAAACGCGCAGGGCGGGCCTAATAAGGCCCATTAGGGCAAGATTCGATTTATCGACGGGATCCATGCACCAGTGGGGTCGCCCCCCCACCGCCGACCTCTCCCACCTTGAAGCCGCCCAGGTTGGTGAAATCACGGCCTCTCTGTCTGCCTCTCTCTCACTTTCTGTCTCACAGGTGTTAGCAATTCGAATTTCCATCTCACAAGTGTAAGCCATTAGAACATTTACCTTTTCCAGCTGCCATCAAAACACATTGATGCTGCTGTGTGTCTCATCAAATTCACACCACTCTACATTGCCACCCCTACTCCTGCACAATGCGACACAGCATTGTACCTTCATCCATCCCTCTAACTGTATCTCCAATTATTTGGATTGAAAATTCAACTGTTGTTTTCTCGAAAATTAAACTAACATTAGCATGAGGAAAAATACTCTCTCTCACAACTTAATAGGCTTTCTGAACTGTATAGAACATAAAACAAAAGGTACTGTACATCAAGTGTGTAATCAGTGCATTGTCATTTTTTCTCACTCTGTTTCTCAAAAAAGCGCTCAATATAAATTGTATTTTAATAAATCTTTTAAAATTTATCTTCTAATTTTTCTTTAAGTGATTATAAACGGAGTAAAAATTGCTAGAAAACGAAGAAAAATATTCCATCATCACAGCTTACTAAATTGTACAGATGCATCCTGTGGAATTTAGTGCACAGCACATACTTGGACTGCAAACAACAAACTCAGCTCACAGTGTCACAGCTCTGAGTGTCAATATGAACTCCAAGCCCAGGCTTTTGGGAGAGTCTGGAGCCTTCAAGTAAAAACTTTAATAAAGGTATTAAAAGACACAAAAGACAATCCAAAGTTTAAATCTAATCATGTTATTGTGAAATCAGGAAAATATCTATTTTCTTATTTTGCTTCAGCCCTTATTTTAGAAATTTCAGTTAGTAAAAAAAAAAATAAGAGATCAAAAATTTCAGACAGCATTTGTGGAGAAAAGAGACCAAGGCCTCCAAAGGTAAATGCTGGGGCCCATTTGGAAACAGAGAAGCATCACTATCAGGAGCAATAACCACCGCTATCCCAGACCGAGTGCCACCTTCCACCTGCCAGTCCTGGGAAGCAGAGATAAGAGAGGCGGGTAAGATGAAACTGGACCAGGATTCTGGGCTGTACCGTGCTGCTTACATTTACAAGCAGCTGGCAGTGAAGGGTCGGCCAGTCAGGTGGAGGTGGAAAGTCCAGGCGGAAGTTTCACCTCCTTATTTTCTCACCATTCTCACTGTTAGCCCACCAGAGACTATATCATCATTTAAAAGGGAATTGGATAAGTATTGGAAAAAGAAGAATATTAAAGGGTAGAAGGAAATAGGATTAGAGTAAATAGCTCCACTTGAAGGGTTAACACCAGCACAAGCAAAATGAGCCAAATGACCTATGCTGTAAATTATACAGTACTCTTCTTTCTCGATTTTTTCTCTTTCCTGTTATCTCTTTCTCTCTGGTCTTGAAATGATATTGCACAAAGATTAGCAAATGAACACTTTATGAATCTGTATAAGTTCCTCTGTCTGCTATTTTAACAGACTGGGTATTGTGCAATGAGAAGGGACTTATCAGCAATCTTCTTGTACGAGGCCCCTTGGGTCAGAGCGATCATAATATGATCGAGCTCTCAGTCGAGATGGAGAGTGAGGAAATTGAATCAGAGACTAAGGTCCAGAACTTAAATAAAGGGAATTACGAGGGTATGAGACGGGAATTGGGTAAGATTGATTGGGTGGTGTTTCTGGGGGGATTGACAGTGGAGAGACAATGGCAAGCATTCAAAGATAGAATGGAAGAATTCCAGAACATGTTTATACCGGTTTGGCATAAAAATAAACCTAAAAAGGTGACTCAACCGTGGATAACGAGGGAAATTAGGGACAGCATAAAATCAAAAAAAAGGGCATATCAACTGGCAAAAAAAAGCACCAGACCGGAAGATTGGGGGCAGTACAGGATACAGCAAAAGAGGACAAAGGGATTAATTAGGAAGGGGAAAATAGAATACGAAAGTAAACTTGCAGCAAACATAAAGACAGACTGCAAAAGCTTTTATCGGTATATCAGGAGGAAAAGACTGGTAAAATCCCAAGTCGGTCCCTTGCAGTCCGATTCGGGAGAATATATAATGGAGAATAAGGAAATGGCAGACCAATTAAACTCATACTTTGGTTCTGTATTCACAAAGGAGGACACAAATAACCTCCCAGGAATATCGGCAAACATAGGGACTAATGAGAGGGAGGAGCTGACAGAAATTAGTATCTCTAGGGATATGGTGTTGGGTAAGTTGAGGGGACTGAAGGCCGACAAATCCCCGGGGCCTGATAAACTACATCCTAGGGTACTTAAGGAGGTGGCCCTGGAGATAGCAGATGCTCTAAGGATCATCTTCCGGAACTCCATTGACTCAGGAACAGTACCCGTGGATTGGAGGGTAGCTAATGTTACCCCAATATTTAAAAAGGGGGGTAGAGAGAAAGCAGGGAATTATAGACCAGTAAGCCTTACATCGGTTGTGGGCAAAATGCTAGAGTCCATTATTAAGGATAAAATAGCGGAGCACTTGACAAATGGGGAAAGGATCGGACAGAGTCAACATGGATTTACAAAGGGTAAATCGTGTTTGACTAATCTGCTGGAATTTTTTGAGGAAGTAACTGGTAAAATAGATGGGGGAGAGCCAGTGGATGTGGTGTACCTTGACTTCCAGAAAGCCTTCGATAAGGTTCCACACAAAAGATTATCATGCAAAATTAAGGCTCATGGGATTGGGGGCAAAGTATTAACGTGGATAGAGAACTGGCTGGCGGATAGAAAACAGAGAGTTGGAATAAACGGCTCGTTTTCGGAGTGGCAGGCAGTGACCAGCGGGGTGCCGCAAGGATCTGTCCTGGGACCCCAGCTGTTCACAATATATATAAATGATCTGGATCAGGGAATTGGATGCAATATTTCCAAATTCGCTGACGACACTAAACTAGGAGGAGGGGTGGGCTCTGATGAGGATGTCAGGAGGCTACAGTGCGATTTGGACAGGTTGGGGGAATGGGCAGATACGTGGCAGATGCACTATAATGTGGATAAATGCGAGGTTATCCACTTTGGGGGTAAAAACAGGAGGGTAGATTATTATCTAAATGGCAATAGATTGGGAGATGGGGAAGTGCAGAGGGACCTGGGTGTTCTTGTGCACCAGTCACTGAAGGAGAGCATGCAGGTGCAACAGGCGATCAAGAAGGCAAATGGTATGTTGGCCTTCATATCAAGGGGGTTCGAGTATAGGAATAGGGATACCTTACTACAGCTGTACAAGGTGCTGGTGAGACCGCATCTGGAGTATTGTGTACAGTTTTGGTCGCCCCATCTGCGGAAGGATGTTCTTGCCATGGAAAGAGTGCAACGGCGATTCACCAGGCTGATACCTGGAATGGCGGGAATGACCTACGAAGAGAGATTAAATAGTTTGGGCTTGTACTCACTGGAGTTTAGAAGATTGAGAGGGGATCTCATCGAAACATATAAAATTATGGCAGGCCTGGACAGGCTGAATTCAGAGAGAATGTTTCCAATGGCCGGGGAGCACAGAACCAGGGGCAAATCATTTAAAACAGAGATGAGGAAGAATTTCTTCACTCAAAGAGTGGTGAGCCTGTGGAATTCCCTGCCACAGAGGGCTGTGAAGGCTAATTCAATAAATATTTTCAAGAGAGAATTGGATATATTTCTGAAGGCTAAGGGGATTAAGGGTTACGGAGAAAAGGCGGGGATGGGGTACTGAACTGGTAAGATCAGCTATGATCTCAGACGAAGATCAGCCATGATCTCATTGAATGGCGGAGCAGGCTCGAAGGGCCGAATGGCCTACTCCTGTTCCTATCTCTATGTTTCTATGTTTCTATGTTTCTATGTTAACTCATTTGATACCTCAGGTAAAATAGTGGAATATAGAATTCAACACAAAAGTGTTACGTACCTGCACACAGATCTCAACATTGTCATTTTAAGGCCTTACTCCTCTTTCACCATCCACATGACTGTAAAATGACTCTATTTGCAGTTTTTATGTTTCCTCATGCTTTTCAGCAACTAAAAACAAGATCAAAGTCTGGAGTTTGAGTTATACCAGTATCGACACCATTACTTTTCTTTGTCTCCTGGAAAAGTGCAATAAAGAAAATGTTTCATTGGATTAGAGGTTTCTGTGTAAGGACGAACGAGATGGGCCAATTGGGCTTACTCATCTACACTTATCTTGTGATCTTTGGTTAAAGCATATCTGAGTACGAAACCAGGATAAGGTTATTCTACCTCTAGAATTAGTTAATCCTGCATAATCTGAGGCATTTTACTTATCACCCATCAACTGAAAGAGTCAGGCATGTGTTGGTAAGTAAATGCAAACTGCAGCATTGATGCATGTCATGGCATTGTAGGATTTAGATACACAATGGATTGTGGGATGTTGTGGTTACTCTCATGTTACACTCGAGCTCACACAACACTAGTCCACTGCCAAGCTATTGCATTTGGTAGGTCTTGGAAGAAGTGGTACAGGAGCAAAATGGAACTAGCAGCTCTATATGGGGATTTTCAACCTCCATTTATGACCAGAGCAGTGTGAATGTGACACACAGAATGCTCAGTGTAACAAGGCGGGGTAGCATGAATAACGAAGTGCTGTGAGCAGAACCTGGCATGTGTTTACTAGCTGTTATTCCTTTAGAATGAGCTGTTTCTGGGACATAGTAACAGACGCTAATAAGCACAGCAATTATGGGTACTTATTCCAACCCAAAATCAGTGCTTAAACTTACAGTGAATCAAGCAGACCTTTCAAGTATGTTTTCTTCCTCTTGCAGCTTACATTGAATTATCTGCTGTGGTATAAATTGTACTGTACTGAGCCTGGAACTTGCTACATTTTCCCTGCAAAAGGTGAAACTACTATTGCAACTCTTTGGGCTCGATTTTCATTGAGCCGTGGAGGCGGGCTTGGAGGCGTGCGGGGGGTTAAAATCGCAAAAACTGGCGGGCAGGCCGCCTGCTTCCCGACTCCGAGCAATTTTAACTCAGTCGTGTCTGATGGTCCCGACTCCGTCCCGCATCCAACAGGCGGGACTGGTCGTTAAGGCCCTTGAATGTGAGCATAGAGAGAGAGGGAATGGGTAAGGGTGCATGGATGTCAGTGTCAAGTGGGATGTGAAGGAAGAGATTGCTAAAGCTGAGTGCTGGTGAGGAAAGGCAATGGGGATCAGATTGAGGGTGATGGGAAATTCATACTCACTTTTCCAGTGCACTGAAGGTCATGAAATCTTTTCCTGCACTGTATCCAGGTTCTGCGGGTGACTCCCAAGGAGTTGACCTCCTCAGCCACCTGCATCCACACTGCCTTGGTCTGCGTGGGAGGCCTCTTCCTCCCTGATGAAGGGAAGAGCACCTCCCCGTTGGCCCTAGCCCCATCCACTAATGCCTGCAGTGCCACCTCGTCAAAGCGAGGAGCTGATCTGGCCCTCCCGCTTGTCATATTTGCTGCAGCTCCCTCACACTGCACAGTCAAGAAGTTTGGCAGTCTGCAGAAGAAGCAAGGCTTGCTGTGGATCTTAAATGCAGCAGCAATGATGACGTCATCAGAGGGGACTTTCAGTCATGAAAAACCCCTTTGCAAAGGCTTCCCACATGTTGGAAATCAATTGGCCAATTGAGTTAAAATTGCATCAATCTCCCACGTCCATTTAGATTCATGTGGGAAACATGAAATTCGGATAACACAACACCATCCCGCACCTGAGTTAAAATCACCCCCTTTGAATCTAAGCCAGAAAAATAATCACAGGGGAGTCACCAAGTAGGCAAAGCATTGAGAAAACAGCACTGCTAAATGAACAGGCTTTTGTAAGAGTGCCAGTCACTGCAGCCCGTGCTTGATTTCTGTACATTCTCAGAACATAGGAACCAAACTGTCTGATTCCGTTCCATTTACTGACTATTTCTTCATCTCCTTTCTGAAGGGGCGATTTTGTTAATGGGGGCACGTTGGAGGCGAGACTGTTGCTTGGCAGGTCGATGTCCCGCCTCCATCGATTTGTGGCCAACTCACGCTATTTTCCCTTGATTGACCTTGTTAAGCCCGCCCAGCAGGCTTAGCAGGCCAATTAAGGGAAAGCCGGTTGCAAAGAACGTCAACATATGACGTTTCATCTGTCAAAATTTTTTGACAGATGAATTGTCAGCATTTGACAGCTCTGTGAAGCTGTCAAACACTGACATTCTCTGTAGTTTGATGAGGTCTTGAATTCAAGACCTCATCAAACTTCTTTCTTTTACAGAAATGAGATGGTTGTTGCATCTGAGATTGCAACGGCCATCTCTCATCTGCAACACAGAGGTCTGAGACTCTCCGTATAGACGCCGACTGAAGCCTGCAGGAAGAAACAAAGGTAAGTACACTTTTACTAACACTTTGCACTTACCTCAGATACTCACCTCTGCGCTCTTGCACCCATCACTTACCTTCACACCACACTTTTGCACCCCCCCAACCCCCGCAGACCCAGTACTCGCCTCGCTGACCTGGCAGATTTTGGAGCCTTCGGGAAGCCCGCACTTGTGAGGGCAAAAAGGGGCTAATATTATTTTCTGCCTGTTAACAGGCAGTTTATAGGCTTTAATTCCTTCCTGCCTCCAAGGAGACGGGACCCGGCACTGGACGGCTACCCGCTTCCTAGGAAGATGGCATGGAGGCGGGTTGGGCACCCACCCCCAAATTCTGCCATTTTCCCGGCAGTCCTGCCTCCATACCCGCTTCCCCAGGGCTGGCAAAATCGTCCCCTAAGTTTTTAAATCGACATAGTAACAATGTCACATCTAGAGTTCTCAAATTAATTGTTATTTGAGAAATTATTGAATTGTTAGAATGCAATTTAAAGGTCCATTTTTAAGGATTTTCTGAATTACCATTCTGGGCTACTTCATGACTCGAACAGTCTTATCACATTTACCACATTTTTCAGTGAAACCTTCCTTGTCATCTTGCATTATTTTAATAATGAAGTTGTCTAAATGATCAGAAGCATTATAATGGATGTATCTTCAAAATACACTCTCCTGTATGTTTGGAATTTTAATTTTGATGAAGTTTTTACAAGCCCTAAGAAGATATAGTTTTGAATGTATGGTGAATCTTATATAGACCATACTGCGTGTCATTTGTTTAATCCTAATTTGGATGTGCCATTTACAGGTCATTATGGTGTGCCGAGTGTGAATTCCATTTCAAATATGTCCCTCTTTTATCATTTTTCATTCCTTATTTTTGATCTTTTATCTTATAAAAAGTTTGCCTTTTCAAGTGAGTGACTTTCTCAGCGTGCCCTGCTGCGCAGGTGCTCAGGCAGGAGACCACATTTTTCGTCTTCATTTTCTTTATGTTTTCAATAATTACCTTTTTACTTACATGTGTTTTCATATTACTTTCATCTCCCTTCGTCTTGGACTCATTCTGCTCTCCTTTCTGTCACCTTCTCGCTGTCCCTTTCTCTTAAAAGGAACAATCCATATCTATAAAACCATAAAAATAAATCCCTGAGGTTCGCAGCATATTTTCAACTCTGCAAGCAGTTAGCTCCTTTATTGTTAAAAAATTACAAACACTAAACTTCACATATTGTTTTATTTATATCTTTTCAAATGATTATAAGAAATAATACCTTGTAGGAATTAACGAATTCCTACGAATAACTGAGATCGAGACAGGAGAGCAATTAAACAGGTCTTTACTCAAAAGAGATGCCACAGGGACTGCCTGGGCAGCCCCATGGTTTGCGACGTGACGTCATCGCATTTACCCGCGTTTTCCCGCGCTCTTAAAGGGGCCACGCCCCGTACATGCAAACCCTATATACAAAACACAGTAATGCCTAACACAATGGTACAGGTTTAGGCTGGTGTTAGAACATCGTTAAAGAGAATTATATACAGTTATCCAGAGTCATTCAGTGGTTCTGCCACATGCGCTCCCCCAGAATTCGCTTTAACGGACAAAGTCAAACGGTGAGGGGGGTCTGACAAGCCTGTCAGAACGACTCCTGTACTCACGAGGCGGAGGCTGCTGGGCGGCTGGCGGTTTGGCGGGCGGTCGCACTTGATCTGCCGGAACGACGATGGGTGGCCGACCCCGTCTTGGCGGTTGTGCTGTCGCGATGGGGCGGTCGAGGTCTAAATGCGCCGGCTTTAAGCGGTCGACCGAAATGTGGTCCGGTTTGCCACCGACATCTACCGTGAAGGTTTTGACCCCTGCTTCCAACACGCGGAAGGGATCGGTATATGGGACCTTGAGCGGATCCCTATGTGCATCATGGCGAATGAAAACATATTCCGCCTTGTGAAGCTCTGTGGGAACGTGTGACCTCTGCGGCCCGTGTTGTGAAGTGGACACCGGTGCGAAACATCTGGCCACCTCTTGGTGGCTAGCAAGCTGGGCAGATGCGGACCATGGCTTTGTCGATGTTGGTAGGAAGTCCCCTGGGACTCGCAGCGGCTGACCATAGACAAGCTCCGCTGATGAAGAGTGAAGGTCTTCTTTGGGGGCCGTGCGAAGGCCCAACAGGACCCACGGTAGCTTGTCTGCCCATCCAGCGTCCTGGAGGCTGGCCCTCAGGGCGGCTTTCATTGAACGGTGGAAGCGTTCGCAGAGGCCATTCACCTATGGGTGGTAGGCTGTGGTGTGGTGTAATTTGACACCGAGTCCTTGGGCCACTGCATTCCAGAGTTTGGAGGAGAACTGCGGTCCCCTGTCCAACGAAATATCTGCGGGCACTCCGAAACAGGCGATCCAGGAGGAAATGAACGCCCTGGCCACATCCGCCAAAGTAGTGGATGACAGGGGGACCGCCTCTGGCCATCTGGTGGTGCGGTCAACCACGGTCAGGATGTGTGAAAAACCATGGGAGGGTGGGAGTGGTCCTACCAGGTCCACGTTGACATGGTCAAAACGTCGCTCCGGAACTGTGAAGGCGGCCAATGGAGCTTTGATGTGGCGCTGTACCTTAGCCTTTTGGCAGACCACGCAGGTGTTGGCCCAGTCGCGGACATCTTTGTGCATGCCATACCATACGAATTTTGCTGACATCAGTTTCTGAGAGGCCTTCATTCCAGGGTGTGACAACCCATGTATGGCGTTGAACACTTTGCGGCGCCAGACGACCGGCACGACAGGGCGAGGATCCTGTACGGAGACGTCACACAACAGCGTGGTACCTGCCGAATGGAACTTGACGTCTGCCAACTGGAGGCCAGTGATGGCCGTTCTGTAAGCCTGGACTTCCGGGTCTGAGGCTTGGTCCGCTGCCACGAGGGCGTAGTCGATGCCCAAATGAACCGTATTGATGATCGCGCGGGAGAGGCAGTCTGCCACCAGGTTGTCCTTACCGGCCACATGCTGTATATCCATGGTGAATTCGGATATGTAGGTCAGTTGACGCTACTGTTGGGCTGACCACGGTTCGGCGGTCTTGGACATTGCAAAGGTCAGCGGATTATGGTCCATAAAGGTGTTGAAAGGACGTCCTTCCAGAAGGAACCGGAAATGGTGGATGACCAGAAAAAGGGCAAGCAACTCCCGGTCGAACGTGCTGTATGCTCTCTCGTTCTGCCGTAGTTGATGGCTGAAGAATGCCAATGGCTGCCACGTCACGTTCACCCACTGCTGTTGCACGGCACCGACTGCGTAGTCCAACGTGTCGGTGGTGAGGGCGATGGTGGCTCCTGGCAGCGGGTGCGCCAGCATGGTGGCGTTGGCTAAGGCGCTTTTGGTGTCTGCAAATGCTCGGGCCATGTCATCCGTCCAGTCTACCGGGTTCTTGCCAGTCTTGCCCTTGAGGGCCTCGTACAGGGGCTGCATGAGTAGTGCCGCCTTAGGCACGAAACGATGGTAAAAGTTTACCATGCTGAGGAATTCCTGCAGGGCCTTTATGTTCTGCAGGCGTGGAAAAGATGTCACCACCTCTACCTTCGAAGGTAAAGGAACCGCTCCCTCTAAGGTGATGCGATGCCCCAGGAAATCAATTTGGTGCAGGCCAAACTGACACTTGGCCGGGTTGATAATCAGGCCGTGTTGGCTGAGGCGTCGAAAAAGGGTGCGTAGGTGACAGGTATGTTCTTCCTTGGTAGGACTGGCAATTAGAATATCGTCCAGGTAGACGAAGAGGAACTTGAGATCCCGCAGCACGGAGTCCATCAGGCGTTGGAAAGCCTGGGCTGCGTTCTTTAACCCAAACGGCATCCGTAAAAACTCAAAGAGGCCGAATGGGGTGATGACTGCGGTCTTCAACGTCTTGTGGATGAACTGGGACCTGGTGGTAGCCCCGGACGAGGTCGACTTTTGAGAACACGGTGTTCCCTCCCTAATGGGCAGCGAAATCCTGGATATGGGGGATCGGGTACCGATCAGGAGTGGTGGCGTCATTTAGCCGTCGATAGTCACCGCATGGCCGCCATCCACCGCCAGGCTTCGGGACGATATGGAGGGGTGAAGACCAGGCGAATAATCCCTAACCGTTCCATGGTTGCGAACTCCGCCTTTGTGACCGCCAGCTTGCCAGGTTCCAGGCACCGGGCCCGCGCGTAGACTGGAGGGCCATTGGTGGTGATGTGGTGTTCCACACCATGTTTTGTGGCTGTGGAGGAGAACGTGGGTCTTGTCAGGTCGGGGAATTCGCCGAGCAGGCGAGCGAACTCATCAGGAGTCGGGAACGCACAGGAGACGGTACGTGACGTAGTGTTACTGCGGTAACACGGAAGAGAATTAAAAGTTGCTGCGTTGATCAGCCGCCGGTGTCAGGGCGAGGCTGGTTCTGGACCCAAGTGCAGACAGACGAGGCGAGAAGCAGGTATGCAGTCTTAAATAAAAGTACTTTACTAGAATCACACAGGTAAACAGTTACAAACATAGGAGCTCAAGACAAGCTACCACTAGGCAAACGGCTTGTCAAGACTGAGCACAGAGGGAAGAAACCACAGAACTTAAATACGAGCAAAAACAGGTGAAACCAATAAGCCTGATAAAAGGCAGTGAAGTAATAAACACAGGAGAAACTAGTAGCAATTAGCAAAGGGAAAAAAACAAGTGAAGGTGCCATCTAGGGGTTACTGAGGGAACTAACCAGCACCCTCACAGCCGGTTCCTGACGTCGACCAGGAAGCTGTTGGCGCACAGGAAGTCCGCGCCGAGGAGGGGCTGGGAAACTTTGGCCGTAACAAAATCCCAGTGAAAACGTTGCCCCCCGAGGCACACCTCCACTCGCCGTCTGCCGAAGGTCCGAATCGCTCCGCCATTGGCCGCTTCAAGGGTGGGGCCGTGATTCCCCGTCTGCACATCGAGGGCAGACGCGGGTAAAATGCTGCACTGCGCTCTGGTGTCACACAGAAAACGACGACTGGAGAGAGTATCGGTGATGAACAGCAATTTTCCCGCGTTGCCGATCGCCATCACGGCCACGTGGTGCCCGTTAGACCCGTTCCCCGGTGGTCGCAGTGTCAGTTGTTGTTTTTTTTGGGGGAAAACTGCAGGGAGGGCGGCAACGCTTCGCCTTCGCGCCGAACTGCGCATGGTAGAAACACAGCCCAGAGGCTGACGAGCTGGGGCAGCGTCTGCGGGGGATGGGTGCCTCGTGGCGGCGCAGTACTGCCGAGTTACAGCAAAAATTTTGTCAGCCTCCGCAGCGAGTGTTGCGCAGTCTTCTATTTCAGATCTGGCCAGGGCAGCTTGTACCTGTTCAGGCAGTTGGCTGAGGAAAATCTCGCGGAATAGGAAACATTCCCGTTCTGAGCCCAGGAGTGTGAGCATTTGGCTCATCAACTCTGAAGGCTTGGAGTCCCCAAGCCCAGGCATAGCGAGTAATGGACGGGCGTGCTCCGATTTTGTGAGCCCGAAAACCTGCAGTAACCGCGCTTTGAGGGTTTCATACTTGCGCTGTGTTGGGGGTTTTTCGAGGAGGCTGACGATCCGAGAGGCGGTAGAGCTGTCGAGTACGGAGACCACATAAAGATACTTGGTCTGATCCGCATCGATGTTCCTCAGGGCAAACTGGGCCGCGACCTGAATAAACCACGAGGACGCTTGCTGCTCCCAGAACTGCGGTAGCTTTAGGGAAATGGCGTTCGCTTCCATGCTGTGCTCTTCTTTTGTGAAAACTTTCACAAAAATGGGGTCACCAATGTAGGAATTAACAAATTCCTACGAATAACTGAGATCGAGACAGGAGAGCAATTAAACAGGTCTTTACTCAAAGGAGATGCCACAGGGACTGCCTGGGCAGCCCCGTGGTTTGCGACGTGACGTCATCGCGTTTGCCCACGTTTTCCCACGCTCTTAAAGGGGCCACGCCCCATACATGCAAACCCTATATACAAAACACAATAATGCCTAACGCAATGGTACAGGTTTAGGCTGGTATTAGAACATCGTTAAAGAGAATTATATACAGTTATCCAGAGTCGTTCAGTGGTTCTGCCACAACCTTTGCTTAAACAGGTATGATCAGCAAATCAAGTGTTATGGAGATCAGCTGGGAAAGTGGAGTTGCGGTCGAAGGTCAGCCATGATTTTATTGAATGACAGAGCAGGCTCAAAAGGTCGTAAGGCCTACTCTTGCTCCTAATTTTTATGTTCTTGTGACCCAAATGTGCCATTTCTTCAACTAGAACGACCTCTTGTAATTCTATTTCCCTGCCCTTTCCCCATATTCTTCCTTTTAAAATATTTATTGTATCAAAGATTCCTACTGTTGCCATTTTGTACAGATATCAATATTTCCAAAGTGTTAGCTGTGCGTCAGCATTTGTGGATGAAAATCTGCATTTTTTGACTTCTCAAGTAGCATCTGGACAAAGGGGCAGGAAGATGGAGAGTAGTGGCTCGGAGTAGGGACATTACTTGCAAAGTGCTTTTACTGCGGCAGGGAGCTGGAGTCCAGTATTTTCTTAATAAATTGCCTGAGACCAGAGGCCCTGTGAATGGCGTAGCTGTGAAATGTCCCCGAAACAAAAAGAATAGGTTTATTTGTAACAGGATGGAGCAGACAGAAGACTATTTTAGAAGTGAGTGACGGGGATGTAGGGCATGTCCTGCAAGCAGTGCATTATTTGAAATGAAGAAAAATGCAGACAGAGTACAGCAAGAATTTTTATGAAGCACCCTTACTTTCACAAGGGTTGAATTTCTTGTGCGGGGTGGGGGTAATCCGGAGGCTCCTGCCAAAATTCTGCCTGTTAGTGTGTCTATTTTGCCGATGTCTACTTCTACCCAAACTTCCTGCCAATCTCATTAACATGTAAAAATGGGTGTGAACAAGTGCAAATCAACGTAAACAATTGGGGCCCGAGGAAAATGCTGAACTCACATCATATATTTCTTATTAAAGTATGATAATGAAAGTTTCAAGCTATCTGATGATCATTCATGCACATTAAAAACATGCAATCATGGAAACTTTTCAATTTTAAACGTGACTTACACTGATGCTATGAAAATGCCTTAAAAGAAACAGAAGATATAGTGCGGGCCTCAGTGAGTATATATTTTTTAAATCTCTCAAAAATTGCAATAAAAAAATGAAATAATGACTTTGTTTCCTGCTGCACTTAAAATTCTGGCCTTAATTTTACACTCGTTTTGAACCAGGGTAATGGCAGGATATTGAGCTGGGGGCCGGAGCATTTTAATGAGCCAAGATGCGTTCAAGCACAAGGACAGATGGGTGTAAGAGCAAGGAAATTTGTGCGTGACGTAATTACGTGCGCAACACACTTGTGCCCGAGATTCCTCGATCTTTTACGCTGGGTATTTGCTTTATGCCCCAATTACCCATGTCTCTGTGTGCAAATACACAGGAAATTCCACAGCACTGTGTTTTCTTTCAAATAAAGAGATATGCTTTTTTCTGTCACATTTGTATGTATTGTCTGCTATAATCTGTTTGCAACAAACAAGAGAAACAAGAGTATTTACGATTGAAATATATATATTTGGATCCTGCTGACTCTCGTGGACATCTAACCATAGATTCACATAGTTGTCATCCGATTTTTATGTGGACAGCGCAACGTTTTCAGCCCCTGTTCATGCTGTTTGCACTGGAGCCGTAAAATCAGCTGACAGTAATGCAGCTGACTCGTTGTGAGCTCTCATCCTGAATGGGCTGTATGTCTTGGTGTTACTTTGGCCTCAGCTGCTTAAAGCATTTAAAAGGGTTCCAATTAATTTATTTTTAGAAACTAGTCAATCTCCTGTGGTGTCACACAGAGGGAGCTATGACCACGTGCAGTCTTTGGATGAACTGGGGTTAGGGGGAAGGAAGGATAATTGTACCCAGGCGGTGGAGGCAAATGGAGGGAGTGGTGTAGAGAAGGGCTGGGTAGAAAAGGGAGAAGATGGAGAGGAGTGAAGAGAGAGAAGTTAAGAGTGAGAGGAGGGGAGGGAAAAGAATGAGGAAGATAGATGGGGAGAAAGAGGAGGGGATTGAGGAGAGGGGACAGTGGGAATGGAGATGTGGACAGGGAAAGAAAACGCAGAAAATTACCTCAGGATAAGAGGAACTATGCCAGGTCTCATTTTACTGCTCAGTTTTGGGAGGGGGAGGCAATTCTATGCTAAGTGCCATTTTGCTCTTCAGTTGAGGGTGGTTGAGACTATATTAGGTCTTGTTTTATTACTCAATGGTGTGGGGGGCATCATTAGCTGTGCCAGATTGAGCAGTGTATGGTGGGCAGAGGTTTGATGTGTGTCAGTGGGTCGTGGAAATTTCATGCCCGTGAGAGGAGCTGCAAAGTGTGGAGGTTTATTGCTCAGTTGAGAGGGTGGCTGTTCAAATTTGACTGTGCAGTTGGGAGATGGTCACAATGTTGCATGATGTGTGTAGGGGGTTTTGGTTCGGGGTTTTTGTCTGATCAGTCAGTCGTGTGCCTGAGCTGCCCCAGCCCCGTGCGGTTCGAATCGCTTCCCCCTTTTTAGTTCTGAGCACCGGACTTATTTACGAGCAGCGATATAGACAAATGAGACCAGTGGTTTGGTGCAAAGAAAACCAATGTTTATTAAAATAGAGAAATAATTATTATACAGAGAAAATCACTATGGATGCATCACAATTACACTTAGCGGGGGAGGAGAAATGGACACATCGAGGGAAAATGACTAAAATGACAATTTTAGCAATCCCCTTAACTCCCACCTTTACACCTATCTAGGTTGTCTTGTGATGGGCCAGAAAATTGATGCTCACCAGTCTAGGATGTTGGAACGCCTGCTCCATGCCCCATTGCCTGCCGATGTCTTTAGGGTTTTCACCGCCCAGTGCAGAGATACCCCAGTGATTTAAATGTAACTGCGGGTATCCTGCTTCCCTGGATGGGCTCTTCATCGATGATCCTCTTGATGGTGAGGCAGGGCACCGGAGTCGAGGCGAGAGAGAGAGAGAGATGGCTTCCCAAGGGACTAGTTATACCCCTCCTGGGAGTCCTAATCTCCCGCCAGATCAGCTTGTTCCTTTGTCTGACCTGGACGTGTTGAAGCTGTAAGGTTCGCAAAATTTTGGAAAATTTCGACAGCCCCGAAGATTATTTGATTAAAGAAAACCTGGTTGGAATGTACCTTAAAAACCCAGGGCATCAAAGATGGCTGCCAGGCCTCGTGGCAAAAGAGAAAGACAGCCTATCTGAACATCTCCCATCACTGGCTGAAGTGCTTGAGGTACTTAAACTGTCAATCAACTGCGGTTTAGGAAGTTCAACATCGAACAAAGGATTGTTTGTTTAAAAGCTCTCAACAGTGTTGACTCAAGGGCTTAAGCACTTGAAGCTGTCAATCAATTGCGGTGGGACTGCAACCGCAGGACAATGGATTGTTTACAAAGCACTTGAGTACTGTTTACCGAACACTTAAGGATTTGTTTGTCCAGCACTTGAGAAATCAGTGGGACATTTTAAACTGAGCACAAACCAGTTAAATGAATGGGAAACGCATTCAAACCCATTACAGTCAATGGGGACAGATTGGTCCCTGTAGTGTATGTGCCTTTAAGAGCCCCAGGTGTGCTGTAATGCCGGTAATGGCCACTCAGGCTATATAAGCCTGTATATTGTGTATATCCGTTAGAACCCCCGCCCAGACTTTGCTTAGTAAACACCTATGAACCAACTCCTGTCTTCAGTGTCTTTATCAACACACGGGCACTACAGTCCCTTTTGTGTGAGCCCAGATACACCCAGATTTGGGCGCGAAGATAAGGGCTCCCAAATGGGGTATAAAGATAGCCCCTCAGGAAGCCATTCTCTCTCTCTCTGCCGCCTTGCCTCCGTGCCCTGCTTACCAGAGGAACAGCTCAGCAGCCTGCCCAAAGAAGTGGAATACCAGCAGTTACTTTTGAATTACTGGGGTATCTCTACTTCGGGCAGTGAAGAATCCAAAGCAGACCGCAGGGGCATGGAGCAGGCGTTTACTGGTGAGCATAAACTTTCTGGCCCATTACAAGGCAACCTAGATAGGTATAAGGGGTGGGAATTAAAGGGGAATTTTGTTAAAATTGTCATTTTTGGTCAATTTTCCCTCGATGTGTCCGTTTCTTCTCCCCGTTAAGTAAAAGTGTGCTGTAATAAGTAAAGGCATGCTGTGTTAAGTAAAAGTGAGCTGTATTCATTATTATTTTCACTGTATAGCAATTTATTCTTTATTTTAATAAACGTTGGTCTTCTTTGCACCCAACCACAAATCTTGTTTTGTCTATATCGCTACTGAAATAAGTCCGGCAGTCAGAACCAGAAAGGGAAGTGATTCGAAACTGCACGGGGCCTGGAGCAGCTCAGATACACCTGACTGGCCAGACAATAACCAAATACCCCACCCCTCCCTTTCAATAAAGCTTATACAAAGGAAACCGATCTGGGCCCATCGACCTGGATGGCTGGTTAATCGGTTTTTGAACGTCTCATAAGTGTTTCCCTTTGTCCCACTAGTTTTGTGATGGGGCCATTCCAGCTTGAATGCCCCGTTGATCATTTGCAAACAGTGCTGATGTCCTCTAACAAAGGTCTGAATGCAGCTATTACATATTGATTGACTGTGCAAATGGCCTTGATGGGTTTTAATCAGCGGCCCGAATGCCACTGGTTTGCTTCTCATGCATAAATGCAGAAGGTTTGTCTGCCTTCTAATTTCTGGAAAGTTCCTTCTTTGTCAGCCCAAACTGAAACTTACAGGCCTTGGCCATGAGGTTGACCGCAGCCATCTTGTTGAGCCCTGGAGCCCTGGACTTTAAACTCAGTCCAGCCAGGGTTTCTCCAATAAGCTAAAAGTAAATCTTCGGGGCAGACATGAAATTTGCAAATCCTTTCAGTCCCCGCTAGGATACTGAAACTTGCTTGAATTGTCCAATCAAGGTGAGCAAATTTCTGACCCCCCACAAACAACCTTCCCCTATATTTATCTATCCACAATCCCTCGACACATACATTCCCCTTACTTAGAGAAAACCGCAGTGCACGACAGGCATCTATCGATAGAAACAATTACTATCTGTTACAATAGTTCAAGCATGGTGGGGGTCCAACACCCCTGCACTACTTGGGACATCATAAAACTTTATTACAACACACAATCTTTGATAAAATTAAACATCAGGCCAAAAACATATTTATTAAAAATAACAAACGGAAGGAACGAGCTTTATTAAAAATAGCAAACGGATCTGCCATCACTCGGCAGTGATATGACACAAAACTCACAAGGGTGTTTCTTCTTCCACCCGGGCATACTGGTCCTTCCACAATCCTTTTACTTTAAATTCTACCCCGGGACCCTTTCTCCTACACTGGACACAAACCAGGTAGAGGACGATCCCTAGCTGACAGACTACTTAAATGTGGGACACCATTCGAATCCAGGAGGGGACCTCTATACTCTCAAAAACGTCCCACCAGGGCGGGGTCGTAATATCTAAAATGTCGGCCCCTATCTGTACAGTCTTCTGTTCCAAAGTGTAGAAGTGCTTTTGCGATACTAGAACGGCTTTTAATAATTTGGTAAGGTGCTCTGGGAGAGGGGGAATCGGGTAACCGAAGTGGGCGACATATTTCTGGAGGTGGGTAAAATTGTCCTCCACAGTGAGGTGAACAGTGGATAGTTCAGGAATGGGGACAATTCGTATCTGTGCCACTTGAACTTCTGCCTCGGGTTTGAAACAGAAGCTGCTGTCACTCACCGCGCACCAGCTGTGCTGTCCGTGCTGGTAGTGAGACACTCCTGTGGTGACGCAATATATCCCACCTCCTATATATGCTACCTGTGGGGGAACATGGCCTTGTGTCATGGCTTCCATGGTACAATTTATAGGTTTTGCGTCAGCAGCTCTGAACCCGCATTTTGTGGTTTCGAAGAGGCATTCAAGTGCTGGGGACACAGGATGATGTGTGCTCCCTGGCTATGGCACCCCGAGAGGTCAGTACCCATCATAGCATGCTCCCACTTTATGATATAGGGCGGGACCACTGCAAAACGAATGTGTGCACCCCCTTGAATGATTCCAATGTTCTCCACCCTGTATACCGGTGCGGGTCGGGACGCCCCGCCCATGACTGGCATTCTTACAACTATCCCCATGACGGTGTGGTTGGACCACCCACAGTCCACTGGGACTGGGTAGGCCTCAGAAGCTAACCGGAGCTGGCACGGGCTCAATGCATTCTCAAAAGTGTGGAGGGCTGCGAGGTGTTTGTTGCTGATCCAGGAGGGGACTAAACCTTGCTTTAAATCCTCCAGATTGCTGCGGCCCTCGCCCAGCAACCATGCCCTGTATAACACGCACACCTCGTTTTGCGCAGCCTGGTCAGAAGCGTTTATGTCTTTGCATGTTTTTCCAGCTCCGTGACGATCTCCTTCAAATGGAGAGTCATGGCCTGGTCTTCATGCAATTCAGAACCTACCATCTTATTCTCATCAGTTAAAATAGCCTTTAATTGCGTTTTTAGACCATTAATCTGGGTCTGCAGTTCGATGTCATCTAAACTGTTGATGACCGAGGATGCCGTGCTAAAACCAATTAAAACATCATTAAAAACACCCCTTCTTTGCCTCCCAACCCCGTCCCAAATCTCGTGGTGAGTATACAATGCGGTCTTATTGACCTCCGAAAAGTCAAATTCACGGAATTTTCGAAACATGTCTGTTAATAGGGCTTGATACAATTTGGCAGTCTCTGCGGGGCACCACGCGGGTAAGTGTACCTCAGTGAGGTTTAAAATCACCGAGGCCACTGTGTAATGCACCCCTTGGTACAGCACCTGGTCTGTGGGTACTAGCACCAGGCCATTCCCTGGTCCCTTGGTGGTGGCGGGGCATCCCTCTGCTACTGTCCGTGATATCGGGGTCGTGGGCAGGGGCCGTCGGGGGCGGGTCACTAGTTCAGTGGCATTTAACCGAGATTAGGGAGTACAGGATCGCGCATGCGTCCAGGCGAGACGCCCAGTCCATCCCTCTCCCGTTATTTTGTCACTGGCTGCAGAAAATGATGGAAACACCTGTGGGGCAGACTTTCTCTGATCCCCACATACAGATGTAGATCCCCTGATCCGGTTCCCACCATTTATCCCAGCACACACTTAACCCTCCCTGGGTCCCTGTAATGGTCCTGTGAGTGTCATTCCCTAACCTTTCCCACTCTACCCTAGGGTTCCCCATGTCTTTGCTTAACTTTCTGAGCCACCACCACCTATCCAGGGGAACATTCCCTTTACAGGTCAAACATATTATTTTGCCCACGGTGACGCTAATCCTTGGGGTGACGATTCGTATCCTCGGGCACTGGAGGGAGGCCTCCCCATACGTGAAGCCAGTCTCGCTAGAATACTGGGTTGAATTGGATCCCAGCCATCCTGGCCAGCTCCCCTCATGGACATACGAGGTGATTACATCCGCCTCCTGTAGACCACTTCCATCGTGTGCTAGGGGCGCTTTCTTCCCCGAGCATCCAAAGATATGATGGTCCTCAACGTCGCCCCTTCTCGCGAGGCTCAGCCCGAACAGGGCGAGCAGGATTATTCCTCTGTACATTTTGAAAATTCTGAAAAAGACATAAAAGCATCTAGCCAGTGTAGTGATCAATAGCATGTCATTCTATAGTGGACACTAGGTGGAGCCGTAGAGCTGTATATAGCTGTATGTATAAGACTACACTACCCAGCTATATATTATAATAAGACTACATTACCCATGAGGCTAGGCTACCCACAAGGCAGCAGTCAAGATGGAAGCCTCTACAAGATGCTGTACAAGTCCACATGTGCTCAATAAAAGTAGCTAGCAAAAGCTAGCTGTGTTCATAATAAGAATGTCTATTTATTATGAACATAACATGGTACCAGGGTGGTGAAGATCTGCTGAAAATTGTGAAAAGCGACATGGAGAATTTGAAGCCACCAGAGCGTTTGAATCTCACAGAAAAAATCGACTACAATTGGCAGATTTTAAACAGCAATCCGAACTCTACATTGCAGCCATCGGATTCGGTACGAAGCCAGACGCAAGGAAGATAGCGTTGCTGCTCACGGTTGCAGGCCCACAGGCGATAGAGGTATTTAATACATTTGTATTTAATCCAGCGGAGAACAGAGAAAAATTAGAAGATGTGCTAAGAAAATTTGATGCACATTGCTCTCCCAAAAAGAATGAGACGTATGAAAGATGCATCTTCCGTTCTCGGACACAGCAACAAAATGAGACTTTTGTTAGCTTCATAACTGATCTGAAACTGAAAGCACAGATATGTAATTTCTCTGAGCTGAAATCATCCATGATTCGTGACCAGATTGTATTTGATATTCATGATAAAAAAGTCAGGGAACGTCTGTTGAGAGAAACCGAACTAAATTTGGAAAATGCAGTGAAAATATGCCAAGCCAGCGAGCTAGCTCGAAAGCACACGAAGACTTTCAGTGAAATCAATAATGATGCAATTGTAATGATTGAAAATGCTGCTGTCGGTGCTGTGTCCTACAAGGGGAAGAAACGTGGGCAGAACAGAAATGAAAAGCAATCGGAGGATGACATTTTTAATTGTAAACGCTGTGGTTACAAACACCAGTTAAGACAATGCCTAGCATTTGGAAAAATGTGCACAAAGTGTAATGGAAAGAATCACTTTGCCAAACAATGCTTTTCAAAAGTAAAAACAACGAAAGGGCAACAAGTTAATGTGATTGAGGACACTGATTTAAGTGAGACATTTTAAGTAGGAATGGTGTCATGTGACGATATCAAAAAAGATACAGAAAATGTGCAGCCCTCAGAAATGGACAATGCTGAACATAAAGTCAATGCAGTAAAAGTGGACAAATGGATGATCCCACTGCAGATAAATGGAGCATTAGTTACATTGAAACTGGACACTGGGGCAAAAGCAAACTTAATCAGTATGAGTGACATTAACAATATGAAAGAAAAGCCCAAAATACAGAAAAAGTCAGTTCTACTGAAGGACTATAATGGACAGAAAATAGATAGCTTAGGTGTATGCAGACTCAAAGTGACAGTCAAAGACAAAGTGCATCATCTCATGTTTTCTGTTGTGGCTGAAAGATTTGATTCGATACGAGGTGACAAAGCTTGTGAAGACTTAGAACTGGTCAAGAGAGTCTACCGTATAAACTGTGCCATAAGCAGACCAGATGACTCAGGTGATGAAGCAGAGAGCCCATCAAGGATGAAAAGGCCAAAGGGTATCCATGTCTTCAAAAAGCCTAGTTTCTCCAAGAAGAAAGAAAAAGACTTTAAGGTCAAAGAAAAGCACAAAGAGGAAAAACACAAGGAGAAAAAGTCCAAAGATATAACCACAGCAGATGTTGTTAAGCAGTGGAAAGAGAAAAAGAATAAGAAGAAGCCTGCACCAGAGCAGGAAGCAGTTCCGGTGGATACTCCTTCTTCCCTCAGGCCAATCTTTCGTGTTCCATTAGCCGAGGCTGCTGAGAGGACTATGCTGTATGATGGGATCCAGCTGCCAGCAGTTTTTCTGAGCGTGCATCGACTACATTGAGAGTTATGGCATGAAGAGTGAAGGAAACACTGAAACCCTCTCCAAGCAAAGATCGCAAGGAGACCTCGATCTATACAAGAGCAGATTGATGACAATGCCGCAACTGCATCTTGTCATTCACCGCCAGAACAATCTCATGAAGACACATCAGACTTACCTGTGTTGAGAAGATCCACACGTAAAGTAAAAGAGCCTGACAGACTTAATCTTTAAGTACAATGTAAAGCTTTGAAAGTGTGTTGACTGTTTTGAAAATGTTTATGTTTATAGAGCACTAACAAAAGTGTGACTGATATTATCTTTATTGTTTTCTTGAAAGTTGATTGATATTGATTTTGTTAAACCTCAAAGAAAGGGGGATGTAGTGATCAATAGCATGTCATTCTATAGTGGACACTAGGCGGAGCCGTAGAGCTGTATATAGCTGTATGTATAAGACTACACTACCCAGCTATATATTATATTAAGACTACATTACCCATGAGGCTAGGCGACCCACAAGGCAGCAGTCAAGATGGAAGCCTCTACAAGATGCTGTACAAGTCCACATGTGCTCAATAAAAGTAGCTAGCAAAAGCTAGCCGTGTTCATAATAAGAATGTCTATTTATTAATGAACATAACAGCCAGGTTCCCTGGAGGCTCCCTGGCTCGGGGGAAGTGTGATCGGGTCCCGCGACCTCGGCTCACGTAGACAACACTCTGGAACGGTTCCATACTTAAAACTTATACGCGACCGGTTCCTTGCCTAGAATTAAATTAAAAACACCCTAACTTAATCCTCTATACATATTACATAAAATTATACTACCTAAACTATATACATCCGCCGCCCATCTCCAGGCGGCCAGCCTAATCCCTGTTTGGGCTGCTACAGGCTGCTCCCTGTGGCGTGGCTGCACTGATCTCTACTCCTGGTCCCTTGCAGCTTATGGCTGCTGGCTGGGGACCTTTGTCTCTCAGCTTCTCTCTGACACGGGAGTCCGTCCTTTTTAACTGAAGAGCCGGTGACCATACTTTTCTGGGCTGGGGTGGCCGAGGAGACCTCCTGGGGTGTGCTACCGGTGGGGCTACCCTGGCGAGCAGACCCTTGGCTCGGGTCACAGTCCTCGCTGGCTGGGGGCCTTCTCCCTCGGGTCCCTCCCTTCCCAAAAATGAACTGGGGACGGGCAATCCCTCGCAATCGGCTGCTGGTGGCTGAGGGTCTTCCCCTCCAGGCTTAACACCTGGTTCGGGCTCGGGGCTGTTAGATCCGTGTATCTTGATGTTGTGTGTCCTTCAATAATTAGACAAGAGACTGCAGGGAACAATCAACAGGTGTTTACTGGATGAGGGTTACTCTAAAACTAACTGTACAGATCCCTACTCAGGGTTTATATACAGGTGTGGTCACTGCCAGTACTACAGTATACAGGAGCTGTAAAAAGTAGTTCTCCCCTTAAAGGTACATACACTACAATTCCTCCCCTTTTAGATTAACAGTACCATAACATTCATTTAACAATTAAATATCAACTAATTACAATTAACACTTTTAACATGCAACATTAACTGAAAATAGTCTATTTATAAATTCAGTCTTTGGGGAGGCTTCCTCATCCTTTCTGGATAGTGCCTATCCTGAGTGTCTTGCTCTTGGTGCGGAGGCGATTCTGGCCCCTTGTCGTCGGTTGGTTCATCAGCTTCCGATGCTACTGTTTCTGGGGTAGATGCTACCTGTACGTCAGGTTCATCACCAGGTACGCGAGACATGGGGTTGACTCGTTCCTGTGACTCTAGGATCTGGTCAACATGGCGTCTCACAATGTTCTCCCCAACATCCACTGTGTACATTAATGGCCCCTGCCGTGTGCATATCGTTCCTGGTTGCCATTTCTCTGTTCGGTAGTTGCGGGCCAAGACTGGTTGCCCTACATTGAAGCTCCTTGTCGGCTTCTCATTGATGTGCTGGAATTGTTTATTATCAACATCTCTTCGTACATTTGGCCTGAGCAAATCCAGACGAGATCTCAACCTTCGGTTAAAGAACATCATGGCCGGGGTCTGGTTGGTGACTGCATGTGTCGCATTCCTGTAAGCTAACAGGAAATTGTCCACCTTATGCTGCAGTGGAATGTCGTCATCGCACATGGCCCTTACTGCTTTTTTAAAGGTTTGTACGAACCTCTCAGCCAATCCATTTGTGGCTGGATGATACGGGTGATACGGGGCGGATGTGTAATGCCTTACCCCATTCCTTTTCATAAATCTTCGAAACTCTTCGGACACAAACTGTGGTCCGTTATCAGAGCAAATCTGCTCTGGCAAGCCGTTCCTGGCAAATATGGTCCGTAGGACTGCAATAGTTTTCTCCGTGGTGGTGGAGGACATTTTGATCACCTCAGGCCATTTCGAGTGCGCATCCACGGCTATTAAAAACATTGAGTCCATGAATGGACCAGCAAAATCAATATTCACCCGTTGCCATGGAGATGAGGGCCACTCCCATGGGTGTAGAGGGGCATGTGGTGGTGCATTTTGGACCTTCTGGCATCCTGAGCAGCTCTTTGTCAGGTCCTCGATTTGCTGATCAATCCCCGGCCACCACACATAAGCCCTAGCAAGGCTTTTCATTTTCACCCCTCCCAGATGGCCTTCGTGAAGCTCATTGAGCACTCTCTCCCTTAACTTGGGTGGAATTACCACTCGGGATCCACACATCAAGGTCCCCTGGCATACTGACAGCTGTTCTCTTCTGGATGAGAATGCTGGCAACAGTGAGTCGCCATGTGTTGGCCATCCCTTCACCGGCAAGTCATATACCCGAGGCAGTGTCGGGTCATTTCAGGTCTCCTTCTCTATATCAGCGTTAGTTACTGGCAAGCGTTCAATTATAGTCGAATGAAATATTTCGACAGGGTCCACTTCTGGTGCTTCCTCCGCAGTACGCAGTGGCAGGCGTGATAGCCCATCAGCGTTTCCATGCTGTTTCGTGCCCTTACACTCGATTTCATATTGGTTTGCCCCTAGAAAAAGGGACCATCTTTGTAGCCGTTGCGCAGTCATCACCGGAACGCCCTTCTTTGGATTAAAGATGGAGACAAGTGGTTGGTGGTCAGTCAGCAAGGTGAACTTCTGCCCGTGCAGATAGTGATTGAACTTTTTCACTCCCCACACTAGGCTGAGGGCCTCCCTGTCAATCTGGGCGTAGTTACGCTCGGCTGCGGTTAGTGATCGTGACGCAAAGGTTATTGGCCTCTCTGAGCTGTCCGATAATTTGTGCGACAGCACCGCTCCAATGCCATAGGGTGATGCATCACACGCCAACCGAATTGGTAGTGCTGGGTTGAAATGAGCCAACACCTCTTTTGATGTGATCAATTCTTTGCTCTTCTGGAAAGCTCGTTTACATTCGTCATTCCACTTCCATGGTACCCCCGTTTGCAGTAGGGTGTTCAGTGGGTGTAGTACGGTAGACAAATTCGGCAAGAACTTATGGTAGTAGTTCACCAGCCTGAGGAACGACCTCAGTTGTGACACATTTTCCAGTGCTGGAGCCTTGACTACTGCCTCAATCTTTTCAGGGGACTTATGTAACCCCTCTTTATCAATAACGTGGCCACAATACGAGATCTGCTTCTGGAAAAACTCGCATTTGTGGCGATTAGCTCGGAGCCCATATTCCTTCAATCTAGTGAGCACCTGCTCCAGGTTGGCGAGGTGATCACTGTCATTTTCGCCCGTGACCAGGATGTCGTCCAAATAACACTGGGTCCCTGGAATCCCTTGCAGGACTTGATCCATTGCCCTTTGCCAAATAGCCGGAGCTGATGCTACCCCGAACACCAGCCGGTTGTATTGGTAGAGACCTTTATGAGTGTTGATCGTGAGGTATTGTTTCGAGGCTTCTTCTACCTCCATTTGCAGGTACGTCTGGGCCAGATCAATCTTAGTGAAGCGTTTCCCTCCAGATAGCGAGGCAAAAATATCTTCAATCCGCGGAAGCGGATATTGTACAGTGTGAAGGACTGGGTTCACTGTCACCTTAAAGTCCCCACAGATGCGAACCTTCTTTGGTTCCCCAGGCGTATTACTCAACGACCTCTTCATTACAGGAACGATGGGTGTAGCCCACTCGCTCCAGTCCACTTTGGACAGTACTCCTGAATGTTCCAAACCTTCCAGCTCTGCTTCGACGGCTGGGCAGATCGCATAAGGTACCGGTCTGGCCTTAAAAAACTTTGGGCTTGCATTTACCTCTATTTTGATCATCGCTGTTATGCCTTTTAGTGTTCCGAGTTCCTCCTGGAACACTTCTTGTGCGTCAGTTAGCATTTTTGACAGTCGTCCAGGTGTGACGTCGTCATCCTTTTTGGCATCTACAGTCAGTGCTTGTATGGAATGCCAATCTAGCTGTATCTTCCGGATCCATTCACGTCCTAGTAGTGGTGGTCCTCCATCTGGCAATACATATAGGTCCATTTTTTGTGTTTCCTTGCCGTTATATATAATGTTCACCCTTATTTTTCCTTTGGGGTAGACTTTTTGCCACGTGTACATCTTCAAGACAATCTCTGTATCTCTCAAGGGTATATGTGAGAATAGCCGCTTGTAGTCCCTTCGGTTTATGACTGTTAGGGCTGATCCTGTGTCCAATTCCATTTTCACTTGAACTCCGGCTATCTTGAGCGTGACCCAGATAGTTTGGTGATCCTCCGTTTTGATCACATTATGTAGTTTCAGACAACCCAGCTCCTTGCTTCCGGAGTCTGTATCACTTTTCTGTTCGTCTGAACTACTCTCCGTCACCTTATGTACCTTCTTGTACTTCTCCTGAGGAGATTTCTTGCTGCTGGTTTTCTTTCCCGACCTGCAGACTCTTGCTATGTGTCCTACTTTTCCACACTGTCTGCACACTTTGTCCTTGAACCAGCAATCCTTATGGTCGTGTGTTGTTCTGCCACAGTGAAAGCACTTCACTGTTCCGTATGACATTTCATTTGTGCCATATTCTTGCGGTCTCCGTTGTATCTCTGCCATGCCCCGTGCTGCTGCTTCATGTGATACTGCCATGCTGAAAGCCTTGTTCAGCGTAAGATCCTTTTCTGATAGAAGCCGTTTCTGGGTTCCTTCACTTTGAAGCCCACACACAAACTTGTCCCTTAAAGTATCTGCTAGTCCCGTTCCAAACTGGCAGTGTTTCGATAGCTTGTGCAGTTCCGTTAAAAACTCAGCATTACTTTCATCTTTATGCTGGTTCCTTTTGTGAAACTTAAATCTTTCTGCTATCAGCAGCGGTGTGGGGTTTAAATAGTCCTGTAGGATTGACACTATATTTTCAAAATCCTTTTCCACTGGCTTCTCTGGGGTTACTAGGTTTCGCAGTAAGCCACACGTTTTTGCACCCATTGAATTCAACAATACCAGCGCTTTCCTGTCATCTGGCACTTCATTTGCCTTGCAGTACACTTCTATGCGTTCGACATATGTCATCCAATCTTCGACTTCATTGTTGAACGCTGTGACACTGCCACTCTTCGGCATCCCTGGGTGTGGTTAGACTGGCTCAAAATGGCGTCTCCCGCGCTCTCTCTTCTTCTCCGCTGCGGCTCAAAATGGCATCTCCCGCGCTCTCCCTTCTTCTCCGCTGCGGCTCAAAATGGCGTCTCCCGCGCTTTCCTTTCTTCCCCGCTGACGCTGCTCAGCCCTTGAACACTGGCTGCACTCTGCACGTTTTCCTGCGCGCCTCTCTCTCTCGTTGACGCTGCTCGGCCCTTGAACACCGGCTGCGCTCTGCTCTCTCTCGCCGACGCTGCTCGGTCCTGAACACCGGCCGCGCTCTGTGCGCTCTACCCTCTCTCTTCTCCCGTCGACGCCGCTCGGTCCTGAACACCGGCTGCGCCCTGTGCGCTCTACCCTCTCTCTTCTCCCGTCGACGCTGCTCGGCCTTTTTCTGTGCCGTCGGTCGGCTCTAGCCGCCGCTGTCCGGGAAGGGTCTGCGCCGTACCTGTTGCCAGCCCGTTTCGCTGGACCACCGTGACTAGAGAACCAAGCCCAGCTCTCAACAGCCTGCCCTGCGATGCTCAAATCTCTGCTGGATGGTCGACGCCCGTGCTTCTGGACTCGGCCTTCTTCTTTCACTGTTCTCCAGGAGTGAATCCCTGGGAGGTGATGCAGAGTTGCAGGTAGGTTTGAATCTTCTCATTGCCAATGTTAGATCCATGTATCTTGATGTTGTGTGTCCTTCAATAATTAGGCAAGAGACTGCAGGGAACAATCAACAGGTGTTTACTGGATGAGGGTTACTCTAAAACTAATTGTACAGATCCCTACTCAGGGTTTATATGCAGGTGTGGTCACTGCCGGTACTACAGTATACAGGAGCTGTAAAAAGTAGTTCTCCCCTTAAAGGTACATACACTACAGGGGCCATCTAGTTCAGGCTCCTTCTCCTCGGAGTCCCATAAGAGAGGGGGAGTGGTCTGGACAAAGTGCTGGGGAACTTTTCCCTTGACGCACGCGACTGCGCCTGCGTGTGCAGCCTGCGTGCGCGTACCCGCTGCGGGCTAAGGATTTCTAATCTCGGTTTGAATCCCAGCTGCCTCCGGCTTAAACAACATACACTGGTCATGAGCCATTTTAAAAACCCTTAGCTGACCCTCTAAACTGCCAGCCCTCGCTGTTAACCTAGCGTTCTCCTCCCTTAAAGCCTGCTCAACTAACTTAGCCTCCGCAACCTGGCACCGCAGGTATTCCTCCATTTTACAGGAGGTCTCTTCCTGTGCGTGTCTTTCTGGGGGACACAGGTCGACAGGCTGCGTTGGCTCTAGTCATTGCTGTAGGTTGTATGGGGCTGATGGGATTACAACACCGGTGGTGGCTGCTATTTTCCCCTGGTTGGTCAGGAAGAAAGATCGTATCGACTCCAAGAGTGGCTCGATCGCAGCAGGAGGGATACCTGGCTCTGCCTTTTGGGCTGGGGCTGACGAATTCTTTCCCTTATTCTCCTTCCAGAGATTCTTACAATCCTTGCGCCAGTGGCCGTCCTTCCCGCACCCGTAACAGTTTAACTTAGTCTAGGAGGGACGGTTCCCCTCCTGGTGCCATTCTTTCTTACTCTGGCTCCCAGGTTTAACCTCATGGACTTTTCCCTTGGGTTGGGGCGTCTCGATACCCCTCATATTTTTAAATGCTATAGTGAGCTGGCGGATCACCGTTTCCTCGGTGGTCTGGGGGCTACTAGGGTCAAACCAGGCCGCAGCCTGGGCTCGGATTTGGGGCAGGCAGTTTGTCATTAGACAACGGAGCCAGTGGGTCAATTGAACTTGGTTCAGTAATGCCCGCGCTGGCATTCCCGGGCATGCGCTCCGGTAGATTGGCCACAGCCTGTCTGCGAACGCCTGCGGGGACTCCCCTGGGAGCTGTACCGTTTTTTCCACCCGGGCGAACGGACTACCGTCATTGAGTCCCATGGCCTCCAATATCTCATTACTCAAATCCTCATAAGCTTTCTGCCCCTTTTTACATTCATCAGATAGGGTCTGGAGGAGATTACTCCCCAGAGAAAACAGCAGCATCTTAGCTTGCTCTGCGTCATCGCAGTCATTAATGCACGCTGCCTGTTCTATGTCCCTGAAATGCAGAGAGGGGTCTCCCTTTTCGGTGAGCTTGGGGATGTGACTAACCATGGCCCGGAGCTGTTGGGTGCCATGCGGCACCACAAACTGATTTTGGATGGCCCCTGGGTCCTCGTCATCAACGGGCAGGCCGTACCTCCGTTGTCGGAGGGGGTACACTGGTCCTGGCCCCGGTCTATCTAACGGGGCCTGCTGTGCTTCCCCTCCCACCTCACCCTCCACCTCCCCTTGCTGCCAGCACTCCTGAAAACTCAGAGCTATGGGTGGTGGCTGTGGGACCTCTGATTCCCTAGCCAACTTTGTTCTGGGTGCTGCCTGTGGGACGGTTCTGTTTGGGTTGCCGGTAAAGTCTGACTGGCCCGCCTTTGGGCTGATAAGGCATATCATCCCCTTAGCCCTCGCTAAAGCTATACTCAAGGTTTCTATCTCTTCCCTACAGGGGCCATGATCTGCTTCCTCAAACCCCTGTTCGCAGGCTAGCTTGTATGCTGCCTTTACCTCCCTTACTTTCTCCTCCTGCTCTCTTTATTTTTGGGTAATCGTGTCCTGCAGCCTTATCTCGCTGCCCCTCGCCTCCCTGACCTGGTATTCTAAGTGCTCCATCTTGCACCTAGTGCTGGCTTTACTTTCAGCGGTCTGGTATTCCAGGCGCTCTACCCTTGCCTGATGTTCCCGTTGCACTCCGAGGGCCCGGGCCTCCAGGCGCTCTACCTTTGCCTGGTGTTCCGATTGCACTCCGAGGGCCTGGGCCTCCAGGCGCTCTACCTTTGCCTGGTGTTCCCGTTGCACTCCGAGGGCCTGGGCCTCCAGGCGCTCTACCTTTGCCTGGTGTTCCCATTGCACCTCGCCGGCCTGGGCCTCCAGGCGCTCTACCTTTGCCTGGTGTTCCCGTTGCACTCCGAGGGCCTGGGCCTCCAGGCGCTCTACCTTTGCCTGGTGTTCCTTGGCCGTCTGCTCTCTTTCTTGGCTTAACGCCTGAAGCGCCACTAGCACCTTCTCTTCCGCTAAAACCTTACCCTGCATTTCTAGGGCCAATTTCTTGAGCTTGGCAGCCTGTGCTGCTACAACCCTGTCCAGCACTAGGACCTGTTTCTTATAACACATTAACCAGACTGCCTTTTCAATTGCCCTCTTATGCTGTTTACTCGCCGTCCACTGGGCGGCAGCGTCTATGGGACGCTCGGCCTTTAACATAGAGGCCACCCATTTCTTGACGATATTAACCTTTCTACACACATAAGTGGACAACCTCTCTTCCATTGCGGTTTCTCCCTCTGCACCACTGTCTGTCATATCGCATACCGTCGCCGATACTCCTACCTGGCTCGCCATTTCTTTTCGGGTTTAAACAACTTACATTGTTTAATATAACTAGCTGCCTGCCAGTAACCCTGTTTCAAATTCTTTCTCCTTACCAAGGCGGCCTTAAAGGCGGGATCTTGGGCTTGGACCTGCTTTTGGTCCGGGGCCAAAGCTACCCCCTGTGTGCCTCCCTTGTCCTGGATTGCTGCTACCGGGCCTGTTCTACAGGGATCCCAGAACTCTCTTTCCCTGCCCCCCTGCTTGGCCACCTCATCGGTCTTTTGGTTACCCTCCCACGTGGTATGGAGGGATCCTAAACCTATGGCCAATGATCCTAAACCTTTCCCCAGCCTGCTCGTTCCCTGTGGATCCCATTAAGCTAAATGGGACCTTGTTAGACCGGGGTGAATTGGTCAGGTCTTCCGAATGGACCACCATGCTGGAAGCTCCAGTGTCCACCGAATATCTCCCCTGCACCGTCTTCACCCCCATCCTAACATAGGGCCTGCTCCCCTCAGCGTTTTCGCGGGGACACAGGTCGACAGGCTGAGCTGGCTCTAGTCATTGCTGGGAGTGGGATGGGGCAGACGGGGTCAAAGCACTGGTGGTGGCTGCTATTCTCCCCTGGCTGGTCATAAGAGATCACATGGTCTCTAAAAATGACTCGATCGCAGCGGGAGCAATTTCCGTCTCTGCCTTCTGGGCTGCGGCTGTGGAGTTCTTTATAGAATCTCTGCTATTTCTTCAGGGCACGAACTGTGCATGCAAAGCTTTATACTCGCAGATCACAATCCAGACTTCAGAGCTGGTAACAGCGGTACCAACTTTTCAAATGAGCACATGCACTGCTTTCAAAGGGGATCACTTCTGTAGGCTCATAAGAATGTTGTAGCTTTTGACTGTCCAATGGTGTGCCCCAGAAAGGAAGATGCTACTAATCATAGAGTCATAGAATGGTTACAGCACGGAAGAGGGCCATACGGCCCGTCGAGCCCGTGCCGGCTCTCTGCAAGAGCACCTCAGCTCGTCCCACTCCCCCGCCTTTTCCCAGTAGCCCTGCAAATTTTTCCTTTCAGGTACTTATCCAACTCCCTTTTGAAAGCCGTGATTGAGTCTGTCTCATTCCAGATCCTAACCACTCGCTGCGTAAAAAGTTTTTCCTCATGTTGCCTTTGGTTCTTTTGCCAATCACCTTAAATCTGTGTCCGCTGGTTCTCGACCCTTCTGCCAATGGTAATTCTCTTTATCTACTCTGTCCAGACCCCTCATGATTTTGAACACCTCTATAAGATCTCCTCTCAACCTTCTCTGCTCTTAGGAGAACAACCCCAGCTTCTCCAGTTTATCCACGTAACTGAAATCCCTCATCCCTGGAATCATTCTTGTAAATCTTTTCTGCACCCTCTCTAAGGCCCTCACATCCTTCCTAAAGTGCGGTGCCCGGAACTGAACACAACACTCCAGTTGAGGCCGAACCAGTGTTTTATACAGGTTCATCATAATCTCCACGCTTTTGTATTCTATACCTCTATTCATGAAGTCCAGGATCCTGTAAGTTTTTTTAACTGCTTTCTCAACCTGCCCTGCAACTTTCATTGATTTGTGCACATATACCCCAGGTCTCTCTGTTCATGCACTCCTTTTAGGATTGTACCCTTTAGTTTATATTTCCACTCTTCATTCTTTCGACCAAAATGTATCATTTGTGGCGGAGCCACTAAAGGACTCAGATCGTTTGTATATAATTCCCTTTAACAACATGTTAGCTACAGCCTGAGTCTGTTGTGGGGGACTACGGTCTCCCGCGTAAAGAAATAGGCAACACAGCGAGCTACCAGAAATAGGTCTTTACTCCAACTCTCACAATACAGTACTGAATTCGTGAAGCCCGCGAACCTGTGATGATTCACGGATTGGTCACCTGCTGGAACCTGATTGGTTTTCCTTCTATCAGCAGCAGGCAAGTCTGAATGTGCCTTATTCCTCTCAGCTTGCAACTGTCTTGCGGGGGGAGGGGAATACAGCAGTTAAAAGGGGATTATACAGGTTTATCTACATACACACAGTGTTTCCCCAATGTGGCAACGCCACATACGCCCCCCCAGAATCCTCGTTAACTGTAAAAGTCAGTCTCTGCGGAGGTTTGACCAAGCGGCCGTAGCGGCTGTAGTAGCCATCTGGCGTGTGAGGAGGGCTGTCTGGGAGGTCGGCCGGTTGGTTCGTCGGCTGGTCTGGCGGCTGGTCTGCCGGTGGGCTGGCTGGACGGGCTGCCGGCGAAGGTGGGGCGGCGGCCAGGAAGTAAGGTTCTGGCGTGTCTTGGTCCTCTTGTGGGGCCGCCGCCAACGCGGGAGGTCTGCCCCGCCGTGGGGGAAGAGCCGGCCGAAACGGGAAGCTGAGGTCCAGGTGCGCCGGTTTGAGGCGGTCTACTGAAATTAGGTCCGGCTTCCCGCCGACATCGATAAGAAAAGCTTTGTCCCCCGTCTCCAATACTGGGAAGGGGCCGGTGTATGGTGCCTGCAGCGGGCCTCTGTGCGCGTCCCGGCGCACGAAGACGAACTCCGCATGTCGTAAGTCTCGAGGCACGTAGGACGGCTGCGGGCCGTGTTGCGAAGTGGGCACTGGACGGAATTGCTGGGCCGCGTCCTGATGCAGGGAAAGCTGTCTGGCGGCCGACCACGGCTCCGTTGTCAGGGGGAGGAAGTCGCCTGGTACTCTGAGCGGTTGGCCGTAGACCATCTCGGCCGCAGAGGCGCGGAGGTCCTCTTTGGGCGCGGTACGCAATCCCAGGAGAACCCAGGGTAGTTTGTCGATCCAGCTGGTGTCGGCCAGGCTGGCGCGGAGGGAGGCTTTCAAAGAATGATGAAAGCGCTCGCAGAGCCTGTTGGCCTGCGGGTGGTAGGCTGTTGTCCTGTGCAACCTGGTGCCGAGGCCGGCGATGATGGCATTCCACAAGTGGGAGGTGAACTGGGGGCCTCTGTCCGAGGATATGTCGGTTGGCACGCCGAACCAGGCCACCCATGTCGAGACAAATGCTCGCGCGACGTCGGTCGTGGTGGTGGAGGTGAGGGGAACCACCTTGGGCCATCTGGTGGTGCGGTCGACGATCGTGAGCAGGTGTGTAAAACCGTGCGACGGCGGCAAGGGGCCTACCAGATCGACGTGGACGTGGTCGAAACGCCTCTCGGGCACCGGGAAACACTCCAATGGCGCCTTGGTGTGCTGCTGGACCTTAGCGCGCTGACACGGCACGCATGTGTTGGTCCAGTCTCTCACATCCTTGCGGAGTCCAGGCCAGACGAACTTGGCGGACATAAGTTTCTGAGACGCACGCATCCCTGGATGTGAAAGGCCGTGGATGATGTCGAAAACTCGCTTGCGCCAGGCGGATGGAACGACCGGCCGAGGCGAGGGGACTGAGACGTCGCACAGGAGGGTTGTGCCGGCTGCGTGGAAGTGGATGTCGGCCAGGGTGAGGCTGGTAGTTGACGTCCTGAGGGCCTGGATCTCCGCGTCGGCAGCCTGGTCTCTCGCCATGCTGGCGTAGTCGACGCCCAGGTGCACTGCGTGGGGCGAGGGTCTTGAGAGGCAGTCGGCCACCAAATTGTCCTTGCCGGCGACGTGGCGGATGTCCGTGGTGAACTCCGAGATGAAGTTGAGTTGGCGCTGTTGGCGCACAGACCAGGGTTCGGTTACTTTGGCCATGGCGAAAGTGAGCGGCTTGTGGTCCACGAATGCGGTGAACGGCCGGCCTTCCAGAAGGAAACGGAAGTGCCGGATTGCCAGGAATAGGGCCAGGAGCTCTCTGTCGAATGTGCTGTAGGCCTGCTCGTTCTTGCGCAGCTGTCGGCTGAAAAATGCCAGTGGCTGCCACGCGCCTTCGACCCACTGTTGCTGGACGGCGCCGACGGCGTAATCCGAGGCGTCCGTGGTGAGGGCGGTCTTGGCACCCGGGATGGGGTGGGCCAGTAGTGTGGCGTTGGCCAAGGCGCTTTTGGTTTGGTGGAAGGCTGTCGCCATCTCGCTGGACCAGGTGAGTTGCTCTTTGCCCGTTTTGCCCCTGGTGGCTTCGTAAAGGGGGCGCATGAGTGCGGCGGCCTTGGGCACGAACCGGTGATAGAAATTGACCATCCCCAAAAATTCCTGCAACGCCTTAACCGAGGTGGGCTGGGGAAAGTCCGCCACCGCCTGCACCTTGGAAGGTAGGGGAATGGCTCCCCTTGGCGAGATTCTGTGGCCGAGAAAGTCAATTTGGGCTGCTCCGAACTGGCATTTGGCCGGGTTGACGATTAGCCCGTGTTGGCTGAGGCGCTGGAAAAGGGAGCGCAAATGCGCGATGTGCTCGGCCTTGCTGGCACTGGCCACGAGGGTATCGTCCAGATAGACGAACAGGAAGCTCAGGTCCCGTAGGACGGAGTCCATGAGCCGTTGGAAGGCCTGTGCGGCATTCTTAAGCCTGAAGGGCATGCGCAGGAACTCGAACAGTCCAAAGGGGGTGATGACCGCCGTCTTCTGGACGTCTGCGTGGTGGACGGGGACCTGATGATAGCCGCGAATCAGGTCGACCTTGGAAAAGACGGACTTTCCTGCTAGGTGTGCCGAGAAGTCTTGGATGTGCGGAATGGGGTATCTATCGGGTGTGGTGGCGTCGTTGAGCCGTCTGTAGTCGCCGCAGGGGCGCCAGCCACCGCCCGGCTTGGGCACAATGTGGAGGGGGGACAACCAAGGGCTGTTCGAGCGGCGGATGATGCCCAGTTTTTCCATCGTGACGAATTCTTCCTTGGCCACCGCCATCTTGGCTGGGTCCAGGCGTCTGGCTCGAGCGAACACTGGTGGTCCCGTAGTGGCGATGTGGTGCTCAACCCCATGCTTGGCTGCCACGGCTGAGAAGGTTGGTTGTGTGAGCCTCGGGAAATCTGCGAGTAGGTGGGCGTAGTCGTCATGCGCCGGGGCGGAGCAGGACCCAACGAGGGCCGGGCTGTTGCTCTGCTGGCAAGCCAGTGAAGTGAAAGTTGCTGCGTCGATCAGGCGCCTGTCGCGGACGTCGACCAGGAGTCCGTGGGCGCAAAGAAAATCAGCGCCCAGCAAAGGATGTGCCACCGAGGCCGTCACGAAATCCCACGTAAATCGCTGGCCGTTGAAACAAACCTCGGCCCATCGCTTTCTGAAAGTAGCGATGGCTGCGCCATTTACCGCCACGAGGGGTGGGCCGCTGCAGCCTGCCTGGACGTCGAGCTGGGAGGCAGGAATTATGCTGCATTGGGCTCCGGTGTCGCAAAGGAATCTGCGCCCTGAAAGAGAGTCGGTTATGTACAGCAGTTTACCTGCGGTGCCGATGGCCATCGTGGCGGCGGGGGTGCGGTCGAGCGGGCCTAGGCGGCGGCGCGGGGCTGCTGCGCTGGGCCGGGTGGCCATCTTGGTTTGATCGAAAGAGCAGGGTGCTCTGCAGCATTGGGCCTTGTGGCCGAAACGCGCGTGATAGTTGCATAGTTCTGCGGCTTGGCGTGGCGGCGCGTGCTCGGTGGTGTCGGGGAGCCTCGTGGCTGCACAGCCGAGTTGGGCGACGGCGAAAACTTTGTCCGCGGCGGCTGCCAGTTGTACGCAGTCCGTGATCGGGGACCCCGCGAGGGCAGTCTGTACCTGCTGAGGAAGCAGGCTGAGGAAAAGGGCCCGAAACAAAAAGCACTGCGGTTCAGAGCCCAGGAGCGCAAGCATCCGGCTCATCAACTGGGTCGGGGTAGAATCGCCGAGGCCTGGTAGTGAGAGAAGCCTGCGGGCCCTCTCCTCCTTGGACAGGCCGTAAGCCTGCAGCAAGCGGCCCTTAATGGTTGAGTACTTGCCGGTCTGTGGTGGGTTCCCCAGCAGGTCGAGAACTTCGGCGGCGGTAGAGCTTGCTAGTGCTGAGACTACGTGGAGGTACCTTTCTTCATCGTCTTGAACCCTGCGAAGGGTGAATTGGGCCTCCGAGTGCGCGAACCAAGCTGGTGCTTGGTGTTCCCAGAAGGTGGGGAGCTTCAAGGACGCGGCGCCGGCCGACATCAGGCTGCTGCTGGTTGCCATCGGGTCGTTGCTGGCCTCTGTAGGGCTGCGTGAGTCGGGGGCTTCGGCCGCCGACATTCGGGGTCACCAATGTGGGGGACTACGGTCTCCCGCGTAAAGAAATAGGCAACACAGCGAGCTACCAGAAATAGGTCTTTACTCCAACTCTCACAATACAGTACTGAATTTGTGAAGCCCGCGAACCTGTGATGACTCACCGATTGGTCACCTGCTGGAACCTGATTGGTTTTCCTTCTATCAGCAGCAGGCAAGTCTGAACGTGCCTTATTCCTCTCAGCTTGCAACTGTCTTGCGGGGGGAGGGGAATACAGCAGTTAAAAGGGGATTATACAGGTTTATCTACATACACACAGTGTTTCCCCAGTGTGGCAACACTGTATCTTTATTTATACTGTTTACTTGTACAGAACGTGATTACTTTAACAGCGCAGGTAAACGCGATGACATCACGCCGTACATCACGTGATCCCCCACTGGTGGGAAGAACGTCATGACGTCATGACGTCAACCACGGGACCAGCCAGCAGTCCTCGTGGAGCCTCTGAACTGAGCAGACCTACACTCGATGTTCTCCTGCAGTTACTTGTTTAAACCTGTTAGTTTCCATTAAACTTCGTTTTGTTTGAGCGCCTGAGTGGACCTCAGTCTTTGGATAGGAACTAGACATTCCTACATTGGTGACCCCGACTTTTGCGAACGGTTTTCGCAGAAGATAATCAACATGGAAACGAACACCATTACCTTGAAGCTACCGCAGTTTTGGGAGCAACAACCAGCCGCGTGGTTCATCCAGGCTGAAGCCCAGTTCGCCATCAGGGACATCGTTGCGGGTCAGACCCGTTATTATTACGTGGTCTCCGCCCTCGACCGCGCCACAGCCTCGCGGATCGTCGGCCTACTCGGTAGTCCGCCTACTGATTGCAAGTATGACACGTTAAAGGAATAAAGGTTTTCGGGCTCACGAAGTCGGAGCGCGCCCGCCAGCTGCTCACTATGCCCGGCCTCGGGGACTCCAAGCCGTCCGAGTTCATGAGCCAGATGCTCACGCTCCTCAGTTCCGAGCCGGAATGCTTCCTCTTCAGGGAGCTATTCCTTAGCCTACTCCCGGAGCACGTTCAGGCCGCCCTAGCCAGGTCCGAAGTCACAGACTGCGTGGAGCTTGCTGCCGAAGCGGACAAGATTTTCGCGGTGACACAACAGCACCGTGCGGACACGAGGTGCCCATCCCCCACAGACGCTGCTCCAGCTCCTCAATCAGCGGGGTTGTGCTTTTCCCACGCCCGTTTTGGCACGAAAGCAAGATGCTGCCGCCTTCCCTGCAGTTTTTCGCACAAAAAAAAACATCTACAGCCACCCTGGCGAAAGAGGACTGGGTCTAACGAGCGCCCCGTGGCTGCGATGGCCATCGGAGATTCAGGGAAGCTTCTCTTCATTACCGACTCCCTATCTGGTCGACGTTTCCTTTGCGACACCGGGGCGCAGTGTAGCACCCTACCTGCATCAAATCTCGATATACTAGCTGGGGGCCACGGCCCCGCCCTCGCGGCGGTTAATGGCGCGGCCGTTCGGACCTTCGGAAGGCGGCGGGTCCAGGTGTGTTTCGGCGGCCAGCGCTTCCACTGGGAATTCATCATGGCCAAAGTCACGCAGGCCATCCTTGGGGCGGATTTTTTGTGCGCCAACGGCCTCCTGGTCGATGTCAGGCACCGCCGCTTGATCAATGCGGCCACGTTCCACTCCATCCCGTGCCACCGCGGTAACGCCGTGTCGCGCACTGTCTTCTGTGCGTTCCCACCTCCAGACAACTTCACTTGGCTCCTCGGAGAGTTCCCAGATCTGACCAGGCCCACTTTCTCCTCCTCGGCCACTAAACATGGTGTAGAACATCACATCACCACCACCGGCCCCCCGGTTTACGCATGGGCCCGACGACTCGAACCCGGCAAGCTCGCGGCTGCGAAAGCAGAGTTCGACATGATGGAGCGGCTGGGGATTATTCACCGGTCGAATAGTCCCTGGTCTTCGCCTCTCCACATTGTTCCGAAACCCGGCGGTGGATGGCGGCCATGCGGCGACTACCGACGCCTGAATGACGCCACTACTCCTGATTGGTACCCGATCCCGCATATCCAAGATTTCTCGGCCCATTTGGCGGGAAATACCTTTTTTTCAAAAGTCGACCTCGTCCGTGGTTACCACCAGGTCCCAGTGCACCCGCAAGACGACCCGAAAACTGCAGTCATCACCCCATTCGGCCTGTTCGAATTTCTGCGGATGCCGTTTGGCTTGAAGAACGCTGCACAGGCTTTCCAGCGCTTGATGGACTCCGTGCTTCGGGACCTAAAATTCCTCTTTGTCTACCTCGACGACATCCTCATCGCCAGCCCTAGCAAAGAGGAGCACTTCTGCCATTTGCGCACCCTCTTCACACGCCTCAGTCAACACGGCTTGATTATCAACCCGGCCAAGTGCCAGTTCGGCCTGCAGCGGATTGATTTCTTGGGCCACCGCATCACATCAGACGGCGCAATTCCCTTACAGACGAAGGTCGAGGCGGTTACATCTTTCCCGCGCCCACAGACAGTCAAGGCCCAACAGGAGTTCCTCGGGATGGTCAATTTTTATCACCGGTTCGTCCCCAAGGTGACTCTGCTTATGCAGCCCTTGTACGAGGCCCTCAAGGCCAAGTCCGGTAAGGATCCGATCAGCTGGACGGCTGAGATGGACCGGGCATTCGTCGACACCAAAGGCGCCTTGGCCAACGCAACCATGCTGGCGCACCCGCTTCCAGGTGCCACCATTGCCCTTACCACCGACGCGTCGGACTACGCAATCGGCGCAGTGCAGGAACAGTGGGTGAATGGGACGTGGCAACCGCTGGCGTTTTTCAGCCGTCAACTACGGTGAAACGAAAGAAAGTACAGCACTTTCGACCGGGAGTTGCTGACCCTTTTTCTAGCCATCCGCCATTTCCGGTTCTTACTAGAGGGACGTCCGTTCACGGCTTATGTGGACCACAAGCCACTAACGTACGCTATGGCCAAGACCGCCGAACCGTGGTCAGCTCGGCAACAACGTCCCCTGACGTTCATTTCTGAATTCACCACGGACATTCAGCATTTGTCTGGTAAAGACAACCTGGTGGCGGATTGCCTCTCCCGCACGACTGTGCACGCAGTCAAACTCGGAATCGACTATGCCCTCATGGCTGCGGATCAAGCCTCGGACCGAGAGGTCCAAGCATACAGGATCAGCCCCTCTAGCTTCCAAGCGGCCGACGTCAAATTCCATGCCGCAGGCACCACGCTACTTTGCGACGTCTCCATGGAAGCTCCCCGCCCTATCGTTCCAGTCGCCTGGTGCCGAAAAGTGTTCGACGCCATACACGGGTTGTCACACCTTGGCATGAAGGCCTCGCAAAGGCTGATGTCGTCAAAATTCATCTGGAGGGGTATGCACCTGGATGTCCGCGACTGGGCCAACACCTGCGTGGTCTGCCAAAAGGCCAAGGTACAGCGTCATGTAAAAGCTCCATTGGCCACTTTCGCTGTTCCGGAGCGTCGATTCGACCACGTGAATGTGGACCTCATGGGGCCGCTTCCACCTTCTCAAGGTTTTACACACATCCTCACAATGGTAGACCGCACCACTAGATGGCCAGAGGCAGTTCCTTTGGTTTCCACCACTTTGGCAGACGTGGCCAGAGCTTTCATCTCCTCTTGGGTTGCTCGTTTCGAGGTACCGGCGGACATCTCTTCCGATCGTGGACCGCAGTTTTCCTCTGAGCTCTGGAACGCTGTGGCTCAGGGGCTCGGCACCAAACTACATCGCACCACCGCCTATCATCCACAGGCGAATGGCCTGTGCGAGCGATTCCACAGGTCGCTCAAAGCCGCTCTTCGGGCCAGTCTTCAAGGCGCGGGATGGGTGGACAGACTTCCCTGGGTCCTTTTGAGTCTTCGTACGGCGCCCAAAGAAGATTTACAATCGTCCTCGGCGGAACTCATATATGGCCAGCCACTACGAGTACCAGGGGATTTCCTCCCGTCTCCAACAGAGCCATGGTCAGCATCCCAGCAACTCGTCAGCCACCAGGAAGCGGCCAGATGTTTCGCTCCAGTGCCTACATCGCATCACGGCTTACAGAGCTCCCACGTCCCAACTGAGCTGAAAAGCGCCGAGTACGTGTTTATCCGCCACGACGCTCACCGGGACCCGCTCAAGCCTCCTTACACTGGTCCCTTCCGCGTCATAGAGCCAGGAGACAAAACCTTTTCGGTCGATATCGGAGGTAAACCAGACCACATATCGGTTGACCGGCTGAAGCCGGCACACTTAGACTTGGACCGCCCAGTCGAAATCGCTCAACCGCCAAAACGGGGCCGACCGTCCACAGTCACCGTGCCAGATCCACCACAACCGCCCACCAGCTCGACCACCGTCCATCAGCTTCCGCTTCAGGGTTACAGAAGTCGCTTGGACAGGCTTGTCAGGCCTCCTCGCCGTCTCACTTTTGCTGTTAAAGACAATTCTGGGGGGGCGCATGTGGCGGAGCCACTAAAGGATTCAGATCGTTTGTATATAATTCCCTTTAACAACATGTTAGCTACAGCCTGAGTTTGTATCTTTATTTATACTGTTTACTTGTACAGAGCGTGATTACTTTAACAGCACGGGTAAACGCGATGACGTCACACCGTACATCACTTGATCCCCCACTGGCGGGAAGAACGTGATGACATCATGACGTCAACCACGGGACCAGCCAGCAGTCCTCGTGGAGCCTCTGAACTGAACAGACCTACACTCGATGTTCTCCTGCAGTTACTTGTTTAAACCTGTTAGTTTCCATTAAACTTCGTTTTGTTTGAGCGCCTGAGTGGACCTCAGTCTTTGGATAGGAACTAGACATTCCTACAACTTCGCATTTTTCTGTGTCCGCCCATTCCGTCAGCCTGTCTATATCCGCTTGAAGTTTATCACTATCTTCCTCAATGTTCACTGCACTTCCAAGTTTTGTGTCATCTGCAGATTTTGAAATTGTGCCCTGTATACCTACATCCAAGTCATTAATATATATCAAGAAAAGCAGTAGTCCTAGAACCGACCGCTGGGGAACACCACTGTATACCTTCCTCCAGTTCAAAAAACAACCGTTCACCACTACTCTCTGTTTCCTGTCACTAAGCCAATGTTGTATCCATGCTGCCACTGTCCCTTTTATTCCATGGGCTTCAACTTTGCTGACAAAGCTATTATGTGGCACTTTATCAAATGCCTTTTGGAAATCCATGTACACCACATCAACTGCATTGCCCTCATCAACGCTCTATGTTACCTCATCAAAAAACTCGATCACGTTGGTTAAACACGATTTGCCTTTAACAAATCCGTGCTGGCTTTCCTTAATTAATCCACACTTGTCCAAGTGACTGTTAATTTTGTCCCTGATTATTGTTTCTAAAAGCTTCCCCAATACCGAGGTTAAACTGACTGGCCTATAGTTGCTGGGTTTATCTTTACACCCTTTTTTGAATAAGGGTGTAACATTTGCAATTCTCTATTCCTCTGGCACCACCCCCGTTTCTAAGGAGGATTGGAAGATTATGGCCAGTGCCTCCGTGATTTCTTCCTTCACTTCCCTCAGTGTCCTAGGATGCATCCCATCCAGTCTTAGTGACTTATCTACTTTAAGTACAACCAGCCTTTCTAGTACCTCATCTTTATCAATTTTTAATCCCATCCAGTATCTCCTCTACCTCCTCCTTCACTATGTCTTTGGCAGCATCTTCTTCCTTGGTGAAGGCAATGCAAAGTATTCATTTAGTACCTCAGTCATACCATATGCCTCCATGCATAGGTCTCCTTTTTGGTCCCTAATCAGCCCCACCCCGCCTCTTACTACCTGTTTACTATTTATATGCCAACAGAAGACTTTTGGATTACCTTTATGTTAATTGCCAATCTATTCAACAATTTCAGATCATAACCTCGGCCCCTATTACATTTTTACTTATATTTTTTATCCACACCTTTGTTTTGGCCCTCCCCCCCCTTTTTTTTCTCTCCCACATGGCAGCTGTCTCCCATTCTGCCAGCGCATTTCACACCTAATCTAGAGCCGTCTTTTGTCTCCACTAGTCCTATCACCATCTCGTCTCATTTTGAATACCTCTTAATGTCTCTTCACTTCTTTTTTGTTCTCTCCCAGCCCCCACTGGCCTTCTAATCTATTTCATTTCCTGTGCTTCTTCAGTCTTGATAAAGGGTTTTCACCCGAAACTTTGACTCTATTTTCTCTCCACGGATGGTGCCTGGCCTGCTGAGTTTTTCCAGCATTTTCTGTTGTTATTTTGGATTTCCAGCATCTGCAGTATTTTGCTCTCGTCCTATTCTCATACCCTCTCTTTGCCCTCTTATTTTCTTTTTCACTTCTCCTCTGAACTTTCTATATTTAATCTGATTCTCAGATTTATTCTCGACCTGACATCTGTCATATGCGCTCATGGAAGCTGACATGCAGCAAGAAAGAACACTGGGCTTTGCCCACATTGCTAGATTCCCTTAGGTGCGGGCATGTAGCCTGGCGTGCTCCCCATCAGGAAGCAGCTCTGTTTGTGCCCTACACCTGAACTCTCAGCCATTTCAGAACTGCAGTAATGCCAACACTCACGAATGAATCGCAAGACACCCGATCTTTAATAATAAATTGCCCCAACTCCCGATCTCGCGAGTCAACTGTAAAAAGTCATGATTTTCCTTTAGAATTTCTTGCGCCTGCACCTTGTAGGGGAGCAGATGAGCTCTCCACCTACAGGGTTTCAGGGGAGGAGCAATGTAAAGGAACTGTGAGGTCGGAAGTTCAGAGTGAGTACTGTGGGGTTGTCAATGTTAGTGAAGCTCCACTGTACTTAATGGGTCACACAGCATGACCTTCACAGCACCATCTACAGACACAATACCTGTGGAATGTTGCAGCCACTCACTGTTTTTAATGGCCCGTAATTTGCGGTCAGCGGTGAAGCAAAGGCAATCGCTGCTGGCCCCGAAGAAAGCTTCCCACAAAGATCTTGCGATCTCTGTGGCGAAAAGTTTGGCTTTTCTGACGTTCAATCGAGATCAGTGCAGTATAGTGGGAATTCCATAGGGCGAGCTTCTGTGACGTCAACAAGTTGTCCAAGCAGCCAATCACAAAACAGAATTCTCACAGCTAGGGATCCAGGAAGTGAAAAGCTCCTTTTATGCTGACTTTTTTAAAATGTTACAGACAGCAAAACAAATATTGGGGCTCTCACATGGGGAAATGGTAAACCTGAAATAAATATGAACAAACTTGCCAAAAAATTTTTTCTTAAGTTTCTTAAAAATTATAATTTTTATTAATATGGAGAAATTTGACACTCCACAAAATTAAAATTAGTTTTTCAAGGCCAGAACGTTTGTTTAACAGTAATTATGCTGTCAAAATGCCAGTTATACCTAATCTAACAAAGTCTAACTTTTAATGGAGTATTTAACAGCGATATTACTGCAGAAAAGCCAAACTTTTCGTCAGTTTCACTGATTTCACAGATTACACTGATTGCCAGCTATGTTGGGGTGAGGGAGGAGGGTGGGCACAGCACAGCACAGCCAGTGTCAGAGCAGTGAATGACTGACCGCAACTTCAGGATTCCGTGTTAGGATGCGCATGCACTACATCCTGAAGTTGTGGTCAGTTTCAAAAGGGGTAATAACAGCGAATGCTCTTCGTTCACTGTTATTACCCACTGCAGAACCTGGGCCATTATATTATACATAAGCAAAGGAAATAGTTTCATTTCATATTAAAAATAAATAAACATCTGATAAGGAATCATGAAATGAATGTGAAACTGCTTTTGGGTTCTACTTTCTAATGACACATCTTTTTTGTCTGCAGCCAAACCTAATGCAAAATGTGCTGATTGATGGGCAGTTTTACCAATCAGCAGTGGACAGAAGGCAAGGTAAAAGCAGTGCTCCAATCCACAGAGTGAGAAATAAATGATATGACGCTTTGTTGCAAAGCAGAGTTTGAACTCAGTTGGTTTTATTGATGGTAACTTAATTGTAAATCAAGAAAGGTATATTTGCTTTCAGAACTGTGAGGGTAAAAGTAGTATGACTAGATTTCCGTGGACTGTTTTATCCTCCTAACAGCAGCAAAGAAAAGGTAAAGTCTATTGTCACAAACCTTTTCACAAATTAGTAAGTCAGCTGTGACTCCAAACTTGGTTTTAGCTCGCTGAATTTACAACAGAATCTTCATGCCCCCAATAGAATTAACTTGGCATTTGTTTTTTTGAAGAATGCTTTCTAAATTTGGGGAAATATTGTTAATCCTCAATTTTTTTTATCCTTGTTTATATATTTTGTAGCACAAATGCATAAAATCGCAAAGTTACACAGAGTAAACTATATATTAAATATAGATTGATAAGAATGTTCAAGCACATTATTTTGCTTCAATTTTAGTTTTCTTGCCTCATTACCAAGCTCCGTTGGGATTCCCCTTGGTGATTAATATTTTTCATGAACACTTGGAGATGGTTTTAGTTAATATTTGGGTGTCAGTACAGGAAGACCAGAAAACAAGTGGCAGAAAATGTATTTATTTTATTAAAAACCTGAGATTGTACGAAAGGCAAAATGGTCTTTAAGATGATGAAGGGGTTTGATAGGGTAGACATAGAGAAGATGTTTCCACTTGTGGGGGGAGTGCAGAGCTAGAGGCCATAAATATAAGATAGTCACTAATAAATCCAATAGGGAATTCAGGAGAAACTTCATTACCCAGAGAGAGGTTAGAATGTGAAAGTCACTACCACAAGGAGTAATTGAGGCAAATAGCATAGATAGATAAAAAATCACGGGATTGGGGGTAATATTCTGGCATGGATAGAGGATTGGCTATCTAACAGAAGGCAGAGAGTTGGGATAAATGGTTCATTCTCAGACTGGCAATCAGTAACTAGTGGTGTTCCGCAGGGGTCAGTGCTGGGTCCCCAACTCTTTACAATCTATATTAACGATTTGGAGGAGGGGACCGTGTGTAACATATCAAAGTTTGCAGATGATACTAAGATGGGAGGGAAAGTAGTGAGTGAGGAGGACATAAAAAACCTGCAAGGGGACATAGACAGGCTAAGTAAGTGGGCAGAGATTTGGCAGATGGAATACAATATTGGAAAGTGTGAGGTTATGCACTTTGGCAGGAAAAATCGTAGAGCAAGTTATTATCTTAATGGCAAGAAACTGGAAAGTACTGAAGTACAAAGGGATCTGGGGGTCCTGGTGCACAAAACTCAAAAGGTTAGTATGCAGGTGCAGCAAGTGATTAAGAAGGCCAATGGAATGTTGGCTTTCATTGCTAGGGGGATAGAATATAAAAATAGGGAGGTATTGCTTCAGTTGTACAAGGTATTGGTGAGACCGCACCTGGAATACTGCATACAGTTTTGGTGTCCATACTTAAGAAAGGACATACTTGCTCTCGAGTCAGTACAAAGAAGGTTCACTCGGTTAATCCCAGGGATGAGGGGATGGACATATGAGGAGAGGTTGAGTAGATTGGGACTCTACTCATTGGAGTTCAGAAGAATGAGAGGCGATCTTATTGAAACATATAAGATTGTGAAGGGGTTGGATCGGGTGGATGCGGGGAGGATGTTCCCGATGATGGGTGAAACTAGAACTAGGGGGCATAGTCTTAGAATAAGGGGCTGCTCTTTCAAAACTGAGATGAGGAGGAACTATTTCACTCAGAGGGTGGTAGGTCCATGGAATATGCTGCCCCAAAAAGCTGTAGAAGCTACATCATTACATAAATTTAAAACAGAAATAGACAGTTTCCTGGAAGTAAAGGGAATTAAGGGTTACGGGGAGCGGGCAGGAATTTGGACATGAGTCTAGGTTCGGATCGGTCATGGCCCTGTGGGTAGCGGAGCGGGCCGAGGGGCCGTGTAGCCTGATCCTGCTCCTATTTTGTGTGTCTAATTCTGTTAGATTCAGGAGATGGTTCTGTGATAGTGGATTGGCGGTTAGGATCAGATCAGCCATGATCTTATTGAATGGCGGAGCAGGCTCGAGGGGCCGATTGGCCTACTCCTGCTCCTAGTTCTTATGTTCTTATGCATTTAAGGGAAAGCTAGATGAACACGAGGGAGAAAGGAGGTACAAGGTTATGCTGATAGGGTTAGGTGAAGAGGGGTGGGAGGAGGATCTTGTAGAGCATAAACACCAGCATGGGCTAGCTGGGCCGAATGGCCTGTTTCTGTGTCGTACATTGTATGTAATTCTACGTAAACAAAGAGATTGAAACTGGAGATATTAATGCTAAAACAAAAGTGACATTTTTATTTTAAACGTAACAGCTCAGTGAATGTGGCACGCAGCTTTAGTAAAGGTTAATTTCCACAGGGGCTCTCCAGCGGGAGACCACTAGAACTCCAAGAGAAACGGTATAATCAATTAAAAACAGAAATTTATGCCACGTCTCCAGGCTTCCAGAGAACTCCTGATGAAGTTCCAGGCACAGAAATTTATCTGGAAATAATCACAGTAAAGGAACATAAAAAGCAGGCAAGGAAACAAATCACAGTATACTTCAAAATGTTGGAAAGTGCACCAAAAAGTGTCAAAGATAAAAATTTCCTCGGGGGAGGGGGGCATTTATTTAGGAGATACATTTTGCACTAATCAGCACTATTTCCTCTTGAAAAATGTCTAAATCTACTATTGCAAAAATTGGACTTTTGTTCATTTTAGTTTCCCCCCCCCCTTGTAATACAACTGCTGGAATATTAGGATCACTGCAGGTTAAGTTCATATCCCAAAGCACTACCATTATAATTAATTATTTTCATATGCCAAATGTGAGCCAACTGGGTTTCAATTATCACAGAAAAACTGAATTGTGAAATGTGACCTCAAAATAGAAATCCTGAAATCCAAAGTAATTATTCAATCACTGTGAATTAGTCACCTTGGACACTTTATTCGCACTGTTTTTCAGTTGTATGTTGAGGTCTGTATTATAGACTATGCTTCAATAGCTATTGTGGTAAATCATTCCATAGTCTGATAACCCTCCAGGTGAAAGTTTTTTTTCGAACTTCTCCCTTCATTCTTCTGGTGATAATCCTCAGTCCTTTTGTTATCAATTTGCCAACCAGCAGAAACAGCCTTTCACTGTTTACCATCTCAAACTCTTCTGTTATTTTGGAAACCTATATTACATTTCCCCTTAACCTTCTCTGCTCCAATGGAGAAAGGCCCAATTTTTTGAGTCTTATAATTATGTATTGTCATTGATTTCTCAAAATATGACTTTCTATCCTAGCAAGTATTCTGTTTTTTAATCACACTTTTTGCGTCAATTTTTTTCCCATTATAAGTTACAATGTCCACATTTATAATGGAAACACCTATGTAAACTTGTCATGCTGATTGTGCAATCACGGGTGACTGTGGAACAACTTTCTGAGTTGTTTGTGCCAGTTTGGCCACAATCTTGTTTTTTTTTAATTGATTTTTCTGTTCAGCTAAGTGTGGTTTAAACTTAATTGTAAAGTTTAAAATTTAAGATTGTTTGATATAATTAAAAATTTGATTTGTTTTTTTCAGGTTTCCATTCCCCGCTCCCCGACACCTTGTTTTTTCTTGCATAGTTAGGGTTGCTAACCCTTCCGGATTGCCTGGGAGTCTCCTGGAATGGCATGGGTCTCCGGCATTGTTACTAGCAGCCTGGGAGAGTGTTGCATTTTAAATTTCACTCCGCAGCGGTGGCCCTCCGTCTGTGTGACATCACTGGCTGAAAGCTAGGAGCAGTTGGTGTGCTGGGAATAATCGGGAGTCAGTGCAGGGTTCAGGAGTGGTGGGGGGGGTGCTCAGGAGTCGGGGGATGGGGGCTCAGGAGTTGGGGGATGGGGGCTTGGAAATCGGTGGAGGGAGAGACTGGGGAATGGATGTCGGGGGATGGGAGGAAGAGAGAGATAGGGATAGGGGCTTAGGAAGAGAGGACAAATGGGAAATGGGAGCTTGGGGAGAGAGCGAGAATGGGAAATGGGGGATGGGGGAGAGAAGAAGACTGGGAAATGGCAGCTTGTGGGGAGAGGGCTACTGGGGAATGGGGGTCGGGGATGGGGAAAAGAGAAAGATAGATGGGATGGGGGCTTGGGGAGAGAAGGAGAATGGGGAGTGGGTGTAGATGCTGGTCACTGTTGGGGGAGCTGTGCGGTGGGTATGCTGCTATTTATTGGGGTGGGAGGGTTGTGCGAAAGGGAAGTGCTAATGTTGCACAGTGGGACTGGAAATACTGCTCAGTGTGAGGGAGGTATTTTCTGGAGAGCGTATATGGTTCTCACATGAGTTCGTTGGTCATGGGATTGCTACTGCAAGGAAAGGGTTAATGTGTTGTCGTCAGCGGTGGTGTGGGTGGTTTATCAAATGGTGGAAAATGCTGCTCGATGGAGAGGTTGTAATTACTGTGTGACAAGCAATTTCCATTATAATTTTAGACATACAATTTACAATAGGAAATATAAACATAAGGACAGAGGCCTAGAAATTCAGTTGCGTTAGCCAGCCGTTAGCGCCATAAGAGGGGTAGATTTCGAGCGCTAGGCACTGAGCGCCCGGGCGCAGACCGATCTGCGCCTACGCCCAACTTCAGTTGACAGTTAGCGCCGGCGCAAAGTGTTTGCGCGCGTTCAGCTGCGCGCGCAGCTTATGACGTCATTTCGTCGTGCAACGCTGTTTGTGCGCCCCAAACCGGAACTTCAGTGGCGCCCGCCCAATGTGGGCGTGGCGCTGTTAAGAACTGTGAACTGGAATGCAGCAGAGGCCCTGCGGGCCTCGGGGAGCGCTAATTAAAGGGCACTTACACTGAACTATAAAGGCCAGCCATTTTGCTGCAATGACTTTAGTGCTTTGGATTTCTGGACAGAGACCAAGGAACAGACCTTACTGATTTGGGACAACATAGGAGAGGTATTTTTGGCTTCTGGCCAGAGCTTGGAAATTTGACTCATTGTGATTTCACTGTTTGCAAGTATATTATGGGGGCTGCATGGGGTTGCAACCCTCAGTTCCAGCATTATGTGCGAAGAGCTCGCAGACGCTGTGTGAGAGGGGCAGCCATGCCTAGACGCAGAGGGGCCATCAGGCGTCGCCAACGTAGGCCTTACCCACTCAGGGAATACCGGCAGCAGGTGTCCTATCTCACCATGACTGCCGCGCATTGTGTTAAGAGGCTGCGCTTCAGAAGGGAGGTGGTTGCAGAGATCTGCCAGCTACTTCACAGAGATCTGCGTCCACAGCTGATGTGCAGGACGTCTCTGTCGGTGGAAGTGAAGGTCACGGTGGCTCTGAACTTTTATGCAAGCGGCTCCTTCCAAGCCGCTGCTGGGGACATAGCGAACATCTCCCAGTTCGCCGTGCATTGCTGCATCCGGCAGGTCACCGATGCCCTTTTCGCAAGGAGACACCAATTCATCTCCTTCCCCATGACCCTAGAGAGGCAGGAGCAGCGTGCAGTCGGATTTGCGAGGATCGCCGACTTCCCCATGGTGCAGGGCGCCATTGACTGCACGCATGTGGCTATGCGGGCACCTATCGACAATGCCGAGGATTACCGCAACCGGTAGGGCTACCATTCCCTCAATGTACAGCTGGTGTGTGACCACAGGCAGCGCATCCTAGCTGTCAATGCCCGCTTTCCAGGAAGCAGCCACGATGCATTTATCCTGCGCCAGACTACTGTGGCTGACATGTTCCAGGCACAGTCTCCCCCAAGAGGATGGCTTATCGGGGACAAGGGCTACCCTTTGTGTACATGGCTCATGACCCCGCTCCGCGCGCCCAGGACCCCTGCTGAGGAGGCATACAACGAAAGCCATCAAGCCACAAGGAACATCATAGAGCAAACGATTGGCGTCCTCAAGCAACGGTTCCGCTGCCTGGATCGTTCCGGCGGCTCTCTACAGTATTCGCCGGATAGAGTCTCCCAGTTCGTCGTCGTTTGCTGCATGCTGCACAACCTGGCTATCCGCAGGACTCAGGCACTGCCACCTCACGTTGGACCACCACCTCAGGAGGACGAGCAGGAGGACCATGAGGAGGAGGAGGAGGAGGAGGAGGAGGAGTACCAGCCCAGGAGGGAGCCACAAGGTCCAAGGGCCGTCCGTCGGCGGCTTATTCAACGACACTTCTAGGCCCCCTGTCAGGGAATGGCTTGTGGCAATGAACGCACCTGAATGCAGCCGCTCCGCAAGCCCTCAGCCAGTTAACGCAACAACCACTTGAAACATCACACATGGACAAGCTGAATAAATAAAAAGCTTTATTTAACAAACTCAGGGCCCTTCCCACATGAAACACAAAAACAGACAAGACCCCCAATAAACAGTCAAAAACATATCTCACTCCCATAACCTGGGGAGGAATAACAAAACTTGTCCATCCAATTGGCCTTCATCTTCGGCCTTACCAAAATAAACCCCCCCCATAGAGAACACAAACAGCCCCATATGAAAAAACATTTGGCAACACACTCTACTTTGTGTGCCGAGAGGGCGAGTCCTTGTGCAGGCTTCTCCGGCCCCTGGCCGACCTGCTGCTCCGCCTCAACCTGGGCCCTGTGGGTGTTGCAAGGCTGGGGGAAGGCTCCTGAGGGGCACAATGCGTGACGGCAGATGCCCTTGGGGGTCGGCCTAGACGAGGTCCGGCCCTGGAGGGGCCGGCTGCTGACTGCTGCAGCTGTGGCTGGCCAGCATCAGTCTTTCCAGCAGCTCGCCGCAGCTTTGCTGGGGGAGTGGCAGTGGCGGCTGGAGCAATGGGGGCAAGCTGGCTGATGCCAGGCGCTCGCTGGTCGCCAGAGACACTGGCAGTCGGCCGGGCTGGCACTGCAGCAAGCGCAGCAATCTGGTGAAGGACAGACCGCTGTGCTGCAGCAGCGCGGCGGGTGCCCTGGCGATGCGTCCGTGACACAGCGAGTGTGGCAGAAGTGAGTGCCCGTACTGCCCTGGTCTGTGCCCGCATCAGACCAGCCAGTGTCTGCACGGCACCAGTCATGAACTCTCGACTCGCGTCCTGTGATGCCTTGAATTCTGCCCGACTCGCGTCCTGTGATGCCCCGAATTGTTCGACACCCCTGGCCTGTGCTGCCGCGAGTTGTTCGAAACCCCTGGCCTGTGAGTCCCCGAAATTGGCCACACTATGAGCCAGGGACTCAATGGCCTGAGGCAACTGTGCCACAACCCCCATGAACTCGGTGTGGCGACGCTCCGAGTCCGCGGACATTTGATCAAGGAGGCGCACCTCCTGGGCGAGGACCGTCTCCGGACTGGAGGCCGGACTCTCCCTCTGGGGAGAAGGCGGCCGAGCTGGCCGACCCTTCCCGCGTGGCTGGACGCCACTGGGCCCAGCAACTGCCCTCCCCTGCAACACTTCCCCCCTCTGGGGAGAAGGCAGCCGTGCTGGCCGACCCTTCCCGCGTGGCTGGACGCCACTGGGCACAGGAGCTACACCCCCCTGCAACACTTCCCCCTGGCTCTCCTCCAGGCAAGACGTGTCCCCTCCATTGCCATCCCCTGGCGCGGATGAGGGTTCCCCCGATGTGCCGCCTTCCTCTTGCTCCTCGTCGTCCTCCTCTTCCGAGGGACTGACACTCGCAGCTTCAGGGACCTCCTCCTCACCAGCTGAAAGCAGGAAGGCACAAGAGTAGCTTTAGAGTGAGGACAGGGCGTCAGCGAGGGAGGCATGAGTGGTGGCATTATGCGCATTGGTGGGACAGTGGCAAAGGATGTAGATCTGAAGCGCAAGGGGACCGAGAGAGGTCCAAACGGTCATGTCCTTACCATTGGGGCCCAGCACAGGGTCGGCATCTCCAATAGCAACGGGGCCAATCACCCGGGCACGCATGAGTCGAGCCACGCACTCCTCCAGGTCACTGAGCTCCTGGAACTGGGAACGGCCTCCCCCGGTGACAGTCCGGCTCTTCAGATTCTGCGCCAGCTTGGCCTGCAAGAGAAAGGACGGCCTCTAAGTCCAGTGTGGTGCCCTGTTGGTGTGTGCACTGCCTCCCATGGTCGAATAGCTTGGCCAGTGTGGTGCCCTGTTGGTGTGTGCACTGCCTCCCATGGTCGAATAGCTTGGCCAGTGTGTAAAGTGCAGAAAGTGCTACTGATGAGCATGCCAGTGCCATAGCTGCTGGAGGAGGGCTGGCCATTAGGCCTTTGAGGTCCCTTTGCCCATAATGTGAGGTGCACATGCAAGGATGAGGAGGACACTGGAAAGGGTACTCACCCTGACCAACCGAGTGAGGTCGTTAAACTTCTTCAGGCATTGGTCAGCAGTCCTGGGGACATCGCTGTTGGCTGTGACCCTCTGGGCGATTTCCCTCCAGGCTCTCCTGTACAGCCTCTTGGGAGCCTTCTTGCCACTGTCTGGGCACAAGATATCTCTTCTCTTCTCCAAACCCCTAAGCATCACCTTCAAATCATGGGCAGAGAAGCGCTGCGCTCGCTCACGGGCCCTCTGCATCGTTGCTGGCACTATTTCTCTCCAGCAGCAGTGTTTAGGCCTAGCAGGAGGGCTGCAGTATCCAGGGCGTGGCAGCAGACCAAGTCGACCCTTCCCCCTTTAAGAGCTGGCCGGCGTCAGTGTGTCTGCTGTCAATCAAAACATGACCGCACCTGCGCTGCGCCCGGCCTCGGCGGTATCACTCTGCACCGCCGGCTTAGCGCCTAAAGAGAGGGGTGCAACGCCAGTTTTAGCGCTCGCCCAAACTCCTTGGCCAAAGCTACTGAATATCGGCGAAGTGGCCTCCACTTTCCGGCGGGCGCAAACTTTAGCGCCCGCCCGACTTTACCGCCCCAAAAGTGGCTATACTGAATTTCTAGGCCAGAATGTATAACTTCAAAATGCAGATTGAATTACATCTGCATATTCTGGTCCAATTATCCGCCTGCCTATGATCCCACTTCACCAGAAAGCTACACTTGGTCTTGACTCCCTGTGTGCCACGCCACAGGAGATTGACTTGCAATCCTTAAAGAGATTAGGTGAGTCCATTTGTCAGGACTGAATCTGAGGCAAACACTGAGCTAGTGAACACAGTGGAACCTACATTACCATGCCCCAATTATCCACCAAGATTTTCTCAAGGCAAAGCCTTGCATGAGATATGGCTTTATTGCAGTCTGCTCACATCAATCTACTCCCGTCTGGCATAAATCGATTTTAAAACCCAAAGAATATTAAGCTGAATTCATGGCGAGATTTTCTGACCATTGACTATGAATGGGTGGCAAAGCCAACATTATTTTGTTTATACTTATCTTCATTCCTATCTTGCTATTCTTCAGAATTTCCCTCCATTATGGTAGGTTTCAATGTATCTTTAATAAACCAAAAATAGTAATCTTCAGAAACAGTAGTGTTAGACACGCAGCCTATTTTTGCTACCAAAATCTTCCTTCAGTAGTTACAGGGTTAAGTTTTAATGGGAGATAAGCACAGGCCACACGAAAGCAGATATGGAACAGACCACAGCTCGTGTCTCTGGCAGTAACTGTGATTAAGCACAGACTGTTTACATTACCCATATCTGACTTTTAAAAGTTCTGTGTGGCTTATAATTAGTCATTATGGATATGTTACATTAGTAAGTGACGCAAGCACCCAATGACACAAAATGTAGAACAAGTAAACCTCACATTACCCCCACCCGGTTTTAGGTTGAGAAAATACATTCTAAAGACTTGATGTAGTATGTTAGAGCACTATCCTTTCACCTTCGAGATCTGGGCTTGAATGTAGTTTAATCCTCCAAGGAATGGAGAGATCAGGGGGGCTGTTGGGCAGAAGGAGATTACAAAGATAAAGAGGAGCAAATCCATGAAGGAATTTAAACACGAGAATGAACATTTTTAATTTGAGGCAATGAGGTCCAGGAGCCAATGTAGGTTAGTGAGGACAGAGGTGTTGGGTGAGTGGAACTTCAAGTAGGATAGGATATGGAGAGCAGATTCAATAATGATCCACAAATATTTCACTCTTCAGCATTTACATGCTTCACTTGGATGTTTCCTTAAGGGTTCAATTAAAAGAGGCATTCTTCACTTGGACAAGCACTGGCACAACTGTTCCCAGCTTTTAGTATCTTGCAAGTTATAAAAAGATCTGTTTTCCAACTTATTTTTCCCTGTGCCATACACCTGCTGCCATACACCTGCTGAAGCTAAGGTGAGTGGTTGACCGGGTCAATGCCTTATATCACAGCTGCTCATTAGTGTGACAGTAGCCTGGCAACAACTCTCGCTTACTCCTCCAGCATTGTGACATTTCTTGCAGTTTTTTGGCAATGCAAACGACACAGCCTTGAATTTCCTCAGGGCTTGTGGTGGACTGCCGGTGTAATTGAAGCGGACAGGGACAAGTATGGGTGTAAAATGGGACTTGACATAATAACATCAGGTCTATGCCCTGTTAAAACTGACGCTGAGATTTTGTTTGGGAGTGGCTGTAAGTGGTAGTTTTGCCCACCCCCTTGTAGCCTGACATAGTAAAAAGAGGTGGGACTGGCAGGATGGCATCATTTGCTGGAATGCCCAATAGTCCTACCTCATGTGCCCCAATGTATTATACACTGCCAAGATACAGGCATACAGTACATTTGTACAGCAGAGATCATGGGACTTACTTGAGTAATCTGGGCTGGGTTCATGGCTTGGAACACTCCAAGACTATACTTTTGGCCACGGTGAAATCAACCCTCTTATAAAGGGGCTGATTTCAAAAGTTTGCTGCAGTTTATAGCAGGACCTAGCAACTGTGCCCACAAGCAACAGATCAGCGCCACATTTTGCTGGCCCCTGTCCACCTGGAGGGCACCCAAGGTGGGCCAGTACTCGCATGGGGCCCCCTCTGCCATTATGCTAATGACCTGACCATGGGAACCCCAATAATGTCAGGCTTTTGGATCACCAGCAGGCCATATTCCTACTCCATCCTATTCATGGTGGTGATGTGGGATTGTGTGTTTTCATTGAGAAATAAAATGGTCTCTAAATATAACCACCTGTGGATTTTCTTGTGCATGCTTATAGACTGCAGGAAAAGTCACAATACAGTCTTGTGCAATAAAATAACTTGGGGATAAAGCAGTATGAAAAAAAACTATCATGCTTGGCTTGTAAGAGATTATATAGTTGACATGTCATAGGGACATTAGACAGGAAATAAGGAAATTAATGTACAGATAATGTTTATAAGGAGATTCCATAAGCATCAGTAAAAAGTAAATGTCTTCAGACAAAAGGGAAACAGTTACAGGTTGCACTTTTGAGTCTGCTGAAATAATTTCTTAAAAATGTTAATGGTAAAATTTTGCTATTACTGAATCTTGTGCAAAACAATCAGAGCTTTGTAAGACTTCTTCATCAAAAAATAATACCCGTCTCATATATCCTTTTCAGTTTACAATTCTATTTAAAAAGCACACAGCTTCCCCAGTGGCTTAATAGTTAAATGAAATGCATACATGGCACTAAACCATACAGACCAGGAAGGTTTCAAGATTGATCCTGCTCTGTTTTAATTTAGTCTATTTAAGTCAGTATTCTGATGGGGCTGTGACATTTGTTCTCAGTATTCACAGGCTAGAGGGGAATAATCCATTCCTGATGTCTGTAAAATGCATGTGAGGATGTTGGATGAAGACATTGAGATTGTTCTCCTTAGAGCAGAGAAGGTTAAGGGGAGATTTAAGAGAGGTTTTCAAAATTATGAGGAGTTTTGACAGAGTAAATAAGGAGATACTGTTCCCACTGGCAGGCAGGTCGATAACCATAGGTCACAGACTTAAGATAATTGGCATAAGAACCAGAGTGGGGATGAGATTGCTTTTATGCAGTGAATTGTTATGATCTGGAATGCACTGCCTGAAAGGGTGGTGGAAGCAGATTCAATAGTAACTTTCAAAAGGAATTGGATATATACTTGAAAAGGAACAGTTTGCAGGATTACGGGGAAAGAGCAGGGGAGTGAGGCTAATTGGATAGCTCTTTCAAAGAGCCAGCACATGCACAATGGGCCAAATGGCCTTCTTCTGTGCTGTAAGATTCTATGATTCTAAGATACATGGAGTATCACCACGCCATCAATAAATATTTGTTATTGGAAAATGGCTGGGGAGAGACCAAATGGGCAGATTGGAGAGTGATGGAGGTCAAACATGGATAAGTATGGAGTTGGTCGTCCGGACTGGCAGGTGGCTGTTGGGTTTCATAGGTCCATCTGGAATTTAAAAAATTAAAACTTACTCCTTAGCCCCATCATCAATAATCAGTGAGACCAACTTCTCAAAAAAAAGTTGCTTTGTGACATGAGGAATGGAACATCAGAAAACATAGAACTGGGACTGTTGTGTCTGTCAGTAGTAAGACACAAGACTGCAGGAGAACGGTACAACAGGTGTTTACTCAACGTGGCTCACTCTGGAACTGAACTGTACAGATTACTACTCAGTGCTATATACAGGTGTGGTCACTGCTGGTACTACAGTATACATGAGCTGTAAAAAGTAGTTCCCCCCTTAAAGGTATATACATTACAATTCCTCCCCTTTTAGATTAACAGTCCCATAACACTCATGTAACAATTAAATATCAAACTAATTACAATTAACACTTTTAACATACAACATTAGCTGAAAATAGTCCATTTATATATTCAGTCTTTGGGGAGGCTTTCTGATCCTTTCTGGATAGCGCCTTTCCTGAGTGTCTCGCTCTTGGTGCGGAGGCGATTCTGGCACCCTGTCGTCGGTTGGGTCATCAGCTTCCGATGCTACTGTTTCTGGGGTAGATGCGATCTGTACGTCGGGTTCCTCACCAGGTACGTATGGGCGAGGCATGGGGTTGACTTGTTCCTGTGACTCTCGGATCTGGTCAGCATGGCGTCTCACGATGTTCTCCCCAACGTCCACTGTGTACATTAGTGGGCCCTGCCGTGTGTATATCGTTCCTGGCTGCCATTTTTCTGTTCGGTAGTCGCGGGCCAAGACTGGTTGCCCTACATTGAAGCTCCTTGTTGGCTTCTCATGGATGTGCTGGAATTGCTTACTCTCAACATCTCTTCGTACGTTTGGTCTGAGCAAATCCAGGCGAGATCTTAACCTTCGGTTAAAGAACATCATGGCCGGGGCCTGGTTGATGACTGGCGAACAGGAAATTGTCCACCTTATGCTGCAGCGGAATGTTGTCATTGTACATAGCCTTTATTGCCTTCTTAAAGGTTTGTACGAACCTCTCAGCCAATCCATTTGTGGCTGAATGATACGGGGCGGATGTGTAATGCCTTACCCCATTCTTCTGCATAAACCTCCGGAACTCTTCGGACACAAACTGTGGTCCGTTATCGGAGCAAATCTGTTCTGGCAAGCCGTTCCTGGCAAAAATGGTCCGTAGGACTGCAATAGTTTTCTCCGTGGTGGTGGAGGACATTTTGATGACCTCAGGCCATTTCGAGTGCGCATCCACGGCTATTAAAAATATTGAGTCCATGAATGGACCAGCAAAATCAATATGCACCCGTTGCCATGGAGATGAGGGCCACTCCCATGGGTGTAGAGGGGCATGTGGTGGTGCATTTTGGACTTTCTGGCATCCTGAGCAGCTCTTGGTCAGGTCCTCGATTTGTTTATCGATTCCCGGCCACCACACATAAGCCCTGGCAAGGCTTTTCATTTTTACCCCTCCCAGATGACCCTCATGAAGCTCATTGAGCACTCTATCCCTTAACTTGGGTGGAATTACCACTTGGGATCCACACATCAAGGTCCCCCGGCACACTGACAGCTGTTCTCTTCTTGTCGAGAATGCTGGCAACAGTGAGTCGCCATGTGCTGGCCATCCCTTCACCGTCAAATCATATACCCGATACAGTGTCGGGTCATTTTGGGTCTCCTTTTCTATACAAGCGTTAGTTGCCGGTAGGTATTCAACTATAGTCGAATGAAATATTTCGACAGGATCCACTGCTGGTGCTTCCTCCACAGTAGGCAGTGGCAGGCGTGATAGCCCATCAGCATTTCCATGCTGTTTCGTGCCCTTATATTCAATCTCATAGTGGTGTGCCCCTAGAAAGAGTGACCATCTTTGTAGTCATTGCGCAGTCATTACCGGAACGCCCTTCTTCGGATTAAAAATGGAGACAAGAGGCTGGTGGTCAGTCAGCAAGGTGAATTTCTGCCCGTGCAGATAGTGATTGAACTTTTTCACTCCCCACACTAGGCTGAGGGCCTCCCTGTCAATCTGGGCGTAGTTACGCTCGGCTGAGGTTAGTGATCGTGACGCAAAGGCTATTGGCCTCTCTGAGCCATCCGAGAATTTGTGCGACAGCACCGCTCCAATGCCGTAGGGTGACGCATCACACGCCAACCAAATTGGTAGTGCTGGGTTGAAATGGGCCAATACCTCTTTCGATGTGATTAGTGTTTTGCTCTTCTGGAAAGCTCGTTTACATTCGTCACTCCACTTCCATGGCACTCCAGTTTGCAGTAGGGTGTTCAGTGGGTGTAGTATTGTAGACAAATTTGGCAAGAACTTATGGTAGTCGTTTACCAGCCCAAGGAACGACCTCAGTTGTGACACATTTTCCGGTGCTGGAGCCTTGACTACTGCCTCAATCTTTTCTGGGGACTTATGTAACCCCTCTTTATCGATAACATGGCCACAATACGAGATCTGTTTTTTTAAAAACTCGCATTTGGGGCGGTTAGCTCGGAGCCCATATTCCTTCAATCTAGTGAGCACCTGCTCCAGGTTGGCGAGGTGATCACTGTCATTTTCGCCCGTGACCAGGATGTCGTCCAAATAACACTGGGTCCCTGGGATCCCTTGCAGGACTTGTTCCATTGCCCTTTGCCAAATAGCCGGAGCTGATGCTACCCTGAATACCAGCCGGTTGTATTGGTAGAGACCTGTATGGGTGTTGATTGTGAGGTATTTTTTTGATGCTTCTTCTACCTCCATTTGCAGATACACCTGGGCCAGATCAATCTTAGTGAAGCGTTTCCCTCCAGATAGCGAGGCGAAAATATCTTCAATCCGCGGAAGTGGATATTGCACAGTGTGAAGGACTGGATTCACTGTTACCTTAAAGTCCCCACAGATGCGAACCTTCCTTGGTTCCCCAGGCGTGCTGCTCAACGACTTTTTCATCACAGGGACAATGGGTGTAGCCCACTCGCTCCAGTCTACCTTGGACAGTACTCCTGAATGTTCCAAACTCTCCAGCTCTGCTTCGACAGCTGGGCGGATCGCATAAGGTACCGGTCTGGCCTTAAAAAATTTTGGGCTTGCTTTTTCTTCGATTTTAATTGTTGCCGTCATGCCTTTTAGTGTTCCGAGTCCTTGCTGGAACACTTCTTGCGCGTCGGTTAGGATCTTTGACAGCCGCCCAGGTGTGACGTCGTCATCCTTTTCGGCAGCCACAGTCAGTGCTTGTATGGAATGCCAATCCAGCTGTATTTTCCGGATCCATTCACGTCCCAGTAATGGTGGTCCTCCATCTTGCAATACATACAGGTCTAGTTTTGGTGTTTCCTTACCGTTATATATAACGGTCACCCTTATTTTTCCTTTGGGGTAGACTTTTTGCCCCGTGTACGTTTTCAAAATAATTTTTGTGCCTCTCAAGGATATGTGTGAGAATAGCCGCTCGTAGTCCTGTCGGTTTATGACTGTTAGGGCTGATCCTGTGTCCAATTCCATTTTTACCTGGACTCCTGCTATCTTGAGAGTGACCCAAATGGTTCGGTGATCCTCCATTTTGATCACATTATGTAGTTTCAGACAACCCAGCTCCCTGTTTTCGGAGTCATTACCACTCTTTTGTTCGTCTGAACTATTCTCCGTTATCTTATGTACCTTCTTGTACTTTCCTTTGGTTGGTTTCTTATTGCTGGTTTTCTTTCCTGACCTGCAGACTCGTGCTATGTGTCCTACTTTTCCACACTGTCTGCACACTTTGTCTTTGAACCAGCAATCATTCTGGTCGTGTGTTGTTCTGCCGCAGCGATAGCACTTCTCTGTTCCATATGACATTTCATTTGTGCCATATTCTTGCGGTCTCTGTTGTATCTCTGCAGCGCCCCGTGCTGCTGCTTCATATGATACCGCAATGCTGAAAGCCTTTTCCAGAGTAAGGTCCTTTTCAGATAAAAGCCGTTTCTGGGTTCCTTCACTTTGAAGCCCACACACAAACTTGTCCCTTAAGGTATCTGCCAGTCCCGCTCCAAACTGGCAATGTTTCGATAGTTTGCGCAGTTCTGTTAAATAATTAGCATTGCTTTCATCCTTATGCTGGTTCCGTTTGTGAAACTTGAATCTTTCTGCTATCAGCAGCGGTGTGGGGTTTAAATGTTCCTTTAGTATCATTACTATATCTTCAAAACTCTTTTCCATTGGCTTCGTTGGGGTTACTAGATTTCGTAATAAACCATACGTCTTTGCACCCATTAAATTTAACAATACCGACGCTTTCTTGTCATCTGACACCCCATTTGCCTTGCAGTACACCTCTATTCGTTCGACATATGTAGTCCAATCTTCGACTTCATTGTCAAATGCGGTGATACTGCCACTCTTCGGCATTTTGGGTGTGGTTTAAAATGGCGTCTCCCAATGGCTTAAAATGGCGTCTCCCGCGCTTTCCTTCCTCCCCCGCTGCTGCCAACGCCGCTCCTGGCGGTTCTCGTGGCAATGGCGGCGCCCTGTAGGTTTCGCGCGCTTCTCCTGTGCTGCTGCCAACGCCGCTCTCGGCGGTCCTCATGGCAATGGCGGCGCCTCACGGGTTTCTGTGCGTCTCTCTCTCTCCCTCTCTCTGAGGCTGCTCGGCCCCTGAACACCGGCTGCGCCCTGTGCACTCTGCCCTCTCTCTCTCTACCCCGTCGACGCTGCTCGGCCCTTTGCTGTGCTGCTCGGTCGGGCTCTAGCCCGCCGCTGTCCGGGAAGGGTCTGCGCACTACCTGTTGCCAGCCCGTTTCGCTGGACCACCTCGACTGGAAAGCCAAGCCTGGCTCTCGACAGCCTCCCCCGCAATTCTCGAGTCTCTGCTGGATGACTGGGCGGTTGCCCGTGGTCGACGCCCGAGTCTCTGGCCTTGACCTCCAATCCACTGATCTCCAGGAACGAATCCCCGGGAGGTGATGCAGAGTTGCAGGTAGGTTCGAACCTGCCTTGTCGCCAATGTTACGTCCGTGTATAATGAGACACAGACTGCGGAGAACGGTACAACAGGTGTTTACTCAGCGTGGCTCACACTGCAGCTGATCTGTACAGATTGCTACTCAGGGCTATATACAGGTGTGGTCACTGCCAGTACTGCAGTATACATGAGCTGTAAAAGATAGTTCCCCACTTAACGGTATATATACATTACAAAGAGGAGTGAGGCAACCAGGAAAGCAGAGGATTCAAAAGGAAACTGGTGCAACAGCGCCACCACTACTGGAAGGTGTAATTACAGTGTGACAAGTTTTTTATCCATTCTCAGGATGGAGTGCCTCACTGACATTTATTGCCCATCCCTAGTTGCCCTGAGAAGGTGTTGGTGGGCCTTCTTGGACAGCTGGTAGCGGTTTGATACAACTGAGTGGCTTGCTGGGTCACATCATAGGACAGTTAAGAGCGAACCATGTTAGTGTGGGAGTAGAGTCACATGTGCGCTCGGGTTTCCTTCCCTTTAGGGTATTAGTGAACCAGTTGGATTTTTATGACAACCTGACCGCTTCACAGTCACTTTTACCGATGCCAGCTTTTTATTAGCAGATTTAAAAAAAACTGAACATAAATTCTCCAACTGCCATGGTGGGATTTGAACTCAGATTTTCTGTATTATTAGTCCGGGACTCTGGATTACATAGCCAGTGCAGGACCATATCCAAAAAAAACATGATAAAAGTGGACGTGGGAATTTATAATGGGAAAAAGTGGATGCAAAAAGTGCAATAATAATAAGTCCTGAAATTGTGCAGACAGGAAGTGTGCGCAGATGTAAGGGGAAAAAATCATGATTGCAAATCTCCGCAAATATGAATTGTATTTGTTTTTAATAAGTGAGGCACGGGGAAACAGTTGAACAAAATATTCAAAATAATCGGGGCATCTCACTGAAACCAAGTGACAGTTGAATGGTTCAGTTGTGACAATGTTTCCCGTTGCGTGTGGAAAACAGTTCGGCTTCATTCTTAGTGCAGACTGGCGATGGGCAGAGGATGCATTTATCGCGCTGCCTGGTGTGGGATGGGGAAACAAGCGGTGGTGTCAGTGACTGTGGAGATTCTCCAACGGGCCTCACTTTTTCCATGATGACAAGGGCGGGGTCAGGGGTCAGCGCATCACGTGCTGCCTGGCCAACATGGCGGCGCCTGAGCAATAGGAGGAGTTCGTCGGCCGCCGCCGTCTCCGCGCTTTCGTCAGCCGGAAAGCCATGCACGAGGGCAGCAAGACGAAAAACATGTTTCTGACTCGAGCGCTTGAGAAGATCCTAACCGACAAGGACGTGAAGAAAACTCACCATTCGCAGCTCCGCAAAGCCTGCGAGGTGGCCCTGGGTGAGTTTCCTGGTTCGGCTGTGTGAGGGAAGGAGAGACTTGGTGGATATCGTGACTCCAAATATATTAACCTGCCCACTTGGCGCATTCCTGCCTCACTCAGGCACGGCTTTGACTGGCACTAGTCTTAACTGCAGGGCACCAGAGCTACCCATAACTCGGCGAGGATAAGGCCTTCCCTCGCGTGTTGAGAGTTCCCTTTTTCACTTCCGCTATTTAAAACCTTGTTGACAAGACGCTTTCAGATTTGTGACATCAACTTGTCATTTACCAGCGTTAGCGAAATGTGTCATGATACCTTGCAGCCGATTGCATTTAATCTGATTCTACCTTTTTTAGATATGTAAAAGATTGACATTAATTTATTTTGTTTGAGACTCATAGTTTGACCCTTGCCTCTTTTTTTTCAGGTTTTGAAGCCATACTGATCAGGACTAGTTAAGAGTCATAATGTGGCTTTCAGAGTTTAGGCTTAATTCCAAAAACTGGACTGGTGTCTGCATAATGCTTAAGAATTAAAAAAAAAAATCAAGTTTCTGTAGCCTGGTAGATACAGGCTTAGGAAAGTACAAGACTGTAGTCCATCTGCCCAGTCTCAAAAGTGGATGCCCCACAATTGCATTTTCCTTCACGCATTTATCCATTTCTTCCATAAAATTTTCCCCACTATTTGCATGAATTGGTTCCCTTGGCAATCTGTTCAATGCGTTCACTTTCTGTGAATTTGGGTTATCACGGTTAGTGACAGCTGTAAACAGAGCCCTGTTGTAAAATTGTCATTTAAAAGTAAGAGGAGAGATTGGGTTTCTGAAGTGAAATTGTGTGTAATTGGTGAGGTGACCCTTTACGTAAGAGATAAGCATCCAATAATGATCTGTGACTGATGTGAGCAGCCAAGCTGCTCTCGTGTTGGGTTATTGCCACACCTGCTTATTGGCTAAAGTTTCTCACATTCCTGTAATGGGTTGAACTTCAGTGTACGGTGGGACAACAAATGAGTACTCTGGCTCAGCCTTACACTATCACATGGCTAATTTAATGGTGGATTTTATTTTTTCTGTAATTATTGTGTGTGCTTAAATATTAATAGCATATGATGGCTGGATCTCCTGTGTTACTGCTTTGTAAGATGGGGGATATGGTAGAAGTGTGTGAGGGAAAGTGAAGTACATGAATCGTGGTATAGCATATCAAATTTTGTTGTGGATAAATGTTAAAGTCTGACTCATGCTCTAGACAAGATATTTAAAATAGTAATTATACAGATGTAGGACTCCACATCGTTGATTAGAACGAAAGAGCTTGCATTTACATAGTGTCTTTCATGACCGCAGAATGTCTAAAGCGCTTTACAGCCAATGAAGTACTTTTGAATTGTAGTTACTTCTGTAATGTAGGGAAATGTGCCAGCCAGTTTACCTACTCCATGGTCCCACAGACAGCCATGAGATAATGACCAGATAATCTGTGTCAGTGATTTTGGTTGAAGGATAAATATTAGCCAGGGCACAAGGAGTGCTCCCCTGCTCTTCGAAGTAGATCTTTAATGTCCACCTGAGAGGATAGTCGGGGACTAGGTTTAACGTCTCATCCGAAAGACAGCACTGCCAACGGTGCAGCACTCCCTCAGCACTGCACTGAAGTGGAAGCCTAGATTATGTGCTCACGTGAACCCACAACCTTACGATTCAGAGGCAAGAGCCAGGCCCAACAATATCAATATGTTTTGATCAAGTCTTTTGAGGCAAGCCGAACTCATACATCCTGGGGGAGGTCCAAGCTACGGTGTCCCCATCATGGCATTCAGTTCAATGATTCCAGGTTTTTTTATTCCTTGACCCAGACTCTGCCCAAAGAAAATTAAATTATGCTATGCTTTTTGCCAATTTGAGCATGTGGCCCCTTGGCTTACTGTCAACAGTTTAATTTGAAGTAATGTTCTGAATTTATGCTTTCTGTGCCAATTATTATCTTGTGCACCTCTGTCACCTCCACTTTCAAGACTAAATAGCCCACGTTTGTCCAGTTGTTGCTCGGAATCAGTCTTGTGGTTCTTCTCTGCTTCCAAGGTTAAAATGTCTGGCTTGCAGCTTGGTGACCAGAATCGGTGTGACGCACTGTACAGTTTAAGCATGACTCCCTCTGACCTGTACTTTGCTGTTTTAACTATTTTATCAGGATAGTTCGTAAGTATCCTATTCACCTTGTTCCAACACTGCTGAGCTGCAATAAACATGTCAAGTTTACTAATAATGCTAGATCTCTTTAAACTTCATCCACATCATTTTGATACCATTCAAGGAGTACTTATGATTGACCTGCATTTTTTTTGCCCTTTATGCAATATTTTACACTTACCAACATTACATTTTATCTGCCAATATTCTGACCACTGACATTTATCGAACTCATTCTACAGGTCCCTGACAGCCATCTTCGTTTCAACTGCCCCGACTAGTTTGGTAAATTCTATGAATTTATTCGGTTTGCGTTGAGATTTTGAGCTCGTCAGCAATGTAAATTAGAAAATAGGGCTCCCAATATTGATCTCCGGAATACCCCAGTTAGCACTCTTTCTCCCCCCATCTCCCACATTTCATTCCATTAACCTGCTGCTTCCTTTGAGTTAACAATCATTTGGTGTGAAGTATTTAGCCCTGTTCGCATTTTTTTTATGGTTTTGTCCCTCTTCCTGTTATGGTAATGAAAGGATTGCTTACGGATTAGTTTTGCAACTGCAGTTGTTCACATTTGCAGGTAACTGTTTACCCTTCTGATCACCCTTTTAATATGTTGCTGAATTTCCTTCTATTCATCAATCTTTTTCCCCCAATCATTTTTGTCCTGACTAAGAGTGAAGATATTTCTTAGTAAATATTTTGAATGACGTTCTAAGAATATCCCTCATCTCCGTCAGTACAAAATGGAGTGAAATACGAGAGCTGGCTGAGCTCTTCGGAGAGCAACATCTTTTGCATTATATGCACAGATCATTTATGTGGGGTTGGCTGAACATGGGAGATTGCTGGAGGGAAAAAATAGCATTTGCAGGTCACCAAAAGAAAAAGATTTTTTATCTGATATCACTTAAGTAAAAGAAAGCGCAAGGAGCAATGAGAGTGAAGCAGAGAAAGAGTGACAGTAACAGATAGACAAAAAGGAATTGAAGCACAGAAAAGAGTAATGGTGACAAAAGAATGGATTAGTGCGAAGAAGCGGAGGAAGGTGAGACTAGCCAACTCTGAGAGAAAGAAAACCGAGAAACACACAGAATGAGAATAACGGAAACGCAGAGAAAAGGTGAAAGCAACCCAGCCCAAGTACTACAGAGCTCTTCTAGGTGGTGCACAAACCTCTTGACGTTGTCCCTCAAACTAGATGTCTCCGAGAAGGGTGCGCAAGATACAGTAGTTGTGAAGAACCCCAACTCACAGCTATTTGCTGTCTGGAAAACAGAAAGTGCATCAGTCCAACCTGAGCCTTGCAGGCCCGAATCCATCCCCAGTTCCTATCGCCACCTTGATGGATGAAGCCCACATGAGACAGCCACAGGACCTTGATCAGAAACACGCATTGCCATCCGCTTGACAGAACATGGTGTAACACATACAGAACACTACATTCCATACCCAAGCTACTTCTGAGTAATGCTGCAGGAGATTTACTGTGTAAAAGGTTTGCAAGCAAACTGGTTTGTAGCAAGTACTAAAATGGAACTTTGTTGATCCTGGCAAAGTTTTCCAATTTTTCTATGCTTTAATGGCCTGGATTTTAAGGTCAGTGGTAAATGTAAGGTGCTTGCCATTCATTACGCTTGCAGCTCTCCACAGACTTTTCTTGGGCTTTTGCATGTCAACTTGTGGTCATCAGGAGTCTGATACACATGGCACCCTCCTACAGGGGATCTGGGACCTGTGTGAACAGGGAAAGCAACAGCTTGACTCTTCAACCAGTCAGATTGAAGAATCCTCACTGAGACACACAGAGTCTAAACCAGAAAGTGTAAGTTAAAATATTTAATTCAGTGTAAAATCATGTACAGAAAGCAAAATAACGAGATGGGAAGATAGATGGAATTAGAGAGAGATAAAAAAGAGATTTAAAAATTTCTTTTTAAAATCTCCAACAATAATTAAAATCTGATGGAATGAGACTCCACACTTGTAGAAATAAATTTTCCGTGCCAGAGAGGTTGTTTGGCTGTAATTAAGGCTTCCCGCGTTGTTAAAAATTCACTTACACCTGAATGGAAAAGCCCTAACTTTTTCTGCTGTGGTTAGTGGCAAAGTACCACAACTTCACGTCCTTCATGTGTTTGGCAACTTCACGTCCTTCATGTGTTTGGCAACTTCATGGCCTTCATGTGTTTGAATGCCGACTCTCTCGGCAAGGTACCGGTGTAGCGAAGCTTCTGAAGGAGCAGGGCAAAACGGACAGCAACTTTCTGATTTCCGCGTTTAACTGTGCACGTGCGGAAGCTGGAAGTTGCTGTCCGCTTTACTTCTTAATAACGGTGAGCACTGTTATCCTCAACATTATTCTTAATGCAAAATCCGGGCTAATATAGCTCTTCCAGTGAAGATTAATTTATCGCTCTTTAGCTCTCATTATTGCAGTTTGCTCAGTAAACTGAAATTTACCTCCAGTCCAATAAAAAATAAAAGCAGAAAGTTGATTGGTCAGAGTTTAAACCGCAATCATAAGAACCTTAGACGTGCACTATATAAATAAATATATAAATAAATTCCAAGTCAGTGAAAACCCAAAGATCCACCGAGTGGGGAAAATGTTCAAAAGTAGTTTAGAGAACAGCAATGCTTTCCCCCGTTATTCCTACCAAGATTGATAGTTGGACAAGTGGAATCACGAACATATTTTCGCAGCAGGAGAACCTGGATGTTGTACTAAGAAAATCTAAGCAATTTTCTTCAGTTTCAAAACTTTCTTTTTCTCATAGTGAAGCTTGGCTTTTTCTTTACGCTTCTCCAAGAGTGGCCGTAACTGCCTGGTATTTCCAGCCAACTTCATGAGCAAGGCGACCAAGAAGAGCAAACTTACCAGTTGGCTTCAAATGCACAATCTTCAGGGCTGCTGGTACAACAATCCGTTTCCTCTCGTCATATGGAGGAGGGATCCCATAAAAGACCTTCAGGCTATCCAAGGCAGCTTGAACTCACTTTGCCTTGTGCGGCAACATACCTCTTGCATATCTTGAAAGCATGATTAAAACTGCCCAAAACACAAGATTATGTAAGTATAGAACTAGATTAGATGCCAGGAGATAATTATTTTCAGTTTCGTCATTATATGGAACAAGTTGCCAACTCGAGCTGCCACCATTCGAAAGGGAGCTCAACAAGTTCCTGAGTGTGGCTGACAACACCCTGTTCTAGGATAATTGGGGAGATGTGTCTCCCAGTCACCATGACTTCCTGAAACTTGCTTGGTCACCTTTTTAAGAGTTGGAGAGAAATTTCTCGAGATTTTCTTAAATTGTCCCATTTTTTCCCCTCTTTATTTGCCTGTCCCAGGAGATTGCATGGTTGGTTGATGGAGAAGATTGCGGGCAGGTGGGGGTCATGGTGTGCATGTTTCATTATGACCATATCAAATAGGCTCGATGGACCAGCTGGTCTTTTCCTTCATTTTCGTATGCTCATATTATAATAGAACCTCCTCCACTGACTTTTGGCCCTGTATGCTCGACAGAAAGTTGCCACGCAAGCTCACGGCAGTGAATCTCCATGGCAAGACCTGGCAATGATTAAGGAATTGGTTGTAAGATAGGAAATAATAGATAAGTTACAAGAGTGATGTGTAACTGGGGAGATGTATTGAGTGCAGCGCTCTGGTTAGCGCTGGTGCTCTGACTGTTTCTAATCTAAATGAATGCACACTTACCCAATGAGTAGTGCGGAAACACCTTGGGAAAGAGGCTGAAAGAAATGTGGGAGTGATGGTAAACTAAACACTTGCTACTTTGCCATGAGTGTACATTGTATCAACAAAGTGAACAGAATGCTGAGCTATATTGCCGAAGCTTGAGGCTGTCTTTTTTATTCATTGATGGGATGTGGGCGTCGCTGGCTAGGCCTGCATTTAGTGCCCATCCCTAATTGCCCTTGAGAAGATGGTGGTGAGCCACTTTCTTGAACCGCTGCAGTCCATATGGTGTAGGTACACGCACAATGCTGTTAGGAAGGGAGTTCCAGGATTTTGGCCCAGCGACAGTGAAGGAACGGTGATACAGGTCCAAGTCAGGATGGTGTGTGGCTTGGAGGGGAACTTGTAGATGGTGATGTTCCCATGCGTCTGCTGCCCTTGTCCTAAGTGGTAGAGGTCGCGGGTTTGGAAGGTGCTGTTGAAGGAGCTTTGGCGAGTTGCTGCAGTGCATCTTGTAGATGGTACACACTGCAGCCACAGTGCACCGGTGGTGGAGGGAGTGAATGTTGAAGGTGGTGGATGGAGTGCCAATCAAGCGGGATGCTTTATCCTGAATGGTGTCGAGCTTCTTGAGTGTTGTTGGAGCTGCACTCATCCAGGCAAGTGGAGAGTATTCCATCACACTCCTGACTTGTGCCTTGTAGATGGTGGAAAGGCTTTGGGGAGTCAGGAGGTGAGACACTCGCCGCAGAATTCCCAGCCTCTGGCCTGCTCTTGTAGCCACAGTATTTATATGGCTGGTCCAGTTCAGTTTCTGATCAATGGTAACCCCCAGGATGTTGATAGTGGGGGATTCAGCAATGGTAATGCCATTGAATGTCAAGGGGAGATGGTTAGAGTCTCGCTTGTTGGAGATGGTCATTGCCTGGCACTTAAGTGGCAAGTAACATTCGCACCACACGTCAGCCCAAGTCTGAATGTTGTCCAGGTCTTGCTGCATATGGACACGGACTGCATCAGTATCTGACGAGTCTCGAATGGTGCTGAACAGTGTGCAATCATCAGCGAACATCCCCACTTCTGACCTTATGATGGAGGGAAGGTCATTGATGAAACAGCTGAAGATGGTTGGGCCTAGGACACTGCCCTGAGGAACTCTGGCCTTGCTGAACTTATACCGTGCTTTAGTCAGGCTGCGCCTTCAGCACATTTCTTTTTTGTGTTCCCATTTGCTCACAACCCGTAAAATGAATTATTGCCTTGAGTTATTAAAGCTTCAATTAGCCAAGCAAGCGTTGAGCTTAAATCATGACCCCAAATCAGTGATTTTCAAATGGCTATAAAGTTGTAGGTTTGATGCATAAACTTTTATTTAAACTAACAAAATAGAATCTACTGTAATACCTTTGTGTGTGTGTGTGTGTGTGTGTGTGTTGCTTAAGGCCATTGTAGCCATTGTTTACATTGACTTTTGTAGCTGAAAAAATATTCTTCATTGACTTTGAAAACGAATCGACTTTTTGTTTACAACCCACGTTTCGTAAACTGAAACAAAAGAACTCTCTGATGTATTACAAGCAACTACCTTTTGTGGTCTATTCGATCTATTGCTACTAAAGAAACAAATGAATCATTTTTTCAGCTGTTCTGTGTAATATTCCTTTAATATCACAGGTACCTGAAAGTATGCAGTTTATATGGAGCACAAACCAACCAAAATAAACTAACCATGAGGGAAGGGTTGAGAATATAGGAGACAAGGTATTCAAGAGTAGATTTTTTTTTTTTGCCAGTATTTCAGAGGCTGCTTTGAATATTGCAGCCGTCATCTCAAACATCTATTACAATTAATGATCCACTTTTTCTCAATCCTGCATTTCCTGTGTTCATCAATGTCTGTATCAGATCAGTAATAATGTCATTCATTTTGGCTCCTGTCACTTCACAGGCCACCTGTCTCCAATTACCTGCTCCATAGACCCATATAATTGCAATACAGCAAATACAACCACAGTTTGTCAACAACATACAGGCAAAGCCACCACTGAGTGGGATAGTCTCAATCACAAAGTAAAATATTGTTGAGAGAAATTACTCTTTGCGGGGGGAGGTGATAATTGTCATGTTTAACCCTGGATTATAATAGCTGACAATCAGAACCAGCCCACGGGTTGCCATTGGTTTGCTTTATTTCAGTAAGTATTTATTATTGATGCACCTTTCTGTTATATTTGCGCTGTTTAATAGGACAAATATACATTTTAGTTAAGAACTTTGAATAAAATTAGACCATGGCATTTCTATTTGGTGTTAATGAGATACAATTGATGGGTAAATCTTGTACGTTGTTTATGAGCTCTGTAGCAGTAATAAAGATTTACACAAATATTAAGGAGGTGGAAAGCTTATTTCCTTGGAGACTGCAACTCCCTTTACCTGTTGCAGCATTTCTTCAGTAAAGACAAAATAGTCCTATTTGGAACAGTTCCAATATAATTAATGGACATTATTCAATAAGAAACTATTTTAAAAATTAAACTCCAATACAAACCACAATGAACACAAAACACACCAGTGGACTCCTCCATTCCCATTCTGTATTCCGACACCTCTGTTCTCTAAATTATATACATGTATCCGTGTCCGTCTCCAAGCACCACCAGTAGCTGATTGAATATTTGATGACAGAAGGTAGTAGACTGAATGGGGGAGTGCCTCGTGCAGGGTGTCATGAACCATTTCAGTAGCTCAGGCTACGTTCTCGCTGGCAGTTCTTTGCTTTATTGAACTGTCTTACCAGTTCCAGCTGCGTTGCTATATCCAGAGGTTGAGAGCTGATGTGCTTTTACCGTGAAGCAGCCTTGAAGGGTGGGTGTGAAACAAGTGAATGGCTAAAAAGGGAGACTTGGTGAATTTGCCATTAGCGAGAGGAGCACAAGAGGCTAATTTTTCTTTTGCACGTTTCTTGAGCAAGCTTGCAGAAGGATGGCATTTGACAATTTAAAAAGAATTTTGCTGCGGTGACATTCGATCTCCCTGGTGCTCCAAACCGAGGTAGCGGCCACATTTCACTCAGGATCCCTCCATTCTGGCACCTCTGATCTGCTCCCCATCTAAAGACTGCTTCATGAGCTGTTTTTTTTTTTTGCAATGCAAATTGCCCACTGTTTCTTGCTGTCAGTGCAGACTGCCATGCTGTGATGTGGCACCTCCATTGTGCACCAGGTCAGTACTTGTGCCCTGTTCCTGAGTCTGCTCGTGCCCATATCTGGGCCAGTATTTGGGCCTGGCTGTTGGACAGCACCCAGTGTTAGACTCTACATATCAAGGTCCCAAAAAACCGTGAGACAAGACCATCATATTCATCAATGGTTAGTACTTGCCCCCCCTTTCTGTGAGTGCTTTCACAGCCAAGTGTGCTTCCAGTGAATTTGCCCCAATGCTTCCATGTCCGAGTGCACCCAATTCCACTGTGTTCCGAACCCCCCCCCCCCCCCCCCACTGCCGAGTTTCTTTCATCTTCCCAGTTTTCAAACTCCCCCTACGAGTGTTTTGCCCGTCCCCACCCCAATGTGCCAGCCCATTTCTCTCTTTACCCACCTTTATCCTTCCAGGTCTCTCATTTCACTCTCTGTTCCTAGGCCCCAGACCATAATCTACCAAGTATTCCCAGACTCCAAGGCACCTGCCTCCTACCAGTCATAATCACTCCCAGGTCCAGCTCTCTCTGTCAGACCACAGCCAGCTGTAGCTCCAATCCAATCCCTTGTGAACAGATATTGTGAGGAAAAGTGGAGAGCGGGGAAGCTGATCCTAAACAACACTTAATCTGTGTTTTTTTCATGGCGGAGCCTCTAAAATGTTGAAAAACAGTTTTCTCTCTCTCTTGCTAAACCTTCATAAATCAGGCTTCTGCTGGAGTATTGTGTCCAATTCTGGACATCACACTTTAGGAAAGCTCTCAAGGCCTTGGAGAGGCTGTAGAGGATATTTACCATAATAATACCAGTGATGAGGAACCTCAGTTATGTGCAGCTACGAGGGAAGCTGGGTTGTACTCCTTAGAGCAGAGTCGGTCAATGGGAGATTTACTAGAGGTGTTCACAGTTCTGAAGGATTTGAGTAAATAAGGAGAAACTGGTTCCACTGGCAGGAGGGTCGGTAACCAGAGCTCACTGATTGAAGATAGTTGGCAAACGAACCAGAGGGGAGATGTGGAGAAATGTCTTGATGCAGTGAGTTGTTGTGATCTGAAATGCACTGCCTGAAAGGTGGTGGAAACAGCTGATGCTTCCTGGGAAAATTTGCACCATGTCCGCTCTCGGGCTGCAGTATCTTGGGAGTTGCTGGCACAGGTGTATTGATCGCTCCTTTCAACTAGCAGTGATATTTCTGGGAGGAAAATATCAACAGTAAGCCCAAGATTTGAGAGAAGTGCCAGGTCTCCAAGTCAAAATGTTTTATGAAGGTATTTAGACACCAGACTTTTTCAGTTACGTTTAATCAAACGATTGTGAAGTATGTACTTTTTATTTGTGTTTAATCTTATTTTGAATTGAGTTTGTGGGAAAATAGAAACAAACACAATTTTTTTAAAAATTCAAGTGATTTGATTGCATTTGTTTTTATTGGCAGTTTTTCACCCCTTATCGTTAGTTTGCCGTTCTTAGGAATATGAAATTTGAGCCAAACTGCTTTGAAAGGTGACAAAAACATGCACTAATACACTGTTTTAATTTTATATTTTCTGTCATTTGTAGTCGGGGATGAATTCATTGCTGGAATGTTGCTTTGGTGATCTGGTTGAGGAGAAATTTCACAAAGCTTTATCATTTCAAGTTTTATCTGCAGAAATCAAGTACCACAACAGGACAAATTGCACTCGGTCTGTAGAAGGAGGAGATATAATGGCTTTCAAAAGCGCTTTCTCATTCCGTTTTTTTGTTTTTCTCTATGCACATGATGGAAGAACCAATCCCGTCTGCGCATAAAGTTACTGTCCTGATTTTATGCAGAGATTGCAACGATTGAACATCAAATGTGCAAGTGTTATATTGGAGAATTACCTGAAAAGAGCATGTTGTAAAGTTCAAACCAGTTAGGTCTTTTGGGTTATGTGATGGGGCAAATAATAAGGATTTAATGTGCACTGCACTGTGATGTTTGGTGATGTTGGGGAAATGTTGGTGTTCAGAGGGACCTGGGTGTCCTTGTACACGAATCACTGAAAGTTAACATGCAGGTACAGCAAGCAATTAGGAAAGCGAATGGTATGTTGGCCTTTAATACAAGAGGATTTGAGTACAAGAGTAAAGATGTCTTACTGTCTTTGGAATTCTCTACCCCAGAGGGCTGTGGAGGCTCAGTCGTTGAGTATATTCAAGACAGAGATCGATAGATTTTTGAATATTAAGGGAATCAAGGGATATGGAGATGAGGTAGAAGATCGGCCATGATCTTATTGAATGGTGGAGTAGGCTCGAAGGGCCAAATGGCCGACTCCTGCTCCTATTTCTTATGTTCTTATTTCCACTTAAAGGAATTTCCCAGACTGGCTGAGACTTGAATCTGCATTGTATGAAGAGTGGCAGAGCTGTTGGTAATGGACTCAACTGGCAGGAGGCACAGCCCCAAAAAACATATTTTCTTTCCATGCATTTATTGTGTCCCCCTACACCTTGTGTCATCCCTAGCCATCTGGGCAAAGAGGTTTCCTGGTGTCAGGCCTGACAACGCATTGTGAAACTCGCTGCTCCGGGGTTCACAGAAATCACACACAAACCCCACAGTGCAGATAGAGACCATTTCAGCCCATCGAGCCTACACCGACACATATCCCACCCTATCCCCGTAACCCCACGTATTTAATCCCCCTAACACTAAGGGTCAATTTATCATAGCCATCAACCTAACTCGCACATCTTTGGACTGTGGGAGGAAACCGGAGCACCCGGAGGAAACCCACGCAAACACGGGGAGAAAGAGCAAACTCCACACAGACAGTCGCCCGAGGCTGGATTCGAACCCGGGTCCCTGGCGCTGTGAGGCAATAGTGCTAACCGCTATCTGGGGTGTCACACTTCCACACCCTTCCTGGGGAAGAGCATCAGGATGGGAGCAAGAAGAGCGAGGGAGAAAATACCTGGTCTTGCTCACTACAGTCCTGCGACAACATAGCTAGGATCAGAAGCCCATGTGTGGAGATGGAATGAAGGGTGTGAATCTGCACCTCCAACCCTAAAGAGCAGTCTGTCAGAAGAATGCAGCACAGCATTCATTTGCTTTCTTTTGATTGGTAAATATGTTAAATAAGTTGACAGTGACTCGGTGGGGGAAATCGGTCTAAAATATTCTTAATCACAGATGCAGAAATGTTTAAACTTTTTCGTGTATGTGTAAAACCAAAGAATTTACTCAGTCCCACTCAAGCCTGCGTGCCTGTTTGCACCCACACGTGAATGGTGTTGTAACCCATCAAAATGACAACAAAACTCAGAAGCTGGCTGAGTAATCCGATGTCGGAGATTCAGGTCTTTTTTGGCTTTCTGCAATACTGCAGTAAAATGTACAGAGACTCGGCTGGACGAGAGCAAGGCCATTAAAATGTCATCAGTCCTGTGGTCAAAGGTCAATTTAGCTAGTTGGTAGAGTGAGACATTATACATTGTTGCATTAGTAAAGGAGTGTTTCCTGAAATGAGCTAAAATGTGCATTAACTTGAGAAAGAACAAGCATAGTATATAGTAGATAGCCACCTGTGAACAAGAAATTTCAGAATCTTTAAATGATTTGATAACATATAAAGGTTACTACATATCTTTTAGGTCAGTAGTTATTTGAGCAATCCATTTACAAGTGTAGGGTAAAAGAAGACTTGCAATAGATGAGCATTTCTCCAGTATAAGGCATGTGGATTGATCTCTTTCGTAGGCTCCGTCATGATTTTCAGAGGCTCAGTCCATGCAATGAGAACTTGTATTTATATAATGTCTTATCACCTCTCTCGTGTCCCATTTACAATGAATTGCTTTGAAATACAGTCGCAGTTGTTACGGAGACCAACATGACAGGCACTTTGTGCACAACCATGAGATGTAATACCAGCTAATCTTTCTTTGGTGTAAGTTGAGGGAAGCATGTTGGCCAGGACACTCGGCTCCCTGCTCTTCGAGTCGTGGCGTGGGATCATTTATGTCGACAGGAACTATTGGACCAGCCAGAGTCTCGCTCTAATGTCCCAACTGAGTCTATTTTTTCCCAAGTCCAAGCGAATTTGTTCTTCTTGAACATTCACTTGGTGAAGATTAAGAATTGTTTTTTTATGGTGACTGTTTTAGTTCTAATTGGAACATATTTAACCACTGAAGTTGCCTGACTTCACACTAATGGATGTTGGTTTTCTGATTTTAAGGGAGAGTGCTACAAACAGCCATTTGTAAGGCCCAGAAAATTTACCAAAGATAAATCCAAGGAATAAAAAGTAGATGCCCAAATAGGACTGAGTTGTGTAGGCGTGGAGCTGATTGCTGAGGCTTTGGGCGCAGGGGCTGCAGTTTGCAAATCCCTGCTTTATGGCATAACAATGCTGAGGTCTTAGATTTTGTTCAACTGTGTTCAAAGATTTGGGCTTCCGTTTGTTCGTCAACTTTGGGTTTGGTGCACTAAACTTCCACGGACATAATAAGTAGTCATATTTTACACAGCAGTAGTCCCATGGATGTGTCAAGTTGTTTTCCTGTTGCTGCTAAAGGTGAGTTAATAGTTGAAATTATGACATTGCTTGGGGTATTAGTCACAGAATGTGGTTAGAATGTGGAATTCTCTGCCACAGACAGTGTTGCAACAGAGTCCATTATTTCAAGGTAATTAGTTGCTTGAAAAACAAGAATATTGGCCAAGAGTTTCCACATTGGCACAATTGGTGATCCGGGTGCAAATTGCGTTAGTTTTCAGAAGTGTTTTTTTTGCTCTCGATTCCATTCATTCATTTGCATATCATAGAACGTAAAATCAGCCATGAACCAGCTCGATCAGGCAGTGTTTCGGGATGTAATTTTTAAATATTCCTTGCTATATTTATGAGTGGTAACCTAGTGCAATTTTATTAATTATAGCTGAAAATGGGTATAGCACAAAAAATGAGCATTTATCAATGTCTAGTCTGCCACCTGTGCGTAACCCGATTTTAAAATAATTGAAAATGACTTCAAAAACTATACCGAACAATTTACTAGTTTCATTGGTGTACAGTAGTCAGTTTCTGAGTAAATTAAGGATTTTTTTTATTATTTAAAAGTTTTTAAGAGGTGTCCTTCCGCCTGGAAAAAAAATAGCTTAATTTTAAGAGTCTCCTCGAAGGCCCGCAAAAGGGCGCAATTACTGGAAACTCGCCATAGTGATTAATACGATTTGGGGGCATTGCCAGTTTTGTGGGCGGAGCCTGCTTCCAGCGCAGAAGATCGCGGAAACTCGATTTGCGCTTGAAATTCCTCGGTCTCTTGCGATGGTTTGGCTGATTTCAGGTGAATTGCGCTGAAAATCCCAGCATAACCTAGCGGAAGCTCCAGGTCATTGAGTTTAAGTGCAGGCAAAAGAGTGGGATTCAATTAGGTGGCTTATGTGGACAAAAGCATTGGTGCAGACTTACATGACTTGTTTCTATGTTGTAACATTCTATGACAAGTTTCAGTGCTCATATTTCTAGTATTTATAACCTCAGTGTTCATATTAGTATAGCTATCTATGTTTCAGTTACCTAAATAACTAATGAAACAGCTGTCTCTTGCTATGAGTGGGTTTCGTCTTCTGTATCCACCTGCCAACAGTTCCAACTTGTTATTAACTGAATTTTACTCTTGTGGTGCTTTGACATGATGCTAATGCTCAACTGTGCTGTTCAGGTTCCTCCTAAACATACCAATGTGCTCTTACTGCTCTATTGAAGCCTTTCAGAGGCATGCCACTACCCCCTCTGTAAATGCGCACAATTGTTTGGGTTTGTACTCCTTAAGTATCCAAACTATGAAATGATCCTTTTTGTGGGTATGCATGAAATGTTCTGTATTTTTCAGTTTTTATACAGGTTGATGGAAATTTTATGGATTTTTACATTTTTCTAATTGCGTTGCTGATCACCCCCACCTCCTCAAAATGCAAACTGGCGTGATTGTTTTTCAAAAAAATCTCAAGTTGTTTGTGTCTCTCAAGATTCACGTTGATTTTGTGCGCTGATTTTGGCTGCATATAATTTTTTTTTTTTTTTAAGTTTTAGTTTTTCTCTCGTAATTACTCCCGTATATCTTCCAACGGTGAGTCACCATGATAATTGAGATTCTTATTTCTGTCTGTGTTGCCTGTGTGGTGTCTTCCTGCCAGATTCCCAGTTGTTCTGCTGAAATGTCGGGTTTTCCCATGTTGTCCTCAATCCAGGACACACTCCATCATTTTACCTTTTAGCTGTAAAGCCTCTCCGCTGTGTCCTGCTGCTGATCGACCCTTGCTGAAAGAATGTGCGTGTTTGGATACGACAGGATCTGACTTGGCTATTTCTTTCCTGTGATCTAATAGCCTGTACACTAGCCTTAAAAATAATGGCCATTTGGTCAAGATACTGGAGGGTGACTGGGCCTATGCAACTGTACCCTCGTAAGGAGTCAGTGTCTTGAGGGAAGTGAATTGGTGAACAGAAACCAGTTTGTGTTTAAAAACAGCTTGGAGAACCATCAGCTAGATTTGCTGTGGAATTGTTGGTGCTGTCACTGTTATGGTTATGACAATGAGCAGTTTGTTCAGTAGCTCTTTGAACGTACTTTTTAAGGATGATGTAGTTTAAACTTTAAGCCTGTGCATTCTATATATCCATATAAGGAATTGAGCGAAGTAAAAATCCTGTCTTGTGGGTGTTCTTGTGCTGTACAATGTACCTCCTGGGATAACTGTGCCTTGTCTGGTTCCCTTGAGTTTGTTCTCAAATGGGTAACTTCAGTGACAACAGATAAAGCGCGAGAAATAGGTGATTTTAATTTTACTTAAGTCAATGTTTCCACCATTTTATATTTTTGACCCAAAATCACAGAAACCCCACAGTGCAGATGGAGGCCATTTCGGCCCATCGAGCCTGCACCGACACATATTCCACCCGATCCCCGTAACCCCTACACCAACACATATCCCACCCTATCCCTGTAACCCCATGTATTTAATCCCCCTAACACTAAGGGTCAATTTATCACAGCCAATCATCCTAACCCGCACAATATGTTGTTTATATTATTAATATCTGAGACTAATCCAAAGTGAAGGGAACAAATTGTTCTGAATGGTCAGTGTGGCAGTGGTGATTGGTCCAACTGAACATGACTTGCAGTACTGACTCCTTCACATGAGAGTTTGTAACATTTATATAGCCGCTGTGTCGTTCGGAAGAAACTTGATGTCCAGTTGGATTTTTTTTGGAAAGGTGCCACAGTTGAACATGCTTTAGTGAAGCATTTACAGTATTACTTGTTTTGTAAATTTGTTCGAAGCACTATTATTGAACAATGTCAATGTAGCACCACCTAAAGATAGTAATTCAGTATGTGTTTTTTTCCCCTCAACAGAAGAAATAAAAGCTGAAATAGAAAAACAAAGGTAGGACATACTGTTTCTATTGCTTGAGAGTTGAAATATATCTAGTTTACTGTCACAGAAATGAGGGTGTCAGTTATGTTTTATATGGCAGTAAATGGCCCTCTTCATTCTAAAAAGTGCATCAAGTATTATCATTTTTGTATGATTTTCAATAGGGATAAACAATATGCTTATAGATATATATACTTGAAATATATTTTGTTTAACATTAATACAATTCAAATTACAATGAAGCTCTCTGGTATGGTACTGTAATATTAACTTGTATCTGTTACAATATAAAGATAAGGAGACCATTAAGACTCCTGCGCGTAATTCTGTGAATTGCTGTGAGGAAACGAGTTTTTGCTTCAGTGACCAGTGCATATTAATTCCCAGTTAATTTATTTTTAATATTTTCTTTTTACTGTTGTATGGAGTTGCTGGGAAATGGATCTGTTTGCAAGTATTCTTTGTCCATTTCTTCAAATTATGTTTCAACGACTTTTTTAAAATGACACTCTCCTTTCTGCAGAGTTGGAGACAAAAATGATTCTGCAACACCAAAGGCAAACTTCATTGAGGCTGATCAGTACTTTCTTCCATTTGAGTTGGCTTGTCAATCAAAATCCCCTCGCATCGTCAGCACATCTTTGGACTGCTTGCAGGTATGTAAAGTCGCACGAGTAAACAAACTCCTTAATGTGATTGCAAATAATATGTAGAGCTGTCATTTTCCTGTTCTTAAACCTGACTTCTTTGTCCCTTCCCTTCTCCCGACTACTACGACTTTTCCACTTTGGGTTTCCCTCCCCCAAAAAAGAAACCCAATGAGCAGGAATTTGCGGTGGGTGACGACGGCAAACTAACGGCGTTGGCAGTTATTACTCCAATGAAACTGACCGCAACTTCGGGATGTTGCACTTGCGCATCTAAACACGGAAATCCTGAAGTTGCGATCAGTCATTCACTGCTCGGACACTGGCTGCGTTGTGCCCCCCCCCACCCCCACCCAAGCCGGCAATCAAAGAAATCAGTGAAACGGACTAAAACTTGGGCTTTTCTGCAGTAATATCGCTGTTAATTACCCCATTAAATGTTAGGCCTTGCTGGATTAGGTGTAACTGGGGGTTTAACAGCGTGTTGACTGCTAAACAAATGTTATGGCGAGACCTCTAGGGGCTGCTTTCTTCGGGGCCAGTGGCGAACGCAAATTCCAGGCCAGTGTTCACTGCTGAAGAGTGCAGGTGTGTAATCAGTCCACAATCCTCTCGCAGTGTTTTCTTCAACCAATCACATGGAAGTTGCACAGGAGTAGGACAGTCCTATTTGTCGTCCTCTTTGCAAGACCTGGAGTTGCATATGGGAAACTGCAGCCAGTTCAACCCACTGCACCACCAGCTATCGTTCTCATCAGTTTCATAAATTTAAATGCATCAATCAAAAAAAGTCTTCAAATTGAATTCATCAGTGGTTTAATATCAGTAAGAGGGTTTGTTTGAAAAGAAATGCATCTTTTCAACCCTGAATTAAAATGTTTAATCTTGTTCCATCCAAGTTATTAGTGATCCTTAGAAAAATGTTTGAATCAGACCGAGAAATACACAGGAAACTTCCTTAGACCTATATTTGATTCATAGTTTTCAGCTGCATAGACATTCCCCCTGCCCCCTTTGCATTCAACTATTGTGGAAAAAATAAAGTTTGTATTTTTATTAAATACTTGTCGGAGTGCGTAAAAAGTCTGAAATATAACTGTCGTTCTCCTTAATGGACATGAAGTTTTTGTGTGCTTATTCCTGTTCAGTAACATTTCTCTCAAATGTAAAATGAATTAAAATTGTTTCATAGCACTTGAGTAGAAGGTAATAATGACTAATTCTACTTTTTGCTATCACTATTTTGGAGCGGAGGTAAAAAGATAAAATACGTTTTAAGTGGTGTGCCTTCACATAAAATTCAGTGGGATTTAAAACTCATTTACTAATTCGATCTATGTATTCCATGTTGATTGCACGTGTGAACACTGTAACCCAACTTGTAATGGGAAACTGAATATAGCTGATACATTCAATATCTTGTCTTCTAATATTGACTCTAGCTTCCCAGTGTAATACAAACAAAAGGACACTGCAAGAATCAAAGAATTCCAGTAAGGCAGCCATATTTCAACAAAATCAACGATTTGGTCTGCAAGCAGAATCGTAAAATCTTTTTGGATAGTTTTGGAAACGGTTTAACTATCTCTGTAATCTCCTCCAATCCTCCAACCAAATTTTCCCCTCCTCTCACTGGCCTCTTGTGTATCCCTCCTCCCTTTACCCCACCGTTAACAGATGTGCTTTCAGCTGCCCAGGTCCCATGCTCTGGAATTCCTTCCCTGAACCCCTCCAACTTTGCCTTGCTCTCCTCCTTCAAGACCTTTCTTAAAACCCACCTCTTGTTCACCTTCCAATACCTCCATCTTGGGATTGGTGCCCATTTCTTTGAGTACTTATCTGTGAAGTGCCTTGGGATGCTTTTCTGCATTAAAGGTGCTGTGTAAGTTACTGTTCTCTCACTGTTTTCACTGTCTGCCTTTTTCTCCCCTATGATTCTGACTGACTTTCTTTCTCTGTCTCTCATGCTTTCATGCTTTCTTTTGCACCCTCTTTCTCCCTACAAGCATTTTCTTTCTATCATGCACAGGATAGACAGAAAAAATGTCTAGGAGAGAACAGCCCTGCAACACATCAGGTAGTCTTGCAAGGAGGTGAATCTGGAGCACTTGCCGGCCTGCATGGGAGAGAGCAGAGCCTGGTTTATGGCTGAGGGTGACCGCTAGCACTGAAGTCAGGGACCAGGCAACAGTGATGTATATGGGTCTTCACATGCGTGTGGCTTTGGTCTCCTAACCATGTGTTGGTTATATTTGGAATCAGCAACTTGCAGTTATATTTGGAATCAGCTGTGCCTGACTGTGACATGTCGGGGCTTGGGTGGATCTGGTGCACTCTTGGTGGAGGAGAGTATCCAGGCTGAAAGCTGATAATGGTGCATGGATTTATTTGTCATTTTACTTCCCCTTCCCACGCCATGCACTTTCCTTCCTCACCTTTTCAGTTTATCGCCAATCCTTTAACCAATACTTGGTAATTGGTTCATCTTAATAGCTTGGGATGACAACTTTCCTTTTCAAAATTTCTTTCATTCTTCCCTGTTTTGGGGTCAAGTTCCCAGACCCTGAAAAGTGTTATTCTTTAGTGGCACAGTTGAAATTGTAATGTGGAATATTACAGGTACAAACTTGTGATTTACCATCCTGGCATAGGTATACTAACATAGAACTGCTGGTGATACAGAATGCTGGTCGCATTTTTACGTTTCTTACCGAAGTAGTCAATTGCACAGAAGTGCTATTGGAACTGACTGCTGTGAACACTGCTGCCTATACACCCGCTTGTATAGCAAGCAGAAATACAGTCCTAACTGTTAAGGTCCAAGAGGGCTTGGCACTAATTTAAAGTTTCTGAGTTTATATCTCAGCTTGACAATTCAGAAAGATGTGTCAGCATTTCAGCTGAAAATGATGGGAGGACTATAAAGTTGTACTGGCAGATTTTGTTGTCCTCTTCTGTTACCACTGTGTTGGGATATGGTGCAGCACTGTTGATCTCACTGTTTACTGAAATGTGCACTTTTGTGACGTCTTTCATAGAAGCTGATAGCATATGGACATATCACGGGTAATGCCCCTGACAGCTCAACTGGAAAGAGGCTGATTGATAGGATTATTGAAACCATTTGTGGGTGTTTTCAAGGAACTCAAACAGATGAAGGAGTTCAGCTTCAGATAATTAAGGTATGTTTGACACTTCCACTGATGCTCTAATTTGTACAACAGATGAAGTTACAGACCATTTGGTGTTTAGCTATGAAAAATCTAACACTTGACTCGTGATTCTCAAACTTTTTCAAGCCAAACTCCACTGAACAGTTATCATTGCATCTTGTCGCCCACAAGGTGTAGGTAGATATTTGTACCTTTTCTGTTTACATCAAAAACCGTTCAAATGGGTTGGAACTAGAGTCCATGTACCCTTTATTGCTGTCTTCAATCCTGTATTGTAAATGTCATTTTGGCTCAGTTGGTAGCATTCTCACCTCTGACTCAGAAGATTCAGGGTTCAAGCCCCACTTCAGGGCCTGAGCATGTCATCAAAGATGCCGCTTGTACATAATCTGTTCAAATAGTGAAATACTGAGGGAGTGCAGCAATGTTGGAGGTGCCATCTTTTGGATGAGATGTTAAACCAGAGATTCTGTCTGCTTGTACAGGTGTCTGTGGAAGATCTCAAGACAGCATTAGTAGAAGAGCAGGGAGTTTTCCTGTTGTCCTGGCTAGCATTCTATCTTCAGTCAATACCACCATAAACTGGTCATACTTCTCATTGCTATTTGTGTGACCTTGCTTTGTACAATTGTACATGCTTACAGTGGACAACCGTGCCTACACTTCAAATTAATGAATTGGCTATGACGCGCTTTGCGATATCTTAAATAAAATCAAGTTCTTCTTCTTCCTATATTTGCTCTTTACATTTTTGTGTTTTTAAAGTAGCCACAACTATTTTTTTTAAATTATAGGTAGGTGAAGCCACATTCCGTCTAAAGTTAGTATGAACTTAATGAACCAAGATGTTGAAAGTCTTCAGGCTGGGAAAAAAACAGCCAGTTGGGCAATGTTCCCTCTAATTTTTTTTGTACTGAGAGGGCCACGAACTCCTTTGAGCGCGACCTTTTTGTCCATGAGCAAATTTTAAAACAACAACAGCAACCACTTAAAAGCATATACAGGAAACTTTCTGGTATCCGGCACGGACGGGACCGACGTGGTGCCGGTTCATCAACAATTCCGGATAACCGAACGCTATAGTAAAAGATACGGAGCTCAGAGCTCCGTATAAAGCAACAAACCCTGTTGCTCTTCAAAACAATCGGCCCAAGTTGCAAGCGTCTCTGTAGCTTAGCAACAGCTTCAGCTACACCCTTGCACAGCAACAAATGGAGTAAAAAAAGTAACTAAAAGTTACCTGAACCGACTCCTGAATTTTGCCGGTGGATAGAGCGTTCCGGTTATTTAGGGGCCGGTTAATCGAAAGTTTCTTGTATATAGTAATGCCATATTGCCACCCCACCGCCTTAAATCATGAGACAGTCAGACAAGGTTCTATACAAGTTTAACATAACTTCTCTGCTTTTGAATTCTATTCCTCTAGAAATGAGCCCCAGTGCTTTATTTGCATTTTTATGGCTTTTTTAACCTGCGTTGCTACTTTTAATGATTTATGAATCTGTACCCCTCGATCCCTTTGCGCCTCTACTCCGTTTAGACTCTTATTTTCCAAGGAGTAGGTTGTCTCCTTATCCCTCCTACCAGAATGCACCACCTCACCCTTATCTATATTGAAATTCATTTATTATTTACATGCCCATTCTGCAAGTTTGTTTACGGTAGAATTAATTAAAAGCTTCTAGTTCATCATGTACAAACTCTATTTAATAAAAAAAATATTTGTCAGAAATGACTGGGATATAAAAGAACTGCATAATAATGCATTAACACTTCTGAAACGTCACTGAGTTACATGGTTATGCATCGACAAACAATCCAAAAGCCCAAGGTGAGTTGAAAGAGGCATTCCTGTTCATGCAATTTGTATTAATTTTAAAGTTTTCAACGTATTAGCCCATCCCTCATGTCACTATTAGCAGTGGCTGCACAAGCAGCAGGAGCAGCGGCTTTCCTATGGCGCTGACTTGCTGTACGTCCACATAAGTAATTAGAATATTAATCACAATGCGACCAGACCACCAACAAATATAAAGTGCTGTAGTTCTTTAGTTCACAGTATTAAAAAGAATTGGAACAAAAACGGGTATCCGTATTTCCAATTTCAATCACTTCCAGTAATAAACGTTGGCTTCTTGAACCAGCACACCCCATGTAACATGTTAGAAATACAACACTTATTCACAAGTGCAGAAAAAAACATACACAATTTGTCACTGAATTAAAAGCAAAAAGCAGGAAAAGCTATGATTTAACAGAAATAAACATTCATATTTCTTCCTGGACAGAAGAATCAGACTGACTTGGAAATGTTTACTAATATTGTTGACGTAAAGATGTTAATTTACGAATTTCACTTCTAATGTTTTTCTCTCAAACATTCTCCACAATATTAATCCCTGCTCTCATCACAAAGTGTTGATTTATTTTAGGTACTTCTCAATTAAAGAGTGGGAAATAAACTTAGTTGTAATCTCAATTTTTAATCTCCTATTTCAAACATTTATACCAAATCAAAATTGTACATTATCAGTTTAATCAAAGTATTTTGTGTCTTTCTCAATAAACAAATAGTTTCTTCTAAAGTAGCTTCCTGCAATTATTATACATCATTACATAATTCGTGTTTCTATTAACACTCCACTAAACGTTTAAGAGGAAATCTATATTTACATTATTCCTGGGACTTGTTAGGACGATAGAATGACAGACAAAATAAAGTGGTTTGTGGTTTTCCCTCTTTTTTTTGGTTCTCTTCCTAAAGTCATATTAAATTTTTAAAAATAAATAAAAATTATGTAATTCCTGCAAATCCTCCCGCCCTCCCCCTCCTTAACAGCATGGTTGCATGTTTGTGTAAAGCTACTCACTTCAGTCGATCATTTAAAATCAAATATTGAGAAATTTCAATTTTAAAATGTTTTAAGCATTTCCGAACCTCTGTAAAAGCGTTTGGACTTCAATACCTTCTTTAGATGAGGGGAAAATAGATTTTTTGTTTGTTTCTTCCAAAATCATAATTGAAACTTCGGGGGGGGGGGGGGTTAATACTCTTTTTTGTGAAAAGATTAATTAAAAAATCTTTAAATTCTTTCAAATCTCATTGCAGCTTTGACAAAAGTTGCTCCAAGTTTCTCTTTCCCACTTCAACGCGGTTATTAAACATACAACAAAAAATAAAATAAACTCAAATTCCAAACGGAGCTCAAATAAGAAAGTGAATAAAGTGGTTAAACTTCCTAAGAAGACGGTGTGGTTATCTATCCCCAGCCTTGGCGATGAGTTGGGATCAGTTTTGGAGAAGTTGTTCCCGCTTTTTCTACTGCCGTTCCCTCCGTGTCTCTCAGACTCTGAGGTAGAAACGGGGGCACCAACTTTTTCTCCTCCCTCATAACATGATTTAAATAACCCTGATACTCGTTCAAAAGGGAGACAACACCTGGCAAAATTGAACTGGGACATCCAACATCACTTTCTTGTATTTTTGTTCTGGCTTTAAACAATTTTCTGAATTAAAAAAAATTCTCATCTTCGTTTCACTGGGGGCCTAAAACTTGTTTATTTTAGCCTCTTCCAGCATCCATTGTACTGTATATATGCTGCACCTCCACCTGTGTTGTTCCAAAGTGCAGCTGCCACTCAGTCCCCCGGGAATGGACTACATGCGTCTGAACCCTCTTTCTCTCCCTCTCTCTCACCCCCCCCCCCCCCCCATCCCTCTCCCTCTCCCTCTTCCTCCCCCCTCCCCCGATTCCCTCTTTTTCGATCCTTGATCTTCCCCCCACGAGCCACCAACAGATCCTCTGACCTCTGCAGAGCCGTCAAAAGCATGGCCTACCTGGACACTCTGCCTGTGCGGACCCGGTATACCGCGAGCCGGCACTGATGGCTGAAAGGCAGTCACAGCGCAGGGGATTCTCCCGCTGTCCCTCTGATAGGTCGAGGGAGAAAACCAAACCCCTCCTGGTGTTGCACAGCCACCCATCAACCACTATAACTGACTCTTCAAGAGCTGCAATTACGATCGGCTCTGAGGTTGCAAGACTCCAAAACGAGTCTGTCTGGATTCCCTGGGCCATTGTGTATTGGGCCCCTCCTCCGCCCCAGCTACTGTCCAGCTCTCTGTGCGGCATTTCATTTGAAGTGCACGCGAGCTCTGGAACGTGTGCACAGGTGCACACCTTAGAGGGAACAGTGCAGCTGGGCCATGTTATGTCATATTACCGTTATCGGTAGCAAAATATTGGGCCTGAATTTGCTGGAAACACGCGTCATACTGATGGTGTGTTAATTAATATGTAAGAGTTATTTGCATAATGCCATTATTTGCTTGGAAATTTGTACCGTTCTGCCAATAAAAGTTTGTTCTCGTCGTTCAGCCCACCATTGCAGTCAATGGCGATGGCCAATTTGTTGGACTTATGCAACTATTTCTGGCGCAGCCACTTAGACTGAAAAATAATGGCGTGAGTGACTTGCTATTGATGTGATTTATGGCCCTCACTTGACTCAGCCAGGGAGGCCAACAATAGGACTGTTAAAGCTGTGGTGCCACACCCCAGCAGTCTGGAAAATGTTCGGAGTTTTCTTTTTCAAATTGTCCAGTTTTGCCAGTATTTTCTTGCCAGTTTTGCCATCCAGAGTTACGTTGTGTCTGAAGGCAATTAATTTCAGGACCCCCACCTGTTTCTACACCTTCCCATGTTCAAGTTTATCAGTTGTTTAACAGTGATAGGCCCCTGCATGTTATGCGCCAACTTGCCCTGCGGGGAGGAAGCAGAGAATAGGTTAGGTGTGTTGCTTTGTGTGAGGTATCGGTGTATATCTGACGGGCTTCTTTTCGGTCATTGGAATGCTTTCTTCAGTGAAAATTATGTTGTCAAATTCAATATCAAACTCTGAAAGGCTGTCTTCCCACAGCAATAAACTTTTATGACTTGCTTGTCTTTGGGTTCTGCCTTGAGCAAACAAACAGTTATGATCTAAAAGCACATCGCCTTCTCTCACATTACAAACATTGAAATAGAAAAAAAAACTCCTTTCCAGCTCAAGCTATTCTTTAAAAAAAGCAATGACAGAGACCGACAACTTTTGATATTACTTATCGAGCTGTGATTTGAAGCCTTGAGAATGCATACCTTGCCTGCCCTAGTCAGGTCTTTGTATTTCTTTTTGCACTGGTCTCCTGAACGACTAATGTGGTGCTCAGCGCTTCAACCGCCTCCCTCCACACCACCATTCTGATTTTTCGGGCAGTCTCCCCCAGCTGCTCTCGCCGATGCTCCATCTCATCCAAGAGCAGTTTCCCATCCCTCTTTTTTATTTCAATTTTCCTGCACCATTTCTGTAGAAAAAGATGTGCAGACACTGAAGTTCACTTTTCTTGCAGCCTTTTAAAAAGTTTATTTTAACCTGTGAACTTTTAAAATTTGACTTCAGGTGATTTCAGAAGTTGCAGCTCACTTGCTTCCCAGTGCCACGCCTTAATCTGATTTTTGTACATTCTGTGGTTGATCTGCTTGGTGAGCCATTGGTCGCGCTGTGCTCAAGGTCCCAGATTTGTCATTGACCTTCCTGTGCCATGGACAGATCAGTGTTCCTGCAAATTATGGCATAAGCATAGTGCGATTATGAATGGAGAGCACAAATGTCCGATTAACTGTACGCTGCCAAACACACCGTTCCAGCAAATGCAGGCCCATTGTAATTGTATAGAAATTGCAATTCCCCATTCGACTTGAAACTCTTCCGTGTGAGGGGAAATATTTACAAATATTAGTACACTTCCAGCTGTTAGCCAATCAGGTGCTGTGTCTTGTCATTATTTTGCAGAAACTGTAAATCCAGCAAAACATGCAACATAAGCACATGATGCTATGGCAACCTCCGCACATGACGCTATGGCAACCTCACATTTCTGGAGATGCGTGTCCTGGGAGCACGGCCGACCAAGGTCTCTTTCTCGTAACTCCCTGTCTAGGTGCAGACCCACTCCCCCAGGCTTTACATGAATTTTATTACATTTATTTTTTACATTTGTCTGAGCAGATGGTGCCCTTTTGCTGAATTAACACTCTAGTGTGCTTACAATTGGTACCAGGAAATAACAATTACCATATCTTCTCCCTCTAATTAAGATTCCTCCTTGGGAGTCTTTCCCAGGTCTGTTTTTAATGCTGTATTTTCCAGTTCCGGCCTTTCTCATCCTGTATTTTTTCCAGTACATTCATTTCACATTCCAATGATAACTTTTGGCTGACATTCCAATACATTTACTCAACATTAACTGATTTCCCACTGTGTAGAATTTAAAAAGACAGACCTGCTTGTCTCTAGCTTCAATACCCTTACCACAAGGACATTAGGACATTGTCTTCTGTTCCCACAGATTTCACTTCCTTATCCATTTTTCATGCAGGGTCCATCTGCTCAAACATTACATCATTGCAGAACAGTAACTAGACCTTGATTCTGTATTTCAAAATATTGTGGCTTAGAAACTACATTGTCACTTATCTCGAAGAACAGGTTGAAACTTTACGAATCTACAATGTGCTCAGTGACCTTGCTATATAAAAAAAATAAAGTGTAGCAGTACTAAGCTAGAAGATTCCATCACTAATCGAATTAGCTGCAGGTTCTCGACTGCTGCCCCAGTTAACCCTTTCAATTCTGGTCTATTGCTGTTATAATCCATCACGGGGATTACCTGACCATGACCGCTAACCTATTTTTATTTAAAAGTGATTATTGAACCACTGTGGTCAGCCGGTGAGTGGCACTGTGGTGCAGACTACAAATTATGTGCATAAAATCAATCCAAGTCACTTGCGGCAGTGCAGTCTCCAGGAGAATTACTCGGTTGTCTCCATTCTGGCTGGGATTTATGGTGTCCCTATGTGCAGTCTTAGGGGGAAAAAAAAGTGCGATTGTTGCAGAAAATATGTTTGATTAGCATACAACAGCAAAGCTAATGTGCTAATAAGTCAATAGTTACAGAAAGATTCAGAAATGTAATGATCTTGTACCCTCTCTCCCTCTCCAGGGTCTGTGGACCCAGTTTGAAAACCTATAGTTGACATGAATCAACGGAGTGGCCTGCGGGTGGCGCTGTCCAGGGAGAGTATAAATACTCGGGCACGGGCCCAGCTTGCGCAGGACATTCTTAACCGGAACTAGTGAAGGACACAACTAGACCTCCATGTTGTAAAACTGTTGATTAAAGCTTTGTTTAATGCTTAGACCAAGTGCCTAGTAGTTTTCTTATGTCTTTTTTTAAAGATTTTCTAGTTGCTTTTTGTTGCCCGAGTTGATTGTGTACATTTTTGACATGGTTGCTCCGGGAGAGGTAGTTGAGGATTTATCGTGCCTACAACAAGAAGTTGCATTTATATCGTGCCTTTAATGTTGTAAAACATCCCAAGGTGCTTCACAGGAGTGTAGTTAGGCAAAATTTGACATCAAGCCACATGAGATATTAGGTCAGGTGACCAAAAGCTTGGTCAAAGAGGAAAGTTTTAAGGAGCGCCTTAAGGGATGAGTGAGCAGTAGAGAGGCAGAAAGGTTTAGGAAAGGGAAGTACAGAGCTTGGGGCCGAGGCACCTGAAGGCATGGCGAACAATGGCGGCGCGAAGAAAATTGGGGATGCGCATGAGGCTAGAATTGGAGAAGCATAGAGATCCCGTAGCTTTGTAGGGCTGGAGGAGGTTACAGAGATAGAGAGGGGCGAGGACAGGGAGGGATTTGAAAACAAGGATGAGAATTTAAAATCGAGGCTTTGCTGGACCGGGAGCCTATGTAGGTTAGCGAGCACATAGGTGAATGGGACTTGGTGCGAGTTAGGATACAGGCAGCAGAGTTCTGGATGAGCTCAAGTTTACGAAGTTTACCCCTAGTTCTTTTGCAGTGCAGTCGACAGTTGATTGCTTTTTCTGAGGTCTGGAACCGTGTTTTTACTTGTTTCGAGCTTGACCATGTTGCCGATCACCCATCTGAGATTAGTGAGAAACTTTGCTCGCTGAAGATTAAACAGCCTTTGTTTGAAGCATATCATCTTCTAAAATGACTTTGCAATTATATAGCGCCTTAATATTTCTCTTAGAAACATTTCAAAGCATCACACAAGGATTGAACAACTTGGAAGTGTAGTTTTTATGTCAGGAATTGTGGCAGCTGAGCAGATACCAGAATCGTCCTTGTGGCTGTGGGAGGAATGTTGGACAGGACACCGGCAGAACTCTCTCCCTTTTCAAATAGTGACGTGAAACCTTCAGTATTCACCTGAACCACCAGAACAGGCAGGCAGGACTTCCTTTAAAATCTTATTCAAAATACAGTGCCTACAGCAGCACAGCACTCCCTCAGTACTACACTGAAATGTCAGTTTACATTATTTGCTAAAGTCCTGGAGTGGAGCTTGAACATACAACCTCTCTCTCAGGAGAGTGTGACCAACTGAGACAAGCTAATACTTGGTCTTAATCAAGCCTTAAATGGTAAACTTATATTCTCAGTGTGCCATGCTACAAAGTGGATAGGATGGAGACTGCACTCGCCGTATGCATTTCTGATTTAACTCTTGATACTCTGGGCCCAGTGGATGTCACGGTGCTCAGCTCAAGAATGGAAAGGCAGTTACCCAAGAGCAGGTTGCCTAGCCATTCTTGGTCCAGGAATGGTTATGATGAGAGAGAGAGAGAATGGATTATTAATTGTGCACTGCATTATGAAGTCTGAAAATGATATGGGAATATTTTTTAAAAATCAAATGAAATTGTATTAAATTGAGTGCAGTTTCCATGTAGTAGACTTTTCTTCACTGCTCATTTATCTGTTGCTCATAATTTTAGGCACTGCTCACTGCTGTGACTTCGTCTCACATTGAAATCCATGAAGGAACGATCTTGCAGACTGTCCGGACCTGCTACAATATCTACCTAGCTAGTAAAAATCTCATCAATCAGACTACAGCAAAAGCTACTCTCACACAGATGCTCAATGTCATATTTACAAAGATGGAAAACCAAGTGGTAAGTATTTAAAATAAAAATTCAGGGTGAGATCTGAAGTTTTTTCTTGGCAGCTTTGTTGCTGAAGGCAGCATATAACTGAGCTTACACAGACCAGAAGGCCCTAGGTTTGACTATTGAATTCGCTGATCTCAGGTGGATTGGCTACATTGGCCTCCGTGCGCTCGGTTAGGATGGGGAGAGTTTCCTTTTTGATCACTACGAAGTGTATCCTGCTGGAAAGAGTGTATGTTTGGGAATCTGTTGAGAGGATCAGACTCCGCAATGATTTACCCCCACCCCCCTTTTCGCCAGATGGTTGGATATCTGTCTATCTGACTGACACTGAGAAGAATGGGCATTGCCTCTGTTTTCATGGAATTTCTAACTGCAACTGTAGGAACGGAGGTTCCTATCGAAAAGACTGAGTTCGACTCAGGCAATTAAAACAATGAATTTTAATGGAACAAAACAGGTTTTAACTAGAAACTGCTGGAATACATCAACTACAGGTCTGCTCTCCTTGAGGGCTCCATGAGGGCTGATCCCCTGGTCAGAAGACTGACGTCATGACGTCATCATGTTCTTCCCGCCATTGGGGCATCACGGGACGAACGGCATGATGTCATCATGTTGAAACCGCGCTGTAAAGGTAACTAGACATTGTACAGTCAAACAGTGTAATTAAAGGTACAGGCACAGACAGTAACTACATTGCTGTTAAAGGAATTATGTCCAACCGCGCTCAGTCCTTTGGTGGCTCTGCCACACAACACCATTTTCTGGCTCAGTAAGATTGAAGAACAAACTGTGACCACTTCACCTATTCAAGTTAACTTGTCAGAGCAGTTATGGCAATGGTTATCAGCATGTCAGCAGCACAGGCCATCCCACTGTTCTAGCTGGAGAAGTGGTGTGAGTGAAAGGACAGAAAACAAATTGTTTCTTGCAATTTGCCACTTGGAACAAGAAGCAGCATCCTTCAAACATTCAGGGAAATGCTTTCCCAAGAGACTCGAAGGCTGCTTCTTTATCATGACAAATCCTTTTTAAATGAAAAAAACTCTTCATCCAAGTCAGGCTTTGTGTAATACGCTGTTTTTGTTTGAAATCAATTAAGTACTGATCCTAAGGAGCACTGTTCCAGCAATTGCTTTTAATAATTCTCCAGCTATTGTGCAACAAATTTGTTTTTCAAGATGAGCAATCTGCAGTCAAACAATATGTTCCATTGGCATTGTTTCAAGTTGTTTATCACTGTCAGAATTTTGTGGTGTACTTGAGCTGCAACTGCATCACTGTGGAGCAATTTTCATTTGACAGTCATGATGTAACTTAGGATATTAACATCTAACCCTGAACATGAGACTCTATGTAGGTAGTAATTTCAAAGTGCTTAGGTTTGATGCTGCGTCTGATATAATTACAAAGTGGTGTCGAACCAGCTTAAAGTGTCTCGAAGGTTCAGCTGGACCTCCTGAATATTTTATTTAAACTTGGTGTTGAAAAAGTATTGTGCACATAAACCACCCACGCTCTCAAAACGCTATATGTTAATGGCCATGAAGTGGCAAGTTTGTCTCTTGGTGAATTCCAGTTGGAGCCTGATATACCTATCAATTCGTCCAATAAAAAGCGACGAGTTAGGAACGTAACTAAAGGTTTTTATTGACTAAATAACAGAGCCCACCCTCGTGGGTGATCGGGTCCAACAAGGAGGAATACCAGCCAGTCGACTACCTTTATACCTGGGCAGGTAGGTGGAGCCATGGGCGGAGTCGGAGGTGGTCAGCCCAGGTATAACAGTGCGACAAGAGGCGACCTCGTATAGTGATACAACAGTGAGAACAGTGATAACAATACAACAGTGATAACTATAGTGTAACGATAGTGAACGATAAAAGTGGTTTACCACAGAGCCATGCAGTATAAACACAGGACTGCCTGCAGTACCAATACTGTAGTTAACTGTATCGAACACACTTTGTAGCCTATCCATTCTAAGCACGTTGGCTAAAAAAATGTCTTTAGCAAAGTCTTTTGCAGTAGCAGTATTCTAGGATTAGGAACCAAGTTTTTTAAGTCATGGCTATAACTCTTTGCTCATTAAGAGCTATTTTTAAGTTTCATATCTTCTTTGGCTAAAATTTAGGTTATATCAACTTGAAGCAACTGCAGACCAGGAAGCATGGTTGGAAATTTGTGTTTAATTTTGGGTTTCTAATAATGGATAGTTGCTCAAAGTACAATTCTGGTTTATCATAACAGCAATACGCCTTGATACAGATTTTCTCCCATCTGCACTTGTATATAGAACTGACTTTTAACAGAAAAAACAGCTTTTGCTTTTAACCATGCTTTTATAACGTACTTTTTAAAAATGTTGTTCAATGTGTATAATCTAATTACACTTCAATCCACTAAACAAACAGCTTATGTCAACATCCCTTAGCATTTAAGTGAATCGCCCTACATAATGCTCTTCAGTATGACCAGAACTTGCTGTTGTCTTAAAAGAATTCTCCCCTCCCAAGATTAATTTTTGTTCCAAAGACTGTTGTAAAGCTACCAATGTTAAGACAATTTTCCCACCTTGGAAACTGGCTAACTACTGTCTTACAGGCACACGAGGCTGAAGACCTGGAGAAAGGCAGGCAGCAGCAGCATCAACATCAGCTCCATCAGTCTCCTGGACCTCACAGTTTAGTTGGATCACCACAACTTGATCGGATAGAAGAACATTCCAGCAGACTGGTTTCAACAGCGAGGGAAGCAGATCAGATAAATACCATGCAGGAGAAAACCAAAGTTGGAATCACAGAAATGGAGAATGGGACAACAGCAGACCATATAGAAGAAGACGATGTAGAATCTGATCAGTCTTTACATACTGCAGGTGTTCATATTTATTTGAAAATCTTACTTAAAAACGATTATTTCGGACCTTGTCAAAAATGTAAGATCTACAAAGCAGTAAAACTGCAGTGCAGTCAAATCTAGTTACAGGAGAAAGTCACTGATAGCCTATTAAGACTGAACAAGGCTTGAACTAGCGATGTATCATAATTTAATATGAGATGCTTATTACGCTCAAGAAAATGGAACAATCATGTAAGTAGCCAATAAAGTTCTACTTCAGGAGAAAGAGTTGCCATTTCAGTGTAATATTGGCACTTTAAGTTTGCAGCAGGAGCCAAAACTGAAATCAGGAGTTGGGAAGGAGAGTTGCCATTTAAAATATCATAGTGTTGGAGTGGAGTAGAGCTACAGTTGATAGTGCGCTTTGAACCCCAAAGCTGTGTTATTTAAATGGCAAGACGCTTCCAGTTTCTGCTGCTGATAAAGTTTCAGTTGTGATTTTTAAACTTGGAGAGATTTCTTAGTTTCCCATCAGTCATTGGACCAGCCACACTCCCAGCAGCAGTTGCTGGTAGCTAAATATACTGGTCTGTGGACTAGTGTTCATTTCTAAGCCCTAAAGACATTTTATAGATAATGGTTAATATTCAGGGCTGATGGGTATTTTATAGTCTACAAAATCAGTTCCATTACTGATGTGTGCAGATTGGTCGTGTTTGAATTAGCATTGTTCTGCTGTACTGTAATTTTGTATGGGATAATTTGGTGGCACAGTATTTAAAAGCAACAATGTACTGTCCCATGGGCTGTTGGGCCACAGGTTCATCTTGGTTATCCTGATGGGTTGATGACCAGTCTTGGCCGTAGTCTTATGGAAGGGCTGTTCTGCACAGGAAAGGAAGGAAAGTCATCTTGGACTTCTGTCATCAGCTCCAGAGCAGCATTGACAGAGACTCGGGAATAGGGTACCCAGAGTGTTGTATGGGGCAGAAGAACTGAAGAAAGATACCCTGATGCTATCACACTTGTTCAGTTCCGTGAATGTTTATAAATAGTGATTGATGGACTCTACTATGTTTCTAATTTGTGTGCCACTGCTAAATTCCAATACTAATGTGCCTTTAGGTACTAAAATGAAGAGAATTTAGCATATTTCAATGTTTTGTCTGCTTGTTTTCTGTCTTGATCAAAGTTTTCAGGTACTATTTCAGACTCTAATCACTCTGTTTTAACTAAAGGAAATGTGGATGAAAGTCAAGGGGAAAATGTGAATACGGAAGATATCGTGGGACAAATATTGGAGGAAGTGGTGGCTACTGTGACTGGAGGTAGTTCATGAGATCTTGATGAAATAAGTTTGATTTGGTTTTGGGTAACTTGTTATTGAATCCACGGCACCACAATACCATGGCATCATATAAGACTGGTTTGATTGCCCACTGCACCAAATTTTTCTTTTTTTCTTTCTGATTTTTAGTTTCACTGCCACATACAGGCTGGTGCATCTTAAGGCAGGTAAAATTGGTGGGTGAGTTATTGCCAGACCACTTTGACCAGCTTTAGAGCAGCCAGATCAAGATTAGCATAAGCAGAACTCATAAAAGCTTGTCTTCCATTATCTGCAGCTGGTCTGTGGTCTCGTAGAACCAGAAGTGGACAAGTATGACTAGGGGAACAGAGAGGGCAATATACCCTCAGAAACCAATTATTTTTGAGTGATAAATGTATATTTTATGTTTTGAATAATTAGGCTTGTTGTTGGAATGTCTGACATGTTCCTAACATCAGATACTCCAAAGGCGTATGCTTTGAAAATAGAAAGAGATTAACTTTTATGCACTACGTAAGCTTACTTTAAATAGGATATATTGCAAGAATGCAGCAAATTCTTACTAATTGATGAAAGTCATTTATGGTAGTTGCAAACAAACAATTGTACAAACCTTTGGAGGAGTGCCGAAAACCCTATATTTTCATGCACAGTGCAATATATTTTAATGTTTGAATGGGACAGTTTTATAAGATACTGAAGAGCATTTATACAATTTTCTCTTGGCTTATACAATGTTCCCTTAACTATTGAATAAACTGAATGCAGAAATGTTCATCGATTGTTAATGGAAATTTTTCTTTCTTGCCTAAGAGGCAGAAGAACAAAATGATGAAAATGCAACTATAGAGGCAGCTTTAGAAAACCAAGGTGCTGCTGAACGCACTGAAAACCTGCAAACCAATGGCATCCCGGAAGGATCACTAGCGCTGCCTGATAGGCAATCTGTACCATATAGTGATGCCCAGGTAAAGAACCAAATTATATTTTTTTGCTGGATCTAGGCTCTACCTTTTCAAGGACTCCATTTTAAATCCTCACTTTGTGCTACCTTGCTTGAGCTGTGGTTCCACCTGGTATAATTGTCAGAAACAATCTGTGCAAGCATGCATTCGCGATGTATTTGTGTATGCATATGCTTCATTATCCTTTGAGTAGCCTGAATCACGGACACCACAACGAGTATGCGGGGCAATGCAGGGACAGTTGGTTTTCTTTTTATAGTTCAGTAAATTGAATCACACTCACTGTGCACAGAGTTCTATTCTGATCTAGTGTGTTGGCTTTGGCACTAGTCAGATAAAAGCTATCTTTTTGTATCTTTTGGTGCTGGATTGCAGACTTCCAAATAAGGTTTGGAGGCTAAAGTGAGTTTCTACAAGATTATAATAAGTTAAGCAGTTGCAGTTTACATATGCAAGCACTACGTCGAGTTTGGCATACCCATCAGGAATGTTCCGAGAGCTAAGGACTGCCTTCCAAGCTCCTCCCAATAGGAACTGCTGCTGTTCCTTACAGGCTTCACATAATTCAAACCCCTTGCCAACATCTGGCACTGTACTATTCACTGTACAAGTTAGCATATAATTTCCTGGCAAGCTATGAATGTGGCAATGTAGTCTTCTCTGAAATAGCTTTATTTCTGATGTTGTTGAGGGTTCATCTTTTAACTCTTATCAGTTGACTCTTGGGTTCCCCAGGGCCCTGTCCTATCTTGCACGGTATTCCTTCATCATACTAATGGCATAAGAACATAAGAAATAGGAGCAGGAGTAGGCCATTTGGCTCCTCGAGCCTGCTCCGCCATTTAATGAGATCATTGCTGATCGGATCTTGGGCTCAGCTCCATTTCCCTGCCCGCTCCCCATAACCCGTCACTCCCTTATTGTTCAAAAATCTGTCTATCTCCACCTTAAATATATTCAATGACCCAGCCTCCACAGCTCTCCGGGGCAGAGAATTCCACAGATTTACACCCCAGAGAGAAGAAATTCCTCCTCATCTCGGTTTTAAATGGGTAACCCCTTATTCTGAAACTATGCCTCCTAGTTCTAGATTCCCCCATGAGAGGAAACATCTTCTCTGCATTGACCTTGTCAAACCCCCTCAGTATCTTATGTTTCAATAAGATCACCTCTCATTCTTCTAAACTCCAATGAGTATAGGCCCAAGCTACTTGACCTTTTTCATAAGTCAACCCCTTCATCCCCACTCCATATTTCAACCCTGTCAACTTTTTTTTCCTCATGATTCCATTCCATCTTCATTAACCTGCTTTAGTTCACACACCACCTGCTTGTAATCTTGTCATCGTTGCGTGACTGAATTACTTCATCTTGGTTGCTTTTATGCCCTTCAGTGTGTAAGTGAAAATCTTTTTTAAATTAGTCAAAGGCACAGTTTCTTCAATTCAAACCAACAGTTACTATCGTTTGTCTTTGGCTCAAACCTCTTAAAGCTTTCATTTAGTAACATTTTTGGCTTCAGCATCTTCTCTGATCTTTGTCTTGTCTTGAGTGAGGATGCCATCTATTGTGTAGTGTGGTGTTCCCACCATGCTAAAGAAGCAGTCTAATTGACAAACCAGAAGTTGGCCATCCGTTAGTGGCTGTAGGTCATCAGCAGATATTGAATGCTGCAGAGAGGTTAAGGAAGCATAATGCTCATTGTCATCCAACATGCTCCTTGCTCTACTATCAAGTTTTCCTTTGATGTAGTGTTACGGATTTTAACATGCCAGTTTTTCTACCCTTCTCCCTTGAAGGCAAAAGAGACCTAGTCTATTCATCCTTTCCCAATAGGTGTTACCTCGCAGTCAGTGTTACCTCGCAGTCAGTGTTCCCTCTAAATTTTGTTTGGCGCTGCGCAGGCCATTCAAAATACTGTGGATGCGCGGTTTGAAAAGCCTGCTGCGCGGGTTCCCTGGAGCGCCATGAAGCTTATAGGGAACATTGCTCGCAGTTCTGGTATCAGCCTTGTCAATCTTTTTTGTACCTTCTCCAGTGCCTCTATCCTTTTTATAATGGCCCAGAAATTCGGGTCGGGGGCTTCCCGCGGGTGCAAGCCCCCGATCTGCACTTACCTTGCGTGCCGGCCGTTGAGCTGTGGGCCCCCATGGAAGTCCGATCTGGGGCTTGGTCCAGCTGCCGGCGCACAGTGCTTACGTATCCCAGGGGCGCAGTTAGTTCGATGCGTCCCCTGGGATCACGTGGGCCATGGGCAGCCAATCGGAGCAGGGAATGCTCCATTCATAAGTCTGACAGGAAGTGCTGTCAAGACTTATAAATACTACGGCCCCAAAATAGCACTAAACCTTCAAATAATTTTTTTTTTAAATCACATTTTTTAAATAAGCTATAAATTACATGAAATAACTACAGGAAACTTTGTGATATCTAGCACCGACGGGACCGGCGTGTTGCCGATCTATCAAAACTGCCGGACATACAAAGTTAATGTTGAAGCACATGGAGGTTTTCATCTCCGTATCTGACAACAAACACTGTTGCTTAGCAACAGCTTCTAAAGAGTCGGCTGCAGCTGCAAGTGTCTCTAGCTGACGCTGTTGTTAAAGCTACAGACCTTGCAGTGCCTGACTGGGGAAAGAAAAAGAACGAGAACTAAAATAAACTTACAGAAAATGGCTCCTGATTTTTGACGTTAGATCGAGTATTCTGGACATACAACCTCCAGATAAACCAAAGTTTCCTGTATTTTAAATAAACAATTTAAATTTTTGAGAAAAATAATTTCATATTCTAACAGGGCTAAAAATAAACTTACCTTGCTTTAAAGTATTTAAAAATAATAAACCTGTCAAAAATGTTTTAATTTTAATTAATTCACCACTTACCTTGTAAAAAGCAGGCCTTGCGCCTGCTTTTTACATTTCTAAATTCTGCAGGCTTTACCGGAGAAACCTGTTTTTAAAAAAAAAAAAAAACAACAACAAAAACAAAGTTTGATGTGCACGTGAGGCCTCCCCTGCGCACGCGTTCGACCTCTGAACCCCTTCGTTCAGAGGAACGGAAGTACCGGTTTCCCACGCATGCGCAGTGCATGCAGGAAACCAGCACTTCCATCGGGCCTACGGGTGAGTACCCCGTGCGTACTCACCTGTGGAGACCCGAATTTCTGGGCCAATATGGCGATCAGGACTGTACAAAGTACTCCAAGTGTGGTCTAACCAAGGTTTGATACAAGTTTAGCCTAACTTTTCTCTACTTTTCAATTCTATCCCTCTAGAAATAAAACTTAGTGCTTAGTTTGCTTTTTCTATGGCCTTGTTAACCTGTACTCCCAGATCCCTTTGCTCTTCTACCCCATTTAGATTCATATTTTCCAAGTAATATGTGACCTCCTTATTTTTCTTATTTTACCGCAATGTAATACGTAACACTTAACTGTGTTGAAATTTATTTGCCAATTCTGTAAGTTTATTGTCTGCTTGAAATTTGTTGCAGTCCTCCTCAGTATTGACTATCCCCCCCCCCCCCCCCCCACACCCTCCCCAAATCCCCAAATTTAGAAATGGTATTTTTGATTCCAAAGTCTAAATTGTTGTTGGCCCAGATTTTGTGGTCAGTGGCGAAGTGACAGCGATCGCCGCTGATCTCTAAGAAAGCTGCCTACAAAGATCTGTGGTGTGGATTTTCCCTTTGCCGATGTTAATTTAATTCTGACGACATCTATGGGGATCTCTGGCGTCCAGCAACAGTGATGTCATCAAGCAGGCTCAGCAGCCAATCACATTGAAGAATTCTTACAGACAGCAAACCAGGAAGCAAAAAGCACTGATTATCCTTCACTTTTTTTTAATAATTTGAGAGCAAAATAAAGATTAGGACATAGACATGGGATTAAGGTAGAAGCTGAAATATCATTAAAAATATATTTTTTAAGTTTATTATTTTTAAAATCGATGGGAATTTTTATCATAAGGGAGAAATTTGACATTCCACAGGGCCAGAGAGGTTATTATGACTTAGTACGCCATTAAAAACCCAGTTACACCTCATTGAATAAGGCTTAACTTTTTCTGGGGTTTTTATAGTGAGATTAGAGCGTTAAAAAGTGGAAGTTCACATCAAATCAAGTGATTTGTAAGATTGCTATCTGCAAGGACTTAAACAGCGCACCCTGTGGAGGAGCGGGGAATCACTGACACCAACTTCTGAATTTCCGTGTTTAACTGTGGATGTGCAGACACCAGTGTAGTGTATGTGCCTTTAAGAGCCCCCTGTGTACTGTAATGCCGGTAATGGCCACTCGGGCTATATAAGCCTGTATATTGTGTTGTATCAGTTAGTTCACCTCCAGACTTTGTTCAGTAAACACCTGTGAAACCAACTCCTGCCTTCAGTGTCTCTGGTAACACACGGACACAACAACCAGAAGTTGCTGTCAGTTTCACATAATAATGACTGCGAAAGTTGACAGTTTTGCGTCATTACAACTGCAAATTCTGCGCCATTATAAATGGTGAACAAGTGTGGCCCCAGCACTGATCCTAGTGGGACCCCACTTTCCACCTTCTGCCACTCTGAATAGCTACTCTCTGCTTTCTATCTTGCAGCCAGCTAGCTATCCATTCTGTTACTTGTCCCCTGACTTCATATTATTCATTAGTCTATTATGTGGCACTTTATCAAAGGTCTTGAGGAAATCTGGATAAATTACATCTACTGCATTACCCTTGTCTACTCCCTTTGTTGCCTCTTCGAAGAATTCAATGAGGTTGGTCAAGCAAGATTTTCCCTTTTGAAATCCATGCTGATGATTCATTATTATTTTTGATTTCTAGATCTTCTATTTTCTCCTTCAGTAGGGATTCCTTTATTTTTTTTCTTCCACCAGTGTTAAGCTGACAGGTCTAAGTTCCCTGGACATGTTCTATCTCCATTCTTAAATATAGCTGTTACGTTAGCTATCCGCCAGTCCTCTGGCACTACACCTTTTTTCTAACGAGTTATTAAATATGTTTAATAGTGCCTCTGCTATTTTTTCTCTGAGTTAAACTAATCCTCTGAGTTTGATTAGTTTATTTAATATTTCTCCTCTATTTTATATGCTGTTATATCATTTCTAATCTCATTTTTCAATGTTTTGTCCACCTGATAACTCTCCCTGGTAAATACTGAAACAAAGTAATATATTTGTTATTTCGCTATTGCTGCCTGTGATTTTTATCCTGTCCACCTGTTAATGGCCCTATTCCTAGCACAACTTTCCTTTTTATTTATGTGCCTGTAGAATATTTTACCATTTTGTATATGTTCCTTGACAATTTAATTTCATTGTTCCTCTTTGCCTTCCTAACTTTTTTTGACTTCTCCCCTAATCTCTTTGTAGGTCCAATATCAAACTTAAGCACTTCCTGCTTTTTATGGTTCAGCTACTCACTGACTGAAGGAAGTTTGGGAATTTGTGTTTTGAACTGTCTTGTCTATTTATCCTTTATTATGATGTACTATTTATGCAATGCTTTTAAAAATGTGTAACCCCTTCACGGTTCTCTAGATATATGTGAGATGTGGTCTCCACTGTAGACAGTATTCTATAGTCCATTAAGGAGATCACTACCACAATGACCCAATTCCAACTATCTTACTTTATAGTTTTAACATCAGACAGTATAAGAAGAATATAGGTCAATGAACTAAATTAGACATTTGCATACATTAGAATGAATCTAGACATAATAAACATACATTCTCCATTTATATGGATTCAAAGGAGAATATGTCCCTGTGTCCAAATTCGAGTGCACTCTTTCGTTGGCGCGCTTAAGTTGGAGCTCATGGTATGTATAATGTCTGCAAGACTTACGACTCCGAACCCCTTCGTTGAATTCTCTTCACGATCACTGAATCCCACTTTGAGTTCTGGATGCAGAGCTACTAATACGAAGGGCGGCAGCCGAGTTTGGAAGCCCGGGACGGGATGCGGCAGCCATTTGCCTCCTGAGCCCTCTTTTCAGAGCTCCTGCCCTCTTCCAGTCGCTCGCGTTTCCTGCTCGAAAAACCTGACTCCACCCCTTTCTCCTGGGGTTTCTGCCTGGAGACTGCGCAGCCTCACTCTGCAACAGTTGATACTGGTGCAGAACTATGGAAAGTCTGCTCTTAGTCACATTGTGTCCTTAAAAGTTCTTGCTGTACCTTCACATGGGCAACTTTAACCCAGGGATTTATAACAATGATAATACAGTGTCTAAGTTAAAGATTGATAACCATACTTAGCGTACATAACATTTCCAGTGGGTATTACAAATGTAAGACTTTACTGAACAGAAATTTGCAGAAAATTATGACCTCTGTTCAGCGGGTATCTACTTCACATTTTCAGCATGAAAATATTAATTTAGCAGTTGTCACTAAGTGCAGTTGCATGTTTTTAGCTTAAACCTTATGAATGGTTAGTTCAAGATATTTTTAAACGTTTTTGTGCAAAGTTATGACTCTGGTTTATCCACTTTAGATACTGCGATTCCATCACTCATAATGACAATGTTACCCATTTTGATGCCCTATTTTCCTCATTTTAAAAAGAAGTTTATTTACAAAAGCAAGTTAAAAGACAGAACATATCTTCCAACAATTGTACAGCACTGTATCATCAGTGCTCAACATCTGTCAAACCACAGCTCAAACGATAAAGCAGTTTCCTTTCGTCACCACCCCCGCACAACCTAAATGAATTATAGTAAAATGCATCATTAAGCCTCCTAAGTCACAGGTATTGGTACCAGTTACAATATCTAACCACTTCCTATTGTCATGTTTGTTTTATGCCCATTCTTAGTACTTAAATTGATCAAATTTTCCCCTCTTGGTCTGTAAAGAATGTGTTGAAGTGCTTGCCCGTTTAAGGGACAGGGTACATGGAGAAACTTGGGAAATCTAAATGAAATGGCTACAGTAAATATTGCACTTCTGACTTGATATCACATTTTGTTTTGGCACTAGGAGTCTGAAGCTGCAGTAGCAACTCCTGCCAGTGCAAAATTCTCCCACGTTTTACAGAAAGATGCTTTTTTGGTATTCAGATCTCTTTGTAAGCTTTCCATGAAGCCATTAAGTGATGGACCTCCAGATCCAAAGTAAGTAAATGCTAAGACATGAAAAAAAATCTTACTCATAAACTAGACATTGTGGAATCCTTGGCTCAGAGTTCAAAAAAGCAGATCAGTCACTGCAATGGCCCAGAAATTACTGGAAAAGTAATGGCAAATTAATGGCACTTGCCATTATTAGTTCACAAAATATCCAGCAATTTGTGGAGAAGTGGAGCTATGCCGTGAGTTCAGATTCTCCACAAATTGCTGGACGATTTGTGCCGCTCTGCTGTTGGTCTCGACAAAACCAAAAAAATTGCAACCTCGCCCAGAGCCGCCTCATTGAAATTAATTGCGAGTCATTAAATTGCTGGATTTGTGCCATGAATGCAAATTAATCTTGCCACTTCCCGTTTGGGCTGGTAATTTATGTTGTAAAGACCCTGTTAACGACGTGATTTATGGTCCTGACATGAAAGTCAACCTTGGAGGCCTAGAAAGGAACAAATGAAGCTGGGGAGTCTTTCTCCAGTCGGTAGTGAATTGTTCCTCGGGGTTTAAAATTTTAAAAAAAAATTAATCTCTCATGGCTGTATTTTAGCACCAGTTTTGCCATCCATGTTCCTGTTGGTGCCGGGAGGCAATAATTTTCAGGATGCAAAGCTGATTAAACACTCAAATGCAAATTAAATGGATTTCTTTCTGAAAATAATTTTGGGATACAGTGTACGAGTAAGAATGTTTGTACACTTTGCACACCTACCCTGCAATTCACTCATTATTAACTTCTCAAGGACCAATACAACAATTCCCAAACACAACTGGGTTACAATCAATGTTCCCACTAGTGTTTTTTTTGGGGTGCACGGCCCCTTTAAGGGGCTGCACGGCCCATTTAAATTACCGCGCATGCGCAGTTTTTTCCCATTACAAAGTCATTGAGAGGCCTGCGTGGGACCTTCAGATCGCTGCACAGCTTAACGGAAACATTGGTTACAATGTCCTCTTCTGCTTTTTCTTCGTTTTTTATTGCTTATCCTTTGTCTTTTTTTCTCTCTCTCTCTGTTAATCCACACTCTTTCCCTTCCTTTATTTTTCTTTCTGTATCTAATTTGACTATAATTCACCCTATTTCATTCTCCATCGTTTGCACTGTTTCTTTATCTCTCCTTCAGTTTCGTTGGTTAAGGGGATAGACGGTTGGGCATGGCGTTCACGTGGTCCCAGATGCAACCTTGACATTGCGCCATTATCAATTCGCATTTCCAGCAATTTGTGGGGCAAATATAGAGATCTGAAATGTGAGGAAAAAAGTCCAATTCAAGATGTGCCATTCCAGCAATTTCTGTTAGCGGTGTTCTGCTGTGTATTTTAATAATTTCTAAAACTGGGTCATCCTAAAGTTGCACCATTTGGTACTGGTAAAACTCTCATTCATTATATGGGATGAACGAACTTGTTTTTTCTTGTAATATTACTTGCACAATTTGGAGCTTAATTTAGTAAAGAACAGAAACAACTGTGTATCTACCAAACTTAACTACTTTTTACTGTACAAAGGCTAGCAAGGTTTCATTAAACCTCACAAAGTGTATGCTATTCAGTTGGCCTGGTGGAAAAAAGAATTTAAAGTTAAGGAAGCACTTTGAAAATACCTTGCATGTTCAAAAAAAATCAGTAATTTATTCTGTGCATGTGTTTTAAAGAATTATCCAAAAGTTGTGCAAAGTAGCACATCAGAGGAAACACAATCCAGTTTTGGTTTTATTCCCCGTTTTCCAGCACTGGTTACTGATCATACAAATATTTCTAACAATTCTGTATCAGACTTATAATAAATTCTGAATGGCGAAATTTTTAATAACAGTTTGTTCTGGCACATGTCATGGCATACATTGTAATCATGTATATTATCTGGTCCTAATATTTTTAGTTATTTTTATGAAGCACAATTATTTACCCCAAACACTTTTGTTTTCAAGGTCCCATGAGCTGCGGTCAAAGATAATTTCTCTGCAACTTCTTTTGTCAGTCCTTCAAAATGCTGGCCCTGTCTTCAAAACAAATGAAATGTTTATCAATGCAATTAAGCAATACCTTTGTGTTGCATTATCCAAAAATGGTGTCTCGTGTGTGCCAGATGTGTTTGAACTCTCGCTGGCTATTTTCCTTACTCTTCTCTCTCACTTCAAGATTCATTTAAAAATGCAAATTGAGGTATGACTTTAATATTGATTAAGTAGTACATGAAAGATGAACTCTTGCCGGAACATTTGTGTGATGTTAAAGCAATAACTGCAGTATCTGTGTATGCCTCATTTACAATAACGTGGTTGTTTTGTAACCTTATCACTAATTCCTGCAAAGCTACTGTTGAGCAATACAAAAGAGCCATACCCTGATATTTCAAAAGCTATGAATGGCGTTGTATACTGTGCTTGGTATACTGGTTAATGCCTGTAACTTCTCAAGCAGCTAGTTCTTAATATAGGCCAGGTGCTCACTGGGATGAAGAATGCTGCACTGGTGAGGAATTATATTCCCTGGGCCACTTGAATATATCCGCTGAAAGTTAGTTACAGGAAACTTTGTGATATCCGGCACCGACGGGACCGAGTTGTTGCCGATCAATCAAAACTGCCGGACATACCAGCGTTAATGCTGAAGCATACGGAGGTTTTCATCTCCGTATCTGACAACAAACACTGTTGCTTAGCAACAGCTTCTAAACAGTCGGCCCGTACCTTGGAAGCGTCTCTGTCGCTTAGCAACAGCTTCAGAGAGACTTTCCAGAGCCTGACTGTTGAAAATAAAAGCCACGAGAAGAAAAAAACCTAACAAAACGGCTCCTGATTTCTGCCGGTATATCGAGGTTTCCGGACATACAACCTCCGGATAAACCGAAGTCTCCTGTATAGACTAGCTTTAGCAGAGCATGTTACTTGCCACCTTTTCCCATTCCTCAGTTTTAAAAAAACAAATGAAGTTTAAAATGTTAAAGCTAATAAAAGGTGAGATTGTTTGAACAGACTCGAGGGGCTGAATGGCCTACTCCTGTTCCTATGCTCCTATGTATCAGTTGCATTTTTTTGTATGGAAACTACAGTGATAGAAATCTACATGTTAACTCCCTTAGCCATTTTGAAGCAAATGAAGCTGTGGAGTCTTATTCCAGTAGGTAATGAATTGTTCCTCAGGGTAAGATTAAGATAACTGGTGCACCCAAAACCAAATCCAGCAGACTATACTAGGTCAAATGAATGAGTTGTCCAGAACCCATAGGCATCTAAAAATCAGATACCCAAGTGTCGCAGTGAATTAGAACACTGTCCTGCCTTTCTTGGCCCTGGATTTGAATTGCCCCTCGTTGACAGAATGCAAGTCTCTATTCTTGGGATAAGGATCTTTTGCAGTTGCCATTATGATTCCTATTGGGTGCATATCCAACTGCATATAACTGTCTATAATTGAACACCTAAATGGAGGCCCGAAGCAAGTGTGGCATATTAATGTAACTGGGATTATGGCACATTGTTGGATCCGAATAGTAGGAACTTTACTCCTGTGCCTGGAACTGCTTGATAGTTTATACTGAGTGGCCAAAGTATTTTGTTTCACAGCATTGACCTCCTTTACCCCTGACTACCTTGGAGAGCACAAAAGGTCACGCATTGAAAATTAACATAGAAGCAAAACAGAAAACTGGTTTGCTGCACGAAGTCGGACCACAGAGAAGGATGCCAAACTTCCAATTAAGCCAGCAAATAAGTAGGAAATACTTCCCCTTCTCCCTTCCCCAGTAAAGATATCCAACAATACCAACCACAGAATGGATTGCTGGGTTAAAATGTTAGAAGAAGAAACACACCATTGGTGATGTCATTGGTAAAAACTGAGCCAAGTTGGAATTTACTGAAATACCAAGTCTTAACATCCTGAATTCAGGCAACAGCATTGGGCATTGTACATCACTTGGAATTTTACAAATACTTTTTTTTAAATTAAAAACTGCTTATTCTTAGATGGTGTATAAATATATACTTGTTTGCTCCTCAACTATTAGAAAATCTGGATGGAACTTAACTCCTTTTTGATTTTGTACAATTCCTGATCCACAGTAAAACTTGTGTACCAACTACAACTGCAAATCTATCTATATCCTCCCCACACAAGCTTGTTTCTCAAAGCAACACTAAATCTGCACCTCCCCCCAGAAATTTGCTTTATTTGTGGCCACTGTTATAAAGCACTGATCCACCTTCATTCTTAACTGGCTACCATTTCGCAACTTGCTGTTTGAATCCCTTGCTTGGTTTCTATCCTACTGAGATTACCTTCGTTAAGGCACCAGTGATATCTACTAAATTTAGCAATCGTTCTTTTGATGTCACTTATACAGTTTCCATACTGAGTGGTTTATAGTCACGTATGTATTGGGAAAGAGAATTGCAACAAATTATGACGTGCTTGGAAAATTAGGTTTAAAATAAATGTTAGAAAAAGATGTTCTTTGTAGCAATGCATTATGTTTTGGGCCATTACAGGGGTAATTGTGATTTGATCAAATCTACATATATATCCTATTACAGTATGTAAAATATGTTCATCTTTGTCAAGTTGATTTGTACATGGTTTTATGAATTAGAAGTGTTAACTCCTAGTTCCTCAATTGAGCAGGTTTTCTTCAAAGAGATTTTCCTCAATATTTTGGAGACATCCACAAGTACATTTGAGCACAAGTGGATGGTCATTCAGACTCTGACCAGGATTTGTGCAGGTAGTGTGTTTTACAATGCTTTCCACCTTTTAGTTGTAGTTTGTGTTGTGACTCATGTTTCAAGATTCATTTCAGCACAGCTGAGGAATTTCTTTTTCTGTGTATTAATTCCAATGTAGCATCTAAATCATATCATATCCTTGTATTTTCACCCATTCTAATCCTTCAAAATACTGTCGCCGTCTCTAAAATGTAGCGCCACTTGTTTGTCCTGTTTCTTATAATGGGAATTAATGTCAGCTGAAAAAAAAGCCATGTCAAAAATATGGTGTCTGTTTTAAATACAATTTGTAACAAATAATTGGTTATAGCTTTTAAAATCAAGTCTTAGTATTTGAACCGTGCACAGAGAAGTAGTATGCAAGTCCAAAGTCCTAGTTTATAATTCCAAAAATCGATTAGCACTAAATTCTGGCCCTAGTATACCACACGAGTTTTGTGCTGTAACTTGAACGGTTCTTAAAAACACCTAACCTTTCCCAGAATATGTTGGGAGGGAGGAGGAAAAGATACATCCAAGGAAAATCATTTCTGTGCCTTCAGCTGGTATCTAAGTGTTCCCAACTCAACATACTCCAACCCAACTCTGTTTTAAAAGACTGCAGCCTTTCTTGGCCATGGCATATTCTCAGTATATTGGCTCCATTCTATAGGATACTTTTGAATCATTGAAGTAACCGTAATATTTTATAATGTGGAACTGAGGTGGTGGCAGGGGAAGGGGGTGGTGGTGGTGAAGGAAACTGATCATTATGTTAAATTCCTACCTTTGCATATTTCAGATGCTCAATGTGTAGTCGATATTTACGTGAACTATGATTGTGATTTAACTGCTGCAAATATATTTGAACGCCTTGTGAATGACTTGTCAAAAATTGCTCAGGGACGAAGTGGTCAGGAGTTGGGGATGACCCCTCTGCAGGTAAACTTAAGTTTATAAATGATCAGAATAGTGTAAAATTATTGGCATATTATATTCCAAATCTTGTAATTGTAAGTGCTGGAACTGTTTGACCCATGAATCTTCTTGACTCAGTTATTCAAAGCAATACGTTTTAGTGTAGGATAATTGATTGCTCCCTGTAATAGAAGATTATATCCACCAAGTATTCTTTATGGAAGTAGCTGAACTTATGAAAGTCCTATCTCCTTCTGATTAGAAATATATGGAAGTGATACAAGGTGAAAAGAGAAAGAGAGGGATATTTAGAAATTGATGATATTTGGATGTTTGTAATCTTCCGCACTCCAGCTCTTTAAACACTGAATTGGCGCTTTGGTTATAAATATTTTATGCCTTGCCTTCCCTTATCAGACGTTTTTCTTTTAAAAATTGTCGTGATTGAAATCATTCATGTGTCACTTTCATGTCATATGAAGCTTTACATCACTGGATTGATTTCTGTCTCTTTCCCATCTCTTCAGACTTTAAGTTATTTCTCCATCTCATTAGGTTCTCTTGTGCCACTCAGTGCTCCCTGATTGAGAAGGTAAGCAGGCAGCCTACTCTCTGGCCAGTGCCACAATTCAACTGTGTTGTGTACAAAAATGGCCAGGTAGACCTGCATAGGAACAGGAGTAGTCCATTCAGCCCCTTGACCTTGTTCGCCATTCTATTAGATCATGGTTGATCTGGATCTCGACTCCATTTAACCACCTTTTCTCCATATCCCTTGATACCCCTACCTAACAAAAATCTTATTGATCTCGAGCCTTGCAAATTTCAATTGACTCAGCCTTTGGGCAGGGGAGTGGGGGGCGGCGGGGGAGTTCCAGATTTGCACTACCCTTTGTGTCCTCGGTGCTTCCCCATTTCAGTCTCGCCCTAGCCCTAATTTTAAGTTGTTGCCCTTTTTGTTATGGATTCCCCCACCAGAGGAAATAGTTTCTCTGTATCTACCCTATCGAATCCCTTTTATCATTTTTAACATCTTGATTAGATCAGTCCTCAACCTACTAAACTCAAGGGCATACAAGCCAAGTTTATGCAACCTGTTCTAATAATTTAACTGTTTAAGCCCTGGTATCATTTTGGTGAATTTCAAATGCCACTATGTCTTCCCTGAGGCCTGATGCCCAAAACTGGACGCAGCATTCCAGATGGAGTCTGACCAAAGTTCTGTACGACTAAAGCATCACTGATTCACTTTTGTATACCAGCCCCCTTAGAAATGTTGGCCACGACACCAGGAGAATGCCCCGGCTATTCTTTAAATAGTTAAGTGAGATCTGTTGCATCCATCTGAGAGGGCAGATGGAATCTCATTTTAACACTTCATCCAAAAGACAGCAACTCCAACAGTGCAGCACTCCATCAGTGCTGTATTGAAGTGCCAGCCTAGATTATGTGCTTTGTCTCTCGAGTGGGGCTTGAACTGATGAGTTTATGACTCGGGCAAAATAGGCTGATACACTCAAACTCTTGTTTTACTGTTTTGGAGGTTTCCCCCATTGACCAATCAGGCTGACCAGGAACTTGCTCAGTGGCTAAGAGCATGTGTCCTCCTGCTTTGGCCGCACAATGCCTCTCGGTTTTTTTTTAAACCATAATTTATAATTGTTTTTAAACAGACAGTGGGTTTCTGCTTGAAAGCAAACAATGTTTGCAGCCTCCATAGGTTAAACTTCATTAAGGCCGATTCACCTGATAGCTCAGCTGGTTCTTCCAGATGTCGTGTTCACCTGCTTTTTCCCAGTGTAGTTCAGATGTGATTAAAATAGAGATGCTTGGAAATTTGTATTCAAAAGTTACAGCAATTGTTCTGCTACTCCTGAACATACTCATCTGAGCTTTTCACTGGAAAACTTAGCAATGATTGAAGCATAAAAGATGAAGTCTTCAGAGGAAAAAATGGTCAAGCTATGGAGAAATGGTCTTTTTAAATTTTTTCCCCAAGAAAAAACAGGCACTGAAGGTAGATTGTTTTCATGTAACCCCCTGGAATTGAACCTATTCTTAAGAGGAGTGTTCCTCTTTGAAATGAAAAAAATTAAATGCAGATCACTTTTCTTTTTGAACCTATATTATCCTGCTCACGACAAAGTACAAAAAGCAGAAACGTTGATTAGAGTTTATTGTTTTTCTTCCAGTTTGTATTTGTCTTCTAAATGTACTCTAACATCGCATTTCCTCAGTTGGATGTTTATCTATCTTCCAGGAGCTGAGTCTCAGAAAGAAAGGACTGGAATGTTTGGTTTCCATCCTAAAATGCATGGTTGAATGGAGTAAAGATTTATACATAAATCCAAACCTTCAGACTAATCTAGGTGAGTTAGCAAAGCATGTGTGAATATTGAACTGCTATCAGCTTTGTAAAGCCTAATACAGGAAACTCTCGATTTACCGGCACCCAAACAACCGGAAATCTCGGCTAACCGGCAAAATTCAGGAGTAGGTTCAGTTAAGTTTTTCTTCATAGTGGCCGTTTCTTGATTCTTGGCTGTGTAATCGGAGGTTCCTGCACTTGTTGCTAAGCAACAGGGATGCTTGGTCTGTGGCCGGGGTTCCTGCACCTGTTGCTAAGCAACAGGGAAGCCTGGATTTGTTGCTGTGTACGGAGCTCTCGTACCTTTTAACTATGACTCTCTGTAATCCGGACTTTTTGATAAACCGGCACCACGCCGGTCCCGTTGGTGCCGGATTAAAAAAAAGAGTTTCCTGTAATAGGTGAAACCTAAAAGTTATGTTGGCCCAGAATTTGCGGTCCTGATGATGGCGAACTGGCAGCGTTCACCGTCATTTTGCCTTTGAAACTGACCGCAGCTTCATGATTTAGCGCACGCACAGCCTAATGCGGAAATCCTGAAGTTGCGGTCTGTCATTCACTGCTCCTCCATAGGCTGTGCTCTACCCGCCCCAAGCCACAGAGCCGGCAGTCAGTGTAATCTGTCAAATCGGGGAAACTGACAAACTTCAGCGGCTCCGCAGTAATACCACTGTTAAATTCCCCGCTAATAGTTAGACCCAAAGGGATTAGGTGTAACTGGGGTTTTAACAGCATATTGACTGCTAAACAAAGGTTTTGGTCCTAAAAAAAAAATAATTTCAATTTTGTGCAGTGTCAAATTTATCCATTTTAATAAAAATTTACATTTTAAGAAACATAAAAATTTTTTTTTTTTTTTTTTATAAAAGATGTTCATGTTTATTTCAGGTTTATCTTTTCCCCATGTGAGAGCCCCAGTCTTTGTTTTGCTCTCTCTAACATTTTCAAAAAGAGCTTACCCACTTCCTTGTTCTCTGTCTGTGAGAATTCTGCATTTTTTATTGGCTGTTTAGACAGCTTGTTGACGTCTCAGCAGCTTGCACTATGGGATTCCCACTATACTACATTGATTTGAATTACGCATCGTAAAACCCGAACTTCTCAACACACAAGATCGCGTGAGCTCTTTGTGCGAAGTGTATTTCGGGGCCAGCGGCGAAAGCCTTTCTTTCGCCGCTGACTGCAAATTCTGGGCCATTGACTTTTAGCATTTATCTTTTTGATGTTCATGAAGGCTTAATCATGTTTATAAGTCATGAACAGTTTCTAAACTGAAGCTGGAATTATCAAATAATGCAGCTGAAATATCCCCCTTCTTATTAAATGAATGTGCAGGCCAAGAGAACCCATCCGAACACGATAACAATGAAGGCAAACATGCGGAAGCTGCGCGTAGACGAGGGAGTACAAATTCCTTTGACTCTACAGCATCATCAGGCGTTGGGAGTATTAGTGCTCAGACATCTGCAGCAGATGATCCGGAGCAGTTTGAAGTCCTGAAGCAACAGAAGGATATTATAGAGCAAGGAATAGATTTGTGAGTACTCTAATATGATCAGTTTGAATATTTGTCATGATTTAAATCTTGCCCTTTGTTTTTGCAGAGCTTTATCGAATTGGTGTATATATTGCCCACTATTCTTTCTGCTGCCAGGGGCTGCAAATTAAGCTTATGAAAAAGGAATTTGATTAACCAAGTTGCTATCAACTTTAATAGCATAAGAAAGAATGAGAAAAGGCCATTTAACCCATCAAGCCTGCTCCATCCACCGTTTGTGCATGATTATTCTATCACAGCCTCTCTGTCAGGTCACAGCCCAGAATTTCCTGAAACAGTTTAATCAGCAAGTTACGTTGAAATTTACACTTCTCTTCCTGGAGTTGAACTGTGCTGAAATTTACTGAGAATCATTTTAGCGTATGCCAGAACGTAAAAGCCAGCATAACAAGAGTGGAATTTAGCTGACGATCGAGGCCTGAGGAAAATGCCAAACTGACATTATATTCCTCCCTCCTTCCAAGTCCCTCCTTTTTGCATGAAAATTAAAATTTGAAGGCATCAAACCATTATTTATGCACATTAGGCCCAGAGGGCAGGCGTTTCCTCTAGGTTACGCTGGTCTTTTCAGCGCAATTCGCCTGAAATTGGCCAACCATCGCAAAAGACCAAGGAATTTCAAGCCCCAGATCGAATTAATCGCCATTGCAAGGTTCCGCTAATTGCACTCGTTTGCGGTCTTACAAGGAGGTTCTTAAAATTAAGCTTTTTTTTTAGGGGCAAGGACACTAAAGGCACATTTTAAAAGCTTTTATTAAAAAAAAAAAAAAAAAAATTTAAATTTACTAAAAATCTGACAACTTGTCAGTGTTTCCAGTAAATGTCTCTGAACAGTTTTTTAATGTCATTTTCAGTTATTAAAATTGGGTTACTCACAGGTGGTGGACTGGACAGTGATTAAAATGCTTATTTTTTTGTATAAACCAATTTGCAGCTGTATTAGTAAGACTGCACCAGGTTACCACTCAAATATATCAGAAATTAAACATTAAAAAAAAAAAAAAATGACATTCTAAAATGCTGCCTGATTGCACTTGTTCATGGCAGGTTTTACTTTGGCGATATGCTAATGAGTTTGAGTGGCAACTTGGGCAAAAAACACACTTCTGAAAACTAGTGCAGTTTTGAATGCACTTTGTGCCCAGATTGCCAGTTGCTCCCAAAGCGGAAACACTTGGCCTATAATATTTAAGAAAATGCAATTGTGAAAAGATTTTCAATTTTTAATGCAAATCATTCTGATGCCACATATATGCATTCAAAGATAAAGTGAATTTTAGGTCTCCGTGAGGAAAAATTAAAAAATTACCATAAAACACCAGAAATACAACTGTTGTGCTTAACTGGCATAAGTTCAGGTAATTTGTGTGAGCTGCACTTTTGCATGGGGTCAGAGCTATGTTCATGAGCAGCAGAGGGTTTCATCAGAGGTTTTGCAGAATTGGCTTAACGATCAAGGAAATTTGGGCATAGCGTAGTAGGTCACTTACACCCGCATTTCCTCCATTTCTTGCACACAAAATTGGCATTGTGCCATACATATGCCGTTATTTAGATGCAAGTTTTCTGAAAATTCTGGACCCACATGTGTTCATAGCTTCGCACACTTCCCCTGGAGGGTATAGTGTGAAATCGTGGAAGGGTTTGCAGGCTGATTAACAGTCTGACGGGCACGGTGTGAATGTAACTATAGGGTGATTAGTCCGTTACGGTGGGATGGTTTTATCAATTCCTACATCACATACGATGAGGGAGGGCCAACTATGCCCGCTGGATGTCGACGCAGAATTTAGAGCCAGATCTCCGCTTGCTGGGACTGTCTGGAGCGGGATTCGAACCCTGAAACTTCTGACTCCGAGGTGGGAATGCTGCCACTAAGCCAAAGGTTTGCTCCGACCCACATGTTGGTTCCCTATTTAAGGACACTAACTTTATTTCCCAGCCATTCCTTCAAAAAAAAATCAAGCTGTTTTGTTAATATTTTAGTAACCATCAATCCTGTTTCTCAATCGATATTGATCCAATCTGGTGGCAAATTATACTTGTAGAATTTAAACGAGATAGATATAGACAGCTACATACAGGAAACTTTCTGGTATCCGGCACGGACGGGACCGACGTGGTGCCGGTTTATCAACAATTCCGGATAACCGAACGCTATAGTAAAAGATAGGGAGCTCAGAGCTCCATATAAAGCAACAAACCCTGTTCTTCAAAACAATCGGCACAAGTTACAAGCGTCTCTGTAGCTTAGCAACAGCTTCAGCTACACCCTGCACAGCAACAAATGGAGTAAAAAAAAAAGTAATAAAAGTAAAAAAAAGTTACATGAACCGACTCCTGAATTTTGCCGGTGGATAGAGTGTTCCGGTTGTTTAGGGGCCGGTTAATCGAAAGTTTCCTGTATGTTTTAATATAACTACTGTTTAAAGTTTAGTGAGTGATCCCTTCTGGCTTTTTTTGAATGGACAAATGGATAGATCTAGAGCAAATGGTGCAAGGTTGTTTTCACTGGTTGGCAAATCACTTAATGAGGGAGCATAAATTAAGGATTACCACTGGACAAATGAAGAGGTTCATTAAAATCAAATAAAAGTGGCTATTGAGGCTATAACATCATTTAAAATGGAATTGGATACGTATTCGAAAAGCAGGAATACACGATGACGCAGAGAAATGGGATTAGAGTGGATAGCTCTAGTTGAAGAGTTAGCATCAGTGAAAGCACAATAAGCCAGACAGCCTCTTGTGGTATAGTTTTTGTGATTTAGAATGAGCCACGAATATTTGAACCTGGCTGCTTTAATGCAATGTATAGTCATTCTCGGTTACTGATAGAATTTCAATCAGAACAGTTTCCGCTTTCAGCATGTTCTGACTGCTGCCGTAATTTACAGTATGCTGACAGACAGCTGCTACTTGAAAGCATCAGGTTTTCATCTCCAAATAAACAATCGTGAAATCTTCGTGTGTGTGATATAAAATATATCCTATGCACCTGCATTTCACAGTCACTCTTGTAGAATGTCAGTGATGTTAATTATCCTGTCATTTATATGCATTGCATCAGAACCTCCCAGTGCTACCACACATGGGGTTCTCCAAAGGACGACCGTGACATGCTGATATAACTTCACAGTGTCAATCTGTGACCAGTCACTGAGAGGTGTGAGAAAACAGCTTAAGATGTGTCACCCTTTTATATTGTATTCCCCCCCTCCCCCACCCCCAAAGCATGGCAAGCACCTAGTCAACGTAAAGAAATAAGGAGTCCACCTTGTGGAGAACTACAGGTATAAACCCACCTATAATACCATGCCATATCTTTGCACATCAACGAGCTGCATCATCCTGAATATGAAGCTGATTCTTCAGCTCTTTGTACTTCTTGACCTTGTGACTTGGGGTAGCTGCTGAGATTTGTGCACTCCATTTTTGGTCAATATATTTTGTTTAACTATTGCTGGTGGTTTATCTCAAATTTCAATATTTTCAAATCTTGTCTTTAGATTCAACAGGAAACCAAAGAGAGGTATACAGTACTTGCAAGAACAAGGAATGTTAGGCACAACAGTTGAAGACATTGCACAGTTTCTTCAACAGGAAGAAAGATTAGATTCGGTAAGATTTATATTAATTAGTGTGACGTGCATAAAAATTCTATATTGGCTATTCAAGGGGCAGTGGTAATTTTTTTCCCATTTCTAGTTATTTCTGAATGTGCATTTTGTCAAAAACATAATGACCAGTGTCCTAAAATGTAAAATAAAACAAATTTTAGAATACAGGAAGTTTTCCTTCTCGTAGATTGGAATGTGTGCTTGTTATTCTTAAGCATAACACATCTGTTCTTTTGTGGTCCATGTCAGGGTAGGATTAAGTTTACTTGTCCTAACAAGGAACTTTAGACCGCTATTCATCCTAAATTAATCTAAAAGTATCACTGAAGTGGAGAACATTTTAAAACTTTACCTCCCACGTAATTTATATTTTGTACCCATGATTGTGTGCATGATTACAGTTTATTAAACTGCAGGTCTGTAATTCCGTCTAATGGACTCATTTAATTGTGAGTGGGTGGGGAGGAAGTTTGGTTTGTGAAGATCATCTGGCAGCCCACGTGAGTGGATGTTCTGTACTTGGTCTGTTGTATATTTCATGACATTTTAAAAGAATGCATACTCCTAAGATTGAGATTATCTCAACTATTCATCTGAAGAATATGCCTCTCTATCAATTTACCTGTCCCCTCCCTGCCTCCCATGAACACCATCTTGGCATGATTTATTTTTATTTGGAGTAAAAATGTGATTGAAGGACCTTCTCCTGGAGTATTCTTTTAATTACTCCAATGTTAGCATATCTTTAGATTCACTGTGAACTGAAGGAATGATCCTTTTTCACTTTTTTGTATTTACATTTATTTTTTGTGTTGTACCTTTTAGAATCCATGTTTCAACCTAATGTACCAAAACTTTAACCTAATTTAGCATAACTGAATGTCCTTGTGCATTTCAACAGAACCAAGTGGGTGAATTTCTGGGGGAGAACAGCAAGTTCAACAAAGAGGTGATGTACACTTACGTTGACCAACTGGATTTCTGCGAGAAGGATTTTGTGTCAGCACTTCGTATATATCTCGAAGGATTTCGTCTGCCTGGGGAAGCGCAGAAAATTGACCGACTCATGGAAAAATTTGCAGCTAGATATTTGGAGTGCAATCAAGGGTAATTCAAAAAGTAAACTGTTCATACATTTTAAAATGAGAACTGGGTATTGTTTTAAAAAAAAAAAAAAAAAAAAAAATTGTACTTTAAAGTTTTAAGCATTTATTTCATTAAGTAATGTCACTTTTTGCCCCCCCCCCACCCAGACAGACACTGTTTGCAAGTGCTGATACGGCATATGTTCTGGCCTACTCTATTATAATACTGACAACGGATCTGCACAACCCTCAGGTAACTTACTTCAGGAGAAAATATCCTGTGAGCTGAATATTTGATTTTGTGTTGTGACTGCTGATTTTCCTGAGCTACACAAACACGAGAGATTAGCGTTCAGATGAATTTGGGTTTTGGATTCAGTCTCGATCTCTCTTCTACTGCCCCCACATTAAAGATGAATATTCCCCATGCCACATGACCATGAAAGGCATATTTTCATTCCCCCTCCCCTGTACTTGTATCTCATCAGATTGTTATACAATTAGGCATTGTTGAATTTTCTTGGGACTACCATGGAAGCAGAAAGGTGGTCATGTTTCTCCACAAAATAAAATCTTCCTTTCTGTTATTGCAAAGAATGGGTGGAACTTTCAACTTCGGCAGGGTGTACAACAGGCAGCTGATCTCCCATCCATTTTACACCACCCGCCAAAGTTGAAAGTTTGTCTCAATGCCGTTAGCATCATTGTTGCCCTGGTTCCTGGTGCTAAATAAACAGCAGTTAGTATTGGGAGAGTTATTTGTTAGAAATGAGGCAACAGAAAAAACATCAAAATAGCAACATATAGAAAAAAAGAACAAACTTCATTTATATAGCCACTTCAGGACCTCCCAAAGCACAGCAATGAGAAAAATCACCAGATAATCTGTTTTAGTGATGTCTGTTGGCCAGAACTCCAGGAGAACTTCCCTGCCTTTCTTTGAATAGTCCATGGGATCTGTTACATCTACCTGAGAGGGCAAATGGAACTTCGGTTTAAAGTTTCATCCAAATGACAGCACTCCTGACAGTGCAGCATTCCCTAAGTACAGCATTGAAGTGGGACTGGAGCTCACAACCTTTTAACTTGGGGGGCCGAAGGCACTGAGCCAAGGCTGACATATCTGAATGTAGTAAATTGCTATTAGTACTGATGACCTTTAAGGTTTTGTGTAAATTGATTCAAGAATCAGATAAAATATCACTATCTTGAAGTGCAATTGCAAGGCTTACATTACCTTATGTATTGAACAGGTAAAGAACAAAATGACCAAAGAAGAGTACATTAAAATGAATCGTGGGATCCATGGCAGCAAAGATCTGCCAGAAGAATACCTGTCTTCCATTTATGATGAGATTGCAGGGAAGAAAATTGCAATGAAACAGACAAAAGAATTTTCAATGACCCCAAAGTCCATTAAACCAAGTGAGTGAGACATGTTTAACTGCAGCAGTTTCAATAGACTGGTCACCAAATGTGCTCCTAAAATGTGGCACACATTGCCCTTATATTTTAGTAAACCTCCTAAAAATAAGTGTTTATTGTATGTCATAGACATTGATAATCTTATAAATATTGTCTGGATCCGAACTGCTGATGCAAGGTGCGCTATATGTAGATCTGCATTCAGAAAAGCATCTTTTGTTTCTCTGTGTGTGCTGTATTAAAGCCGCATTAGCGACTAATAGTCCTCTTTATCTTCATTCACAATTTTCTTGGGGAACTGAAGATCTGAAGCAAAATTGGTATTCATCGAAAACAAGATATATGTGCAGGCACAGGACAAAGGTTAGAGACAAATACACTGCTAAGAATTACCAGTGTTCAAGCTATGCGAGTATTGAACATTGGTCCATTAGAGATTAGTAATTATGTGAATCAGGTGTTTACATAAAAACATAGAAGATGGGAGCAGGAGTAGGCCATTCGGCCCCTCGAGCCTGCTCCGCCATTTAATGAGATCCTGGCTGATCATCCAAATTCAGTACCCTGTCCCTGCTTTCTCCCCATATCCCTTGATCCCTTTAGCCTTAAGAAATACATCTAACTCCTTCTTGAATATATTTAATGAATTGGCCTCAACTGCCTTTTGTGGTAGAGAATTCCACAGGTTCACCACTCTCTGGGTGAAGAAATTCCTCCTCATCTCTGTCTTAAATGGCTTACCCCTTATCTTTAGACTGTGACCCCTGGTCTGGACTCCCCTGCCATCGGCAACATCCTTCCTGCATCTAGTCTGTCTAGTCCTGTTAGAATTTTATAAGTTTCAATGAGATCCCCTCTCATCTAAACTCCGGCGAATATAAACCCAATCGACCCAATCTCTCCTCATACGTCATTCCTGCCATCCCAGGTATCAGTCTGGTGAATCTTCGCTGCACTCCCTCCATGGCACCTCAGATAAGGTGACCAAAACTGCACACAATACTCAATGTGCGGTCTCACCAAGGCCCTGTACAACTGCAGCAAGACATCCTTGCTCCTGTACTCAAATCCTCTCACTCTGAAGGCCAACGTACCATTTGCCTTCTTAACTGCCTGCTGCACCTGCATGCTTACCTTCAGCGACTGGTGCACAAAGACACCCAGGTCTCGTTGCACTTCCCCTTCTCCCAATCTATTGCCATTCAAATAATAATCTGCCTTCCTGTTTTTGCCACCAAAGTGGATAACCTCACATTTATCCACATTATACTGCATCTACCATGCATCTGCCCAATCACCCAACCTACAACTTTTGAAGCTACATAAAGCAAAAGTTTGGTTGATAAACCACCTAAGTTGTAAGATTCTCAGTAACTTGTAACTCCTTTCACTGTGTCTTGTATACAGGGGTCTTCAGAAGATATATTAAACATACACATTCTTATCAGACAAAGTAGATTTTTAACCTGTTGGTCAAGAGTAGGAGCATGTCAAGTAGACTGGTTATCCTTTATTGGGTTTTTTTAACCACTGACTGCTGTGTACACATGGAATAATTCAGAAACCTCCAAACTAGCTACTACTGCAAATAAGTTGTAAGTCATGTGTCACTACATTTTCTTTACAGGCATTCAGCATCAACACTGAAAACAACTGACAATTTATTGCAAAAATGAGCTCCATTTTATTATCAATATATCAAATGAGTCTAAAAAGATGGTAATTCAATTAAGGGATTCAGATGGCTTGAGTTTTACACTTTTTACACAATTTTGAACCCTTTTATTAGATTAATGTCTTGTGATTTAATGAGGCATTTTTACCTGAATTTAATTGACAGTAAAAAAAAAAAGAAAATGACTAAGTACTGATTTGTGTCGTCTTGATTTGCAGGTGTAGCCACTGAGAAACAGCGAAGGCTCCTGTATAATCTTGAGATGGAGCAAATGGCAAAAACTGCCAAGGTCTTGATGGAGGCAGTGAGTCATGCACAGGCACCATTTACCAGTGCGACACATCTTGAGCATGTCAGACCAATGTTTAAAGTAAGTTGTTTGCCAAATATCAAATCATTTTTCCCCAGTGACATGACTAGGATTATCACAGAGTGGCACTATTCAAAGCAATTTCGGCTGTGACTATTTATAGGATTGAAAGCTCGCGACTGACTGGGGATGTTGAATGCATTTTACACTTGCAATGTTCTTTGTTGTGGAGTAGTTAAATGATCGTTTGATCAAAGTTCCTCACTTGATAACTATTTGGTCATGGTTGTGCAGCAGTGAGGTACCATGCTGAGACTATTTGCTTCGCAAGTAGAACAGTGGAAAATCAAAGGCTGTCACTATAGTCAGTTCCATGAGCAGGTGGTTCAAATACAACAGCAGTTGAAGCCTGGGAGCATATTACTTGCCTTCATTGCCAACTGTGGAGAAATCTTCAGAGAAAACACAGAATTTATCTTTTAGAAGGGCAGAAAACTTACTTGATTCAGATGACCAGAGTGCAGATTTGATTCCTGATTTAGATGAAAATGTGCTTCATTTTACTGGTGCAAATGTTTCATTGTGTATTCTATGTTTTGTATTATTGTATCAATATTTTTCTGTTTTCCAAATTTTATTTTGTAAAACACAAAATGGACATTTAGTTTTGCAGTAACTGTTTTGATCCTGTTTCTCTCACTGAAGGTGCTTTTAATTTTGAATTGATGTACTAGACATTGTGCAGGACAGAAAATGCCTCTCAACAGATGTATGTTTCTGTTTGCAGCTGGCATGGACACCACTATTAGCAGCATTCAGTGTTGGCTTGCAAGACTGTGATGATCCTGATGTGGCCTTTCTTTGTCTCGAGGGCATCCGATGTGCAATTAGGATAGCCTGCATTTTTGGCATGCAGGTATGTATTTACATGTCCTCAGCTTGAATGTTGTGTTAATTTAGAATTGTAGGCTGTTTCTTTGGACCTCCATCTCAGTTTTGCATACAATGTTTTCAGAACATAGAAAGGATTATCGGGCGAACAAGTAAATTTGTAATTCCTACAGGAGCGTGACTTCTTACACATTTTTTCTTTACTTCATTTCTAGGACCTCTTGTGTCACATACTAACCCCAATCAACACTGCACAGACAATGCTTGGGTGTAGAGTAGACTATTACACCTTTTTAAGATATGTAGATAAACATTTGAAACAAGATGATACAGGCAGAGAGCAGGGCAATGGGATTAGCTTTGGATTGTTGTAGAAAACTGTTGGCACAGTCATGATGGATTGAATGGCTTTCTTCTGCTGTCAAGTTCTGCGGGTCTAAGACATGTAAAGGAATAACTTGAAAACATGGCTTTGCAATATTTTTATTTTGCAATGCAGAATCAAAAATCACTGTGCCAAGAAAAGGTTAAACATTAGTATGATAGCAAAATACTGCAGATGCTGGAAATCTGAAATAACGAGAAAATGCTGGAAAAACTCAGCAGGCCAGGCAGCATCCGTGGAGAGAGAAATAGTCAACGTTTCAGGTCGAAGCCCTTTGTCAAGACTGAAAAAGCACAGGAAATGAAACCGATTAAAAAGCCAGTTTGGGGGCAGGGAGAGAACAAGAGAGAAGTGAAGAGACATTAAGAGGTATTCAAAACGAGACAAGATGGTAATAGGACTAGTGGAGACAAAAGACGGCTCTAGATTAGGTGTGAAATGCGCTGGCAGAATGGGAGACAGCTGCCATGTGGGAGAGAAAAAAAAACGGGGGGGGAGGGCCAAAACTAAGGTGTGCATAAAAAATATAAGTAAAAATGTAATAGGGGCCGAGGTTATGATCTGAAATTGTTGAACTCGATATTGAGTCTGGAAGCCTGTAAAGTGCCTAATCGGAAAAAAGGTTAAACATTGTATGATTTCACACTTGCTGCTAGTAATCTTTTTTCCTCAAAACACAGAAGAATGTTTTCACACAAATTTGTTTATATTCTTGACTGGATGATAACTTTGGTTGAATATTGTATCATTTATTCTTGTGCACAATTTAGTACTTTGTGCCAGGTGAAGTGTTTGTTTGTGTACCAGTATTGCATTCAAAATAATTTTGTGCAAGTTAAGTAAATAACCTAATGCCTGTAGAGTGAAAACAACAACCATTCGCCTTTAACTTAGGAAAACGTCTCGACGCCTCGCAGCATAATCGGACAAAAATTGACACTGAGCCAAAGAAGGAAATGTTAGATGGCGGTGACTAAAAGCTTGGTTAAAGAGGTAGTTTTTAAGGGGGGTCTTACAGGACTGCAGAGGTCAAGATGTTTAGTGAGGGAAATCGAGAGCTTAGGACCTAGACATTTGAAGGCACAGCATGGATGAGGATTTCAGCAGCAGGTGGGTTAAGGTAGAGTGGAGACAGGCTATGTCATCATAATCATAATAATCATAATCAACTTTATTGTCATTGTTAGTGCACAAGTGCAGTACAACGAAATGTAGGCTTGCGGCTCCCGAGAGTGTATGTGTTGATTAAGACATTTAAACATTCAACATACATTTGGCTTGTAACACATTAACATAAACATAACCATAATAAAGTGCATTGGCAGATGTGCAGGCTTTAGAGTTTATTTGTGGAGTTCAGTAGGATGACAGCCCTGGGAAAGAAGCTGTTCCTAAATCTGGTCGTACGGGTGCGAATGCATCTGTAGCGTCTCCCAGATGGCAGGAGGGCGAACAGACTGTGGCTGGGGTGGGTAGGGTCTTTGATGATGGTCCGTGACCTCCGTAAACAGCATTTCTGGTATATGTGCTCTATGGTCGGTAGCCGGGTGCCGGTAATGCGTTGGGCAGTTTTGACTACCCGCTGCAGGGCTTTCCGGTCATAGTAGCTACAGCTGCCATACCATACTGTGATACAGTTCGTCAGGATGCTCTCTATTGTGCAGCGGTAAAAGTTAGAGAGGATCAGGGGTAACAGGTTACATCCCTTCAGCCTCCTTAGGAAATATAGGCACTGCTGGGCCTTCTTCACCAGAGAGGAGGTATTGAGGGACCAGGAGAGGTCTTCTGTGATGTGGACTCCGAGGAACTTAAAGCTGCCCACCCTTTCCACCACAGCCCCATTGATGTGAATGGGGGTGTGACTTCCGCCTTTAGACTTCCTGAAGTCCACAATGATTTCTTTGGTTTTCTTGATGTTAAGGGCCAGGTTGTTGTCGGCGCACCACTTCACGAGATGCTGGACCTCCTCCCTGTAGGCTGACTCATCGTTGTTGGTGATCTGGCCTACTGCCGTGGTATCATCCGCAAACTTGATGATGGTGTTGGAACCATGAACAGCCACACAGTCGTGGGTGAAGAGGGAGTAGAGGAGAGGGCTCAGCACACGTGCATTTATATAGCACCTCTTGACCACTGGACGTCCCAAAGCGCTTTACAACCAATTAAGTACTTTTTGAATTGTAGTCACTGTTGTAATGTTGGAAACGCAGCAGCCAATTTGCGCACAGCAAGCTCCCACAAACAGCAATGTGATAATAACCAGATAATGTGTTTTAGTGATGTTGATTGAGGGATAGATATTGGCCAGGACACTGAGGATAACTCCCCCGCTCTTCTTCGAAATAGTGCCATAGGATATTTTACGTCCACCTGAGAGAGCAGACGGGGCCTCGGTTTAATGTCTCATCTGAAAGACGGCACCTCAGACAGTGCAGCACTCCCTCAGCACTGCACTGGAGTGTTAGCCTCAATTTTTGTGCTCAAGTCTCTGGAGTGGGACTTGAACCCACAACCATCTGAGTCAGGCGAGGGTGCTACTCACTGAGCTACAGCTGACACTTTAAAGTAGGTGGTATTTTTGTGATGGCGAAGATATGGGGTCGGCAGCTGAGCTCCAAGTCAAATAGGACGCCATGGTTGCGAACAGTCTATTTCAGTCTGAGACCGTGGCCAGTGAAGAGGATGGACTCCGCGGTGAGGGAATGGAGTTTGTGGCGAGGGCTGAAGACCATGGCTTTGTTCTTCCCAATGTTTAATTGGTGGAAATTGCGGCTCACCCAGGACAGGATATCTGACAAGCAGGCTGTTGATTGTGTCTGGGCATGGAAAAATAGTTCCAAAATAGAATAAAATTCCTGTAAATTTGATTTTTTTCATAATGCACAAGAGAGAAGTTTGTGAATGTAAACATAGTTTAGTTCATTTAGCATTGCTAACCTTACATTTGAAGTAAAATAAAATCTGCCACTAATTTATTGTTCTTGTAGATTGAACGAGATGCTTATGTTCAAGCTCTGGCCCGTTTTACACTATTGACAGCAAGTTCTGGCATCACAGAAATGAAGCAGAAGAACATAGATACTATTAAGACTCTTATTACTGTGGCCCACACCGATGGGAACTATCTTGGAAATTCCTGGCATGAGGTAAATATTGTGAGATGCTATTTTTTCTTTAAATTCCTCCTTGAAGTATTTGTTGGATTGGTCAATGAGTAGAAATAAATGTGCGGAAAGAAAGATTCCTCTTACAGTGCATGATGTGTGCACTTCAAATTCATAGAATCAGCTCCAAACTTGTTACTTTATCATTTCCCTGCGCGTACCCCAAGTCCTTAATATGATTGACTTCAAGGGATAAGTAGCTAACAAGCCAAATATACATACAGACTATTGGGCTTGTGTTGAATTTTTCTTTACAATTACTAATGGCCTCATCCAACTGGTTACCTATTCAACTAATGGTAATCGCTACTTGGATGTGTGACCAAATCCCCAGATCATATCAGTGCAAGCAATAAAGGTCCAGTTGGCAACATTGACCACTAGTTGGCCTACATGAAAATAGCCTTTCTTTGATACCTTGAAAGTAATATCAAGCAGGAGGGTTGACCTCCTCCATGCCAGAGTTCCCCCTTTCTAACATTGAACGATGCAGCTGGGCTGTTAAACCTCAAAGATTATAACTGGAACAGTTTCACAAGAGTCACTAGTTGTTCAGTATTCTCTGTTACTCTGAAACATCAGGAAAAAGTGTCGCACTGCTTCTCCTGCCTGTGGAGCACACTTCCAGACAAATGCACGGATCGTTGAAAGCAGAATTTCAGGTGGGAAAAGCCTTAAAAGGGCAACGGGATTCTGGATTTAATATATGGATATTATTGAATATAACGGCAAGGAGGTGATTGGGCAACTTAGAAACATAGGAGCAGGAGTAGGCCATTCAGCCCTTTGAGCCTGCTCTGCCATTCAATATGATCACGGCTGATCCTCTATCTCAATACCATATTCCCACTCTCTCCCCATACCCCTTGATGTCTTTTGTATCTAGAAATCTATCTATCTCCTTCTTAAATATATTCAGTGACTTGGCCTCCACAGCCTTCTGTGGTAGAGAATTCCACAGGTTCACCACCCTCTGTGAAGAAATTTCCCCTCATCGCAGTCCTAAATGTCCTACCTAAGAAGAAAAGACCCCGTATCCTGAGAATGTGACCCTTGTTCTAGACCCCCCAGCCAGGGGAAACATCCTCCCTGCATCCAGTCTGTCTAGCCCTATCAGAATTTTATACGTTTCAATGAGATGAACAGTTGAGTATTGTGTAATTTTGGGCACTCCATTTATAGAAAGGGTGTTGGAGCCATTGAAATGGTGACATTTAGATTCACTAGTATGATTTTAGGATGAGCGGATGTAGCTACGATAGTCTTAGAAAAGAAAAACTAGGGTTGTATTCAGAGCAAGTTAAATGGGTCTGTAATAGAATTGTTAAATTATGAAAGGGCCTGAGAGGGCAAATAGTGGAACGTTATTTCCACTGTTTGGTGAATCGTTAACAAAGGGGCACAAATTTGATACTAGTATGAGCAGCATAAACTAATCAGTTTGAAGAATTGTTTTAATGTCGAGGGTTTTAGAATAAAATAGTTGCGCACACACAGTCGCGACCAAATGTAGTCTTCTGGTGAAGTGGAGTTAGAGGGCTAAAGAAAATTAGACCAGGTCCCCATTTTGAAGTTGTGTATTTATTCTGTTCATGTTTTTATTTTAACATTATAAATTGCTATGTTCACATTAATAATGGAAACTTCCAATTATAAACTTGTCATGCTGTAATTATAGCTTCTCACCAGTACTGGCACTGCAGTGCCCCTGCTGGGGCGATGGGAATGTAATTAGACCGTGACCAGTTTGCATTTGCAGTTACCATTATAAATATGGACAATGCAATTGATAAAGGAAAGAGTTGATGCGTACAGATGCATTTTAATAAATAGATGGAATGCATTATCGCAAGTGGCCATTGAAGCGGAATCAATTGCAGCATTGAAGGGGGAATTAGAAAAAATCGTTGAAGAAAAATATTAAATATTACGGGGAAAGAGCAGGGAAACGGGATCAGAATAGATAGTCCTGATGTGAACCTAGCATTAGCATGTGCACAATGGGTCAAATAGCCTTTTTCTGTGCTGAAATTTCTGATACTTTTTCAAGTATTTATCTCATTCTTGCATGGTGTGATTGACTCCACTTCAGTCATCACTTCTGGTAGTATATTCTACATTCCTAATAACTCTGCATGAAATACTTCCAACTTCCCATCTTGTTTGCTTTATTGCTTAAAGGTGGTCCCGATGCTAAAGGAATTTAAAAGCCAGGTGCATTCAAATTCATGTCCCCAGCCTAACTGAATACCAATGTTGCAAAGCTTCATTTGGTTATCAGCAGGCAAATTTGCTCAAGGGAGGGGCCAAGCTCTCTCATTCAAATATATTGTGATAGGTTCAGTTATTTGCGTGACGAACAGCTTTTTGAATGGAGATTGTCTTTTAAATCCAACAAGCCCCTGCAGCTGTTTGAAATGTATTTGAGTAGGTTTGGAATCTTCAGAGAGGTGGAACAAGCCAGTTATCGCCTGGAGTCTCAGAAGACCAGAATAACTGTGTATATAAAGGTCAAGTCCAAAATAATAACCACTTTAAGTTCCTGTGGAGGCACAGGGCAAATTCAGAAGCTAAGTGAATTTGCTGAATAGTTCTCTCTTGGTGATCCTCGACTCCATGTCAAAAACTTAGCTTTGTTACCGTGTTCAGTAAAGGTACTCTCAAGGCCTTATGAAGCTAAGACTCAACTTGGAGTAATCTACAACACTGAAGCCGAAATATCGAGAGTAAGGATGGAAAAATCCCAAAAATGTAACGCCGCCTCAATCTTTTTGCTTGATTTATATTTGAAATGCTTTGTTTATCTTTTCAAGCATGCTTCATTCATAAACTTAGATTGTTGTGACTGAGTGTGAAAATGTAACTAACAGTAAGCACCTTATCCCACAGCTGGATTTTTGCATAGTAACGATTGTGACTTTTACCCTAAGACGCCATCTATTTCACCGAACGACAAACAAAAATATTTTTTTATTGCAAAAGTCCACTTCAAGTTTTAAATAGTAACAGAACTGAACGTTTTGTCATACTCAATGCAAATATTCACACAATTTTGGAGCTTTTTGGAGGTAACAGGAAAGCACAAATTCCAAGTAATCCACCCTTTTATAAAAAATTAAAAAAAATAACTGTTTGGAATTCTAATTTTCCTGTTTCTAGATCCTGAGGTGCATTAGCCAGCTGGAGCTGGCACAGTTGATAGGTACAGGAGTCAAGACTAAATATATTTCTGGGTCTCTGCGAGCTAAAGATGGGTTCACTGGAAGTTCTGGAACTGGAGGAGAAGAATTCTTAGGAATAGGTAAAATTAACAACTTTGCTATGCATAAGCTATTGTGTAGATGCATCAAATACTAACCTGGCTTTGAGATGTATTGCTGAATTATTTGAATGCAAATGCAAATTATTAGCTTAATGTTTTAAAATGTCAACTTTTAGATTGTGAATAAATGCATTTTCATGTTTTAATTTTTAGTTACCAATGGAAGTCAAAGAAATAAGCTGACCTATGTCTTTAAGCTGGGTACCTTATCTATATAATCAGATAAATGGTGAAGTAGCAACTAACTTACTTAGAGCAGGTTTTTAAAAAATGTAATGGCCACAATAAGAATTAGTTTAAGTGTTTGTATATTCCTCAGCAAAACTAGAGTTTTTTGGTGGGGACTCAATTTAGTTGCATCTTGGTCACACGATAAATTTAAAAAACTTTGTTAGTACTAGAGAATATCCCGATTTCTTGTTATATTTTAAGATTGAAGATCATCTGCGAGTGAATAACACCTAATGATTTTAAAAATTATATTCAACGTTTAGACAACTATCTCAAGGTAGATGCATCTTTTTAGTTGTCTCTCACCTGTCCAGTTGTACCGTTGCCTTCAAGAAATTAGGCTGGTTCAAAATCACTTGTAAACAGGCAATTGTCTTTTTAAGTTTAGACACCAGTTCTCGGAAGTGAGAAAGATAGTACTGTACTTCAAATGTGTATTTGGCCATGAGCAAAGTATACATTTTAGAACTGCCTATTCAGATACTTGATTTGATTATTGACTAATGCCATGACTTGTTTCAAGACTGTATTACTGTTTAGCCATTGTATTACAAAATTCAACGTTAATGTGTATTTAGTTGAATTGTTAATGCTAAACATTATAAAGGGTAATATATATTTATCAGAACTCAACTTGGTCTATATGTTTCATACCACACTAGTCCAAGAATGAATGCCTACTGAACCATCAGGAAAGCAATCAGATAGCTTGATAACATGTTGGATTAACAACAATTTGCATTTATATTGTGCGTTGAACATAGAAAAACGTCCCAAGGTGCTTGGCAGAGGTGTAAGGGAAATAAATGCCAAGCCAGAGAAGGAGATATTAGGAGATAGGTGACTAGTATTTGCCCTTCTCTGAAGTGTGCATAATTGTGATTTTGGTGTTTTGTATTTTGGGTAACAGGTACCTTTGGTGGCACTGTGGATAAGAAACAAATAGCCAGCATTCAGGAATCTGTGGGAGAGACCAGCTCACAGAGTGTAGTTGTTGCAGTAGACAGGTAAAAGATCTCATTATAATGGATTTTGCATGTTTTATCTCCGTTGTAATATCTTGATAACTCAACTGTATTTTAAATTCTTTGTGATGTGGAGTTGGCATAGGATAAAATAAAATGGCATTCAGAATTGTTTAATATGTCATGTCATTTTTGACATCTAGTTATATGATTGCTATTTATTTGTAATATCATTGAATGGTTTGATAGAGGTTCCCAAACTTTTTTTTTACTGAGCCTCCTTTGGAGATTTATGTCCCTTGCAACCCTCCCAATTTTTAAGAAACCATATTTTTGTAGTCTTGTACTAACACTAGTTTCTAGGCTATAATAATTTGGGTTTTAAATGTGTATGAAGTAGAAATGCAAATGATTAACCAAATAAACTTAAGTTTATAAAAGATTTTTTTTTGCTTATGAGAGTGGGTACCACCTTGTTTCAGGCACACAGTGTCAGGATGAAGCACTCCCAGGTTAAGTGTAGCAAAGCCTCTCTACTTTGCATCAATGCTAGCCACAAAAGAGCATTTCCGCAATGCCCCAGTATAAAATTTTGGCATTTTGCGTTCCAACAATCCTGTAGCCTCTCTAAATAAACTTGCCAATTCAATGCCAGTTGTTTTATGTTGGTTCTGTGCCCACTAGGAACTCAATTGAGTCTGTCCAAATTAATTTATAGTCTTACACCCAGCCATCAGTCTGGGATTTGAACCCGAGCACCTGAAGTGAGGGACCAGTGTATAACTCACTGCAGCATCCACTCTTTATATGTACAATATATATCACAAATATGACGCTGTGGTAAAAACAGATATAGCTGTGTAACTTTGGTTATGCCTGCTTCATACTGATGTGCACTTTGTGCATACTTGTTGTTGTATCCGTGTGTTAATGGAGACACGGAATGCAGGAGTTGGTTTAACAGGTGTTTACTGAACAAAGTCTGGAGGTGAACTAAAAGATACAAGACGCTATACAGGCTTATATACCCGAGTGGTCACTACCGGTATTACAGTACATACACTACAATTCCTCCCCTTTTAGATAATTAGTACATAACATTTTAAGTAATCATTAATTAACATGTTTACAAGAACAATAATCTACACATTTGCTGCAGTTAATCAATTATAAGTCAGTCTCTCTGGAGGCTTCCTGACTCGGTCCGGATAACGCCTTGGTGGTGTAGTAGGTTCTTTTGGCAAGGTCGATTCGGCTTGAATGCCAGTGTCGGGTTCATCTGGTTCCAGTATCACCAGATCGGAGGTAGATACTATGGGTATCTCTGCTTCATCATTAGGCGTATAGAGTTGTGGGGTACGTTGTCCCTTTTCGGATGACTCTATGATCTGGTCAGCATGGCGCCTTATTATGCTTTCTCCAATGTCCACGGTATACATCAGCGGTCCTAGTCGTGTGCAAATAGTTCCAGGCTGCCATTTCTCGGTACGGTAGTCCCAGGCCAAAACTTGTTGACCTATCTGGAAGGTTCTAGTTGGCCTTTCATTCATGCCTTGAAATTGCCGGTTCTCTACGTCCCTTCTGATGTTTGGTTTGATCAAATCCAGCCGGCATCTTAGTCTTCTATTGAAAAACATCATGGCGGGAGTTTGGTTTGTAACCACATGTGTTGCATTCCTGTATGCAAACAAGAAGTTATCTACCTTATGTTGTAGATTTATGTCTTCATTACCCATGGCCTTTATGGCCTTCTTGAAGGTCTGGACAAACCTTTCAGCTAATCCATTGGTGGCGGGATGGTATGGGGCGGACGTGTAGTGCTTAACCCCATTGTTTTTTAAGAACTTCTTGAATTCTTCGGACACAAATTGCGGTCCATTATCAGAACAGATCTGTTCAGGCAGCCCATTCCTGGCAAATGTGGTCCTTAATACTGTGATGGGTTTTTCCGTGGTGGTGGAGGACATCTTTATTACCTCCGGCCACTTGGAGTGTGCATCCACCGCGATTAAGAACATTGAGTCCATAAATGGACCAGCAAAGTCGATATGTACCCTTTGCCATGGAGATGAGGACCACTCCCATGGATGTAGAGGGGCTTGTGGTGGGGCATTTTGGACCTTCTGGCATCCTAGACAGCTCTTGGTCATTTCTTCGATGTCTCCATCGATACCTGGCCACCACACAAACGCTCTGGCTAGGTTCTTCATTTTCACTCCACCCAGATGCTCCTTGTGAAGCTGCTTTAGCACTTTATCCTGGAGTTTGGGTAGAATCACCACTCTGGATCCACACATCAAGGTTCCTCGGCACACTGACAGCTGTTCTCCTCTTTGCGAGAATGCTGGCAACAGTGGTTCGCCATGTGCTGGCCATCCCTTCACCGTTAAATCGTAGACTCGTGAGAGAGTCGGGTCATTTCTCGTTTCCTTTTCAATGGTAGAATTTGTTACTGGTAGACATTCCACTATGGTTGAGTGGAACATCTCCACTGGGTCCACTGTAGGTGCCTCTTCTACCATTGGCAACGGTAGGCGTGATAAACCGTCAGCATTCCCATGCTGTTTTGATCCTTTGTATTCTATGTCATATTGGTGTGCCCCTAGGATAAGGGACCACCTCTGTAGCCTTTGCGCTGTCATAATGGGAACGCCCTTTTTAGGGTTGAATATGGAGAGGAGGGGTTGATGGTCAGTCAACAAGGTAAATTTTTGTCCGTGTAGGTAATGGTTGAATTTCTTCACTCCCCACATCAGGCTGAGTGCTTCCCTGTCGATCTGGGCATAGTTACGCTCAGCTGAGTTCAATGAGCGTGACGCAAAAGCTATCGGCCGCTCCGAGCCATCAGGGAATCTATGCGATAATACCGCTCCTACGCCGTAAGGGGATGCATCGCACGCCAGTCTGATTGGCAGTGATGGGTTGTAATGAGCCAACACTTCCTTGGACGTGATCAAGCCTTTGCATTTATGGAAGGCGCGTTTACAGTCTTCGCTCCATTTCCAAATTACTCCCGTTTGTAGCAGTGCGTTAAGAGGGTGCAGAACAGTTGACAAGTTTAGTAAAAATTTATGATAGTAATTTATCAATCCCAGGAACGACCTTAATTGTGAGACATTTTCAGGTGCTGGGGCTTTTATGACCACTTCAATTTTTTCAGGTGACTTATGCAACCCTTCTTCGTTAATTATATGGCCACAGTATGATATTTGTTTCTGGAAAAATTCGCACTTGGGGCAATTTGCTCGTAGGCCCCGTTCTCTCAGCCTAGTGAGCACCTACTCCAAATTGGCAAGGTGCTCGTTGTCGTTTTCTCCTGTTACAAGGATGTCGTCTAGGTAGCATTGAGTCCTAGGAATCCCTTGCAGGACTTGCTCCATAGCTCTTTGCCAGATAGCTGGAGCTGATGCTACTCCGTAAACCAGTCGATTGTACTAGTGCAGGCCTTTGTGTGTGTTTATCGTGAGATAATTTTTAGAGGCCTCCTCAACCTCCATCTGTAGATATGCCTGTGCCAAGTCAATTTTGGTGAAACATTTCCCTCTGGATAGTGAGGCGAAAATATCTTCTATCCTCGGAAGAGGATACTGTACCGTGTGAAGGACCGGGTTTACAGTCACCTTGAAGTCCCCACAGATGCAAATTTTTCTCTGTTCTTCAGCTTTATCATTATTCAACGTTTTCTTCATGACCGGGACGATGGGTGTTGCCCACTCGCTCCAATCTACCTTGGATAACACGCCTGCCTTTTCCAAATTCTCCAGCTCTGCATCGACTGCTGGACGAATTGCGTATGGCACCGGCCTTGCCTTAAAAAACTTGGGAATTGCCGCATCTTCCACTTTTATTGAGGCGGTGACGCCTTTCAAGGTTCCTAGTTCCTGTTGAAACACTTCTTTGGCGTTGGTCAAGATGTCTTTTATTCGTTCAGGTATGACGTCATCATCATTTTTTTTCTTACTGGTCACCGTCAGTGCCTGAATGGAGTGCCAGTCTAAACGTATCTTCCTGATCCATTCACGTCCCAACAGCGGTGGACCACCATCTTGCAGAACGTATAAATACAACTTCTGTATTTCCTTGCCGTTGCATACAACAGGCACCCTTATTTTCCCTCTGGGGTATACTTTCTGCCCCGTATATGTCTTCAAGATAATGGTTGTGTCTTTCAAAGGTATATGCGGAAATAGCCGCTCGTAATCCCGTCGACTTATGACGGTCAGAGCTGATCTTGTATCTAGCTCCATTTTAACTGGGGACCCCACTATCGTGAGGGTAACCCAAATGGTCTGGTAATCTTCTTTGGCAATTACATTATGTAATTTGAGACAGCTTAGTCTCTTGTTTCCAGAGTCGCTATCGCTCTTCTGGTCTTCGGAGCTACTGTCCGTCATCATTTGTACCTTTCTGTACTTTTCCTTATTGATTTTTTTTCTGTCAGTGGATTTTTTGTTTCCAGATCGGCATACACGTGCAATGTGTCCCACCTTTCCACATTGCCTGCATGCTTTGTCCTTGAACCAGCAGTCCTTCTGGTCATGGGTGGATCTGCCGCAGCGATAACATCTCTCTCAACCCCGTGTCATTTCATGGGTGCCGAAGTCCTGTGGCTTTTGCTTTATCTCTGCAGCTCCTCTTGCTGCTGCTTCGTATGATACAGCCATACCGAAAGCCTTGTCCAGTGTTAAATCTTTCTCAGAAAGTAGCCTTTTCTGTGTTCCTTCGCTTAGGAGACCGCAGACGAATTTGTCTCGTAGAGAATCTGCCACTCCTGCCCCGAATTGGCAGTGCTTTGACAGCTTTCTTAATTCGGTGAGGTAATCAGCGTTACTTTCATTCTTGTGCTGATTCCTCCTGAAGAATTTGAATCGTTCCGCTATCAGCAGCGGTGTTGGGTTTAAGTGCTCCTGTAGGGTATCAACAATCTCCTTGAGGTGCTGCCGAATTGCAGGTAAGTCCGTTTCCAATTCGTCGCCACTGTTGTATCCGTGTGTTAATGGAGACACGGAATGCAGGAGTTGGTTTAACAGGTGTTTACTGAACAAAGTCTGGAGGTGAACTAAAAGATACAAGACGCTATACAGGCTTATATACCCGAGTGGTCACTACCGGTATTACAGTACACAGGGGCTCTTAAAGGTACATACACTACACTTGTGTGTTCATTTTTAAAGATACAACTCCAGTGTGTCAGCGTGAAGTCCTGCTCCCGAGTTTGGACATCTCTGGTTTAACAACAAATCTTGCAAAGTGGTCAGTAATGTTCCCTGTGCTGTTTTCATTTCAGGATATTCACTGGATCAACAAGACTAGATGGAAATGCTATTGGTATGTTTCTGAATGCTATTCATATTGATATTTGTGTGTGTATTACTGAGTAATTTGTCACATGATTAACTCTGATAACCACAATTCAAACAATTAAATGTAAAATGAATCATGGAATTGGATGGGCAGTTGGTTAGACACTAATTCTCACGCTTTGGACATGGACATGAGTTCAAATCCAAAGCTAGACTGATTGCATAAATGTCTGCTGGTTCTAAGGGTCTGATTTTAAATGAGTTTGGGCAGTCTCTAGTCAGTTTCTAGTGGACAGTACAGGTAGAACGTCCCGAATCCGGCAACCTCGGGACCAAGGCCGAGCCGGTTTTCGGGTTTTTCCAGACTTCGGAACGTGTTTCTGAAGTCCGGAAACGCCCAAGCCCAGGTTGCGATATTTCCGGACTTCGGACATCAGAAACACGTGCCGAGTCCGGAAATGCCTGGGCCCAGGTTGCGCTTTTGGTAAGCCTCCCTCAGTGTCCGGATTCCAGAACATTTGACGGATTCCAGACCCCTGCCACCAATCGTCCCGGATTCCGGAACTCCAGATTTGGGACGCTCAACCTGTAATTGGCAATCTGAGAGGCCGCGGGAAAAAAATATCCTAGTAATGCAGTCACTCTCCTGCTGTTGGGACTGAATGTGAAAAAGTCAGTCGCAAACAATACATTGTGATTCAAAGTATGTGAAAGAGAAAGCGACAAAAGGAATTAGAGAGTGGGAAGGACACGAACAGTTACAGGAAGAAAATCAATTTGGTTTTGTCCGCAAGCAATAAAATAAGTTTCTTTTAAAAAGCATTATGAAAGATAGAATCTTAACATATTCTCTTCAATTCACCAGTTGATTTTGTACATTGGCTGTGTGCTGTGTCTATGGATGAACTGGGTTCACCTCACCATCCACGTATGTTCAGTCTTCAAAAGATTGTGGAAATTTCTTACTATAACATGGGCCGAATCAGGCTTCAGTGGTCAAGAATTTGGGAAGTGATTGGAGACCATTTCAATAAGGTACAGTTGTGTTGAATTTGCCATTTCTGGCTAAGTTTCTCGTTTGGCTAGGGTCCAAAGTTCATCTAAGCATTTGAATTAATATACGGACAATAAAAGCTTTGCAGGTTTTCTTTTGAAGAAGTCATGAAATGCATGAAGAAATTGTTGGACATGCCACTTGGTATTCTCAATGTATTTGTATTCTGGTACAGGTTGGATGCAATCCAAATGAGGATGTTGCCATCTTTGCTGTTGACTCTCTGAGACAATTGTCAATGAAATTTTTGGAGAAAGGAGAGTTAGCTAACTTTCGGTTCCAAAAGGATTTCTTGAGACCTTTTGAACACATTATGAAGAGGAACAGGTATGAAAGTATTACTTTGTCACTGAAGAAAAATAACCCAGTTAGAAGGAGGGGAGGGCATCTTAGGAACAACTCTGACCCTCTTGGAGCTTGACATTTTTTAGCTTGTGTGAATTTTTGGTCATTTCTCAGCAATACCATGTGGTGTAGCATTTTATCTATGTATTGTGAGCAAGATTAAGAAATCTGGTATAACTAATGCCGTCTTCAAATGGTTTTGACAGCTGTGCCTTCAGCTGCCAAGGCCCCGGACTTTAAAATTCCCTCCCTAAACCTCCTGACCTCTCCTCCTTTAAACTTTCAACCAAGTCTTTGGTCAACCTCCAAATATCTCCTTTGGTTTTATTCCATATTTTGATGACACCTCCATGTAGCACTTTGAGATGGTTTGTCTTCATAAGAAGCACTATATAAATGCACGTTATTGTTTTTGTTAATTTTGAAGTCCACTATAATTTTGACTGTATTGAAGATTTGTGCCTGGGTTATTGCTGATCCAACAGCACCTTGCACTTGTGTTGAAGCTGCCACAGAACAAACATGCCAAGGTGCTTTGTGAGATTGCAGAACATCAATTAGGAAGTTGAGAGGAGTTGATGCACGTGACCGAAGGCACAGTTGAAGCGATAGGTTCTGATGTTTTTGGAAGTGAGGAGAGGTGTGGCAACGTGGTCCTTAAGAGGAGACTTTCCAAGTGCACGAACATGATGACTAAACACTCCGCCACTGACAGTGGAGCAGAGTGGCGTGAACTGACAGTCCAGTTGGAAGAGTGGAAATTAAGGCCCGAGGACAGCAGCTCCAACAATGCAGCATTCCCTTAGCACTGCAGTGGTCAGTCGTAGTTATAGTTTGATGTGGGAGATGCAGCTGTGCTGAAACAAATAGGGCACGGCAGTTGAGCCTGAGCAGGCATCTAAGAAAGCGAATGGAGTTAGTCCATGAAAAATGAAGTTTCTGGTCGGCTCCAAATCAGATGGCTTCTCTTTTTGCTAATGTTAAAGTGGAAAAAGTTCCAGCTCCTCTCTCAGCCAGTCTGCTAGAATGGCACGAAGTGGAAGGTAATGGCAAAACGATTAAGTCAGATAGCGTCAGCATATGTACGGAAGTTGACCCCATTTTTATATATATTGTAGAAGGGCAGCATGTAAATGGGCCAAGGATGAGCATTCGAGCACAGTAGAGTTGACAGGGAGGAGAAACCACTGGAGGAGAAGTACTGACAACATTAGGACAAGTAGGAATGTAATGGAAATTAGAGTAATACCACAGAGGTGGACCATGGAGGAGAGGTAATGAGTAGGGATGGAGTGATTGGCTATACTGAAAAATGTGGACAGATCAAGAAAGATTAGAAGGAATAGCACACCAGTTCCAATCACATAGATCATAAGTCCGATATTTTAAACGAGCTTAAAATGTTGTTCTTTCCCAGAATGTAAGTTCTATTTGAGCAAGAAGTTTTTAAAGTCCCCCCCCATTTTATTGATTTTTGTCTCCTTTCCCCTGGTTGATTTGTTCCATAATTGACATCCCCAATACCAACAGTCAAGGATGGGGTGACGCAGCATAAAAAACAAGTCCATGTTTGAATAATCCTTGGTTCCAAGATATGGAGCTAAGCATTTGCAAAACCCAGAAAGGGAATATTTGAATAAAGCCGACCTGTTTGAGGCGAAGCTGTAAATTCCTTTAAGGTCATCACCATTAATTGCAATAGCCTTGGCTTATTATTTCCACCTTTTTGTCTAAAGTTTGTTTATACAATTCTGGTCATTTTAGATCTGTATTAAACATAGAAACATAGAAGATAGGAGCAGGAGTAGGCCATTCGGCCCCTCGAGCCTGCTCCGCCATTCAATGCGATCATGGCTGATCATCCAAATTCAGTACCCTGCCCCTGCTTTCTCCCCATATCCCGTGATCCCTTTAGCCTTAAGAAATATATCCAACTCCTTCTTGAATACATTTAATGAATTGGCCTCTACTGCCTTCTGTGGTAGAGAATTCCACAGGTTCACCACTCTCTGGGTGAAGAAAGTCCTCCTCATTTCTGTCCTAAATGGCTTACCCCTTATCCTTAGACTGTGACCCCTGGCTCTGGACTCCCTGACCATCGGGAGCATCCTTCCTGCATCTAGTCTGTCCAGTCCTGTCAGAATTTTATAAGTTTCAATGAGATCCCCTCTCATTCTTCTAAACTCCAGCGAGTACAAGCCCAATCGACCCAATCTCTCTCCATAGGTCATTCCTGCCATCCCAGGTATCAGCCTGGTGAATCTCCGCTGAACTCCTTCCATGGCAAGAACATCCTTCCTCAGATAAGGCGACCAAAACTGCACACAATACTCAAGATGTGGTCTCACCAAGGCCCTGTACAACTGCAGCAAGACATCCTTGTTCCTGTACTCAAACCCTCTCGCTACGAAGGCCAACATACCATTTGCCTTCTTAACCGCCTGCTGCACCTCCATGCTTACCTTCAGTGACTGGTGCACAAGGACACCCAGGTCTCGTTGCACTTCCCCTTCTCCCAATCTATTGCCATTCAGATAATCTGCCTTCCTGTTTTTGCTACCAAAGTGGATAACCTCATATTTATCCACGTTATATTGCATCTGCCATGCTTCTGCCCAATCACCCAACCTGTCCAAATCATCCTGGAGTTTCTCGGCATCCTCCTCACAGCACACACGCCCACCCAGCTTTGTGTCATCTGCAAATTTGGAGATATTACATCTAGTTTCCTTGTCTAGATCATTAATATATATTGTAAATAGTATTGTGTAGTTTATGTAGAATGTAAACTATATTTATGAGAAAAATAACATTTAGCTGATTTATATTTTAGATCACCTTTCCTGATTTGTAATATTTGCATTGTTTTGCAACTCATTTTCTGATCCTTGGAAATATTTTTTTAATTCTTTGCATATTTCAGTAAGAGTAACTGAAATGGATAGAATATTGCAGGTGTATTGGTGTACAGCGCAATTGTTATTTTCAGCACAATTACCAGAAACATTTCAGAGAAAGCTCAGCAACTGAACTTAAATTTGTAACACAAAGGCAAATGTGTTTGCTTACCATGTACTCACAGGTCACCAACAATAAAGGACATGGTCATTCGGTGCATTGCACAGATGGTAAATTCACAGGCTTCAAATATCCGTTCAGGATGGAAGAACATTTTCTCCGTGTTCCACCAAGCTGCTTCAGACCACGATGAGCCGATTGTGGAGTTGGCTTTCCAGACTACTGGGCATATTACCTGTAAATGTTCTCTCTATTCAATGCTATACTACAAGTTTCAGTAGAACTCATATTTTCTAGTAAATGCCTTTTATTTTAATTAAGCTTCCTCGCAGATAAATATACATTTCTTATATATAAGTTGTGCATAATACATTAAAAGATCAATATATGCATATAGTGCAGTTTAATTGAACATATGGAAGTATTTTTATAATGGGCAAAAAACATTTGTATTGAAAATTGTCAACTGGTTCTGGTACTGTATGCTTTAAAGTCTCTAGACAGCTGTAATGTTTGTAAGTGAAACACAGAGAACCGGTGATCAATTATTATTCTACTGATGGATGTTTATCTCTTAGTGGATATTTTTAAGAAGCACTTCCCAGCAGCAATCGACTCGTTCCAGGATGCTGTGAAATGTTTATCTGAGTTTGCTTGTAATGCTGCATTTCCTGACACCAGTATGGAGGCTATCCGACTTATTCGACATTGCGCAACATATGTGTCTGAGAGACCGCAAGTGAGTTAATATCAATAAAAGAAAAACGTGATAATGACCAAATAATCTGTTTTCGTGGTGATGGTTGAGGGATAATTGTTGGCCATACACCAGGGAGAACTTCCTTGCTCTTTGTCAAAATAGTGCTGTGAGATCTTTTACATCCTGTCTGACTGGTTTAACGTCTCATCCAAAAGACTGCACCTCTGACAGTGCAGCACTCCCTTGAGTATGGCACTGGAGCGTCGGCTTGGATTTTGTGCTCAAGTCTCTGGAGTGGGACTTGATTCAGAAGCGAGAGTGTTGCCACTGAGCCGTGGCTAACGCTATGCTGTTGCTATTTTCTGCTAATCCATCCCTAAGTCAATTGCTAAACTGCTGTTGTCAATACGTTATTTAACATTGAGGTAATGTTATGAAATTGTAGCTGCTACCTTGATTTTGTCCAGTATTATATTGACAATGCCACATGCAGGCGTGTGATGTCATTTAAATAGCAAGCAACAAAACAGTAAATATTGTGTGACCGTCGGATTCAGTAGTTGTTTATATATGGTATCACACTGGAACTGAGTGATGGTCTGTTTGTATATTGAGTAATTCTAATGTAAGGCTTTCTGGAACTATCATTATCAACTGAATGAAGAAGCTCAGCCAACAACAACTTGTATTTATACAGCTCCTTTAACGTAGTAAAACGTCCTAAGGCGCTTCACAGGAGCGTTATCAAACAAAGTTAAACAGAGCCACAAGATATTGGGACAGGTGACCAAAAGCTTGGTCAAAGAGGTAGTTTTTAAGGAGCGTCTTAAAGGATAATAGAGAGGCAGAGAGGTTTAGGGAGGGAACCAAGTAGTGGACGGCAACTCCCAGAATGAACCACTATTGCGCTGTAAGCAGTCTATGGACAAAACTCTTGCTCTCTATGAACAATCTGTGCATTAAAATTCCCAGAATGTAGTTTAAAGCTATCTTCCTTCTGATCACTGGGGGAGGGGAGTGTAGCAGCATAACTCCATAGGATCTTGGCTGTAAGATTAATAGCAAAACTGGCTAATCACAGAACCTGCCAGGGCTTGTTGTTTGTAAGTACTCCGCTTCCCTCCCCCACCATCTGCCTAGTGATGGAAAGGGCTATTAGCACCAGAAGTGACAAACATTTTGGCCTAGAAATTGGGTTTTGGCTTAGCCAGGGCTTTAGCGCCGGAAGTTAGTGCCGGCGCTAAGTCCCCTGCGCGCGCCAAAAATTCAGTGGCGCCGCGCCCAAACGGCTGCCGGCGCGACTGAAGGGTCTTAGCGCCTGGAAAAGGGCGCTAACTGCCGTTTCGCGCCGCAATTCCGGCGCTGCGGCACCCGGTGCGGCAGGCTGGGGAAGTGCAGGCCTCCTCCTTCCGTTAAGGAGGAGCTGCCTGCACCCGGCCGCGGCCCGCGCAAATCTGCTTAAAAATGAGCCCGGCACCTCGGACAAGTGCCGGGCTTGCATCTGTTCCGGGGGGAGTGGGGGGGGCAGAGAAGTCCGGGGAGGGAGCTGCGGGCAGGCGGCCGGCGGGAAAGCGGCCGGCCGCCGCGGGGCCTTTAATGCGCCGGCGCTAACTGCAGTAAGGCACCTCTGACAAAACGCTGGTTGCGGCTGCCACGGGCGAGGCGGCCGCAACTCAATTTTGGAGTTCGGGCGGGTTACCACGGCAACCGGGACGCTGCGCACACCGATGACGTCATCGGTGCCGGCGCAGCGCTACCGGAGCAACGCCGATTTAGGGCCCCAGGGAATTTCACTACTGGCCATAACTCCGGCGCAAGGCCCTCTAGCGCCTCAAATGAGGCGCTAAGGCTACTGAATTTTCAGCCGATTGTGTACATTGTGTGTGATTTAAGTAAAATTTAGTTTTCTGTAAATTGTAATGAGTTAAATTTGATTTTGTAGGTTTTGTATTAACTATGTTCAAATTTTTTAATGCATTTTATTAGGCATTGAAGGAATACACCAGTGATGACATGAATGTAGCTCCTGGAGATAGAGTATGGGTACGAGGATGGTTTCCAATTTTGTTTGAGCTTTCCTGCATTATTAATCGTTGCAAATTAGATGTCCGTACAAGGTAAGATACAGTTAAATTGTTTTACCTTCATTTAAGAAACTGTAGACCAGATATTTTACGGTGATGATTTGTAGTCAACATGTTTTTTATGAAATCTGTCTTGCAGAGGGCTTACTGTGATGTTTGAAATCGTAAAAAACTATGGCCAAACTTTTGAGCAACACTGGTGGCAAGATCTGTTTAGGATTATCTTTCGGATATTTGATAATATGAAGCTCCCTGAACAGCAAACTGAAGTAAGGCAAAAGTGGACTTTGTACAACTTTTAATACTGTTCCTTTGTGTCACAAGACCTAAAATAGCCAACAATAGTGATTTTTTTTTTGGCAGTCTGTCAGTAAATATACACTTGCACTATATTATTTCCAGATACTTTAAATAATGAAAGGGCGCGATGAAGAGGAAAAAATTATGCAGTGATTTGTTATGATCTGGAATGCACTACCTGAGGGTGGTGGATGCAGATTTAAAAATAACTGAAAAGGAATTGGACAAATGCTTGAAGAGGAAAAATATGCAGGGCTATGAGGAAAGGGCAGGGCAGTGGGACTAATTGGATAGTTCTTTGAAAGAGCGGCATAGGCACGATGGGACGACTGGCCTTTTTTTAATGTGCTTCTGTGCTACATCATGATTCTGTGATAATCTAATACTGACGTTTCAGTCTGTTTGCAGGCTATATTTCCAAACTCTTTGAGGTGTATTTTCTGCTCTTTTGAGATTAAGGGTCGGGCTTAAAAATTGCTGTGGCTTTTACCATGTACAGGAAACTTTCTGGTATCCGGCACTGATTGGACCGAGCTGGTGCCGTACCATCAAAACTGCCGTAGAAACCAGCGCTAATGTTAAAACATACGGAGCTTTTGAGCTCCGTGTGAATCAACAAACCCTGTTGCTTAGCAACGGCTTCAAAACAGTCGGCCGCAGCTTAAAAGCGTCTCTGTAGCTAAGCAACAGCTTCAGCTAGACCTTGCAGAGCCTGACTGGAAAAAAAAAAGCAACGAGAAGTAAAAAAAACTTATAGGAAACGGCTCCTGAATTTTGCCGGTAGATAGAGCTTTCCGGACATTTAACCTCCGGTTAAACGAAAGTTTCCTGTACATCAGACCTGTAGAAATTTCTTACAAAATAATAGATTTTTCCTGTGTATTTTTGCCCCAGAATGCATTATGATTCACTGGACAACTGCAGTATTCATCAGTACCACTGACATTTTTGATTTATCTACTGTAATTAATTCATTAATTTAATTAATAAAGATTAAGATAGCTTCCACATTGACTGAGTGGGTAAAGACACCATGTGGTGCAGCACTGAGCCACACAACCCAGAAGTCCCAGCTTCAGTTCCTGATCTGATTTGATGTGATGAACCTGACAAAATACTTGAGTCTGTTTTTTTTCCCCGTAGTGCAGTATTAAAATTTACTGTTGCATTTTACAATAACATGCCAATTGTACAATTAATTGCTTTATCTGATTGTCTTCACAGAAGGCTGAATGGATGACAACTACATGTAACCATGCACTTTATGCCATTTGTGATGTTTTCACACAATTCTATGAAGTTTTAAATCACATACTATTGGATGACATATTTGCTCAGTTACATTGGTGTGTACAACAAGGTAACCTTATTTTCTTAATTCAGAAGTATTTTAACCAGAAGAATTCTAAAATGTATTTACGATATAATTTAAATGAAATTCTAACTCTAGGTGTCCAATGGTAATACATTCCTACATTTATGCTGGTTATGGGTGAATGTGTTTGGTAAATTGATGCCTTGAAGCTTGCCTTGATTTGAATTGGCGATGAAATGCATTTAATTGCTCCTTGCCATTTTCATGTCATAATTTTTCTCCTTGGCCCTTTTATCCTTGTTACAGATAATGAACAACTGGCCCGATCAGGAACAAATTGTTTAGAAAATGTGGTTATACTAAATGGTCAAAAATTCAGTCCTTTAGTCTGGGATAAAACATGCGGCTGCATGCTGGACATCTTCAAGACCACTATTCCCCATGCGTAAGTTCAAGTTACCAAATATCTTCATGATTAAATCTTTTGTGATTTTTCTCAGCATTGGAAATTCAGATGATAGATTAGAACTGCTGTAGCAATAGTATAAACACTTAATGCTGTTCTTGTAAATATTTATTAAATTATGGCATAATGGTGAAGGGATATTTACTAGTCCTAGCCCCTTTTAGGGCTACTCCGGATCAGGCGTATTTCTCAGACGTTCGCTTTCAACTAAAGTTTGAGGTAGCCGAATCCTAAAGACGCTTAATTGGGTCTAAAGGTCCAGACTATTTCTCCCTAAAGGAAAGGAACAACCCGAGAATGTTACCGTCCTCCAGATAGCGCTTTTAATAAGTTTAGCTAGACTGTAACGCCCTGATATTATGAGGATCCGGAAAACTCCCCCAGAAATGTAACACTTCACCAAAGAGTGCACAGAGAGTGAGTTAACGAGTTATTGATGCAGAAGACTTATGTGAGACAATTCTAAAAATATAGAAATTTATTAAAAGAACCGACATGCAATTTACAGTTGGTGAGTCAGTCAATTTCAACATTAACAGTTATAAAAAGAGAGAAAATACTATTATTAACAGAGAGTCTTACTTTTAAATCTTAACTTCGCTACATATTACAGTTCTTAAATTTTCTATACAGGATATCCATCAATATCAAATACCTTTGATCCCCGAGGTATAAAGAGTTGGAGACCACAGAGCCGCCTCTGTGGTCGAGAATCGCTTTGCCCGATTAAAGCGAGTCTGCTATCTCATTTGAAACTTCAATATTTATACTCTTTTCAGTTGTATTTCCTTTAAGATTTTCTTCTGATGCAAGCCAATTATCCCTATTCATCTTTCTGCCGACATCTGCAATTCTTACTGCTACATCAGCTTGTAATATTTCCAGAATCTTGTCTCATCTCCAGGTGTTCTGGGTTGACCATATAAAAATGGTGTGAAGGGCAGGTGTTCCTTATTTTGTCATCTTTACGAGGGCAGATGTTCCTTATCTTATGTGCCATCCTTATCCAGGGTGAACCATTGTTTTTGTTCTCAAAGGTCAGCCTGTCGGAACCATGCACCTTCTGTTTCAGTAAGGTTATTTATTCAGGGTCAACAACTGTCTTATCTCAATAGCCAGACTTCTTTCATAGCTATTTCATAGTTAGGTTTCTAAATTTCCAAACCCAGTTTGTCATGTTTTAAAGAATTTATAAAGTAGAGTTCCTTATATAGTATATTCCTTCACAATGGCACCTTTTATAGCTTGACCGTAAATATTTGTTATCTTGTGTTGTTTACAGTCTTTTAGCATGGCGGCCTGCAGGCACGGAAGAGGAGTCTTCAGAGAAGGGTTCAGTGAGTGCAATTTGAAACAGTTACAAATTAAAAGGCTTCTATGCTTTAAATGCATCTTTTTTTAAATATTGTGGTTGTTTATCTGTTGTAACTTGCTGATATACCTCATGTTTTCATAGGACTTGGAAGCTGACCGCCAGTCAGTCTGTAGCACAGAGCGAAACCCTTCAGAAAAAGGTCAGAGCCAGTACAGCCAGGTATCTAACACCAGTGACGAAACTTGGAAAAATAGACCAAATGCAAGTAAGTCTTGTTCTTTCACTCCACAGTGTCTATTTACTGTAAATATCCAGGCAGGTGTTTTTTCTGAACAGTATGTTTGTTCGAAAATGTCTATTCCTTCTCGCCATGAATGAATAAGCTTCAAATCACAAAAGTTTCCCCAGCAAGCATCATTTAAAAGAATAAATTCCAGTTAAATAATTTCAAGGCACCTTTTTAAAATGTAACGCGTACTACAATCTGAATCTTGCAACAAGTTACAAGTAACCTCAGTGTCCATTCTGCTAGAGACGAGGAAAAATAAGTTAACTAATGTCCTGCTTCTGATAATTATCCAGTGACTCATGCTGGAAAGCCTACGTGGATGGTATTGTGTATTCTTTACCTGGCACGATATCTAATTTTGGGGTCTAGAATCTCATTAGCAGACACCTTGATGTCAAATCTCTCGCTCTCTCGCTATATATATATATATATATATATATATATATAATATATACCAAAAAATGTTTTTTTTCCTACATTGCTAAACATCAGTACACTGCTGTCCACCATGAATTTCACATCACCCAACCTTTGGTAATGTTCTATATTTCATCCAGCAACAGCAAAGAATTTTTGCTCATCAACCTGACTATGGACTAGCTGAACTGACTACTTAGATGAATATCCTTAGCATCCTATTAAGCCATCTAAGTTTGTTCAGGTTGCAGGTCCATCAATACTTCATGCACTCATACAAATCCCGGTAAGAACTGACCTGTCCTCGCTATCTTATCTCAAATAAGATGTCAGAGGGGTTGGTAGTTAAGTTGTTTTATCAGATTGATCAGACAGCTTCACGATCAACTTACTGGTGACATGCTGTAGCTGTAGGAAAAAGCAAGAGCGACATACATCCCTGGAACAAAACTAGAAATAAAGCTCCCCTGACAGTAAGCAGAGATGAGAAAATGTATTACAAATGCAGAGATGTTTCAAGTCAGCCCTCAACCCCGAGTGTATTGCATTGCATACTTCCAAACTCCCTGTTACATAATCATTGTACAGTAATAACATCCTTGCCACTTTGTGCTTCAGCAACAAACCACAGGGAATGGCTACAATGAGAAATGAATGGCAAATATACGTTTTAAATACTAATGCCCCAATTGTTGAATGCCTATATTAGTGATTGAATGCCTGGTGCTACATCCTTCCATTGATTTAACCATTTTGTTCATTTTTTTTTTTTCCCCCAAGAAATATCTGATCAGAAACTCTTTGCTGCCCTCCTCATCAAATGTGTTGTGCAGCTAGAATTAATCCAAACAATAGACAACATTGTGTTCTTTCCAGCAACAAGCAGAAAGGAGGATGCTGAAACTATGGCAGCTGTACAGGTAACATGAAAACCATTTGCTTGACAAAACTTCCCTGTAATATGAAATGTCAACACCACTGTTGCTAATAATTGTTTTAAGAAAACTCTAATCAAATTCTAGCTGCTTGCTCTAGTACAAGTGTTTTGGTGCTAACTTGAAATTGACTGTTAATTTTGAATGTAATTTAGAAAAGTAAATAGCCTAGTACAGGAAACTTTCGTTTCACCGGAGGTTAAATGTCCAGAAAGCTCTATCCACCGGCAAAATTCGGGAGTCAGTTCAGAGAAGTTTTTTTTCTTTTCGTTGCTTTTTTTCTCCAGTCGTGGCTCTGCAAGGTCTTGCTGAAGCTGTTGCTTAGCTACAGAGACGCTTGCAAGCTGCAGCCGACTGTTTTGAAGCTGTTGCTAAGCAACAGGGTTTGTTGCTTCACACGGAGCTCAGAAGCTCCGTATGTTTTAACATTAGTGCTGGTTTCTACGGCAGTTTTGATGGGACGGCACCAGCTCTGTCCCATCAGTGCCGGATACCAGAAAGTTTCCTGTAACAAGGTAGCTAAATAGAGCTGTGGTGAACTGTTCACTGAACTGAGCTTCTCCATTGCCCACTAGCCATATAATGAGTGTCACTGCTCAAATGCAAACCGAATCAAGTATTATTTGTCCGGGGTGGCGTGCTCACATTGCAAGATTGAAGCACAGACCATTATCTTGGCCACCATTGACTGCAGTAATATTATCTGAGGAAGGGTGTTCTTGCCATGGAGAGAGTGCAGCGAAGATTCACCAGACTGATACCTGGGATGGCAGGAATGACGTATGAGGAGAGATTGGGTCAATTAGGCTTATATTCGCTAGAGTTTAGAAGAATGAGAGGGGATCTCATTGAAACTTATAAAATTCTAACAGGACTGGACAGACTAGATGCTGGAAGGATGTTCCCGATGGCAGGGGAGTCCCGAACCAGGGGTCACAGTCTAAGGATAAGGGGGTAAGCCATTTAGGACTGAGATGAGGAGGAATTTCTTCACCCAGAGAGTGGTGAACTGTGGAATTCTCTACCACACAAGGCAGTTGAGGCCAATTCATTAAATATATTCAAGAAGGAGTTAGATATACAGGTAGACTATCCTTTATCCGAACTTCCGAAAACCTCTAAAAACCGAAAGTTTTTTCGTTCAGCGTAAGTCGTGCGCACGACATGACCAGAGTGGCGCACGACTTACGCTGAGCAGGGCAGAGGGTCACAGCGTTCCCTCCTGGGTAGGAGATTGCAGGCCGAGCCGGGCAGTGTGAAGGAGGTACCGGGAGAGTGAACCCGACAATACAGCGGCCCGTCCGATAGCTGCAGCGGCCCGTCCGATATTCTTTTCTCCCCACCCCCCCCCCCCCCCACCCCCGACCCGTCCGATATTCTTTTCTCCCCCCCCCCTGACCTGACCCGACCCGACCTGAACCGCGGCCCATCCGATATTCTTTTCTCCACCCCCGCCGACGCCGACCCCGACCCCCGACAAATTTCCCAATACCTTCTGAAATCCGAAAACCGAAACTCAGCTAGTCCCAAGGTTTTCGGATAAAGGATAGTCTACCTGTATTAAGGCTAAGGGGATCAAGGGATAGGGGGAGAAAGCAGGGACAGGATACTGAATTTGGATGATCAGCCATGATCTCATTAAATGGCAGAACAGGCTTGAGGGGCCGAATGGCCTACTCCTGCTCCTATCTTCTATGTATATTTATCAGCAGTTCCAAAAATTCTACAAGAAGTTGTCCTTATCCGGGTCAAGTTATCTATGGTTTTCTGATACCTTCCATCTCTATTAGAAAACCAAAGGTCCTCTTTGAAAGCTTCCTTTGCTCAATTAGAACATGCCAATATAGGAAGTATATCAAAAGGAAGTTCCCAGAATTAGATAAATGCCCTTGTAATTCAATTTGCTCATTCCAACTTGAATGCCAGAAATGAGGAGTCTGCCTGTAAACTGGACAATTCAGATGGATGTCTAAGATCCCATGGCATTGTTCCTGGAATTCATGAACTGCAAACCTATCTCAGTGATCAATAGAGGTCTGTATATCATTTGCATTTCATAGAAATATTTGAAACCACGGAAAATCCAGTGCTAAAGGGAGAGAGCAGGATTGAGGGATTAGGTTTAGATTGCTCTAACAAAGATAAAATGGGCCAAATGGGCAGCACGGTGGCCTCACGGCGCCAGGGACCCGGGTTCAAATCCGGCCTCGGGTGACTGTCTGTGTGGAGTTTGCACATTCTCCCCGTGTTTGCGTGGGTTTTCTCCGGGTGCTCCGGTTTCCTCCCACAGTCCAAAGATGTGCGGGTTAGGTTGATTGGCCATGATAAAAAATTGGCCCTTCGTGTTAGGGGGGATTAAATACGTGGGGTTACGGGGTTATGGGGATAAGGCTTGGGTGGGATGGCTGTCTGTGTAGGGACCGGGTGCTAGGGTTTGGATGATCAGCCATGATCTCGTTGAATGGTGGAGCAGGCTCGAAGGGCCGAATGACCTACTCCTGTTCCTATCTTCTATGTTTCTAAATGGCGACTTTATGTGCTGCAAAATGTTATGGTTCTAATGGTGCAATGAAAAACTTGTTTCTTTTAATTATTCAAAGACGGCTTTCTCGTGTCTCTCGAGTTTAATCAGCAACCATCACCTTTTACCTTGAACTTCACCCGTAGCTGCTGGTGTGGCATCAGCAGGGGAGCAATTGCTTTTTCCATGTTGGTGGCCCCCAATCTTGAGGACTTAATTTGTCTTGCTTGATATGTGGGACTCTCTTAAAACTGCAAAACTACGAATAGAATGCTCTATTTTCATTTCTGGTGTTTGACATTGAGTTCACCTGTTCTGTTGGACTGGCGGTTTGAAAAGGCTTGATTTTAGTGTTGCTCCATCATTGGTAGATTCAGAATTTACCCACTGAAGGAAGCAGTGTTACAAACTCCCCCCTGCCCCCCCCCCTCAACTAGAGCTCCTTCCAGAAGCTTGCTTTCCTCTTCCATGTTAAACTCTTCACCCCAAGCCCTCGAACAACTCTGCATAAAGCCCAAGTCCATTGAATGCAGCTCTTCAAGGAGGTGTTTGTAGCATCTCTCTTGCATTTGTGGAGAGAATAGAAAACTTATCCTCTGATGGCCAGTTCCTTTCTCGCCTCTAGCATGTATGCATCGCAATGTTTCTTGCCTTTGTATTTTTATTGATACTGCTATGGCTAGTGATTCCTGAACTTTCCTGTCTTCCTTCTAAACTCCGAAGTGCTGGTCTTCCATCTTCCATCTTGCATTCCTACTTACCCAATGTGGAACTCCGAACCTCCCTCAGTCTTTGGTTCCTAGAATCTTAAGGCTTTTAACACCCAAGTTTGGGATCACCTAATCGCAATATGTTGATTTACTTTGTCTTTGTCTTTTTTCAAGCTTGGTAATGTCCTGTCTTGACCCTTCAGCTCGCATTCTTAATTTTTAAAAATCCAAAATTTGTCTGAATCTTTATTTAAAAAAAAAAAAAAAAAAAATTATTCTAGGGATATGAGTGTCGCTAGCAAAGGCGGTGTTTATTGGCCATCCCTAGTTGTGCTTGAGAAGGTGGTGGTGGGCCACCTTCATGAACCGCTGCATTCAGTGTGGTGAAGGGACTTCAACAGTAATGTTAGTTATAGAGTTCCAGAATTGTGATTTTGGGAGGTGCTGTTGAAGAAACCTTGGCAAGTTGCTGCAGTGCATCTTGCAGATGCTGCACAATGCAGCCATGGTGCGCTGATGGTAGAAGGAGTGGATGTTTAAGGTGGTGGCTGCTCATCAAGCAACTGCTGGATGGTGTTGAGCTTCTTGAGTGTTGTTGCAGTCATCTAAGCAAGTGGAGAGTATTCTATCATACTCATGACATGTGCCTTGTAGGTGGTGGAGAGGCTTTGCAGAGTCGGAAGGTGAGCCACTTGTTGCAGAATACCCAGCTTATGACCCGCTCTGGTAGCGATGGTATTTATGTGGCTGGTCCAGTTGAATTTCTGGTTAATGGTGACCCCCACCCAGGATGTTGATCGTGGGGGATTCGGTTATAATAATGCCATTTCACGCCAAGGAGAGGTGGTGAGACTTTCTGTTGTGGGAGATGGTCATTGCCTGGTACTTGTGTGGCGCGAATGTTACTTGCCACTTATTCAGTCCAAACCTGGATGTTTTCTGGGTCTTGCTGCATGCGGACATGGACTGTTTCATTATCTGAGGAATTGCGAATGAAACTGAACACTGCAATCATCAGCGATCAGCCCCATTTCTGACCTTATAATGGAGGGAAAGTCATTGACGCAGCAGCTGAAGCTAGTTGGGCCCAGGACAGTGCCCTGAGGAACTCCTGCCATGATGTCTGCGACTGAAATGATTGACTTCCAACAGCCACAACAATCATCCTTTGTGCTAGGTATGACTCCAACCACTGAACAGTTTTCCCCAATTCCCATTGACTTCAGTTTTACTAGGGCTCCTTGGTGCCACACTCTGTCAAATGCTGCCTTGATGTCAAGGGCAGTCATTCTCGCCTCGCCTCTGGAATTCAGCTCCTTTGTCCATATTTGGACCAAGGCTGTACTGCGGTCTGGAGCCGAGCGATCTTGATGGAACCCAAACTGAGCAGCAGTGGACAGGAGACAACAAGCAGGGACGAGGTGTTTCCCCACTTGAAAAAGGGAATTTGACATGTAAATCAGCCTGCCGCATTACTCGTGAATATTTCATGGCATTGGTAGAGGTCTATGAACAGGTCATCTGCTTACTGTTTCTTTTGGTCAGACTAGGAAGATATAAACAAGGCAAATGTTATTTTTACATTTGGGATTGGATGAACTACAAAAGTGTCACAACTAAAATAAATTGTTTTTATGTGCAGAGGGATTCAATCGATGCTGAGGTTCATATAGATACTGAAGACCAAGGAATGTATCGATACATGACTTCACAACAGCTTTTCAAACTCCTGGATTGTCTGTTGGAGTCGCACTCATTTGCAAAGGCTTTTAACTCAAATAATGAACAGAGGACAACACTATGGAGAGCAGGTAAATACTGTGCACACTGTTAATTAAGATTGAAACTTCACACCTTAAGTTTGAATAAGCAGCATTAATCTATATTTCCCAGGCTGTACTTATTTTACATTTTAACAGTAACACTTCTCACCCATGTGATATTCTGTGAATATAAAGGATGTAATTCAGTAAGAACTTCAGTAAGTGTATGAGAAAGCAATTAAAATATTCACATACACCCCCAAACCCTAACTAGGTACGATCTGATGTAGTCAATGAAAGGGTTTAACTCCATTAATTCTGATTTTAGTTTCAATCACTTTGAATTAAACTCATTAGTATTCCACAGTTGGAAGAGAAATGCATGTCATTTGGAACTCCATGAGTAACGAACAGTTCTGTGACCTAATGAGACATATGGTGATTGTTAATGTGGAGAAATTTGAATTGGCTGATTTGGGGTTCTTTGTCACAGCCAACATGTAATTGTTTGGAGCAGGCATTACTTTTAGTTGTAGACCGAAATGCCCAAGTTGACTTGCACATTGAATTTCTCACCTTTACTGCAGGGAGGTATTTGTGTAATCAATAGTCACCCCATGGAAAATATTTTTTTCGCATTTTAAAGTTGTTTCATCCATATCATAAAACCAATTAAAGACAGGCCAATTTAGTAAAACCTGCTGGTGTTTCAGTAGAAACTGATTTCCTAAATGACAGAAAATGCATAAACTTTAATGATATACAAATGGCTATTTAATACCATATTGTACTAAGTATTTACTTTTGAAGTGCTTTACTTTTTACTCCAGGATTTAAGGGCAAATCCAAGCCTAATCTCTTAAAGCAGGAAACCAGCAGTCTTGCCTGTTGCCTTCGTATACTCTTCCGCATGTACACAGATGAAAATCGCCAGGATTCTTGGGACAATATACAGAAACGACTACTGAAGTAGGATAATTTATTTCCTGTGTAATACTGTAGTCTATCTGTCATGAAAGCTGAGCAAGCAGCAAGGCCCTCTGCTGTAAATCCTGTGTCATTACATACATGACCTTCAATTGTGTGCTCATGATTCTAGATGTTGGGTTACTAAAGCTTTTTCAGTACTTTATATATTTAGCAGTGCTAAGAAAGCTATATTGGACATAGACAATGCATAGTGCTTTACGCTGGTATTCTTTAAGCGTGTGAAAATGCTTTATTTTTGTCTAGGATGGCTTATTTATTGGATCCTTTGTTGCTGGTCACAACACTCAAGATTAAAATTGGCTACATGTAGCTGTTTCTGCAAGCTACAGAGTACACACACCCTGGACTGGCTGATAAATGCACACCTCATGACAAGGCAGAAATGTAGTTTAGTTTAGGAAGGCCTTGAGGTACAGGGAACTCTCTTTTATCCGGGACCGGCGTGGTGCCAGTTGATCAAAAAGTCCGGATTACAGAGAGGTATACTTACTAAGGTACGAGAGCCCCGTACACGGCCACAGATCCAGGCGTCCCTGTTGCATGGCAACAGGTGCAGGAACCCCGGTTACACAGCCACAGATCCAGGAACCCCGGTTACACGGCCACTAATATGAAGTAAAACTTAGCTGAACCTACTCCTGAATTTTGCCGGTTAAGAGAGATTTCTGGTTATTTAGGTGCCAGTAAAAAGAGAGTTTCCTGTACCAAGATCAATTGCTGCCATTACCCTTGGATCACAAGATAATTACAGATGAGGGTTGGGGCATTCACCTCATCGTAACTCATTCATTTATAAGCAGCCTTTAGTACTCCATTGCAGCATCCAATTGTCTATTAAGTGATTCCAGGGTTTTCACCTCTGCTACTCCATCTGGGAATTCATTCCCTGTGTCGCTCAGTCTTTGTGTTGAAGAATTCCCTGAAATGAGTCCTAAGTTTGTCTTTTATTAGTTAGAACCTGCGTCCCCCTGTCCTACTCTTGCAATTTACTTTAAAGCAATATTCTGGATTGACCTTTTCCAAATCTTTAACTAATTGCATCCCAGATGCTGCCTTTGAAGACTGAAGAGCCCATGTTTCTCCAAAACCTCTAACACTGGGGATCAGTCTTGTGGCTGTTCTCTGTACTGGTTTCAGCACTTGAAGAGCAACCTGAACCAGACATAGTATCAAGATGTGCTCTGACCAGAGAACTGTTCACTTGGCTATTGACCTCTGACTCGTGCCCTACTGTTAAGCTATGCAGTTGACTTTTCTATTGACTTTTGTTGACTGCTGCTCTGCATTGGTTGAACATGTTCATCATTAAGTCTACAAAGACTCTTGGGTCTACTTCACCTTCAACCTTTGCTACTTTAACCCTGTTCATGGGGTACTTGCTTATTTTTCTTTCTTGCGTGCGTGCAATACCCTGCAATTAAATTTGATCTGCCAACATATTTATTTTGACCAATGACTATTTTCTGAGCTCTTTCCTCCCACTTACACTGCCCCTCCCAGTTTGGTACTACCAGTAAATTTGACCACTTTGCATTGCATGTCTGAGTCCAGGTCATTTATGTAAATGAGAAACCGTAGTGGGCCCAACACAAAGTATTGGGGCACCCACTCAGTAACCCTTCTCCGACTCTGATATAAATCCTCTAATGAGTACTTGTTGTTTTCTACCCTTTAGCTAGTGTCTTGTTCATTCCCAAGGTTTACCTGAATCTCCACATCTTTGAGTTTAACTAATAACCTTTCTTGTGGATCTTTGTCAAATACCTTTTGGCAGTCTAGGTATATTATGCTGTAGGGCTTTCCAGAGCCCACATAGGATGTTATTTCCTCAAAGAAGTTAGAGGTTGATCAAGCAGATTCTGAATCCATGCTGGCTATTGTTTACTAGGTTATTATTGTGCAGGTACTCGAAGCTTACTCCTGATGAACAGAATGGGAGTGAGACTGATGGGTCTGCAGTTGTCTGTACCTGTTTTAACCCTCTTTTTGATTATGGGCACCACCTTGGCCTGTGACTTTCTCATGATGGTCATCAGTGCCTCACAAATTTCCACCCTGGTCTCTTTTGGTACACTGCGATAAGTACCATCTATCCCTGGCGAGTTATTTGTTTTGAGATCTTTTACCTGTTTGTATCTTATTAATATCAGTCACTGACTTTACTTTGGTTATCTGTTTATTTTTTTCATTTCTTGGGATGTGGGCATCACTAGCAATGCCAACATTTATTGCCCATCCCAAGATGCCCTGAGAAGGTGGTGGTGGGCTGCCGCCTTGAACCGCTGCAGTCTGTATTTGTAGCAGTTTTATACAACAAAGCGGCTTGGTAGACCACGTCAGCGGGCAGTTAAGAGTTGGAGTCACATAGGCCAGACTGGCTAAGGATGGGATGGCTGCTTTTTTTCCCATAAAGAATGTTAATGAACCATTTGGGTTTTTATGACAATCCAGCAGCTTCACGATCACTATACTGATACCGGGTAACTTTTTATTTCCAGATTTTTTGAAGTGAATTCAAATACGCTGTTTGGGGAGGGCATAGTTCTCAATTTTTCCCTTGTGAATACTTGGAGAAAGCAATCATTCAGAATATTTATTATCTTGTGTACGTCCTTATTTTCAATGCCATTCACATCTTATATGTTTTTTTATCTCTTTAACTTACCTCTTTGTGTTATAGTACTATGATTTTTTTTTTTAACTTGTGTTTAGCTTCTACTATTTTTTCTCGGTCGCTCTTTGTTCCTCTGACTACCCATTCAATGTGTTTCTGCATTTTC